>NC_138183.1:11272279-11872279 GCF_964194105.1 Spermophilus citellus
AAAAGCAGAGTTGAATTAGAATGTTAGCAAATTATGGTCACCACTCTCATCAAACCCTATCTTTGGCTTCAGAACATATATTTTTCAGATTTATAAACGTAAGCCTTTAATAATTACAATGTGCAGAATGAGATAGGTTCCTATATCTTTATTTTAAACTATCAGAAGATTTCCATATATAGCCTTGTAATGTCTCAAGTATAATAGGTATTAGGCATATGGTTTTACAACATACTGGTTGTAATGTGATCACTTTGTGTACTAAAACATGTAGGGTTAATAATTTGTATTCACAATTGCACTTTTTATAGTTGGTTTGTTCTAAGAATGATGATTAAGAGTTGAGTGTGCTAGAAGTTGCTTCTCCATTTGCTCAGCCATAGTTTGATGAAGTAGTGAGTGTCTTAGAACTCTTTGAAGAGTGGTCTGAGCATACTTACTTTCCTGCCTTAGTATATGCAGATCTCTATTTGGAGTTGCAGGTAATTTTTCTTTCCACTGGCACTGAAACAGAGGTTATAATGAAACCAGCAATCTTTATGCATTTATAGAAACTATAAAAATTTTATGGAAATCTTTATATAGAAACTAACAGTATTTCTTGTACTAGCTCTACAAGAAATGTAGAAACATGGTACATTGGGAAAAATTAAAAAGGTGCCCTTTCCTTTATGGTTTTAACATGGACTATGTGATTTCAAAATTTCACTATAAGCAGTTAAGCAAATTATGAAAACATACATCAAGTATATACTAAAAAGGAACAAATATACGTTGTATAACTCGGGCTAATTGTGATGGAAATTGGCATTTCTGAGTTGCATGTAATTGCTTAAATATGGAGTTTTCATCTGTTCATGTTTCAGGTATTCTCTAAAGAAAACATTTCTTAAGTTTTCAGTTACTTGCAAATTACCTATGTAAATCAATTGGAAGATTCAGATTAGAAAGACACTAGAGATAATGTTTAAACAAGACTTGGTTTTGAATGTTGACGATGGCCTCATTCTTTTGGTGAGCTCCAACTTATGAAAACTTCTGTGTGATTTTCTTCTTAATTTTGGTAAGCCAGAGACTAAATATTTCTATTTCAAAATTTATTCATAATGTTAATTCGTTAAAAGAATATTGTTTAATAAGAAATTACACATGTATTCCACAGTTCCTAAATTTTTTGTTATGGTGAAAGGAAGTCATATTATGCCAACATTATATGACACACATGTGTAATATTCACATAAAGTGTAAAACAAATGATAAAATTTGATTTCATGTCTTTATTAGGTAGGGAAACATAAGCAAGAGATACTTTATTTTATAAAATGTGTCTTTGATTCAGCAATGCTTTTGCCAATTTTTCTTTGTTGATTTGTTTATTTGAGCCATAGATCTTTTAATTAGAATTGAAATTTGGGGTTTTTGCTCCCTTGGGCCTTACAGTCACTGAATTCACAAAGAATAGAATTGGACTTGGGTATATCCCATTTCTCTTGAAAACATTTGATCTCTCTCTCTCCCCCCTCTACCCCCTCTCCCTCCCTCCCTCCCCTTCCCTCCCTCCCTCCCTCCCTCTCTCCCTTTCCCCTCCCTCTCTCTCTCTTTCCTTCCCTCCCTCCTCCCTTCTCCCCAACCCCCTGCCTCTGTCCCTTTCTCCCCCAATCTTCTCCAGAGTGGGTACTTCTACCCTACTTATATAGTCTATTCAAGTTGGGTCACTCTAAATGGTGAGGTCCATTTAATCTTGGAAACTAACTTTCTTTTTTCTTTTTAAAGACTGGGTCTTGGTCTATTGCCCAGGCTAGTCTCAAACTTGGCTTAAGTGATTGTCCTGCCTCAGCTTCCCAAGTAGCTGAGACCATAGGTATATACCAGTACTTGTGGCTGATCTGGGAAACATTTTATGAAATTCCGTACCATGGAACAGAATTTGTGAATTCATTTGAATATCGTCTGAAGAATTTACCTATATAATGGCCAAATAGATCATGTTTTAAAATGATTCTGCAACCTGATCTAAAAAACAATGACTTAAGCCAGGTGTGGTGGCACATGTCTATAATCCCAGTGACTTACCATAGCAAGTTCAAAGCCAGCCTCAGCAATTTAGGGAGGCCCTAAGCAATTTAGCGAGACCCTTTCTCAAAATAAAATACAAAAAGGGCTAGGGATGTAGCTCAGTAGTTAAGTGCCCCTGAGTTCAATCCCTATACCAAAACCAAAACAAAAACAAAATACTGACTTATAGTTACAAGTGACTATGTTTACTGCTTTTTTTACCCTTCATATCTGTTTTTGGTGTCAAATACAATCTGAGATTAAGTTTGGTTTGTGCATTATTTGAGAGAGAGATTGGTAAGTACATATCTGCATGCTGTGGGTCAGACACTGTTGCAGGTAACAAGAAAGAGAAGTAGACTCCATCTCTTCTCTGCAGAAGTGTACTGTCTGTTAGACTGAAGGACAGGCATGTCTTGTCTGAGCTGTTTAGATGGGATTGGAACAATGAAGTGGTTAGGACACCTGAAGTTGGGAGTGTCTCTGAAAACTAGGACCTTTGGATGGTGATGCCTGCAATCTCTTGTTCTTTGTGATGTGAAGCCATAGATATTAAAGTTAACTAGAGTGGTAAAAACCCAGTGAAAGATCTTAGGGCCACCCTTAAGGAAAGGCTTGTTTAGATGTATGCTTTTTTGTTTTTGTGGTTCTGGGGATTGGACCTAGAGCCTCATGCATACTGGGCAAGTGCTACATCCCCATCCCTTTTTATTTTATTTTGAGCAGGGTCTACGTTGATGAGGCTGGCCACAAACTTGCAATCCTACTGTCTCAGCCTCCTGAGTCAGTGGGATAACAGGTCAGCTTCTGAGTCACTGGGATAACAGGTTTGTACCGTCATGCCCAGCCTAGATATGTCCTTTTTAAGATTGCCTGTTGATTCATGTAGTTTTTAACCACTTGCTTAAAAAGGTCAGTTTTCATATTTCTTTGTAATTTAGCAGTCTGGGATTGTTGGTGAATATGTAACTTTTTTATCCAAAGATACAAATTCTCAGTCTCTTTAGACCCTAAAACCTGGGAGGTGATTGTTGGCATGATACCAACAAAGCACCCTGCTGAAGCAGCTTTCTTGAACTGATACTTGAGTAACCACAATTGCCCCCAAGATATATGATATATATAAGATACACACACACACACACACACACACACACACACACACAAATATATGTATATATGGAACTGTTTTGATGGATTACATTATAACTTTGTAAAGAATTCATTCATAGGGCTGAGGATGTGGTTCAAGTGGTAACGCGCTCGCCTGGCATGCATGGGGCCCTAGGTTCTATCCTCAGCACCACATTAAAAAATAAATAAATAAATAAATAAATATGTTGTGTCCACTGAAAACTGAAAAATAAATATTAAAAAATTCTCTCTCTCTTTCTTTAAAAAAATATTCATTCATAGATTGAAGATGTATAAATGTATCCCAGAGTAAAAATCTGGTTCTTTATGTATGTTTAAAAGTGTCTCATTGTTGACAGGTGGCTGGCTTAAATGTTCTTCAAATGTAGGCTCACGGAGGGGTAAAAAAATCCATCATGTGCTGCTTTTTATTTTCTCCTGTGTTGTTACAAGTCAAATTTATTATCTGGGACAAATATCTGATTAGTGCTCTTTAGAGTGTTTGCCAAAGACTAACTATTTTGTATGTAAGAGGTGTTCTTTTATAATACCCATAATCATGAGTTTTACCCCATTTCCAGAAAACAGTGACTTTAAGAATTGGATGTTGTTGAACTGGCTTCTTTTTTTTTTTTTTTTTAAATATTTATTTTTTAGTTCTCGGCGGACACAACATCTTTGTTGGTATGTGGTGCTGAGGATCGAACCCGGGCCGCACGCATGCCAGGCGAGCGCGCTACCGCTTGAGCCACATCCCCAGCCCTGAACTGGCTTCTTGATGCAAATATGTTTCAAAACCTTAAACGTTTAGCCAGACTCATTTGAAAAATTGAGACATTTTCTGTCTTAAGGCTCTTCTTTTGAGTGAAGGTTTCTTCCCAGTTTGGTCATTCTCTAGCTGTTATAATTATGAAGAAGAAACTCAGGAAAAAGACAAATTCTTTTTGAGCCATACTTTCTGAAAGCATGCCAAGGTAGACAGCTATGGTAATTTATGTAATCCTTATTTATACATTCTTATTAGAAGTGTTTTCCTGGTTTTCTTCTGGCTCCAAAAACAGCTCCACTAAATATTAGGTGTCTTTTTAGTACTTTTGAATAATTGTGTTTTTCACAAGTTACCCGATGATTAGAACTAAGAAGATTAGGTCTGCTTTTGAAAGCTGTAGTCTCCATCTTATCTTTAGCTTCATGTAACCATGAAGCTCCTTGGTTGCATTAAGTCCTCTTTGTTGTCCTTCCTAAACTGCTCTCTTGGCTATGCAAGTCTTCCAAGCTTCTCCCATGTATACTTTTCCTAATAGCCAACAAACAATCCAGTTACCCTGAAGTCACTACCCTCCATAAGATGGCCTGGGATGCCCTTCAAACCTAAATCAACTCACAGTGTTTCTCTTCAGTTACTGGTGCCTTCAGGATCTACCCTAAATTCCTTAACTTGGTTTAAGGCCCATCATCATCTGACCTTGACCCATCTTCTAGCCTTGTCTCCTGTGACTTCCCCTTATATCCAAGATGCAAGATGCTTCACCATTTCCCAGCATGCTTTACTCTTTCTTTTTGCTCAAATTGTTTTTGGGATTTTTTTTGGTCCCTTTTGTCCCCCCACCCCACTTTCATACCAATACCAATATGCTTATATTAATTAGTAAATGCCCAGTGTGTATCACCTTCTCTGTGAAACATGTCCTGACTAAATTAGTCACTGTACTCTTAGCTCTTGGAGAGCACTTGGGATGTTTACTCCTTACATTATCTAGTTTATGTCTGTCTCTTTGTCAGTCTGTAAACTCTTCCATTATAGAAAAGATTATAGCTAGTGTTAGAAGGCCCTCTTATCAGGTAGGACAAATGAGGGACTTGGTGAATAATATGAAGCAAGTCAGCTTGGAAGCATGATAGTGGTGATTAAGAGCACGGATGGACTTTGGATTCAGACTGCTTGGGTTTCAAACCGAGCTCTGCCATTTGTCACTTTGGGATTTCATTTCCTCACTTGTAAACTAGAGATGATCATAGTAAAGACCTCACAGGATTCTGGTGAGATTTAGTTGATTTGAAATGTCTGAAGTAAAAACAAAAACAACAATAAAAAAGAAATGTGTGAAGTACTTAGACGAACACCTGGTACCTAATAATTGTATAGTCTCAACTAAGTTTAAGCTATCAGGGAACCCAAGTTTGGTGCCTCTTTTTTGTCTGGTGTTCAAGTTGTGTATGGTAAGCTTTGCTTCTAGAGTTTCAGACCTGTTTTAGGAAGAATTCTGGAATTTTTTTTCCTTTCTAAATCTACATTGTTCCAGAATGAAATTTAGAGAAGTCACAAAAGTGATTGAGGTACTTTGTCAAGGAAAGAAAGAATAAATAACCAGAAAATGGTTACTATTATTGATATTCTAAAATGTACTAAAATATAAACTTTTTTAAATGGTGATGAAGGGGTTTCACATTAAAAAATCATTACAGTTGTAAAATCTATTATGTTGAGACTCCTGTGTTCAAAACCTCAGAAATTTATTAATAGATTCCACTGTCCTTGTAAATGAACCCTTTGGGCTGCGTGTAATACTTTGTATTACTGTGGCAGCTTTCATTTTTAAAGTACTTATGTGCAATATAGTAGAGTTAAGATTCTTCTGACCATCATAATATCAAACTGTCTTAATTTTGGTCAGTTTCAGATTTCAAATGTGCTATAACATGAAGCCGAGATTGTGAGCATGTGTGTGTGTGCAAGTTCATGTACTCATGTGCATGTAGCTAGTGGGGGGGTTGGTGGATGAAAATGAAAGGCGTCTTATAAAATAATTGAGATTGTCTTTGTTTTTCTTTTTAAATGTGCTGAGGACCAAATAAGAACCTTGTGCAAGGCATTGTCTTTTTAAAAAACTCAAGCTCATCAAAGAACATTTACTTTCCTATCAACCTTGTGAATATGTGATGTTTCATATTGCTTTTATTTCTGGAATATTCTTAGAGTGTGTATGTATAGGAAATACTGACTTGTTTTTCAAAAATGGTTCATATATCACCTCCTCTGAGGAGTCTTTCACGTTCCCAGGTGGACCTGATAATACCTTCCTTTTATCTTGACTATATTTCTATCAGAAAACCTAGAACATGTTATCCTTACTTATGTGTTCTTTCTTACCCCCAGTCAGGAATTCATAGGTTCTTGTTTGCTTCAAATCCAAGGCTTCACAACCTGTTGCTGTGTGAATGGATGTTAGGAGGCCAGATATTTGATATATAATAATAAATGGCTGAATAGTGTTCACATTGTGATCTTTGGGCTCAGAATTTGAACAAATCAAAATGTGCATTTTTGAAATCCCAACTTGCCTAACAGAGTTTTAACCAGAGGTGTTTAAGATTCTTGTGTTTGAATATGTTTCAAACATGATGCCTCTTTATATAACATTTAGTTTTAGAAGCATAACCTGTAAATTGCCAAGAGTATTATTTTTATCAGAGCACTCTGCCAACCTACCAGATTCTTATTTCTGGAGCTCAAAACCCCTGGCAAGTTGAGAAATATTTTTGGATTTTTAAAAACCTATCTGTTATAATAAACAGATTTTTAATGGCTGCTAGAAATACTTTTCATTATTTATGTCTCATTTATTTCTTAAGAAATCCCCCCCCCCCAACAATATAAATGCTTTTTTCCTCCTTTGATATGTTTGGCCCAAAGAAAAGATAGAAAACTAATATTTCCATGGTATATGAGATTTGACTTTGCGTATGTTACTTTGGGAAAAAGCTTTTCATTTTTCAGCCTCATTGTATTCATCTGTAAAATGAGAAGGTTTTATGCTTTGGACATAATGTCCCCCCACCCCCAACCCACCCACCCACCAAAATTCCTGTGTTAATGCAGAAAGTATGGAGGTAAAGTAATTGGATTGTAGGAGTCATAACTAGTCCATCCTAGTTTGAATGGATTGACTGGGTGATAACTATAAGCAGTTGGGGGCATGACTGGAAGAAGTAGGTCACTGGAAGTAGGCCCTGGAAGGGTGCATTCTTCCCTGTGGTCTTTTCCCCCTTCCTCTCTCTGTTTCTTGGTCCCCCAGATGGGTTGCCTCACTTTGGGCCCAGAGCAATCAAGTTGGCCATCTATGGACTAAACCTCTTAACCTGTTAGCCCAAATAGACTTTTTATCCTTTTATTGTCAGGTATTTTGGTTTCAGAGGTGCTAAAGCTGACTGAAACAGAAAGTAATACTAATTCTGTAGAATTTGGCAAGAGAAGAAGCCATAATATCTAGATAACACCCAATTTGTCTACTTCAGTAAGTGTTTTCCAGCATAAATAAGATGAAGCAAAGAGAAGGTTTTGTTAAATTCTTAGTCTGCAGTCAAGTGATTAAAAATTAAATCTTCTACCATCCCTTTTCAGTTTTTCCTCACAAAGCAGAACCCACTATTTATTTATGATGAAACAACTGTTTATCATTTCCCTGCCTTGCAGACAAACACTGGTGTCCCTCTCTTGGTTCTGGTGAGCATAGCATCCAACCCAGAATACTTTTGAGAGTTCAGGGGAGCACATTGATTACACAGAATCGTGGGCATACCTGGGATATCCTGAGCAAACTGGCAAGTAAGATTACCCTGCCTTAAGAACCTTTAACAGAACAGCACAAATGTTCCACTCCACTGTTGCAAGTGGGGTGAGGTAGGAGAGGGACATTAGATTAGCTCTGTTCAGCATGAAGGGCTGCTCCTGCAGAGTTGCAGCCATGTGTCTGGTACTGTGGAGATGAAATATTGATAAATAGTGATGGAGAGGGAAAATTTCTCAGTAGAGATTTAGGCAACTAATTACTTCACCAGTCTACCTGAAGCTAATTCTACTCAGCTCATCTATAAGGCTCATAATTCTGCCTGAGGTTACAATAAGATCATTGAGCATATGTGTAAAACAAAACAAAACAAAACAAAAACCTCCTAGCACTAGACTTGACACTTAGTAGCTGTTTTGTAAGTCCCTTTCCAGTTGTCACCCAACTCTCTCCAGAGAACGGTGACCGCTGGCATATGAGAGGCAAAATTAAGGCTGAATAGGTTGGTTTCATAACCAGAAGAAACATTGTTCACTTTCAATTACATGTGTAATTCCTGTTATTACGCATAAATGATAAACTTTTGACAGAAATTACTAATTTTACATTTATACAAATTTGAGTAGTTTTCTTTTTTCATTTTCTGTGTAAAAAACAAGTCTTAAGTTTCACTCTCTAATAAATTCAAATCTATGCTTTGGCCTGTGTGATCTCTCTGCTTTCTTATTTAATCTTTCTGTGAAGATTAAATAAGAAGGCATGTAGACTGTAGGTACAGTGCTTGACAACAGAAAGTGCTTCATTAATGCTCTTTCTTCCCTTCTCAATCTCTAGACTGTCATCCAGTCATTTTTGTCAGCACCATCATTCACTGGGCATTTTCTTTGTGCCAGGCACTCTGCTAGACACTGACATTGGGTCTAATCCCTACCTTTCTTAATTTCATCTAAATATTTTATAAGTCTGTGAGGAGACAGGCTTGTAAAATATTTCACCAATTCCAAGATGCACACTTTTTTCATATATTAACATCTCTGAAATTGGGATTTTTCTTAGAGTTGATGATGTATCATTTCATTTGCAGCATTTTTTAACCTAGTGGTATTTAAAAATACTATATTTATAATTCATGACTTCTTAAGAATTAATGATACTTAGCAAATTAATTGCAAAAAAATCACAGATGCTTTCTCTGTGTGTATTAAAATGGATTTTGGAAACTCAGAAGAAATACCAACTATAAGGAGCAGGTTCTGAAGAGATGGTCCTGTTCAAATTTGTTAAGTTCCTTTGTTCTGTCTTTGAGCACAACCACTCTCCCTACTGCCAGGGTTATTATTCAAGGCTCCTCTTTCTTCTGGGAGGCCTGAAGGGTACCCAGCTGGATGTCTTTCCCCTCCTGTGGGAATGTAGGATGCTGAGATTATGGTCAGTTTGGTGATAGGAAGAACAGCCAAAGAATTGGGATGTCCTGAGTCTGCCTGGGGGTCTGGAACAGTTAAGAGTGGGATAAGAGGTTGAAAAGGTATGTGTAAACTGGATGCAGAAGGTTCAAACAGTTCGGTGACTTTCCATGCATTACAGTAAAGTTTAGACTCCTTGACATGCCCTGTAAGGTCCTGTGTGATGTGACCCCTGCCAGGCTGTCCAAGCTCACTTGCCTCTTTCTCTCCCCATCGCCTCTTCTGCTCCAACCTACCAGCTTCTTTGTGCAAAGGACTCAATGTCCAGTGGCCCTTCCCCCTGCTGCTACTTTTGTATTCCCTCTCCAAATATTTACTTGTTGGATTCCTATTCATTTCTTAAGTCCCACTTCAATGTCGCTTCCCAAGAGGCCTTTCTTGATCCTTCTATCTAACTTTAGGCCCTTGTCATTTTTCTAGAGCTCTCTGTTCTTAGGTATTTTGGCATCCATTTCTATAGTCTCTTTCTTTCCAGTTAGATCCTAAGCTCCATGTGGACAGGCACCATACCTTTTTGCTTGGTTACTGCCTTAGGTCTCTAGCACACTGTCTGGTACTAAATATGTCTTCTTGCTTAGGGAACCACATTGGTTTTCTTTTTTAAGATGATTTTGACATAGATTTGATTTTAGAATTCCTTTATCCTCTGTCTTGTTTACTAATACTTGGAAAAGTTTCAAGGAATCAGAAGCTTTTCTTGACAAAGTTATGTTGAACTCCAACAACCTTGGATTAAGTCACATGCATTTGAATCTAAGTCATGTGAGTGGATCATCTGTCCCCCAGCAAGAATCAGTGGTGGTCTGAGAGCCTTTCTTGTTCTGATAGGGTGAAAGAGATTAGCAGATATATAGGAACCCAGATGACAAATTTGGATCGTAGACATGTCCAGCCTGAGAACCTGTGAGAGGTGAGGCGGAATGTGCAATAGGCAGTTAGAACAGGAGCCTGAAGCTGCAAAGGTAGTCCAGGATGAAGATTTCAATTCGAGAGTCATTTAATTAGTGAAGATAATGGAAACTAAAGTATATGTAGACTATTATTAAAGGAGGATGCAGAGAGAGAAGGAGGAAGATAAAATCCTGGGAAACACATTGAAGGGAAAGATGTTGGAATGGACACCAGAAGTTGAGTAGAGAGAGAGAGAGAGAGAGAGAGGCAAGAAGAGGTCCACCTATTTTCTTTATCTAACAGAACCTTGGACAAATATTTGGGCCATGAGTAGAGCACCAGAAAAGCTCTTCCCCTATTTTAATATTATTTTCAAAAATGTTATAAATAAAATCATTCTCAAAGGGAGGAGCTGTCAATAATTCAGAGAACATGAATTCATTTATCTGTCAAGAAAACCCTTGACCTCACCTATAGAAGTGAACTGTTAATGCAACAAGGCCCTGGGTGCCATCCTCAGCACTGAAAAAACCCAAAACAGAACAAGACAAAAAACAGAAAAAAAAATTGTTTATAAAAGAAGCAACTATTTTTGTGATGAGTCCATGTCACAGAAGAGTTGTGAATTCTAGGTGGTAGAAATATTTTTAATTCTTTGTAATAATTTTTTTTTCTTAAAAAAGGGTATGTTTGCCTGCAGTAGACATTTAACTACTTAGCAACAACCAGGTGTGAATTATTGGATTTCCAGAAATACTGTGGTTGGCAAGGTCATTTTACCTTTTAGGAATTTGAGTTTGGGGACAGTGTTAACAGGCTCCTAGTTCAGGATTGACAAAATATTGCTAGTTAGCCAAATCTTGCCCAGGGCCAAAGTTTTTGTTTTTAAATGACCTATGAACACTAAGATTTTTTTTTCTTTTACCCTTTGTAGGGCTTATAAAGAAACAAAGAAGACTGTGACAGAGACTCTAAGTAGCCCACAAACCTAAAATATTTATTGCTAACCATTTAGAGAAAAGGAGTTGCTGACTCCTTTAGGTTGTAAGTTGTGTGTGAAATGAACCCAAAATTCACAGGGAAACTGAAGTTGATGTAATTCCAAAATGTTTAAATGTGTTAGGGCTTTTCTATGAAATAGTGACTTACCTCTTGAATCCAGAGAACACATTTTTGGTGGCAACAGGTGTACTTTGATTGAAAGCTGCCTTGTGCAACATGACAAAACATCAGAGTAAAAGGACTTCTGTACTGTGTGGTATCTTGGAATGTTTAAACCTCTTCCGGTTCCATTGTTGTGCATGGTTTATCTCAGGCAGCCTCAGGTAAACATTAGCCTCTGTATGTTGCAGCAAAATATGCAAAGCGAAAGAACACATATCTATGACATTGAATTATTTTCTTTGCTTTTATTTTTTTCTCTAAAGGGACTCCCCCAACCTTCATTGCAAAGTTTAAATTCCTTGAGTGTTAGATTTTAGAAAACTTTCTAATTTCAGTAGGTTTTCATATCATCTTGCCTTTTGACTTTGTAATGAGATATCATCAGTCTATTCTGATTATATAAATTTCTTCAGTCTTAAATCCTCCTTATATCTTTCTATCAAAATCTGTAGGCTGTGAGAAATAAAAGTTCTATAAATAGAGATGACTGTTTAGTGAGACCTTATCTAATCAACTGCTAAATAATACTCTCTCAAAAGTGGATTTGATATTTACATTTCAGTTTTCATATTCTCCTCACAATGTTTGTTGATGGTGTCTAACATCCCCTGGCAGTGGATAAATAAAGCCTATTATTTTCTTTTCAACCTTTTCAGCTATTATTCTCATATAAGAGCTAATAAGAAGGTTAGGTATATTACCAAACTATGATCCTGTTCATCAGAAGAAGCTAGGAATCTTGATTAACACGCCTTGTTAACTGATGATTTCAGTTCCATACTGGTAGTGCTAGAATAATTTGTATAAACCAAGCAGTACAGATTCCTTATTTTAGCACTAAGACTTACAAAGGCTTCTTTTAGCAGCCTTTAATTTTGTACTTATGTATGTGACATAGCCTGTGGCTGTGATAGCTACTGTGAATCTGCAGTTGTTTGGGGATGAAAGGAGGAGGCAGCTGGAAACTCGGTAGCTACATCTAGCTGTCTACCTAGAGAAGGCCTTGATTTCAAGTTTATCTAAACAAGCTCGACTAATCCCAACTATCTGGGGGGATCCACTGTCAAAACAAGCAGCGTGGCCCGGAGGCAAACACAGCTATACAGAAATGAAGGCTGGGGCTTCCAATACTCTGATGACTGCATACTGGAGGCTTTTTTTCCCCCCTGAAAGAGGGTAAGAGAGGTAGAATTTGCATAATGCCTTTTCATTGGAAACTTTTGGAAAGCTGACAGACCTCCAGCTTATAGATCTGTAGCCACAATACACAGTCTATAGGAGAATCCTTGAATGACCTAACCATATTGAAAGAAAATATAAAAGCGTCCAAGTATAGCCAAGTGAGAGAGGAAAAGAGGCCGATGCATTGTCTAACATCTGCTGTACTTCTCGTTAGTTTTGTTCTTTGCTATTCTGTGTGGACTTTGGAGAAGCCTAAGACAGCCTAACATGAATCCTATAATCTTCCTTCTGAATATTTATGTAGCGTGCCAGCTTCTAAGCTGTCCTTTGCGTTTTCCTACTTCCCCCTCATTTTCATGCTCTCAAATGAGGCCAACATTTCAAAAGCTAAATAAATGTTTGTGAATGTTTATAAAAGATTTGCATAAATTTGTCCTTGTCTGACAAAGATCACTTTTTTCTTATGCCAGTTCTGAAAAAAATTTTTTTTAAGGTTTTGGTGCTTGTCTTGACAACAAAGTCCTGCATCCCAGAACAATGATTGCTGATTAAGTGGGAATGCAATTGTGACTGAATAGGCTTTCAAGATACTGGCTAAAAAACCCCCATCATCTGAAGGCTGAATTATAGAATTTAGAAAATATTATTAAAAGTACACATTTAAATCAATTTTTCAGTACCGTATCATTAGGTAAGACAAAGAGTCTCACAAATTAAAAGAAAAATATAGCCACCCATGGTTTAAAAAATTCTCCCACATAAATTTTAATAATTAAAATGTTTCAGTAACTCAGAATATCACCTTTCTTTCCTACATTTGAACATATTTAAAAATAATCTTTAGACCGTTAGGTAGTTTTTGGAAACCATGAGTCTCCCAGTGGTACGCGTTAATATGGTTACTGGGTTGGTGATGGGAGGGGATTACCAGGCAGTCCTTTAAGACATCTGAATGCTCAATCATACCTTGAGAAAATCCAAACTATATGAAATATGTGTCAGGACATAATTATAGGAAACATAATACACGTAAATACAGAGTACCCAGATATTTGTGCCACTGATGTGTTTGCTGAATTCATTTATCTTTTAAAATTAGAATAGATTTTGTGGAGTGGCAGGGGAAGTTGTGGGTAGAGGTGCTAATTTAGTTCAGAGATATTCGAAGATTGGCAGGAGAGAGAGGTAACAGCCAGTTCTGTTAGTCCTTTAGTTGTATTGGTTTAGAGGTTTAAGTTGTCATTAAGGCACAAACTAGAGCCACTTCTCTGACACAGTTTTTATCACATCTGCTAGGCTTGTGTCCCAAGAGGAGACGTGGAGAGCAGTGAATTCAGCACGGGCCCATTATCGACTGCTTTTTCGTGTGTTGTAAAAGGAGTGAGACCTCAGGGAGGCTTGGAGCCTCCTCCCGTGTAATGTCCAAGTCAGATTTGAAGGACTGGTGGCAGGAAAGCTTTGGCCTTGGGGTGTGAATTCTAAGAAATAGAGGCACAATTAAGTTTAAAAAATTCAAGGACTTTGAGCTTGATAATGAAAGATTTTTTTTCCTAGACTAATGTGAACAGAAAAGATGCCCATCTGTGCACATTTTTCTGTGCATTTAAAATATTTAAAAGCTGACAGCTTTTAATATGCTTACAAAATAGTATTTCTATCAGTGCTCTTTTTTCTTTCTTTTTTTTTTTTACCCCCGCCCCCTTTTTTTTGATAGTATCGTCCTGAGGGCAAGTTGCTTCTTCAGTGAAACCATGTTTGCAGTTTTACTGTTGGGACCCTATTCCTTTGGTATGTACTGACTTGTAGCCCCTCTTCCTCCTCCTTTTAAGAAATATTGAAAACATGCCTCATCAGATAACAGGAATTAAAATGATTAAGGAAATGCATAAGACAAAAATATTTTTGAGTAATAATAATAGATCTGAGGAATTATATTACTGATGCCACCAAATAGTAATTATAAGAGATGGTAACCAAATCAGTTGTTCATTTGTAAGTATTTGAAACAACATTAAGAATTTTATTGGCCTTTAATACTTTGTAAATAAAGCTCTCATTTTCAACCCCTTTGATGTAAGGTTTAAAGTCAATAAAAAGAAATTGGAATAGAGCATGTTATCTAATATTGTGATTATGGAACAATTTTATTTTAGGTAGGTTTTGAAAGAAAGGGAAGGATGCAAAAGAATAATTTTGTTAAAAAGTTTTTACTTCGGACTTCAGAAGGTCATTGAGATTGATATGTAAAAATAGTTCTAGGGATGGCTCTTGTGCTGTTGTATACCTTCCTTTTCTGCACTTAATATCCTTGACAATTTAGATATAAAGCTTATTTGATACATGATTATAGAACATGATGATTTTTCTTTATTTCATAGTAATTTTTTGAATTACAATATAGTAATGCTTTGAATTACAACATGTATTCTGAATAATAGGTAATATACAGATTACTATAATTATATACATGACTCAAAATCAACTAAAGTTTATAAAATGTAAACTAGGAGTAAATATTGAATATTCCTATCAAGGAAAGGAAGCAGACTCTGTAGCCTTTGAGCTACATTGTTAGAAATTTGACCCAGCTTTTATGTTTGGTATTGAAAGGTCTTTCTGTAAAATTCTTTATTCAAAGCTTCTTTTTCTCACTGAACAACAACAACAACAACAACAACAACAACAACAACAACAACAACAAACGAAAAAGAAAAGTTGTTTTTAGCCAGAGTATGGATCTAGGATTTAATTTGACACTCAAAGTGAAGGTGAAAAATTATATTTCCTGTTTTCACATTTAGGAAACTTCTGATCAACATTCTTGAACTTGATGCTAATTAAGCTTCCAAGAACTTCAGCTTTCCCCTTCTTAACCATTTAAAATCTTTGTTTGCTTTCCCTCAGAGTCCCTGGTTTTAACTTGAAATAGCTTAAAGTAGAAATTTTGTTAGCTTTTTAATGTTTGGATTTGTGTGTGTTCTGTTTTTAACTTTCAACTTGAGTTTTAAGATCATCAATCAAAGATTTTTCTTTCAAGTCGGTGGCACTGCTCTCAATTGCAGGACTTAGAGGGTCAGCATTTCACTCATGCTATTAAAAAAAAAAACTTAGAAAGAGAGTATTTTAGGAATTTGAGCTCCATGGATCTTTGCATCACATACCTACATTTTGAAATGAACAAATAAATTAGATAAGAAACCCAGGAAATGTTCTCCTACAGTTTCCCACCTCTCCCTACTTTGCTTTCTTTCTTTTTTTTTGGGGGGGGATAAAGGTAAATTATCTATTTCTCTATCAGATTTCAGCAAGCCACAAAGAGGCTAATTGTGGCTTTATATATTTCAAAATACTTTCACTTCTTTATGCCTTTCATTTAAATGTTTTCTTGCACACATTTTTTTCCACTTTTGAACTGTAAGAATGTGGCTCATCTCCCCACATTCTGTAGCTCCATTGGACATTATGATCAGCTTGTGCTTTTATCTTTCAGATGGCATTTATTTGTGAGGCATATATGTCTGTGTATGACTGGCATTTGTTTTCATCTGCCACATAATACTATTTTTTGTAGGTTTCAGTGAAGCAATGAAAACAAAGTATTGGACATTTGAAACAAGCTGTTACAAAATTGCCTGTACTCCCTCACCTTGTACACCAAATTCAGAGCAAATTGGTAAAATCTCATGATTAATAATGCCAATTAACTTCATTGAATTTAGTTTTCAAGATTTTGCTTCCAGATAGGATCCTATAATGGATAATATTATAAATTTAAACCTTTACCTTTACAGGGTTTTTAAGAGATTGGCTCAGTGCCAGTACATAATCAACTTTGCCCAGATTGGAGCAAATTCCCTTGATGAGCTTTCTGACCAGATGAGAATTTGTGTTGCGTGAAATGAATCAGGTGTAGACTAAAATGAACTCAAAGTTCATTTCTGAATTTCATTCGCAAGTGTGTCCAGGGTTAGGTGTTTTAATTTCATATTTTGGTTCATATTCAGGCGTGGGGTCTACTTGTAGGCAGAGCTTTGTAGATGTTGTTGCAGTCTGCCTTTTAATATATGCTCAACTGAAAGGTTTTTCTAACTGCCTGCCTACCACAGTTCCTCCCTGCCCCCTCTGCTCCTGTTTCTTCCCATGTGAAGTATCATATATTTTGTTAGGAAGAAAAGCCCTTTTGGAAATTGCCTATTTCATAAATTGTCTGGTGACACAAAGGGGTTGAATGCTATCTTCTTGTCTCATTTATTTTGAAAACTTTGCTACTGAACTCACCTTAATCAATGAGCTCAGTGTTGTCTCCAATAAGTTATGTGTTGGATATATTGATTGGGAGGGATTTTAGAAAACCCGTCTGGGGTTTATAATGTCAGCAGTGTTTTGATTATGAAAAGAGTTGGAACCTGGGGACATGGAACCAGGTGGCGAATGTCCTAAAGCCAGTGGTGACATGGTGGACTGGTTCCCTCCTGGGATCTAGTTCATGCCCTGCACTTTAACTGTGGTGACTGGCTACTATAGATTCACTTCTTTTGCTCATTAAAATGTTAAAAAATCAAACTGTACATAAAAAGATTTGTGAAAATATAAACTTGGGAATTGATCTGGAGAATTGGCACACAATCCTTCCCACCCCTCGACTTCCCAATGAGGTCATTTACATTTCATCAGCTGTGCTGCATCTCAAGATCCGATTTATGTGGCAGTACTTGAAGTTGTACTGAGGCTGGTTGTCTGAAAGAGCTTGTGTTTCAAGGGAGAACAGAAAAATTGCCTTCTATGAAGAAAGTTCCCTAGCCAAAGATGCAGATTCTAGAGAGAAAAAGAGGCTGGTAAACTGGTTTAATGATCGTTTTCCTAGTAAAGTTGATATTGAAAGATTCTGGCACACTCTGCCATAACTAGAATGCTCAAAATAAATTTAAATCAGGGGTTAAAAACCCCTCCCTCCCTTGGAGAGTGGCCTTTTCATATTTGAATAGGTGAGTTTTTCTTTTGTCAAAGAGGATGAGGTAAGGTAATTGAAAGGAAAGCATTGGTATTAAGAAATGTGGTTTATTTTAGCAGTTTTTATTTACAAAGAACAGGCTTGTTTCCACTCCCTCATCTTGTCCTCCCCTTCCCAAACTGAGAGGTAGATATTTCAATTCTGATTGATATCATGTGTGAATATGCCTAGCACCAAGTTTTCCTCTGAAAGCACACCATCAACTAGTTTGACTTAAATTGGAATATCAAGCTCTTGCAATATCACAAACATGAAGAAACATATTGTAATGTACAAACATGTGTCTACATTTGCCTATATTTCCTTTTCTCACCCCCCACCCCATTGCTTAATTAGACTTATAACTATTTTCTTGGGTAAAAAAGGAAGATTGATGGGAGATGGGTTACACTTAATCTGTTTGGTAGTTTGATATTCTTTCTAGTATTATCTGACAAGTTCAAGACTGGTTTTTACTCTTGACCGTAGAAAGTGGTAAGTAGTTGCTGTATTATAGTGAGTTATAAGTTGGGCTTATTAGATTTCTTGACTGCTGTAGGGCATGATGCTTTCTCATAGCCATGGGGGTCTTTTCTTTAAAAAAATCTTTGAGGCCTTTTGCCAGCATAACTCCAGCATAGAGTAGAGTACAGAAGTGCTTTATGCACCTAAAACTTTTGAGGGGTAAAAGATAACTGTCTTTGTAGCTGATATTGGCAGTGAGTGAGAGCTTAGAACTGAATTTTAAAGAATAATGAAGATAAGAGATACTTTGTGATGTTATTTGAAAGTTGACATAGATTATTTTTGCAAATAAGTCATAAGAGTTTTGTGTTTGTGAATTATAGTCTATTTTCTAATTAACTAAAACTTAAAGTGACTGTTGTATATGATTTCTTTTCCAATACTTGATGTAATGACATCACACAGAAATTGCTCTTGAGGTGATTCTGTGAGACTAGTTATTGTAATTTATTTAAACATCTGGTTTAAAAGCAATATGTATGGGCCTCTGAATGCCACATTACAAAATTGAATTTTTTATAAGTAATGCCTCTTAGAATATGCTGAGGTAATTCTTATCTACTTTATTTTTGAGTTTTCTATTCATTACTCTTTCATGACATGCCTTAACAGTGCTGTGATACACATAGTACCAGTTCAAGATGATATTAAAAAATAGGATATGCTCAATTGAATTATGTAGGCGGAACATGCTCTGGCAGAGCAAGTCAATGTGCTTTCTGCTTCATTGAGTGGGTTATTAGATTGATGTGGTTTATTTCTTGAATGATAGAACTGGTTTTAAAAATAAATGAAGCGAGAAGCATCAATTCAGTTAGCATTGATAATTCATTATTATTGGTTAGAAAAGTGCTACATTTGTAAACCGATCTTTAATTTATCACTTGGGTTAGGATTTGCAGTGGGCTGGTTTGTTTTAATTTGAACCAGCTTCTCAGTGATTGAAAAATGTGTTCTTCATTTTGTCTTGGAAGCTAGGATTTTAAACAGTTAAAAAGCAAATCAAATGCATGAAAGGAATACTTTTTTAAAAATTTATAACATTGGTCTATGAACATATGATAAGCACAACTGTGGGCTATCAAAGCCTGCAGTTAAATTAAGTCAAGCTAAAGAAAGTCCTATGAAGAAAGTAGTAATTACGTGTGTATATGTTTATATATGTGTTTAGCTATGTGTATATATGCTACATAAGTGAATGGGCCTGTTGGGAAAAGCCCCACACCACTATACACTATGTCTGATGTTCCAGTGTTTATTTTTGTCTTAATGTAAGAAGATTGCCTTTTATGAAAACAAGACTTTGGGATGTCACTCTACTTTTTGTGTCTCTGTCCTGAATATTGTGCTTGGTTTTATTTACCTTGATATTTGTTTAAAAAAAGGTTTAGACTGGTAGTTTGCCTTAGATTTCCATAAATTATGAACAGGTAACATATTATGATAATGGTCTTTAAATAAAAATAGTATACACTTAGAGTGGTTACAGTTTACAGTTTGATTCCAAAATTAATTTTGGCCCCAAATGGCAACTTTTTTGTAAATGAAGTTTTGAACTTTAAAATATGTAGTTGATAATGTTCAGGGACAATTATCTTCAAGTTGGCTTTCTATTCTGCTGTGATTTGGCCTATTGATATTGGGAAGTGTTGTCTAATCCCGGCCTCCTCTGTTCCTAGGTAACAGGCAAAAACAGTGCCAGCAATAGCAGCCCTGCCAGGCCAAACCCATGTGGCTCGGTGTTATTCACTCTGATCCATATGGTCAGGCTGGAGATGGTCCCTGGAGGGGTGTTAACACTCAGCAACCCAACCGCCTCCCTCCCTTCAGAGCTTTCCTGCATGGCTCCTGCTGCTTACCCATGTGTGATTCTTGATTAATTTTTCATTTTTAATGAAGTTTGATCATGTTTATTATTTCTCATGATTGACTGCCTGGTACTCCTCCCATGTAATTGATAAAGCCCATATTTCTTCATCTGTCTTCTCTTTCTTCAGGGTAAAGTTGTTAGATTGTGCTGTGGTTAATGTTAGATTTATTGGTCCCATTAGATGTATAAATTATCTCTCCTTCTCTCCACAGGAAGTTCTACAGACTTTGACCAAGTTTTGTTTCCCCTTCTATGTGGACAGGTAGTGTCAGATTTTCAAACTTTATTAGAAAAAAAAGTGTTAATGAATCTGCTATAGAAAATAAAAACCATACCATTCTTAACATTCTGTCTGTTTAACCATCATTTTAAAACATCTGAGTTCCAAGGAGAGTTGTTATATTCTCCTTTCCTGGGGATTTTATAGACATTATCAAAAAGTTTAAAGCGTAGAGCTTTGTATTAGTTAGTTTGTGACATGTATTTTATATTGCATTAATTTTTTGATTTTGGTTATCGGACTTAAACCATGATTAAGAATGGTTGGTGTTTAATCCAGGGCTGTTTAATTTTTATTTAAATCTGAATATATTTGGCTTAAATAATATTATATTACTTTATGACCTTATGAGTATTGTATAGATTTTGTTTTCCTAGACTTCACCTTATAATTTAAATTAACACAGGTCTATCTTGTTTAAAGGTATTCAGCTAATTAAAAGGCATGTTGCTAAATAGTGTTTTACATTTTGTTTTGGTGGCCAAGAATAGTAATATCTCTGGGGAAATCAGCATTTTTTTATAGGTTTCTAGACTAAAAAATACACAAACATGTAAACATTTCCCTAATATTTACATTATGATAAACTGTTTATTGAAGAGGTACAAGTATAGGAACTCTTAAGGTAAATAAAATAATCTGAGGGTTTTTTTTTTTGTTGTTGTTTGTTTTTGAAATAAGCCATTGTTTAATGGTAACAATTTTAGTAAAGCTTTTTCTTCTATTTTATAAAAACTATAATTCACTAATTATATTAGTACAGTGAAAACACAGTGATCTTTATCTTTTTTCAGGAAATATCCCTCTGTTTTTCACTATAGTTGAAACATTATGTTTTGGAAGCATTCATTTGTTCTCTTGATTTTTGTCTTTTCTTCAGTCTTAATGGAAAATTGAATTACAAAATTGTACATGATGTTTTAAAAATCCCACTTTTAGTGACAGGTTATAGGAAATAACCATTGTAAGTAATTTTATAATATGTTCCAAGAAAGCTATAAAATGTGCCCATCTTCAGGAAGGTTCTATTGTGTATTTCAGTGTACCCAAACAAGGCAGGATCCGACGGATTTTAGTCTTTTAGAGTACATGTGGGTAGTGTGCTGCTTGTCGTCCCCCACCTCCTGCCCCTGCCCGGTAAACCTAAAAGTAGTGTGAGATGGGAATTGGTAGCCAAAGGAGTTTTAAAAAGTACTAAAAAGCAACTCTGGAAGGTTGCCAGACACTTAATCACTGCTCTCCCTGGTTCTAACATGTTATTTTTAAGCCAATCAACCATTGTAGTATTTCCAGACTCAGATCTTTTTAAACCCTGGTACCAGGGATGTTTTAGTAGCAGATTGATGCTCAAAACAGAGTATCCTTAATTTTATGAGGGTCAGTCATTGTAATGAGAGTCCTCTTGTTTCTTCTTTATCCTAGTCCTAAAAATAGCAAGGAAGTAGGGTTTTGTTTAGAGATGTTTAATGCAAACTTCACATTTATATGTATGATGTAGCGATGCACGAAATCTCCTCCAGTCACTTATAAAATGTATTACAAATTATGGCAGGACATATTTATACAAACTAATAAACTGAAATGTTTTAAAAATGTAGTTAGATGTTTAACAAAGGAAAATTAAGAACACATTTTTAATGTGATTTCTTGTTAGAGTAGTGATCTGTTTTGGCTAGGTGTTCCTTAATTGGCTTTGTGAACTAATTTTGGAAGATAGGCACAATGAGATTGTCTCCCTTTAACCCCCAACACATACCACACACACACTTCTGTTTCTCTTGCTTACACTACATGCATACCTCTCTGCTCACCTACCCATCTGGATGATTACGTTCTGACACTGAAGAAAAAGCAGTTTGTTCAGTGATAATCCTAAGTCTTTTTTATTACCAGTAATGTTGGGAACCTTTTCATTGTCATTGGAAACATATTTTTCCTGTAAAATGAATTTCTTCAAATTACCCTACCCTAATCATGTTCCTCACGTGGTTTTGATAAAATGACTTTGGAGACAGAGTTATCCTTTTATGCATATATTTTATCCTTGCCATGTTCAATAGTTTTTCTTACATTGTATTATATTATATACCCAATGAGTATTGATAAATTCTATTGATACCAGAAACAAACAAAAACCCACCCACTGTGTTTTGGCGACTGTATTTCATCTCTTTTGTTTCCCTGCCTCTAACTTTGACATATGTTAATGCAGAAGAGATAATCATAATTAAGTTCACTTACAAGACATGCAAAGGATTTAATGTTACAATTTTTTTTTATTAGTTTGCAGTTAGCAGTGTCAAATGGATATGTCCAGATTCAGAGGCCCACAAAACTCCCTACGTGTGTTTATGATATTGTTAGACTTAGAAAATATGCTAGCATGGGAGATGAGCAATGCCCCAGGTGA
Source organism: Spermophilus citellus (assembly GCF_964194105.1). Taxonomy (NCBI): domain Eukaryota; kingdom Metazoa; phylum Chordata; class Mammalia; order Rodentia; family Sciuridae; genus Spermophilus; species Spermophilus citellus. The sequence continues at coordinate 11,294,812 of NC_138183.1, forward strand.
TTGCATTCAAAAGAGAAAGCTTCCTAATCTTTTTAGTATCTGTGCTTTTCTACCCTAAGGAACAGTAATACAACTCTCTGACATCTCTAGTCTGTATCAAGAGTGGGATTTTCACAGTCGTCATCAAATCACCCGTTAACATTGACATCTTGCTGTCTGTCTCTTGTGTTGTTTTAAGATTTTTCTTTCTGAAACTAGGACTTATGAAAAATAACAATGCTAGTAACTCTTCAAAGGAAAGTGCATTCTCTTGTATTATCTCATTTTATCATCCTGCCATAAGAGATAAGAACAAGTACCATTATCTTTTTTGTTTGTTTGTTTGAAACGAAGTGTAAGTTGTGGGGAAATTGTGACTTATCCAAGGTCCTTTTAGGCTACCAGTGCATCCCAGATTCCCATCCCTGCAATGAGTACATTTTTCAGTAGATCACTTTGTGGGAAAGGGCAATCACCAAGCAGAGAGGGAGGAAAGTAGCATTTGCACTCCTAATTGATTCTAGTCACTGTGCTGTACACTCTTGTCACTCCCTCACTTGTTCTTTCCCAGTAACTATAAGAGATAGGTGTGTCCCTCCTCTCCCCAGAAGAACAAAGGAAGGGTCAGGATGTAGCATTATGTTGGGTAATGTACAGGATATAGAAATGGTCTCAGACTTGGAACCCTGTTCTCCATGTGTTTCCCAGTCTAGTCCAAGAAGTATTATGAAGGCATTTTAAACAATATTCAAAAGGATGGGAGGTTATAGAAGACTGAAATGGTCAGAGAAAACTTGATATGGTGGGTGAGACTCATGTTGAGTCTGCCAGGCCAGCAAGAAGTGGATAAGTGGAAGGGGGAGCCTAACTAACACCCCATATGCACTGCAGAGCAAAGCAGGGGAGAAACTCCCAGTGAGATGTTCAGTCAGAGCAGATGGAGCCTGCTGGGGAGAGGGTGACGTGTACCACGATAGCTTGGGCTTTGGCCACAGGAAGCCTTGAAAATGTGTGGGAGCAGGACTGCAAAATTTTAAAGCTGAGATTCATCTGGTTCAAGAACCCCATTTTATGAAAGGGAAGCCAAGATCTGCAGAGGGGAAATGACTTGCTTATTGTCACAACTAGGTAATTACAGAGCTGGGAAAGAACAGGTACATCTATTCCCAGCCCAGAGTTTTTTCTACCCTTCTCTGTCTTTGAAGCTTTTGGTGGAGGGGAGTAATGAAGTATCTGTGCTCAGTTCTCTGTATTGCTTTCAAAATTTTTCATTATTATTGATAAAAGTAGTCTCTCTAAATAAAAGACGTGTCCCATTCCATATTGTGGTTGGTACTTCTTTGCACTTGACAACTGACACCCAGCTTCAGGTAGTCAGAGCACTCATTGGATGATGGAAAAGCTATTGCTTTCTATGCGTGTGCTTATCCTCTTTCAGAACTCAATCAGTTACTATTCAGTTGCTCTGTGAATTATACTTGTACCCACCAATGACAGGAGCGTGAAATGAAATGACATCATCTTTTTAGGGGCAGAGGCACCATTTAATGATTTAGGATGTCACCACAGATGCAAATGTGGTTTAAATGCTGCTTATCTTTTTTTTTAAATTTATGTATAACAGCGGAATGTATTACAATTACATCTATAGAGCACAATTTTTCATATCTCTGGTTGTGTGTATAGTATATTCACACCAATTCATGTCTTCATACATGTACTTTGGATAATAATGATCATCACATTCAATCATCATTAATTACCCCATGTCCAGTCCCTTCCCCTTCTACCCCTTTGCCCTATCTGGAGTTCGTCTTTCCTCCCATGCTCCCTCTCCCTATCCTACTATGAATCAGCCTCCTTATATCAAAGAAAACATTTGGCATTTGTTTTTTGGGGATTGGCTAATTTCACTTAGCATTTTCTTCTCTAACTCCATCCATTTACCTGCAAATGCCATGATTTTATTCTCTTATTGCTGAGTAATATTCCATTGTGTGTACCACATTTTTTTTAATCCCTTCATCTACTGAAGGGCATCTAGGTTGGTTCCACAGTTTAGCTATTGTGAATTGTGTTGCTATAAACATTGATGTGGCTGTGTCCCTATAGTATGCTGTTTTTAAGTCCTTTGGGTATAGACCTAGGAGAGGGACACCTGGGTCAAATGGTGGTTCCATTCCCAATTTTCCAAGAAATCTCCATACTGCTTTCCATATTGGATGTACCAATTTGCAGCCCCACCAGCAGTGTACGAGTATACATTTTTCCCCCGCATCCTTGCCAGCACTTTTTGTTCTTTGTCTTCATAATAGCTGCCATTCTGACTGGAGTGAGATGAAATCTTAGAGTGGTTTTGATTTACATTTCTCTAATTAATTGCTAGTGATGATGAACATTTTTTTCATGTGTTTGTTGATTGATTGTACATCATCTTCTTAGAAGTGTCTCTTCAGGTCCTTGGCCCATTTATTGATTGGGTTATTTGTGTTTTTTGGTGTCTAGCTTTTTGAGTTTCTTTATATACCCTAGTAATTAGTGCTGTATCTGATGTGTGAGGGGTAAAGATTTGCTCCCAATATATAGGCTCTCACTTCATAGATTGTTTCTTTTTTTTTAATATTTATTTTTTAGTTGTAGTCAGACACAATATATTTAGTTTTGTTTATTTATTTTTTTAAAATTTTTTTTTTAAAAGAGAGAGTGAGAGAGGAGAGAGAGAGAGAGAGGGAGAATTTTTAATATTTATTTTTTAGTTCTCGGCGGACACAACATCTTTGTTGGTATGTGGTGCTGAGGATCGAACCCGGGTTGCACGCATGCCAGGCGAGCGCGCTACCGCTTGAGCCACATCCCCAGCCCTTTGTTTATTTATTTTTATGTGGTGCTGAGGATGGAACTCAGGGTCTTGCACGTGCTAGGCAAGTGCTCTACCGCTGAGCCACAATCCCAGCCCACAGATTGTTTCTTTTGCTGAGAAGAAACTTTTTAGTTTGAGTCCATCCCATTTGTTGATTCTTGATTTTAATTCTTGTGCTATAAGAGTCTTTGCTTGTCTTTTTTTAATGTATCTGTTATATACTAGACTTTCTTTCTTTCCTTCTTTTCTTATTTCTTTTCTCTTTTCTTTTTTTTTCCCTCCCTCCCTCCCTCCCTCCCTCCCTTCCTTCCTTCCTTCCTTCCTTCCTTCCTTCCTTCCTTCCTTCCTCTCTTTTTCTTTGTTTTTTGGTACTGGGGATTGAACTCAGGAACACTCAACCACATCCCAGACCTTATTTGGTATTTTATTTAGAGACAGTGCCTCACTGTTGCTGAGGCTGGCTTTGAATCTGCGATCCTCCTGTCTCGGTCTCCCAAGCTGTTGAGATTATAGGTATGCACCACTGCCCCCAGCTTTTTTCTTTTTTCTTTTTTTTTTGGTACTAGGGATTGAACTCTACTCAACCACTGAGCCATCCCCATTTTTGTATTTTATTTAGAGACAGGATCTCACTGAGTTGCTTAGCTAAATTGCTGAGGCTGACTTTGAACTCTGCGATCCTACTGCCTCCGCCTCTTGCACACTGTGATTACAGGCAAGTGCCACTGTCCCCGGTGTGCTGTGTTCTTTTCTTGCACTGAAAGGTAATGCATTTATTTACATGGTTACATTATCATTGTGTCACATAGGAGGAGCAGAAGCTCATGTAGGTTCAATAACATGCCTGAGGTCCCATTCCTAGTGAGCAGGAGAACTGTTTTGAGAATCCTCATTTGTCTTATCTCCAATTTCATCATACTTTTTCAGTTATACCATACTACCTCCATTAGGTCCACCACAGTATAAAGCAATCAGAAAACATTTTTTTTTTAATTTCAAAAGCAACATATGTGTTTATTGTAGAAAAGTGGAAAATTCAGATAACTTGAGAAGCCCATGTAGACAACATGATTAGCATGTTTGTGTTTGTCTTCATGGCCTTTCTTCTTCTTTCCACTTTCATACTTTTACCCTGCTCTGATTTTCAAATGAGAATCCATTCAGCTCACTTTAGTCTCATAGTTTTCTTAAAATATCGGTGCAGCTGTGAGCCCTGTGATTATTTTGACAGCATTAGATAACAGCAAAGCCACTGGACCTTGGTGGATAGAGAGTTAGGAGTTACAATAAAGAGATCTAGATTTATTTTGGGTTGCTACCACTGATTTGCTCTTGAGGCAAGTGACTTCTCTGAGGGCTTTCATGTCTTCATGGATAAAATGAGGGCATTAAATGAGTTCTTTACTCTTGTTCTGGTTTTGATGCTAATTCTAGAGTTATTCATATTTACTTTGCCAGGCTAATGTAGGCAAGAGAGTAGACAGATGTATATTCTTTTTTAGAATTTTCTGGTGGGTTTCTCATCTTATATCTGGCACTGTGACCTAATGTTGATCCCCAGACTGGAGTAAGCATCATTCTCACCATTTGGGTCGCTGAGCAGGAATGGTGAAAAACTTGAGGCTTAGGTAGATGAAAGGTGTGTCTCTGGAAGGAATATTGAGACTCGTGGAACAACATGTTGGAAGATACGGTGTATCTTCTTGTCCAAATTTCCTCTTTGATGCACCTTAAATTTCATAATACTATCACAAACTGTATGATTTTTGCTATACTTGTCCAAATTGTTCTCCATCTGACAGTTGGATAAAATTTTTGAAATTATAAACCAGACTGTTATTCTTGATTGAATAACTTGATTGAAACTGTTTGATGGCTTTCCATTACCTTTACCAAAGAAACAAAAAACCAAAAACTCCTAATTATTTACCATAACCTACGAGGCAGTCTGCATCCTCTGTTGTTTGCTCTATGTATCAGCTTCATATAATTGCTATTTTTTTTAACACTCCTGTGCATCTGATGAAGCTTCATTTCTAACACCCCACATGCACTGAGAGAGAGGATGGATTGACAGTACATAGCTTATCAGATAATTGATTAGTAAACTACAATATGTAGGGGGTAACAAAATGTTTCCGTTTCACCTCTTGAATTTTATAATTGCAAAACAATGATCATTTTTGTTGGGTCTTACTATACCTGGTATGTTAATTACTTTGTATTATTTCTAATCTTCAAAAATACTCTGCAAAGTAGTTTTATTCTGATTTTACAAATGAGGTCAAAAAGGTATGATAACTTATCTATGTGAGTAGCATATCTGGGATTCTAAAGTCCAGACCTTAATGTTCATCTTCTCTCTCCTGTATCATTTGCTTCTGCCTCTGTTGAATCATTCCTAACAGCTTATAAACAAGTCCTAATATTCTGCCTTCTTAAAAATAATATTCACCATTGACTTTTTTTTGAGAGAGAGTTTTTTTAATATTTATTTTTTAGTTTTTGGCGGACACAATAACATCTTTGTTTGTATGTTGTATTGAGGATGGAACCCGGGCTGCATGCATGTCAGGCTAGCGCACTACCGCTTGAGTCACGTCTCCAGCCCCTCACCATTGACTCTTTATTGCTATTCAGTTACCACCTGATTCTCTACTTTTTTTTAAAAAGTATTTACTTTTTTTTAGTTGTAGTTGGACACAATACCTTTATTTTATTTTTACGTGGTGCTGAGGATCGAACCCAGTGTCTCATGCATGCTAGACAAGCATTCTCCCTCTGAGCAACAACCCCAGCCCTGATTCTCTACTTTGTGAAAGAGTTATCTACACACTTCAGTTTATTTCTCAGTAGTCTTCAGCCTTTCTCTTGCTTCTGTCATTCAAGTAGAGCTCTTCCTATTAAGATCATTTGAAACCTCCATATTATTCAATGCTATAGACATTTTTTTCTCTTCTCATCTAGATGCATGGATACAGATTATCTCTCTCTCTCTCTCTAGTTTGTTTTGTCTGCTGGTCCTTCTTTTTTCCTTGATGGTCTTTCTCCTCCACCCATCCTTTCAACTGGTGTTTCTATGAATGAGTCCTGGATGCTCTTCTGTTTCTTTGAGCTCTTTCCTTAAAGTGATCTCATCTTTACCATGGTGTTAAATACCATCTGTGTGTAGATGATTTCCAAATTTATAGCTCCAATCCAAACGTTTCCTCTGATTTCCTATGTAGTATGTTCAACTCTGTACTTGACATTTCTATGTAGATGTTTTACAGGCTTCTCAGACTTAACATATCTCAAATGGAACTCTTGGATCTCCCCCCAAAACTTAAGTCTTTCCTATTATTGAATGGTAATATTCTGCCTCTTTGCTTCTTAGTTTTCAGCAAGCCTTTCATTACTACTTGCTGATTATAACTTGAAGTCTCTACCCGTCTCCATCTCTTTTCCCCCTGCATGAGAGTTAATGTTACCTGGACTACTGCAATAGGCTCCTGATTATTACCTCTGCTCTGACTTGTGCTTTCTTCCAAACTGTTCTCCATCTGATAGTTGGATAAAATTTTTGAAACTATAAACCAGACTGTTTTTCTCTTGATTGAAACTATTTGATGGCTTTCCATTACCTTTACCAAAGAAAAAAAAAAAAACCAAAAAAGTCCTAATTATTTACCATGACCTATGAGGCACTCTGCATCCTCTGGTGTTTGCTCTATGTATCAGCTTCATATAATGCTGCTTTTTTTTTCTTTAATTTTCTGTGCATTAGCTCTACTGGTACCATCTTAATTCCTGCAACATGCCTGGCTCCTTCCAGCATCCAGAATGTTTGCACAGCTCTTTTATTCATCTGAAGCACTCAGGCCCTTGCTTTCTGAATGGCTGCTCCATCCCTTTTGTATTTAGTTCATTATTGTCATCCCTTAAAACCTGCTCTGACAGACCACATTCTCTTAGTCCTCTCCTCCTCTGTGTTTTCCTCTTTGATGCACCTTGAATTTCATAATACTATCACAAACTGTATGATTTTTGGTATACTTGTTTATTATTTCTCTCCAACCAAATACTAAGCTCTCTGAAGGCATGGACTGTTTATATTGTTAACTGTTATATACTGATTCGTTGGTAATAGTTTTGCCTCCCTTTTATTGTTACAGTGCCCAGTGTAGTTGTAGCTCAGTCTGAAAATGGATAACTAAACTGAAAGTATAGTAGGGTGATCCTGACCCTGATCTATTGGGTTTATTTCTGGAGATATTCCAATTTGGTTTCTGTAGCTTAACAAGAAGTATAATCCATTCGCTAAGACAACTGTGTTCTTCACATACTTCAGTTCCTTAAACTCAGGTGAAACGTCTCAAGGAGGCATTTAATTGTGTTTAGTACAGCATGGCAGATGGAAAGGACATTGAACCAGAAGTTGGTTTGGATTTTTGTTCTAGCCCTGATTACTTCCAAAACAAATCCTAAGCCTCAGTTTTCCCATCTGTAAAATGAGAGATTTGAATGAGATGGTTTCCTAGGATTCCTTCTGCTTTGATTACTGTGAAATCCCTGATTCTTATAGAAATTGTGGGTTCCCACTGGAGAGAAACCTGGAAACTGCAACCTTTAAGGAAACAGATCCCTTCCCTAGTGATTTTGTGAATGATAGTGAGCACTCCTATAGATGACCTCAACAAGTGGAAAGAATGAATGATGAGTTCCTTGGAAATTCAGAACCCTGAAAGTTAAACTCTGACTGCCCCAACAGATTTTTATTTTATTGGAAACTGTCCAAGGGAGAGATATTTTATAGTCATCTGGCTTTGAACTTTTGATACCTTGTACTTCTCATTATTATGAATTAAAAAGGTGAATCAATTGAAAATATGTTGTCTCCTTATAAGCTGTGCCCCCTGCCCCCAAGACTATTTCATTTGAATGCAGATTTGAATTACTTGGTCCCCAGAGGACTACCCTTACTGATAAAATCAACTGACATAAGAGAAATAAGGCCAAATTACTACTTCCATTTTTAAGTATTGAAAAGCTGAGTCAGGAAGATTCTATGCAAGTGTATGATTTTAATGTGTATCATACGTTTTGATTTGTTTAATAGTTTTGCCTCCCTTTTATTAATTATTCTTACTAAGGACTGATCTTTATGCAAATGCTAATTCCACTGATTCCCAAAACATTCTTTGGGTTGGGTGGTAGTTTCTCATGCTTATTCCAGGTGAAGAAACTGAGGCACTTACTGGTTTAAATAACTCATTAAATTAAGGCCCAGTTACCAGTGATTGACTTGGGTTCTAAACCAAATAAATGAGTAATGAGTTTTTCTTTGAGCCTACAGTGTAGCTAAACACATTTTCCAGCATTTTTAATGGTAGTGAAAAGATAATAGGAAATTAATGACACCAAATTCACAAGTCGTGTTCATTCTGTGTCCTTTTCTTAGAGATCCTGCGTGTTTTCTTTTCATCAAGTCCTGTCAATAACTTTCTCTTTTAGGATGCTTCTCAGTATTTATTTTAAACATTTTTCAAGTGAATTCAAACCCTGAATTAAAATAATGAACAGTCATATTTGATATGATTACATAGTAGTATTTTGCAAAGCACAACCTTTTTTGCGACTCAGACTCATTCAGACCTGTTGCTTTAAATATTTCAATAAAACAGGTTTTCCCCTCCTCCATTGAGGCCCATGTTCCTCCCCAATCTCTTTAATTATGTGAGCTAGAATCCTGTTTCTCACACATCTTCAGTTCTCAACCTTGTTAAAATTAATCATATAATCCCCCTTTAAAACATAGTATTAAATCACCATAGTAACACAGTATCCAAGCTTTATAGATAAAACATAACAGCCATAAGAAGGTAGCATTTGGTGTCCCCTTGACAGCTCTATAACTTTTATAGAAATGTGTTCCTTCTCCTGGCTGTATAAGGTGTAGTGATGGGATTACTTACACCAATTTTATTACTACCTTGTTTTAAAATTGCCACCTTGTTTGTGTTCACTTTCCTAATTAAATAAGGACAGCGGAACACTTTCTGAATTATTTTCCCATACTCTAACCACTCGCCAATGGATGCAATTGTTTCCTTAAGTATAACTAGGCAGGGTCCTTGACCTTTGTACTGGGATACCTTGAAAATCCCTTTAATTTTCTTATGTAACTTGCATAAGGAAATTTTGGAAAGAAAGTCTTCCCCATATTTGAAAATTTAATTCATATAATATCCAGAGACTCAATAATAATTCTGCCTTGGGAAGAGGTATGGGGAAGCAATGGTTTTTCATTGCCACTAACAATTTGTAAAGTAAATTATAGGTGATAGCATCAATTTGAATATTTTACCAATTTGAGGGTTTTTTTGTAAAATACAATGTGATATATATGAGTTGATGAGTCCCTTTGAATAATTTCAATGTCAAATTCTAGAATATTACTGTAAATTTATGCATTAAAATTTGGAATGCTTACATTAAAAAAAAAAAAGAAGTCCAATGCAAGGTACCTGGTAGACTGATTTTTAAATAGTGGATTTTAAAACACTTTGCAGCTTTTAAAAAAGTTTCTAGACTAATCTAATTAGTAATATGCTTTACAATTTTTATCTTCTATTGCTTCTAAGTATTATTTGCTACTTTTTTGCTTTGCAGGAATTTTTTAGCTTTTTTCTTTAATGTCTTTGCTTCAAACATTGCTTCCATTTCTTAAAAAGCATTTTGCAATGCTTAAAATTTTGGTGTTTCTTTTTAATTTTTTTTTCATGAGCTCTATTATTATTATATTATTTGCATTATAATTCTTAATACACTTTTATACCACAGTTTATCATATCTCTGTATATAAGATATGTTGAAACCAAATTCACATCTTCATACATGTATTTTGTACAATGATGAGGGTCTCCTTCCACCATCCATGCAATTCCACTTATCCCTCCCTTTCCCTCCCATCCCTCTTCCTTATCTAGAGGTAATCTTCTTCCCATGCTCTTCCTCCCTACCCCATTTTGAGTCACCCCCCTTATATCAGAGAAGACATTCGGTATTTGTGTTTTGGGATTGGCTAACTTCCCTTAGCATAATCTGCTCTAATGCCATCCATTTCCCTGCAAATGCCATGATCTTATTATTTTTTAGTGCTGAGTAATATTCCATTGTGTATAAATGCCACATTTTTAAATCCATTCATCCATTGAAGGGCATCTAGTTTGGCTCCAGAGTTTAGCTATTATGAATTGTGCTGCTATAAACATTGATGTGGCTGTGTACCTGAAGTATGCTGTTTTTAGGTCCTTTGGGTATAGTCCGAGAAGAGGAATAGCTGGGTCAAATGGTGATTCCATTCCCAGCTTTTCAAGGAATCTCCATACTGCTTTCCAAATTGGCTGCACCAATTTGCAGTCCAACCAGCAATGTATGAGTGTATCTTTTTCCCTGGCATCCTTGCCAGCTTGTTGTTGTTTGTCTTCATAATGGCTGCCATTCTTACTGGAGTGAGATGGTATCTTAGAATAGTTTTGATTTTCATTTCTCTGATTACTAGAGATGATGAGCATTTTTTCGTATATTTGGGGTTTTTTAAATATTTATTTTTTAGTTATAGATGGACACAATCTCTTTATTTTATTTTTATGTGGTGCTGAGGATCGAACCCAGAGCCTCACGCATGGTAGACAATTGCTCTACCCCTGAGCCACAACCCCAGCCCCTCGTTTATTTGTTGATTGATTGTATATCCTCTTGTTTTCCAGGGTAAAAATCTGTTCTCCTTATTCACCTCACATATTATTTCTCTTGCTGAGAAAAAACTTTTTAGTTTGAATCCATCCCATTTGTTGATTCTTGGTTTTAATTCTTGTGCTAAAGGCATCTTATTAAAAAATTTTGGTGTTTCTGTCCTATAAAACATGAAATAAGTTTCTCATAAATTCAGAAATTATAAAAGAGGCATGAATTTAGGAAAGTAACACCTAACCCTGCCCTCTTTTCTTTTTAGTTTTAATGCCAGCTCCTCTTAGTAGCTGGCATTTTCAAGTTTGAACCTGATTCAGTTCCCTACCTGTTCTGCCCTTTAGTGTCCTTTTCTATAAAATGGGAATATCACTGAAATTCCAAGGCTGTTGTGAGAGTAAATGAGATGGTATATATTAAATATCTAACTATGGCTGCATATAGAAGTCACTTAAATTCTGCTGCTGCAGTCACTGTTAGTTTCTGAACTAGAGTTGTTAGGTGAGCATTGTTAACAGTTGGTAGACTAGTAGAAAGTCACTGCCTAAGGTACCATCTGGTAAGGGGCAAAAAGCTGGATTTTAAGCCTTGCTCTGAATCAGCTGGTACCTTAGGCAGTGACTTTCCCAGCTCTTTGTTCATCTGTAAAATGAAGTAGATAGAGTTCATGTTTTGGAATTGATGGCCTGAATGCTACTGGTACAAGAGTGCTGATGATTTTGATTTGGGGTGGTCACTAGACCAAACTGCTGTCTTTTTCTTTTTTTTTTTAAATTAGCTTACAGTCTATTCCCTTGAAATGTGTAAATTTTAAGTTCATTTATAAAATTTTCCAGTGAGAGAGGAAATGTTCTAGGTTCATTGACTTGTTGTGATTAGATACTTTATCAAGAAACTTACTGCACGTTCATCTCTTCCTTTGTTCTGACATTGCTGCAGCCTCACAGTTAGCCAAGTTGGCCAGAACTTCACATTTGTGCTCACTGACATTGACAGCAAACAGAGATTTGGATTCTGCCGCTTATCTTCAGGAGCCAAGAGCTGCTTCTGTATCTTAAGGTAAGAGAGAAAGGCTGCTTCTATATCTTAAGGTAAGAGAGAAATGCTTTGACCATTGGTATTTCTGCAAAACAATGTCAGCTTTTGCGTTGTTCTTCTGTAATTAAGTTTTCCAGCTGTTCTTTTTATTTTCCTATCTGTTTCCTACAAGTCACTGCACTTGGGGAGAAGGACTTTGCAGTGTTTTTTGCACTTGGAGTTTTGCAGATAATTGCATTTATTTATTTGTATCACATCCCTTGGGTGGGAAGGGCTCATTTCTCCTGTGTAGCATGTGGAAGCTGGAGAGTCCGACTGACTTCAGTTTTTCCTGCTGTTATCTGGAGCTGTCAGAAATTAGCCTGTTAGGCTTTCCTGTGGACATTTTGTGTATGTAAGATTATTAATAAAGTATGCGTCTGCAGCTTGGGACGTCTTGCAGATATGGGTTGTGTCCTCCTCTAAGCAACACCCTTGCCCCCTTTGGGTCAACGAATGAACAACGTTTCCCAACTTGGCTACCTCTGTAGTGGTTTTTAAAAAGTACAGATTCCTGTGAGAAGGCTTCTTTAGGACTTCCGAAATTCCCTTCATACACCAGAGCTACACTTGCTTAATGCTCTGTTTCCTCCTGCCAAGGGGTTAGCATGTTCTGGGGTTGGAGGATGTGTGGAAATTTGATTTTTGAGCTGTTGGCTCTGTGGGCTCCTGCTGGGCGCCTCCTGAGGGGGAGGTAAAAGCATCCCACACACTCTCTACTCCATCTGCCCTGGTTTAGTAGGTGTCAGAGGGGCCTGCCTCCTGTCTCTCTCTGCTCATGTGGAGCAGCCCAGGCTAGGCAGCAGGGAGGCGCCCATGACAAAATCCGGGTCCCAGGCTTGGCCTTGGCCCTGGGCCTGGGGATAAAAGGCCAGACCTCTATGGATTCCAGAAAGGGTAGTTCTTTGCTGTACTAGTCTCTGCACTTCCTTCATCTTCTCACCAAGAAAAGAACACCCCCGCTTTCCTGTCCTCCAGACCCATACAACCACATGCCTTAGGACAAGAGGGGCTATCTTTTGAAGCTCCTTTGCTCACTGTCAATCTGGATTGCTGTGTGTTAGCATTTCTCTGTACCAATCTTATTATCATTCTTTATCAGTGAGGTCAACTCTTTTCTGCACCAAGCATAGCATTCATAATCTGGGCACTGGAGACAAAGTGCTGGAAAGCCATCAGGAAGTAGGCAGAACCTGAGTGCAGCTGTTCTCAAGTCTGCCTTTGTCTTTGTAGCCCAGGCCCAGTGCTACCTGCCCAAAGGACTCAACTTGGATGTCGGTGATCATATACTTTGCAATTTGACAATAATGGTGATTTTTTTTCTTTTTAAAGAATTTTTCTCGGGCTGGGGATGTGGCTCAAGCGGTAGCGTGCTTGCCTGGCATGCGTGCGGCCCGGGTTCGATCCTCAGCACCACATACCAACAAAGATGTTGTGTCCGCCGAGAACTAGAAAATAAATATTAAAAATTCTCTCTCTCTCTCTCTCTCCTCCCTCTCCTCTCTCACTCTCTCTTAAAAAAAAAATTTTTTTTTTTCTCTTCCATTTTTGTCTGTTGTTTTCCAGCCATGGCCAGGACACTGCTTTTATATGGTTCATATGAGGGAGATGAGGGCTTAACCTGATTTCTTGAAGTTTTGCAAAAGTGTTATTCCCTCATAATATTTTGAGCTACAACGTTTGTTTCTTTCTAAATTGGAGTGTGTGTGTGTGTGTGCGCGCACGCGCGCATGATCACATTGACTCAGTGAATGTCTGAAGTGAAAAACTGTTCAAAAATTTAAATTTAATAGACTGAGAGTATAGCTCAATGGTAGTGTGTGCTGAGCACACATAAGGCCCTGTATTCTGTTCTCAGTACTACTAATAAACAAGCAAACAAATAAATAAAAAATAAAAATAAATTTAAAATTGCCCTCATCTGATTCTGAAGTTTGATTTTATGTGCCTATATTTTGGGTTGTAGAATTGGTGTTTGTGAGAGGCCAGTTGAGCAACCTTCATGCTATCATCATTTAGAATGAAAAATAGTAGCAATAGGTCCTGTTATACTCAGTTAGAACTATGGAGAAAAAATTGGTGGCTTAATTCATTTATTTGTTTGTCAACCCTTAACTGAATGCCTACTATTAGCTAGTTCCTGCCCTTGAGGAGTTCCCAGACTAGCAGGGAGATGGATGATTACACAACAGCATGCTATGTATAATATGTAGGATGATATCAAGACATAGTGTCTTTTTATTGTTGACTTTATAGTGCCAAAAAATAGTGGTTGGCACTAGAAATAAAACATGAGTTTTGGAACATGCACTTTGTGTGTATTTAACATCATGGGGAAAAAATTCTCGTTTATTTAGCCATAGCCTGAGTCAAACACTTTCCCTGTTTGGTTTGGGAACATAGTTAAGTTCAGCTGTTGGTGGCTTGTCTAGTGGGGGAACTACTGAGATCTGCCCAGAGACTGAGGGCACAGTTTGGGACTGGTGAGATTATTAGCTTTGTCTTTTGTTGTTTGGTCTCCCTGATTTCTTCAGATACTTTTTATTTTCTTAACCTGTGCCTCGAGAGCCAGTCATGCTTCACAATGTGCCCAGTGGCACAGCTCATATCTGTGCATAAGCCACCTCTAGTTTGATTTCCATTCTCTTCATGAGGGATGTAGCTCCCCGTAGTGGCGTGTATGCAAAATCCGCCTCTGCTTCCCCAAATTTAGCTTCTTGGACTTACTTATTCCCTTCCTGCTCTCCCAGGCTTATGTACTTCATGTCCCCTATGAATCACTATATCTTCTCTGCCTTCACAGGTCTACCCGTTCTCTGAGAGCAATCTTCCCCAGTTAGAGACCATGGAATTCTCTCCTCTGGGCACAAGGACCAGAGTTACACACTCATGACCTCAGTTACACACTCATGCTGTCATCTTCCTGTGTCTTTTGTGTCTATTGGATAATCAGCTCTTTCTGGTAAAGACCATGTCTTAGTTCTGTATTTCTAGCACTTAGAGTAGTGTTTAACCAAGCGACTATGCGCCTGATATTCAGAGAAAGGGAGATGTACAGAGAATGGAAGGATAGGGTGCTAAAGTCTCTGAATGAAAATATGGGCCTCAAGGGATATTTATTTCAAAGAGGAGAAATGAAATTTAGTTATTGGCAGAAGCATGGTTCATACCACGAAACTCATTTTATACTAGTTAGAAGAAGTGCACCTTTGAATTTTGCAGGGAGGTCCAGTGTTGAGTGGCAGACATTATGTCCATAAAGCATTAGGTTATTTGTAATATAATTTTGGGGGGAGGTACCGGGAATTGAACTCAGGAGTATTCGACCACTGAGCCACATTCCCAGCCCTGTTTTATATTTTACTTAGAGACAGAGTCTCACTGAGTTGCTTAGCACCTTGCTGCTGCTGAAGCTGACTTTGAACTTGAGATTGTTCTGTCTCAGCCTCCTGAGTCACTGGGATTCCAGGCTTGTGCCACCGTGCCTTGCTTATATTATACAATTTAAACTTAAATTTCACAGTGAAAGGTTCTTTGACATCTTTTATACATGTAACTTATTTATTAGGTTTATTTTTATTTTCTGTCTCTCCCCACCAGACTGCAAACTTTATAAAGGTTGAGAATTTTTATCTTTTTTTTCCCACAAATGTATCAAAGGTTATCAAAGAATATCTGGCCCATGGTAGGCACTGGATGAAGGAGTAAATCCCATTTATTTAAAACAAAAAACCTTGAAAGCAATGTAGTTGTATTAGATTATAAACAAGTTGCATTAATACAAATACCAATAAAAGCCAAATGCATTTGGCTATGGTTTTTTGGGATTGGCTAACTTCACTTAGCATTATCTTCTCTAACTCCATTCATTTACCTGAAAATATCATGATTTTATTCTCTTTTATTGCTGAATAATATTCCATTGTGTGTATATATGCCACATTTTTAAAAAATCCATTCATCTACTTAAGGGCATCTAGATTGGTTCCACAGTTTAGCTATTGTGAATTGAGCTGTTATAAACATTGATGTGGCTGTGTCCCTGTAGTATGCTGTTCTTAAGTCCTTTGAGTATAGAACTAGGAGAGGGATAGCTGGGTCAAATGGTAGTTCCATTCCCAATTTTCCAAAGAATCTCCATACTGCACCAATTTGCAGAGGATTGAACTCAGGGTACTCAATCAATTTGCAGTCTACCAGCACTGTACTAGGGTACCTTTTCCCCCACATCCTTGCCAACACTTATTATTGTTTTTATTCATAATAGCTGCCATTTTGACTGGAATGAGATGAGATCTTAGAGTAGTTTTGATTTGCATTTCTCTAATTGCTAGTGATGATGAACTTTTTTTTCATATTTTCTCTGATATAACGAGGCTGATTCATAGTGGAGTAGGGAGGGGGGAGCATGGGAGGAATAGACAAAACTCTAGATAGGGCAGAGGGGTGGGGGGGGAAGGAGGGGCATGGGGTTAGAAATGATGGTGTAATGTGATGAACATCATTATCCAAAGTACATGTATGAAGACACGAATTGGTATGACCAGAGATATGAAAAATTTGTGCTCTACATGTGTAATAAGAATTGTAATGCATTCCACTGTCATATATAAATAAAAAATTAATTTCAAAAAAATGAGAAAAAAAAGAGTCAAATGCATTATTTTCTGCCATGGTTGACTAGTTCCTGCCAGTAAAGGATTTTTACTTCTCCTTGAGATTCATCATAATATTATTAATGAGTTGCTAGATGATAGTTAATACTAAATTAAAAACACCAACTAGGACAATAGTAGGTATGGGTAAGTTACTTGTTCTTCATGATAAGCCTAGGAAAGTGAGAGCATGTTAACCTTTTCAGATGTTACACACATTTAGCTCAGAAGTCTTTCAGTTAATAAAATAAAATGATTTACAATTGGAATTTTTTTCATGGCTTCCAATTTGCTCAAATGACACATACTTCATCAAGGCCAAATCTGATATCTGAGATATCTAGCTATCTGCTATTTCTAGCCAGTTTTTGGTTTGGGGTCAATAGAAGGAGCATAAGAGTTCAAAGTCATAAAGTTGTTGTTTGGGAGTTATGAAAGATGTGTCATACAATAATCAGATTTCTTTATAAAGAAACATTATATATAGTTGTGTTCTACAATTTTCTCCATTATCCATATAGATCTTATTTAAGCTCTTGGGAAAACCTGAGTTTTCAACCAAATGAAGCTGTTTGGAACCTATTATGTATTTTGGGGAAAAAAAAAGTGTTTTCACTAAGGTGTTACCTAAATTTTTTTAGTTTAACTTTTAAAATTTTTATTCAATTCAGAAGTATCTGAGTACCTAATACATACCTGGAATAGGCAGTACTTGGTCTTTGGCCTTTATTTATTTTAAGTCCCATTAAATAGACACAAAGATTTATCCCCAGCTTCCCACTGGAAGACCTTTTGGATGCCCATGGTCATCCAAGGTTTTGATGACTGAACTTGATATTACAAAATGAAAACAATAAGTACTTTTTGTCATTTATGAACAATAGTAAGGACTTTCTGTCATTTACAAATCTACAATCAAATATACCTCCAGGTATACTATTCTCAGATATGGTTTTTTGATGTCCAACTACCATTTTACTTTTGCTATCCTTACTGTGTTGGGAGGTACTCAATATTTGGGAAGAGAATATGTAAATAAGTAATTAAAATATAGTGTGATATGTGTTAAAAAATATATGAGTGGGCTGGGGTTGTGGCTCAGTGGCAGAGCTCTTGCCTCGCATATATGAGGCACTGAGTTTGATCCTCAGTGCCACATTTAAAAAAAAATGAATAAACAAAATAAAGATATTGTGTCCATGTACAACTAAAAAATATTTTAAGAAAATATATGAGCACATGTATGGTTCTTTGGGGTCACAGATTAGGCAGTGTTCATCTCTAGTTGGCAAATCAAATCGGGGATATATTGCTGGTGGGATCCAGTTAAACTGGCTCAAACAGAATGAATGAACAATTGCCTGAGGTGCATGGGAGAAACACTCTATTTAATGAGAGGTGATATGCAAAGTCCCTGAGGAATGAAAGAAAGAAAGAAATGAAAGAATCCTGTGAATGCTAGTCAGGGTGAAGCAAAAGATGGTACCACAGAAGTCTTTGGTCATATTGTGAGAGTGCTGGTGTGGGCATACCTAAATTTTAGATTTATCTCATAGCAAATTGGAATGCCATTGAATGGTTTGGGACAGGTGCTTGGGTATTCCTGGTTATTGTTTTTCTGGTTATTATTGATTGTTGCACATCAGTTTGAGAGTAGCATCTGATTTACATAGGAGTTTTCAAACTTCAACTTCAGTTTCTGTTTGTCTTTTAAAAAACAGTTTCTTGGGCCCCTGTTGAAGAGTGATTGTCCTTCTTTCCAGGCTAGCTGGCATACAAACATCTGTTTAAACTGAATGTTTTCAATGAGAATCTTCTTACTCCAGTGCTCTTTCTGGCCTAGTGGCAGGAACAAACATTGCATCCTTTTTTGGCTGTGTTGAGCTCATTTTTACTCTAAACATAGAAAAGTTCAGTTTTCACACACAGAAAAAGAAGCTAGAAGTAATAAAGAGTCTGGGTTTAAGAATTCCGGCTTCCTTCTCTAACTGTTCCAGTGTTTTTAAACCAACACATACAGTTCAGAGAAAAATCAAAGGGCTCCGTCTCCTCAGGCAGGTGCGGAGGCAGAAGCCCTTTTAGATTGTGTGTGAGCTGCTTTAGTTTAAAATAAGTGTTTAGGGGTGGGGGAGGGAGTTGGAGAGGAAGGCTGTGGGGACAGCTCCCAGATTTTTACCTTGAAAGCAGGTGTTGTTGAAATATTCCAGAAACAGATGGAATCTCCTATTCTTGTTTTAAGCTATTTATGGTTGTCTTGCCCGAGGGTACCCTGCTATACAAAAATGCACAGCCTGATGTTTGAGGGCAGCTTGGGCATCAAAGCTGGGGCCCCTCTGGGAGAAATCAGCCTTTCTTCCTATTGCCTGAAATGCCATTCTTGAAACATGGATTTCTCAGTCTATTTAACAGAGGACTTCCCTCTGCCTTTCGAGGGTTTCTATTTCTCTGAAGCTGTTTTGGTTTATTTTTAATTCTTTTCCTTAAAAGTAAGATGGGTATTATGTTGTTGTTCCTTTCTGGATGATCAGTTAGGAGGAGGTCTACTGCTATGGCAGACTTACAGTTTCACCCGTGTGGGTCCTGGGACATGGCGGCTGTCAGAAGCCAAACCGTGAAGTGGCCTTGGGTGGCCCTGGTTTACTAGGCCAGGACATTTTCTGAGCCCCCGAGGAGCTCAGAAAGTACTGTATTATGTGTATGGGGTGCTCCTCAGAACATTGCTTTGTGGAAGGTTGTAACTTTTTTTCTTAATTAAAAAAATGAAATGGTTGAAGAACATTGTATGTTTTATTGCCATACAGATGCCTTCATACTTAGAAACACAATCCTCTGGGGAGTCACGACTTAACAACAGTAACAAGCTGTACAGTTTAAAGAAAATCACCTTTGAAGAGAAGAAAGGGAAATAAAACTGGCCCTGTTCTCCCAGTGGCCTGCTGTAGGAGGTAGTTTTGAGGACTGGGAAGCTGGACAGTCAGAAGGGCAGGTGTGTCTTCCGAAGGAACAGCACTGGATTGACACCAACAGCCAGCCTCAGGCCATCTGCTGTGGGAGGAAGCTCTTTTTCTCCTTCTGGTCCATGTCAGAGGAAACCATGTTGGCTCAGCCTCCCCTCAAGCAATCTGAGCTTGGGATAGTGAGGTATTTGAAACTCCTAAATTTGGCTAGCAAAAATTTTTCATTTTTTGAGATTGCATGAGTTACAGGTAAATGAAAGACATGGCATTTCCTTGCTTTGTTTTGAAAGCAGAGTACTTCCTTTTCTTAATGCTTATGAAGCTAAGTGCAGAGAAGCAAGTGAAACCCCCTAGGAACTTCATGAGTGCAGTCTGTTTTGTTTTTGTTTTCCTTCCCCAAATGGCTCATCTTGCTGTCTCTTGTGACCACTGCTGATGACTAATGTTGTGGCATTTTGAAGATAGATAGACTGAGTCTGGACAACTCATTAGAGAGGGTGTAGTAGAGTATGTGTGTGGGGGTGGGTGGGGGGGATAACATGTATCAGGATTTATTTAATATTCCAGGTGGTTTACAGAATTCTCTTGTATTCATGTAGCAATTCATGAAATGACCTCCATTAGAGAAATACCAGGGTTGAGACAGAGAAGGACACAGATCTATAAGGAAATCTATAAGGAGAAAGTGAAGGAATCTGTTTTGGAATCTGAAGTCCAACCAAAGCCTATATGTTATTTTCTTGCCACCAAAGCAACCATTATGAGTTTCATATGGTTGTTCTATTAGTCTGCTGTCTGTCTAGTTATAATAGCCATGATGGGTAGTTTGCCTTTATAGGAGTAGCTCAGAGGTGACTTTTTAGAAGTAATTACTATAGTTTATCCTCATTCTATAAATAATAAAAATGAGATAAGAAGACTTTGTCCCAAGTTCTTTGGCCGGCTTATGTCAGTCTCCTGATCCCTAATCCAGAGTTTTATCCAAATTATGGCAAGAGTCTTCCAGCTCAGGAGAATAAGACCAAGGTCACCTGAAACTAATGTTTTTTAAGACTCTGTAGCCTTTGAACAACTAATAATAAAAATTAAAAAAAAAAGATTCTGTAGCCCTCATTTGACATCAAAGAGTTCTGTTCCCTTTTTTCTAGCATCATTGAAATCTACGTGAACAATCCAACCATGTGATTACAGAGTAAAGAAAATCATCCATTCTGTTTAAATCTGATACAGGGTGTATTTGAATAGAAAACCAGTAAAATTGAACCTGCCTTTTGGGACAAAGTGTCTAAGGGTTCCACATGAGGGACCCTTTTTGGGAGACAGAAAAACATTCTGCAGGCGAGGTTATTTGGTGTTATTTGGTCAAGTTTGAGTGTCAACAAGGTTTCCTGGATTTCTCTGCAAATCAACTTTGTTTCAACAGCTCTAACAAGCACTAGGCATCTATCTCAGCCTTGTCTTTTTGATTGGGTAGAAGGTAGAAAAGAAAATGACTCAGAGTATGCCTTCCTTAGTCCCCCCCCCCTTTTTTTTTTAAGCCTAAAATTGCCCTTTGCATCTGAGCTACAGACTTATTTAAGAGCAAGATTGGTTTGTGAATACATAAGGAGTCTGAATGTGTTTGGTCCTTTCAGTGATCAGTTTGAGAAGTATGAACCCCATCATCTCTCCCTCCTAGAAGACTGAAGTAATGGCATAAATCTCTACAGAAGAATAATTATGCTATTTGAAGTTTGAAGATCCTGGAATTCTAACTATCAATTATGAGTGTATTTTTGTGATGTTATTTTTTGAGATTTTGAAGATATACATGCTTGTTAAAGGATTTTAGAAAAACTAAAGAAAAGTAAGAAATCTATCATCCCACCACTAATAATGATGAGGGTGTTCCATTCATCAAGTTGGGATTATGTTGTAGGTGTAATTTTATTAACGAGCCTTTTCAGTTATTAAATTGTAAGCATCTTTACATATTATGAGACAGTCTTTCCTGAGAATGTTTTTGACTGTGTAATTTATTTGTATGAGGTTGACTTATAAGGGAAGAAGCTCTTAGTGATCTGAAAAAAATTTCTAGCTGAGATTTATATTCTTTATGAAAATGCAGTTGTTATAGGACATTCAGTTAATTATCTTGGTATTTTTGTTTCATGAAAAAATACTCAATTATTTTTTTAATCTTAACTGAGCTACTACCTGATTCTTTACAATGAAGGATACTTATTAGTGTTAGAAAACAATGAACCTAAAAGTATGGAAACAATATCAAACTCTTTGTTGAGTCAAGTGGGAAGTAATATGTTTATTTTTCCTTTCTATATTTCCCTTTGTATATTTACATCTTTAAGTAATTATTAAGTAGCACGAATTGTATTATAAAATGCAAAAAATGATGTAACATAAAGTTAGATAGCATTATAATTTTGATTTTGAAATATATTACATTATGAGTAGAAAAAATGTATCTAGAAACTTTGACAAGACTTATGGAATTTTTAAATATTGTAAAGAAAATTAAGTCCCTCTGTTGTAGCATGCAATGGAAATTGAATAGGTGTGTGTGTGTGTGTGTGTGTTTTAATTTCTTGTTCATAGGACTTGAAACTAGCAATAGTTTCAGGAAAAACTAAGGGTAATTATTGTCCTTCAACTCAGTTCACCAGTGTTAGACTCCCACATGGGGGTATCTAATCCCTTATCTATGATACAAAGCAAAATTTATTAAAAAATTTATTCAGGGAGGCATCATTTATGTTTTCTAACCCATTCTATTTCAAATGCCTTTGAAGTAAAGTAGGTGGAGCTTTGTATGTGGGGTCAGTTGTCCTACTGTTCATTTATTTATTCTGGTATTTTAACTAGCTCTTTATGTGTACTAATGAGCCCCAAATGCAGCAAAAAATGTTTTTCTGTAAACTTGATGTTTTTTAAAATATTTATTTTTAAAATGTAGTAGAGAAAGAAGTTGGGTGAAATTCAGTATCCTGTACTTTGTTGTCTGCGCTCCTACCATGGCTGGTTTCCTCTCTTCCTCCCTTCCTCCCTCCACTTCTCCCTCCCTCCCTCCCTCCTTCCCTCCCTCCCTCTCTTCCTTCCTTCTTTAAAAATTTTTTTTTTCATAGGAAAATGGGAAGTCATCAGGATGTATAAAACAAAAAGGTACTGTAAATATAAAAACTCTAAGCCAAAAAAAAAAGTTGAAAGTTTGTATGTTTGCTAGTGTAATGTTTCCTATTGAACTAGGATTTTTACTGTTATTCCTGCAGAGTTTGCCATTTTGGACACCAGTTTTGGAGAAATATTAGTTTAGAATCTTTCAATAGTTATAATTCTGGGTCATTTTATTTGAGTAGAGAATTTAACTTCAGAGAGTCCCCTGTACTTATATACTTATTTATCATGTGTCCTTTATCTCAGTTACTTCAGTGGTAAACTGAGGATGATACTAATTCAAAATATTATTGTAAAGATCAAACAAAGCAAGTGCTTGATAAGTTTTTTTTTTAAAAATATTATACCTACTGTGCATATGTTTAATTATAACCCTGAGCCTTTCTTTTGTAAATTGCAATATATAACTTGCTAACTGAAAAAGGCGTTGAATTTAAATAGATAAACACATATGTATATATACATATAAGAAAACATGAATAACTATACAGCAAATACCCATGTGATCACCATCTAAGTTTAGAAATTGCAAGCATCCTAATGTTACATTTTCACCTATATATTCATCCCTAAATAAAATAGCATAGCTTCAGTTTTGAACCGTTGTAAGAGTTGCATTATGCAAATTGGAGTTGTTATTTTCAGTCTATTTCTTTGCTTAACTCTTGAGATACAGCAATGCTGTTGCTTATAGTTGCAATTTATTTTCTTTGCTATATAGTGCTTTATATTATCATACCACTATTTTTTATGCATTTAATTGTAGGTAGCCATTTGGACTGTTTCCAGTTCCTGGTGCAAATAGGCTAGAGAGATTTCTAGTGTACATACCTAAGAGTTGAATAGCTACAACATAGGATATGTTATCTTCAGTTTTATTGTGATAATGCCAAATTATTTTCTAAAGTGGGTATACCATTTTGTGGTTCTGCCAGCTGTGAGTGAGCATTCCATGGGACCACCCTGGTGCCACTTGCTCCTTTTTTTTTTTTTGAAGACAATATGCCAGCATACAATTCTTTCTTAAAGTCCATAAGATCTAGGTATAGTTACCCTTCTTTTCTTCCCCAAAGATTAATTTGGTTTTATTGTTTTCAGAAGTGTTGCTAGAGGAAGAATCAGTCCCTGAAGTTGTAGAAGAAAAGTTGATAACACTTGAAAGGTCAAATGAGTTACAAGGTGGCATGACATAAAAGTACAGTCTTCATTCAGAGTGGAGCTTGCATTCCAGTCTTCCTGATTTGACATTGTGCTTTTGGGTTCCCCATTTACTCTTATGCAGCTTTGATTTCCTTATTTTATTTTTTATTTTTATTTTTTTAGGATTAGAGATAATATAGATCTTGGCAAGGTAGTCATTGACACCTCACAATATTACTCATAGAAGAGTAGGCCAATTGTATACACGCCATTGCCATAGGTGAGATTTGTGTGGGTCTGTGTGTAATTAGTGTACATGAGCTTTGCTCATATGAACTTAAAGATGACACTTGGTAGCAATAAGGTGGGCACTTACACCATGCTGTTCAGGGTATAAAATGGTCCAACATTCCTGGGAAACAGTTGGCAATATATATTTAAGATCTCAAAGTTATTTCCACTTTTGGGAATGTATTTTTCAGGAAAACTCAAATATATATGTTATGTTTGTATGTTGTGTGTGTGTATAGGTGTGTGTGTATGTATGGAAAGAGGGATGGTATGTACAAGGATATTGGCATAGTTTATAGAATGAAAAGTTAGAAACAATTAAAACACTTAGAAATAGGAGAGTAGTTCAATTTAATTAGATACCATGCCGTCACTAAAATTGTTTTTAGTGATAAAAAAAAAAGCAAGGGACAAATTTTTCTATATGATATGATCTCTATTTTAGAATAAATACATGATGGTGGTGAATGGACTTAGGTAATTGGACACCAAAGTATTAACAATTAACAGTTGGGTAATAAGATTGTGGGTATTTTGTATTTTTTCCTTGTTATCTCTTTAATAAAGTAGTTTTTAATTTTTAAATTTTTATTCTGTCAATCTCACTTGAAATATTTTACCATAGTTTGCATATTTTTAATTTTTTTGTAGATATAGATGGACAGAATACCTTTATTTTATTTGTTTATTTTTATATGGTGCTAAGGATCGAACCCAGCACCTCACACATGCTAGGCAAGTGCACTGCCATTGAGCTACAGCTCCAGCCCTGCATTTATTTTAATTTGGGAAAATCATAACTGTTTCCCTGTATCTCATGATTGCAAATATAGAATGTCACAAATGTTAGTGCTGTAACTACCACAATGATAACTGATTTCTAGTATACATTTCCCCTTAACTTTGTGGAATGGACTTGAGCTCTGGAATCAGGCCTCTGTTTAAAATTTGGATTATACCACTTACTTACTAGCCCCAAGACTGTGAGTAAGTCACATCAACTTTCTGTTTCCTTATCCATAAAATAGAAAATACTTCCCATGGTTGTATGGAAGATTAAAGGAGAGTTTTTTTTTTCCTTTTATGGACATACACATGCTCAGTACATGGTGCATTTTTGATGCTCAATCCAAGGTAGTTATTCCCATGTTGCCTTGCCAATTTAAAAAATACCATCATTTATAAAATGCACCATTGAGGAAAAATCATCTTGGAATGGGGCAGGAGGTTAAATTCTCACATTGATCCCAAGAAACATTTTGATTTCAGAAACGTTGGGTTCAATTAATTGAGAAATGATTGTATTAATTTCACAGTGGGACATTTAGCATTTGTCCTGCAATATCAGTGTGCTCCATTCACCTAAGTGACCTTTCAATTTTCTCCAGAAATTTTCATCTTGTTTGTGTAAAACGACTAAGAACCTATTCCCAATGCATGCCTCAACTCTGCTTTTTATGGCCTCAGGATCTCTGTCATAACCTGTTTTATGCTTTCACAAACTGAGCCTCTGGGGAGCTGTCTGCACTTTTCAGTGTGATCTAGCTGAATTCCTTCCCTTCCCCATTCGAGCTCTTTGATTTGCCAGGTTTTTGTTCATCTACCCTAAGGATGGACTGAGATTGCTGAGCATGGCCTCTCTTGTGGTGCAAAGTGAGAATTGTTTTTAATTGAGCAGAAACATGTGGAAGGATCAGGAATATCTCAAGGGATTACAGAAAAATTCCAAATTTGTACTACTTACAGCTTGTGTTTAGAACATGGTCTGCTGGGAATAAATGTTAGTTAGTGTGGCCTGTGACCTTAAAAACTGTTGACATGGACTTCAGCCAGAAACTAGCCACAGACCTCCTTTGTTAAACTCATTCATAGCTCCTTGAAAACTCTAGTCAGTGAAAGTTGCCAGATCCAATCTAAGCATAGCCTTTTTTTTTTTTTTTTCCCATGCTTTGGAAACAGAGGACGCCCCTTAACCAGAAAGCCTTCTTTAATAGGACTGCATGGCCTAAACGCAATTGGAATTGACAACTTCCTGGCTTGGGTTTGCCAACTGGCAGTGCTGCGAAGCCGAGGAGACAACAGCATTGGGCGCTGTGCACTTGTGTTTATGTGTATGCAGAGGAGACTGAACTCCAGAGCATGGTGATATCCTTTACTCTAAAAGCAGCTTCACAACCTGAATTGGATACGCCTTCCAAGTGTTCTGGCTGGGACAGACACATTAGAATTATCTCTCAGTGTTTTCTTTTTAAAGGAAAGAAAAAAGAAAATAGCTGCCCTTCCTTTTTTTGATGGGGATGATCCTGGACTTGTTCTCCCCACCACCACCCCCTGCCTGCCCGGAGAATGCTTGACTGCATTCTCTCAGCATTGCATTGCTCTAACATAGAATAAGAACAAGAAGCTCAGAGCTTTTTTGGATGGTACCCAGTACCCACTCACTCGTGGAGCTTTATGTAACTAAGTTTAGTTTCTTGTCCAGCTGATGGGGCAACCAAGATATTTCTTCATTTTTTTCTTTATCGAGAACCCTGAGGAATCAAGAGGTTTGGCAGTTTCTTCTCCATGCTACTATCAAAAGGAAAATAAGAAAAAGCCCTCAACAATTTGCTGCTCGTGCAAACCAGCACAGTAATTGGGACAAAAACCAAATATTTTCCCTAGTTCTTGTGTTTAGTCCAAAAGACTAAATTGTCTGAAATATATTATCTGAAAATTTGCAAAATGGATAAATTAATCAGGCTAAAGAGATGCAGCAGTTCCTCTTTTGACAAAATTTATTTTAGTACTATTGACACACTGATGTTGGGTCGTGAAGGAAGCAATCTGTAGTTATCAATTGTCCTCTTGAGATAGCCAGATATGGAGAGAGTTCATCTCTCTTTCTTCTTAACCACTTGTAAAATTTTGGTTGTTGGAGTAGAATATTTATTTCCAGTTATGCTGTTGAAATTGTTATTTTTAACATAAATACTCTAACAGACTTATCACTTCAAAAAGCTGCTGAGGTTTGGCGTGATTTCAGCCAGGCATGTGTGAGGAGAAAAAAGGAATGTCACATTGGCCTAGGAATATGGAAACTTTGAAGGGAGAAATTATATAATTTCCTAGAGAGAATACAAGAATTTGGCTGCAGTTGAGGGAACCCAGAAGAGTACCTGGCTCATAATAGGTGCTCCATTAAGTACTAGGATGAAAGAAATTGCTTCATTAAGTACTAGATAAATGAAGTAATTTATTTTGTGGTTCCAATATTTTCCTATGTTTCACCTTTACCTTAGAGCATTTATTTCTTTCACTGAAAGTAGATGATACCACATGTTTAATTGTCTGACATTCTAAAGCAAAGCATTTTGATTTAGTCAGAACAGATTAATGTTCTGACTTATCAAATTGACATGATATACCTCATAAATATGTACAAATATTCTGTCAATTAAAAATTAAAATCTGATTTATTAACCATGTGACAAAGCTTATCACTTGACTTGTCTGATCCTCATTTCTCACATGTGTAAAATAAAGATAATGAAACCTACTTTGTAAAGTTAACATATAAGTAAACATGTTATATAAAATACTTAATTTAATGGTTAGCAACATAGAATTTTTTTTCTCTAGGAAAGAACTTAATATTTTCCTCATATGCTTTTTTCCTCACCTCTATCGCAGGGAATCATAAGAAACTATTTCAAATAGTATACTGCCTCTACAGATCTGCCTGCTCATTCAGGGAAAGCAGTTACTCTATAGATGAGTTAAGAGGGATTAAAAGTGTCCCACACTCTACATTGAAAAACTATAACTGCCTATGTTAATGGTTTAATGCTTGTTTTCTTTATCTGTGTACTGTATTGAGAATAGATAGGATTATTAGAAAATACATTTAGGTGGTTTGTGATTAAGAAAACTAGATTCTATTTTTGTTTACATTTTTTACAAGATGACAGCAATCTCAGAACATCAGCAGTGCAGAGATAATGGAGACTTCTTTGAACTTACTTCTTACTTTACAAGAATTAATTCTCAAACTCTCCCCTACATGAGCCAATGAATCTTGGGTTTTGTAGCCTCTAAAGTTGTTATGAGTCTCACCATTGGTATTTTGGATGAAAAGCAAATTATATGAAGCCTCTTTTCTCCCTCCTCCACATCAGGAGATGAAGGACGTGTTCTGGACAAGAAGGAGGACTGTGAAGAACTGTGGTGTGTAGAAGAGGGAAGATTATTTGTCAGATTTTTGTTTTCCTGGAATATTTTCCCTTAAGATTTTGTGAGATGAGTGTATGTCATCTTTTTTCCCCAGAGATTTTCCCCCTAATGCTACCTCATTTTCTAAACTTTCATTAATAGCTTTTTGCAGCTGAAGCAAATATTTTAGATCTTTCTTGTACTCTCCTCCAGCTGGGAGTGTCTTTCACACATCAAAGGCCTCTCATTAAAAGATAGTATGAGTTCATCATCTCGGAGGAGTGGGACCTGAAAACCTGAGATAACTTTCAGCTACACATCCTATCTAAGCTGCTCTGAGATTTTTTTCTGTCGGTTACCACATTTTTTTTTTCAATTCGTCACTCCCAGATGCTTCAAAAACTGGCTTTCTTCCTTAGTTTTATTTATATCTAAAAATTATCTTTATTCAGAACAGGAACTTAGTTGTAGAGCTTAGGAAAGATAAATGCTTTCACATTTATTTTTTTAATAAGAAAATCAAGAATCCCAAAGCTTAGGAAAAAAGCCTAGGGGCTGCTTGTTATTTTCTCACTGCACTGCCTGCTTCAATGTCTATAAGGTAATTATTTGAAACTTCTTAAGTCAGCTCTGAAAATGCTACAAATCCTCCCTTTTCTAACTTTTGCTAATGTAAAGCCACACTGAAATCAGAGTGGTTGAGTAGATTTCTTGAGAGAATGAAGGACAACTGATTATGTCCTTCAGACTTCATTCCTGAAAACATTTTTATGTTCTGGTAAAGGCTGGCATGTTATATTCTGGCTAAAAAACTGGACTAAGTATTTTGAGCTCCTTTTGTTTGTATGTATACCTAGCACACAAATGAACATCCTATAACACAATATTATAAGTTCCATCATTTGAGAAATAGTCTTGCCAAATCCAGAATAAGTCTTTTTTTGTAGTATTTATTTTCCTTACTTTGGTCAATTTCAAGTTCTGTATAGTATTTTCTAGTCAAAGGTGAAAGTTGTCTCCAGATAAATATTAGGATGGCCTGCCGGCCAAATCCCAGGCAACCCAGTGAATTACTCTCTTTGATGGTAGAAAGGTCCAGTTCAAGTTGCTCTGAATGGTATTTAACTACAAAACAATAGACTTAACAGAAGTTGCTGGTGTCCTTCAAATAGTTTCTTACCAATAGCCAATACTTTGGGCACATAAGATTTGAGGCTTGTTCCATTAACAAATTGGAGTGTAAGCTTTCAGAGCATTGCGTAGCAAATGAATAGTTGGAGAGGGAAGAGAAATATACATAGATGTATTGAAAAATGCATGAAATAAAAAACAAAAACCAAGCAAGCAAACAAAACAATGTCACCACACACATATACATACACACCCAGAAGCTGTTGACTAGGCAGTTTTTCATTCTTTATGGCTCTAGAGACAGGTTTAAATTGGAATTTTTTTTTTTTTTAATTCTCTTGTGCTGTGTTGAACAGAAAGGCAATATTTGATGTAATCTGGCCCAGATGTCAGCAACGTGCAGCCTTGCAATGGTTATTCATCTTCAGGTTTTTACTTTGTAAAAGGAGAATCAGCAAACAATTGTTTAGGTTATAAATTATATTTAGAGACTTTTTGAGATCTTGCATATGTAACAAGTGAACATATAGATTAGTTTGAATATGTTTTAAATTTAATTTCATTTTGGCTATTAATCTTAAAATCCTCTTTAACAAACGTTGGTTATGAGTCCCTTGACAGATGTTAATATGTTCAGTGCCTTACATTCTGGATAGTGTTCCTCTTATTTCAATTTCTCATTCTTCTGGAAAGTTTCCTCAGCTAAGACTGTTAAACTAGTAGGCTCCTTTAAATGGTCTTTGAATGAGTTTTCTCATATAAATTTCCCACAGGGATATTTGTATTTGTTGGTTATGTAATAGCTTATAATGCAAGTGGCAAAACTTCAGTAGCAGTTCCCACATGGTAGTTTATTTGCTTGCATTGGAGTATGGGGATTGATTGTCTTGGAATTCAGGTGTATTTGTTTTAAGAGTATTCATAATATTTTAAAATATGAGAGTTGCTCATGATTTATACCCATTCATTGTCTGCCCTCTTTGAAATGCTGCTGATGGCTCCTAAATCCTCTGGAGAGAATGGATTTTGAAATTTTCTTTTAGGAGTGAAAAGAGTGAGACCTTCTATTGTCGTATAATACTATTTTAAAGTTCCAGGAATGCACATGAAAATCTTTGCTTCTGTTGTTTTTTTACCCAACTCAACAGGGTTTTCTTAATAAATTTAATTTGAGCTACTCAGTTATATAGTAAGTTTCCCTTTAAGAACTGAGTGCAACTCAAGGTCAAATTTAAAAATTTGAAAATATTTTCCATATTAGATGCCAGTGCAATAATAATTCTAACCCAGGCAGTATTAACTACTGTTACATTAGGTAGCCCGATTGGCTTTAATGAAATTTTTGTTTATCTTAAAAATATTGAATAAACTACATTGACATTCTATAACTTTAAGATCACTAACTTCATAACCTTGATAAAGCAGTCTCCACAAATGGCCTCAGAATAGTATGCAGCAAAGATTAGGAGTTTTGAATAGCAGAATAAAATAGACATTATTATCGATGTGTGTATATACGTGACTGCATGACCAATGTGATTCTACAACCTGTACACTCAGAAAAATGAGAAATTATAACCCATCTGATTCAAATGTCCCAAAACTCCTAATCTTTTTTTTTTTTTTTTACAAGGGGTTCAGTTGTATCTTTACTGCTAATAGGCCAGGTAATATGGGGCAAAATGCCTGACCTGGTCAACCTCTTCTGTAAAATGACAACTGGATAGTTGTCATTGTCCCTTAAGAACCAAATATATGATTTTTAAAAAAATTCAAATCAAAATCATCTTATTAAGTTTCAGTGAGCTCATTAGGGCTTTATTACCATAATTCATGTTTCTTGGACATTTCCTTCCTCATTCCACCAATGTGTTTGACCTTCATGATCAGAGGGATTACAGAAGTTTTAGTGCAGTCTTCCTAATGCATGGCAATATTTAAAAAGTTTAATTTCATTTGATTATTAGTATTTTGTCACTTTTCAGTGGAATATTAAATATGAGACCTCATTTATTCTTTAGATAGGGACACTGGCTCAATGCTATTACACTGTTTTTCTTAACAGCTGTCCCCCAGGGAAACTAAGAGGGCAAGGGAATTTTTTCTCTTGTAACATTATAATGTGACTGAAGAGAGACTAGGTTAGCAGAGGAGAGACCCTCCATCCGCACCTTGCTCAGAGCCGGATTAGTTGTGTTACTTTGTATGTGCTGCTGGGCTTCCCTCCATCTGTAAAATAGAAATGTTATTAGCTTTCCAAGCATGTTTGTAGAGAAGATGAAGTCTAACTAGCTAGTTTTTGTGATTTTTCTAAAAGGTGGATGTTTGGTTCAAAATGCTTGATTGATAATAAAAACACACCTCCCTGCTTATCTTTTTACTTACTACAGGGTAACTTCTAGAAGTTCAGGCAAACACTGAGTATTATGTGTGCTGTGAGGAGGATGTGAACAAATCACGAAGTTGGCTTCTTTGAGCCTTTATAAATCTTGGGAGCATTCTAAAGGTTCTGGAAGTGAGTGCTGTTGGATGGTGGAAGGAGCCAGACAGGTTTGGGTTTGCCTACTAGCTTCCCTTGCCAATTTAGGATTTTTAAGTTATCTAAGCTCTTGATACCTTCCCCACTTTTCATCTCTGAAATTTAGATAAAAGAACCTACCTCATAGGGCTGTTATAAGACAGGGTTTGCAAATTATTTAGTAGAGTGACTGATAAATAGTAGAGGCTCTATGAATGGTAATTACTCATTCCTCCCTGGGTGTGTGGTTTTACAAAATCTAGAAATGGTCATAGTGGTAAAGGAGCACTTTAATTTTTATCAAATGATTGATACTTGGAAGGTCACTGACGTTTTAAGTGAATGTATCCTTTGATTTATTTCTTGATTCTCTTGTAGGGGTGTGTGTGTGTGGCGGGTGGGGGGAGCCCAGAGTATAAATTTAGAAGGTTCAAGTCTCAGGTTTTGTTTATTCAGCTACATCTTCATAGACACATCCTAAATTTTCTGGATTTCTATTTCCCCATCAATGTACATGAGGACAGTAATAAGTCCCTCAAAGGATTGTTTGGAGGACCAAATCATAACACATGATGCTCTTTTGTAGTAATCAATCATGGTGACCAACTTGAAATCTAATAAAACTTAAGAAAAGTAAAAAAAAAAAAAAAAAAGTTTTTCCCAAGCTCTGTTTTTAAGATTTCTCTTGGGAGGAAGTGTTAATGTGAGAAACTTGCCCGAGTAGAAGCCCATCATGTCTGGAGAATTGAGTGCTTTGTCCTTTTGTGTACACTGTCTCACTCAGTCTTCACAACAGCCCTGAAAGGGAAAAAAATGTCTTCAGTTTGTAGAAGTGGTGAGGGCCCTGTCAGCATTTGAACCTGGCTCTGTCTGACTCCCACTCTTTTATGCTGCCCTGATGTAGTTTAAGGGAACATTTATTGGGTGTTCATAGGTGCTGGGTGTGACATGACAGACAGTGAGGATGTGGTGATATACAAGACACGCTTTCCCCACCTTCATGTAGCCTAGGGTCCATAGAGCAGGCACAAATAGTCTGTTGTAATATT
Organism: Spermophilus citellus; assembly: GCF_964194105.1. Lineage (NCBI taxonomy): Eukaryota > Metazoa > Chordata > Mammalia > Rodentia > Sciuridae > Spermophilus > Spermophilus citellus. The sequence goes on from NC_138183.1 coordinate 11,327,562, forward strand.
GACCCCTGATAAAGAAAGCTGGATAATTATGTAATCATCTGTGTATTTTAAACTGGTAATTTCCTCTGAATTGGTGACTTCTATTGGTTTCAGAGGATGTCATTATCATCTTATAATAGTTCTGCATTTTAGGTGAATGTAATGTCCTGCGTTTCCAGAACTTAAGAACCTTGTTAAAACATGCATAAAAACTTGATAACAACTTATTTATTTAAGCTTATTATTCACCAGATATATTCCATGCGTTCTATCATTGAATCCTCGAAATAACATCGTGAGAGGGCATTATGGTTCCCATTGTACAGATGAAGAAACTGAGGCTTGGCAAGATTAAGTTACTTGCCTAAAGAAATATAACTAAAACATGGTGTGATTCTTTTCATCCAGAACCTGCATTTCTACCCAGATTAAATTATATAATTCTACTAGAAAAATTTATTTGTATTTTTCAAAATTAAGAGAGTCTGAGACCTTTAAATTCTATTTTTAGTTCTTAATTACATAACAGTAAAACTGTCTTCTTTGATATATAATTTAATGAATTTTGAGACATGAATACAATCATGTAGCTTCCACTACAATCAAAATAGAAGCAGTTCTATAATTTCCCCTCCCCCAGTTTCCTTGCTGCCCACTGCAGTCGTACCCTCCTCCTTCTCCCAACCACTGACAATGACTGATCTCCATCTTTATAGTTTTGCCTTTTCTAAAATGTCCATTAAAATGGAATCATTCAGGATTACTTTTTCAGATCTGGCACTTTCCACATTAGAAAAATGTATTTGAAGTTTTTTCATGTTGTGTGCATCAGTGATTCATTCCTTTTTGTTGTTGAGTAGGTATTCCATTGTATGAACGTACTTGTTTATCTGTTCACCATTGAAGGACACTAGGGTTGTTTCTAGTTTCTGTTTATGAATAAAGCCGTTTACAAATATTCTCCCTGAATAGGTTTTTGTGTGAACAGAAGTTTTTGTTTCTCTTGAGTAAATATGTTGGAGTGGGATTGTTGGGTCCTATGCTCAGGACATTTACAACTTGATTAAAAAAAAAAAAACTGCCTATTTTCCAAAGTGACCATATCACTTTGTACTTGCACCAATAAATGTATAGAAATTCTAATTCTGAATCTTCACCAACATTTGATATCACTTTTTTCTTATTTTAGTTATACTACACATGTAATAGAATCTATTTCGATTATAATTTGCAGTTCCCTGATGACTAGTGATTTGGAGGATATTTTCCTGTGCTTATTTACCATCTGTATATCTTCTTTAGCAAAGTGTCTGTTAAGATTTTTGCCTATTTAAAAATAGATTCATTTCCTTATTGTTGAATTTTAAGAGTTTTTAATTCTTTTGGGATGGGGCAGGTAACTGGGGATTGCATCCCTTTTTTTATTTTTATCTTTTTTGAAACAGTGTCCCACTAATTTGCTTATGGCCTCGCTAAGTTGTTGAGTTTGGCTTTGAACTTGTGATTGATCCTCCTGCCTCAGCCTCCCAAGTTACTAGGATTACAGGCATGCACCACAGTGCCTGGCTCTTTAGTATATCTTGATATAATTTTTTTTGTCAGATGTGTGATTTGCAAATAGTTCCTCCCGTCTGTGAATAGTCTCCATTGTCTTAATAGTGGCTTTTCACAGAGCAAAAGGTTTTATTTTATATAAAGTCTTAGCACATCAGTCATCTTTTATGGATTGTTTTTGGTCTCTTATCTAGGAATTTTTTTTTTCCTAACAGAAGGTTGCAAAGATTTTCTCTCATGTTTTCTTCTAGAAGTTTTATAGTTTCATGTTTTAATTGTAGGTCTATGAATCATTTTGAGTTAGTTTTTAAAAGATATAAAGTATAAGCTGAGGATTTTTGTTTTGTGTTTGTTGTTTTGTTTTTATGTTGTTCCAGTACCATTTGTTAAAAAGACCATCTTTTCTCCTTTGAATCACCTTTATACTTTTGCAAAAATTAATTGATTAGCCTGGCATGGGTTGCACAGGCCTGTAATCCCAGGGACCGTGGAGGCTGAAGCAGGAGGATCACAGGTTTGAGGCCAGCCTCTGCAACTTAGACCCAGTCTAAAAAAAAAAAAAAAAAAAAAAGAGTTGGGGATATGGCACAGTTTTAAGAACTCTCCTGGGTTCAATATCTGGTAACACACACATGTGCACGCGCGCACGCACACACACACACACACACACACACACACAATTGTGTGGGTCTGTTTCTGGAGAGAGAGAGAGAAAGAGAGAACTTTTTAGTTTTTGGTGGACACAACATCTTTATTTTATTTTTATATGGTGCTGAGGATCGAACCCAGCGCCCCGCACATGCCAGGCGAGCGCACTACCACTTGAGCCACATCCCCAGCCCTGTTTTTTCTTATTTCAAAATTGTGTTAGCTATTCTAATTCCTTTGCCTTTATAAATAAATTTTGCTCTTCTAATTTTTAGGTCTTTGATATCTACAGAAAGTCCTACTGGGATTTGGATTGATATTGGGTTGAGTGTATAAATCAACTTGAGGAAAGATGACATCTTAACAATATTTGAATCTTCAAATCCACAAACAGTACATTTTCCCATCTATTCTTTGATTTTTTCCCCTTTTTTGTGGTTTTCACTATAAAATTATTACATGTTTTTTGTTAGACTTATACCTAAATATTTCCTTCCTGTTTTTTTCCCCTCTTTTTGGTGCCAAAGCAAATGGTACAAGTAAAAAATTAGATACTGAGTTTTTATTATTTTTATTCAAAAGTCTCAAGTCTTTGTGTTCTGAAGGTATTTGTCTATTTTTTAATATCTTTAGCAAGTAAAAGATTGTTTCTTGATGTTTGTTCTTCTTTGAATCATCATCTGTTTGTGATCTCACAGCCCTTGACCATTTTGTAATTATGATGTCAAAGCAAATAGCTTCAAAGGGTACATCTGGGAGGATCTGAAAAGTGCTCTTCTCTAGACAGGTGGATCAGGCTGGAGACAGTATCCATGTTTTCTTCTTTCTATTGGTATCATAGGCATTTTAGATTTTTTTGGGGGGGGACACAATTGCTCTGTACTTAGGAATACCATCCATCTTCTTTTACTTCAGAAAAATCTAGTCCAAAATATAGATATTAACTTTTAAGTTGATAGAAATGAGAGTATAGTAGATACTTTGGACAAAGATGGTTTTTTGTTTTTTTACTCTTAGACAACTAAACAAAAAAACAGTTTCAGGGAAAATAAGAGCAGCTGTTCCCCTCGTTATATTTCCTTTAGTGGTTCTGTACCATCTCCTGTTTGTGTTTTATTGTTGTGTAGTTTACATGCTTGGAGCATTGCCAGCATGAGAGGAGATATCATGCCTAATACTTTTAACATTCACCATCCCATTCAATTCTTGTCACCACCTGGTAAATTACAGATCAGTGAGCTTCAGTGTGATCTGACTAAAGTTCTGTGGCTGCTCAGAGAGCATAACTTTGACCCGGATTCTAGGCACAGAGTCCTGGCCTTTCCCACTCTGGCCTCTAAGAGTCTTCTTCAATTTTATTACCTTATGGGGCTAACTTTTTTTGGGTGATGTAATTCATAGAATATCTGCTGGAAGTTTCTGGAACCATCTCCAAAAATATTTTGGGGTGTTCTTATAAAGTTTTACAGACAGTAAAACTCCCTTTTATGATCTCTGGATCCTAGGTTAAAAATTTATATTTAAGGTCTCTTTACTTGCTAATTTGTTGTTCTTCAATTATCAAGAGTCATCTGAGTACTGATTTCCTCTTCTGTGACACTTGGGCACAAATTTGACACTACTCATGTGGGTATGTGCACATGGGCAACTGCTAAAGGCCAAGAAGCTCTTCCTTCTGTTCATTCATTCTTTTCATTTTTCATGCTCTCTGCTGACTACTGGGGATTCAGCTGTGAATAAAGCACTATCCTTTCCCTGAAGGACTTCGGGGTCTAGTGCGTTTTAGAAATGGTCATTCTTGTAATGGCTAAAGTACATTCACGTGATACAGAGAGACAGCATGGAGTAGTGGAGGAATCCAGACTTATTCAGGCTTAGATTTAATTTTAGGCAAGTTACTATTGAATTATCCTAAGCCTTTGCATAAGGTGCTTAATGATAATACCTATCTTAAGTCATTATAAACAAAAGTTTTCTTGGTAAAAATTAGTTCCTCTGGAAATTTAGTATATATAAAGTCCTGAGATAACCTGTTGGAGACCTCGTCATTAATAAATTTTAGCCATTATCAGCAATTCAAACTTTGTATTCCACACACATTTGAGAGTAAGTCAACACTATAAGCCAGATGCTGTAAATAGAGATGGACATAAAAGTATAGTCATAGCACAACACAAACTTTGATGTTTAACATCTGCATTCATTAATATCCATTGAGATTTTGCTGAAAATTGGTTTAAATAGTAGGTATGTTCGGTTGTACGGTTTTTCCCTTACTTGATAAAAGCTGAGCTTTTTTCTTTTGACATTTGTTGTTTATCTGTTAAAATCCAGTTTATAAGGAACCACATAGGTATTTCCTCAGGAAGAAAACTGCCTCAAGGTTTACATGGCATAATTTTTGACTGGATTAAGTTATTTCACCTTTGAAGTTGGTCACAGCCTGAAAGCACAAGAAGTTGTTTACAAAGGAGCCCATCGATTCTTCCTCTTTCTCTGGAACCATTGGAGCAGTGAGACCCGCACAGTCTGTTTGGCACAGTGGCCGCTCTTTGCTGGCTGGGGGCCCTCCTACTGCTGGGCAGAGGATGCTCCAGAGCTCCGCTTCTGCGGAGCAGAGCCATCCTGCAGATCTGCTTGTGGTTAGCTGGGGCCTGTGACCATGCACTACAGCCTGCTGCTTTAGTTGCAATATCTTTTCCTTAATATTTTCCATCTGGCCCACAATGACCTATAAAGACAGACATAAACCAGGGTTTGAATTATGAGGAGGGTGATGCTGAAATGCTTCCAAATCTCACTCTAGAACCTGCGGGCTGGGCAGCTGCCTCTGCATACTGGACAGAAGGAAACTTTTCTCAAGTTGGTTTGCAGAACATTTAGTCACATCAAAGACCTGAACTATTCAGCTTTTAAGTGTTTTAAAAGGCTTTATAAATTCCTTCTCTGAACATCACTGAATTTTAGCAAATACAATTATGCTGATATTGAAGATTTTCAAGGAAAAATATAACGAAGGTTATGAGAGCATTTCATATTCAACTTCTAAGTTTTTAACTATATCCAAAGGTTTGACAATTAGTGAGGCGTGTGGCATAATTGGTGTCATTGTGTTCTAAGTGGCATTGCAATTGCAGGGATGTTTTAATGTAAAGTTAGAACTCATTGAAACTGAGTTCAAAAAAGGAATAAGAGTTGCTTTTTAAATTTCTCTTTGCTAAGAATTTCCCTGGATTGTTAGCATTTGTTAATAGCTTCGGAGCCAAATTGAAATGGTAGACACTAAAGCCAATTTTATACTTTGGACTAATTCAAAGCCAATTTAAAATATTAGTTAAAACCAGAATGCAAGTTCAGATCTTGACCATTCATTTGTGCTCTAAAGGCACTTGGGACTAATTTGTATTTTTTCAGCTTGATTCTTTGGAGAATTGCTATATATATATATATATATGTTGTAGATGTGCACAATACCTTTATTTTATTTATTTTTATGTAGTGCTGAGGATTGAGCCCAGTGCCTCACACATGCAAGGCAAGTGCTCTACCACCGAACCATAACCGTAGCCCCTCTTTTTATTCTCAGAGTATCCTTTAGACTAAGAAAGAGGTGGGTTGCTTTCTGGAGGACAAGTTGCACTCAGAGAGGTTGTGATTCAGCTTTTGCAGCACAGCAACAAAGAAAAGGCTGGGGAGGCATGGCCAGACATTTTGATTCTCAGACCTCAAGTCCATGCTGCCACCTCCTGTCTGCATCTTCACTTTCATTTAAAATCAACCAGACTTCTCTTCTGAAGTCAGCTTGTAACTTTTTTTTTTTTTTTTTTTTGGTAGTTTTATGCTCTGTCTGTCCTCTCTCTTCCCTTCTCCTTTTCTCCTCCCCTCTCTCTGCTCACTCCAGGTGGTTAACTCTTTGTGCCAAAGTTGAAGTCAGATTTGGCTTGGAGCCAGCAGAGTTGAGAATGTGGTGTTTACTTTTCAGTACCACTACAGGGTGAAATTTATACGGAAGCCTCATTAGGAAAGTTAGGTGTGTGTGGTTTTAGAAGGTGATTAGATGCTCCACAAGTGTGATCTAGTGGCTCCTCCTCTCTCAGTCTCCTTTAATAAGCGGTTTTTGGTTATTATAGTGACTCTCAATTTCTCAGTCTATGGGTTAGGATGAGAAATGCATGTTAATTGGAGCAACCAACTGACTTTAAAACTGGGGGTGAGCACCAAGTGCCTAGAATACAAAGCTTAGAGTAGTTAAGTACCTTTGAGAAGAAGGAAGGAAAATTTGGAATTTTCTATGTTAACAATCTTGGCAACAAACAAAGGTCACACTAGAATAGGGTTAGTGTTAGGAATAGTCCATCCATCTATTCACTGAGCACACATTGCTGCATTCTGCTCTGAACCCAGCAATGCAGTCGACACACAGAGATAAGATATACTTGTGGGAGAGATGGTCAAACCAGTGAACTCAATGTGACAAGTGTACGAAAGCCTGAAAGCCCTTGGGACAGGATCACTTAAGTTGGTGGAGATGGGAAGTGAGATGAGACCTATAGGGCAACTAAGAGTGGTAAAATATGAGTAGGGAATTTGGACAGGAATGGGGATAAGGAAGATTATAAGCAAGTTGAATAATATAGAGGTCTACAACCAACAGAGCATTGTGCTTCTGCAGAGTGGCTTGTCACTCATTGTGCTGAAGCACCCTCCAGCTCTGTGGGGAGTGGTAGGAAGTGAGGCCCAGAGATGAAGGCCTTTACATGGCATATAGTAGGTTTGGGATTTGTTGGTAGGGAGGGTGTGTGAACAAGCCATCCAGCTTGCTAAGGCAGAAGCTAGCTCTCACTCAGACACTTAGAAGGAGTATTATTTATAATCTGCAAGTTCTGATTTTTGTACTAGCACTTTGCCATTCCTTAGCACTTTGCCTTTTAAATGTTTATGAGAAATGTGATGAATGAATGAATGTCATTTCTTTTAGGCAAAGATGTACTCTTCTAATTCCATTTTGCCTAAACCAGTACTGAGTTATTTGTGTTTCCAAATAGATGCTCACAGACAGCAGGACTGAGGCAGCCCACATGTATACTTGATAGCAGCAGGAAACCAATATTGGATTTCAGACATTGCCAATATTAAAGAGTCAGCTGTAAATAATCATAGCCCAACCCATAATAAAATGTTAATAGTGATTAAGTTAACTCTGCCAAGATTTAGTGTGAAAGGAGTCTGAATGTATTTTAAATAGCCCTGATAGTCAGAAAAGTGAACGTTCATGCTAGTTGCTGGGCCTTGTAAAAAGACTGTATTTCAGTGAATGAAAAGATCAGAGGGGCGATTCTTCTGATCCTTTGCTAGTCCAAGCTGGGTCCTCTACTTTGATTATATTTGAAGTTGCAGGCCCATTAATGAGAACACTTTAACTGGTCTCAGACCAATCTTTCTTCCTCTTCTCTTTACCTTTGTTCATTTAGGGGCCCCCTTTTGGCCCCTCAGCATGCACAGACTCTCCTCCATTGAAGACTAAGAGCATTTCCCCTGGGAGTTCAGGCTGTGTGAGGCAGCTGCCTCTTGTGTTTCCCCACCCTCCCACCCCTTCTTGTTTTCTTCAAGACCTGACTGGTGGTTAGGGTGAAGAAAACTGCTTTTCCTCTCTTGCCAATCCATTACACCTGCTTTCAGAGGCCTTTCCCTATTTGAATATGTGGTAATTTTGAACTACATTCTAATGTAGAAGGTACACTCCTTAAAGAGAAGTTCATGGATTTAATTGATGATGGTGACATGGAGGGAACAGGGTAATTGAGTATATTGTCCATTTTCAGTATGGAAATTAAGTTAGAGCAAGCTTTTAATTATGAGTAGTGGTTGTTACTAGGGCGATGCAGCACAGTGAAAGGAGAACAGCTTTGCATTCAGAGGCTTGAGTTCAAGGACTGGTTTCCTCATTTACTAGTTGAAACGAGCCTCATTTCCCTTCTCTTTAACAAGGAGATTAGTAATACCAGTAGAATCTCAGTTGTTAAGAGAATGAAGATCAAATAATATACTAGATATTTAAGGACTAGCTATGTGTTGGATCCCCGAGTACACATACCTGATGGACAGCTGATTTTGTGATTTTTATCCACAGCAGTGACAGCATAGTGCAGTAAGAAGAGAATGGGCATGGGAGCCAGAAAAGGGTTTAAATCCTAACTTACCTGTGTGACTCAACATCTAGCAGTGTATCTGATGCTGAGCAGGGTTCTTGGCCTCTCTAAGCCTTAGCTTATAAAATGGGAGTGATGATTACCTTTTAGGGCTATGAAAACTTGCAGTAGTGTAGAGTACTAATACAGATCTTAGTGAGTTGTGGGCACACTAGTTTCATCCTTTGTTTCCATCATCAGGACTGTCCCTTAAAAAAAAAAAAAAAACATTTTCTCCAACAAAACCTCTAGTTCCAATGGCAATGCAGTTTGGGTCCTGAATTTTGTCTACTAGTAATGTTTACTACAGTAGAAGAGAGCCCAGAAAAGAATATTCCAGTGTTCCTGTGGATCTGGATCATCTGAGGAACAAAATGCAAACATACCATCCTCACTATGAATCTTTGCAAGAAGCTGGTGTTTCAACTGACTTTAGAAATTGCACTGAGTATGGAAAGGATATCAGAACTTTAGTCAGAGCTGCAACTATAATCACATTATTTTGCTGCTGCTCAGTGGAGCTAAGAAAGCTTAAGAGTATTACCATCTGGGCAAAGCCAGCCAATGGTGAACTGTGAACTGCTTACCAACTTAACAGAAACTCTTGCTACCTCATTCATTAATTAGGCCTTTATGGCACACCTTCTCTGGGTTGCTTGGCAACCATAATAGCAGTCATTAAATTCTGTCATTTTGTATTAACCCTTTGGCCCTGGGTGGATTGGGAGCCCCCACCTTAACACTAATGCATTTTACATTAGTACATCTACCTGGGAAATCCCATTCCCTTGACACTTTAGCTGTAAAGAGCAAATAGCCAGAGTCCAAAACAGAAAAATTTCCCTTTTTCTCTCTTCACATTAGTGTATGTGCTTTTAAAGCTTTACAAAATGTATCTGTCAGGATGGAGATCATTTCCCAATTTGCTGACAGACAGACATAACATACACCCAGCAAGATGAAAAGAGCTAGTTTCTCAGAAAACGGGAGCTATGACTTCTGTGAGCTTATGGAGGAAAGGGCTGGTGTGAAAACCAGATGGGAGAGTTGTTAAGGTTGTATGTTTCCAAAATTGCCTTTGTAACTGCTTTGCAAAAAATTGGACCATGCAGTATGTAAGGATAGGGCCATTCCAACAACACTGTCTGGCATTTCAGTGATGCGTTAGAATGGTAGGGAACAAAACATGTACTCTGGCAAAAGCTGTGAGGAGGCCATAGGCAGCCTCCAGGAGGTTGTCAAGGGCTCCTGCGAAGTTCTGCTTGCCAGGTTACTAAAAAATTACATAAATGTAAACAAGGTGTAAAACCCTGAACTGAAAGCGGATTTAGGAACTTAGAATGGCAGTGTGTCCTCTTGTGGAATGGACTAAGATGATTTTGGACAGGTGTAGTATAGGAATTTAATTTAGTTCACAGAAATATTTGCTTTTCCTTAATGGAAGAAAATAGGAAGTTTGATTTTTATCAGACAAACCTAGGTTCAAATCCCCTCTCTAGCCAGTTGTGGATCTGGCTTCCTTTTTTGAATTCCATTTCTTTATATAGGAAATAGCAAAAGTCATCCCCTTCACAGTATTTTTACAGAGATTAAATGAGTGATATTATCTTAATATCTTAGGGCATGGCCTATGACATGGGCCTCATTCTTTAACAAGTAAGTACTAGATTGATGGTGGTGATCAGGAAACTCCACTCTCATCATTTTATAGTCAAGTTTAGTATCTGATCCTCCTCCATTTACTGATGAGTCCCAGAGAAGGTGTTGCTTGCCCAAATATAGTGGGGTATGCTGGTCACCTAACTGTGGGTCTGGTGGTGCTTCAGTTAAATTTTATATATAAGGTTGCTCAGCACTGCCAAGTTCTTGGGCTGCAGTGTGACTGTGTATTTACTCAGTGCAGTTTGGAAGTAAATTTAGCAGGCAATAGGAAAAGTAATGTAAAAAGTCACATTCCCTCCTGAAGCCAAAGATATTTGTGTTAGACTTAAAAACTAGATTGTACAGTTGTGCTTATGATACATGTGATTGTAGTAAGGTGGCTTCCTAGTTTATTGAGAAGTTTAATAAAAAAAAATGATCCCTAAGCATGTACGTGATAGTAAGAGCATCTGGGATTTTAAGTGGCTACTGTTTGTTAACAATGCAGTAACTTTCCTGAAGGAGTTTTGTGAGTTGGGAGAATTCACAAAGGCAATTAATTTTGTTCTTCGGAGCAGCGCCTCCACTGTATTAGTTTGCACTTTATGCAAGCTTAAATGATAACCCAGGAGCCAGCCGTACCATGATCCGATTTGATATTTAGTTTTGATTTTATTAGTAGTTGTCTTTAATGGATGTCTTGTCATGTAGGTTTCCTGATTATTAGTAATTTAAATTGACTCTGAGAATGAAAGGAAACCACAGGCATGAAACTGATGGACTGTGACTGCAGCAGTCTCGGGCTTTCAAGGCAGCTGTGATGCCTCGGCAGCTCCCTCGCGTCACCCCCTCCCTTTTAAGGCTTTGAACACTCTTTCAGCTAATGCTGAAAATGAGAGCTGAATACTGTCACTATATGGGACCCTTTAAAAGCAAATGGGCATCATAAGTGTTCTTCCTCTTTGAAGGTAAGTGTTGTCCATGGGTCCACTCTCTGCTTGATCAGCTCTAATTTGACCCAGGAGTAGAGATCTGTGAAGATGCTAACTGAAAAACAATGATTGCAGGAGAAGTCATTCCCTTGTTCTTCTGCTATGCTTTCCCAGCACACTCCGGGATTGCTTATGGTGTCTCAGTGAAGGGAATAGATGAAAATGGGCTTGCTCTGTGGGCTTTTCATAGTGACCAAGGGCACATGTATCCTACTAGGGGCTGCTTCCCAGAAATAGTCCAGGGCAGCACAAGTCCTGCTCTTATAGGACACTTGTGGCTTCAAGATCCAGTACTAGAACATTAATTTTCTTATATCCCGGTCTTAGAGTTGATGGCCCTGGAATCTGGGTACCTTAGCATAGATTCAGCTCATTTTAAATATGGAGATTTGCTTCTTTTAAAAAATCTGAAATCAACTCTAGGTAGATTACCAGAGCATGTGTTAAGTACTTGCTTGGTTCAGGCATTGATGTCTGTGAATGAGTGAAGAAGGGAAGTTATGTGGGTGAAGGAAGGAAGGAGCTGTGCTATTTGCCTTTGACCAGCTCAGTCTCTGACAGTTTGGTCTGACCTGGCAGTTTTTATAGGTATAAATTTTAGAACGTCATGCTGGTGTGACGTGTTGGCAGTCCATGGCCTCTAAACCACAGTGACTTTTTGCAATAATTTTATATTCTCATTTCTCTTGCTAATCCAGAAAAATCACAATGTGAGTAAAACGTATTTTAGAATTCAATGAAAAAAATAATTTAAAATGTCAGTGAAATCTGATATGGAGAAAGGTTTGCCCCTGGCAACCAATCTGTAGACTCTTATTGTGGAGACAGAACCTCTAGAATGAAATCCTTTTGCAATTTCCCTGTCCCCCACTGTCTCCCTTGTTTTGTAGTTATGGTCACTTGCTGGCATATGAAAGTGTGGAAGATTGTGCTGCTTTCCTCATGCCAGAGCACTGCTACTTCTGCTTCTCTTATGTAAGGTTACCTCTACTGAGAGAGTGAATCCCGCTAACCTAGAGGTGGACAAGGAGGCCTAGCGGGAGCCACCTGCACACCTTTTTGGTCTCTCCTACCACTGGGATTGGTGTCTGTGACTGAGGCAGGTACCAACAGCAATGTGAGAAGACTACAGTCCCAGCCCACCAGAATGACTTTGCCACTGTGTTGAGGGTGGGGGATGGTTAACCCCCAGGTTTATCTAGCTACTGAATATACTCATAAAATGCCTTACTGTCTTTCCTTAATTGATCAACACTAATACACCTGCCAGGCAAGGATGAGTCTAGTTATACACATTAATTTTTAAATATTATTAAAAGTAAATTTCAATTTTTAGATGGCTTTTTTAAAAATAAGCCATTCGTCTAGTTTTGTTTAAGGGCATTATTATTATTATTATTATTATTTGGTACCAGGGATTGAATCCAGCAATGCTTAACCACTGAGCAACATCCCCAGCCCCTTTTTATGTTTTGTTTTGAGACAGAGTCTTACTCAGTTGCTTAGGGCCTTGCTAAATTGCTGGCTTTGAACTTGTGATCCTCCTTCCTCAGCTTCCCGAGCTGCTGGGATTACAGGTGGTTTTACCTCTTGTTCCATCTGAAAAGGTGCAGTGGCAAAGTCAGCTCTATCTTTGGTGAACTATGTGACCACAGGCATGATATTTCACCTCTCTGAATTTCAGTTTTCCTATTTATGAGAACATTATTAGTAACTAATAATGCCATTATTTTTAGAATTGAAATATCGTATATAATAAGAATTACCAGCATAGTATGATGTTCAGAGTAGTCTAGTTTTTAAAATATTCTCTTTCTCTTCATTTAAAAATGCTTGCATTGCTATTTACCTTAACTTGCATGCAGTTTTAAATGCCCAATCAGGGAGTTTACGTGAGGGATTGATGAAAAGCCCACAGTCCTGTGGCCCTCCTCCCATGCGCAGTCACTGTGGAGAAATGGAAATGCTGTTCTGAACTGACCTGAGCCATTGGTCCCAGGCTCTAATCTCTGATTCCCAGATGATAACAGATGTCTCTTAAGTGATTCCAGGTGTTCTGAACATAGTGAAATCTCTTATCTGCCACATCCACAGTTACTCCTTAAAGTTCTTTTATATTACCTCTTTAATAGCATTTGAAGGTTCAGGATTCCTTGACAGCTGCTGGAACTCTAACTCCCCACTTGAAGGGACTCTGCTTTCAGTCCTCAGGTGATCTAAGGACTTTCATGCTGTACTGTTTGATTCAGGCCCACATGCCAAATAGTTTTAATATGTTCTCTTTTTTCATTAAACAGATTTTGTCATGTCCAAGAGATTTCCTGCCGGTAGCAGCTATAACTTTTCCTCACCATCAAGGCATTCCCTGCCCCTTGTTAACTCTCAGCCAGGGATTTTCTGCATACTTCTCTTCAGAATATTCCTGTTGGCATTGTCTAGGCGGTGAAGCTTTCCCTGACCACCTTCAGAATTCAGTACTCCCTCTTCCATAAATTGTAGCATTTTATGCATACTTGTAGTTTTAGGCTTTTAAAGGCTTATTTTTACTTGGGGGAAACTCTCATTTCTCAAATCTGAACTTCTCTTCTCTAGCAGAAGCTAAGGTATTTAGGAACTTTCTGCCAAATTAAATCTGTTGGAAATTTAGAAGGCAGAATAATATAGTTACAGAATTGAACTTGATTAATAACCCCCAGCTCTACATTTTAGTGACCTTTGACCTTGGGCTAGTTACTCTTCTGAGTCTTCTTGCATTAGGTTGTATTTCATTTCTTTTTTCTCTCTCTCTTTCTTTCTTTCCTTTTTCTTCTTTTTTTTATAAGTGTCTTAAGCCCCACTAAAAGAGGCAGCATTACCTTTGTTGTAACAGAATAGGGGTGGAGAAATGGATACAGATTGGCACATCATGGCAGTAGTACTGGCTAATGTTTGTGACATGCTTACTTTGTGCCAGACATTATTCTTAATGTTCTAATATATTTGTCTTTTTAAAATTTCATCACAACTCAGTGTGAAGATGGTATTACTATTATCTCCAACTTAGAAATGAACAGAAATACAAAGGTTAAGAATAAGGGCAAGGGCGATCTGACTCCTGTGCACAGATTTCTAGTGGTGTTTAATACTTACTTATTGAATGAAAGTGTTGGAAAGTTAAGGCATTTCGTGTGTGAGAGCTTCTTCTTTTTTTAGTGGTCAATGGACCTTTATTTTTTTAATATATATGTGGTGCTGAGAATCGAACCCAGTGCCTCACACATACTAGGCAAGCACTGTACCACTGAGCTACCAGCTTCTGTCTTCTTGATGAAGTAGATGGTGAGATCAGATCCTGAGAGTTAGGAAGAGACTGTGTGGAGATTAGGTTGAATAGTGATGGAAAATCTTTAAACAACTCATATAATCTAGTGAAAAGAGAACAGCTGGATGGCACTGAAGCCTTAGCTGATGTCAGACTATCAGTGTAGAATTTTTAGAGATGTGTTACCATGGAATTTTCCCCTATCGTGTGTAAGAGCCTACACATAGGGGCAGAGAAAGTAAATGATTGGAACATTCAGGGATTAGGCATTTCCACTTAGGTCTCCTCCCTGATAGGGTTGCAGAAATGCTGGCATCTCCACTTTTAGACACAGAACAAACTCAACCACCAGTTCAAGATCAATTCTTGGAGAACATTAGGCAGTCTGCTGAGGATCTTAAGGGGTAAGGGTGGATATCCCAGATCCCAGGGCTGTAAATGAATTTCAAGCCCTAATATTTAACCCAGGGTCATCTATTTAATATGAAATACCTGAAAGGAAAGTGTCTGAGCCAGTGACATCATGAAGAAATCAAGTGGTCATTTATTAAAAGATCAATGAAAAGCAAAATTCAAGTACTGGGTATGGAGAATGCTAGAAGAGGTAGAAAGTAGAGGCCCCTGGGAATTTTTACATTTCTTTTTATTCCTTAAAAATTTATTTTCAATTATGTGATCAATATATGCTCATTGTTCACCCAGCTGCTTTTGCCAAATTGAAGGTGCTATAAGGAAATATATAACCCTGCCATATGGATGCAACTATGATGACATATTCCTTTATTTTCATGCATTTACAATATTTTGTATGTGGTTGTGTAAAATTTGTTTTGTTTTCCAAGTTATGAGAATAATGTGTTCTGAAATAAATGCACAGCATCCAAAAAAAAAAAAAAAAAAAAAAAAAAAAAAAAAAAAAAACAACAACAACCCTGAAGAAAATGACCTATAATTCCACCTCTTCCAGAGAATTTAGGCTTCCAAAAATACTTTAGAATTTAGGCTTCCAAAATGTACAACAACATTTTATTTGTAAATAATTTTTAAAAGCATAAATATTTAATTCAAATAATATAGGTATAATGCAAGTTTCTATTAACCATAGGAATAACAATTTTATACATAAATAATTATTACGTGTACTGTTTGATGCATATGGGAGAATATATATCTGGAATATAATGATAAACACCTGAGATCTACTGCCCAACTTAAGACATGATCACTGGCATTAAAAAAACTACTATTGGTAGACATGTTGGTTGGTTGTTTCAGTTTCCCCTTCCTGCTGCTGCTTCTCCTCCTCATTGCTGTAACAAATGTAGCTGTTCTGAAGAATCAGAAGAGAAATTCGGTAAGCTGCTACCATCACTGCTTCTGACCCAAGGGCACATTTGTCCATATATTATGCTTTAACCCTTGGGATCATAGGTACCTTTTCCAGTTTCCTAAAAGAACAAAACACTGCATCTGTACATGATCCAATCCCCTCTCACTCACTCAAGATGTGATTCTATCAGCTCTCCCCTTTCTCTTCTAGATTATCATTTCCTATCTTGCCATTGGATGCTTCTTATCATCCTATGAGCAGGTGGTTGCCTCTTGCATCTTAGGGTAAGTGAACTCTTGAACCAAGTTGGTTCTCCTATTATGTTTCCACTTTTCTCTTTCATGGCACAGTTCCTCAGAAAGTTGCTAAACTTTTCCATCTTCTCCCTCTAAGCCTGTCTAATAAAGATTCCACCCCTGCCTTCCTCTGAAACTGTTTGTGTCATTGACACTAGTGACCAAAAAGAATAATGAGTTCTCAGTTCTTTTGTTTCTTGATCTGCTTATCAAATGCTCTCTTGATCTGCCTTATCTTCAATACATTTTCTTCCTTAGACTTGCAGGGAACCCTTCTTTTTGTTTTCCTACTACCTCCCTGACTTGTCTTTATGTCTCCTTGGCTGGCTGAGTCTTCCAAATTACTTAATGGAGATGTGTTCCAGAACTTAGTCTTTGGATTCCTTTACATTTCTTTACTCCCTTGATTATAACCTGTGTTATATAATGGTTGTTAATACCATCTGACAGCTCCAAAAAGTATCGGTCTCAAGTTTGGACTTTTCCCCTTTGAAGTTATCTTCTTCTTTTCTCTCCTATCTGCTGGGCAGTTTTATAGAGCACCTAAAATTCTGCTTCTGATTTTTCTTCCCAAATCTATTCTTTTTTCAGTCTTCCTCATCTCAGTTAATGGCAATACTACCATCTTTCCACTCCATCATGCCCCAAACCTTGAAGGTGTCCTTGACCTCTCTCTTTTGCTCAAACACTCTGTATTGAATCCATCGGCAAATTCAGCTTTACCTTATATTCAGGTATAACTAGGATTTTGATGACTTCTCTCCACCTCTACTGCTACCATCCTGGTCCACTAAACACCATTTCTTGCTGGATTACTACATTTGGTTTCCCTGTTGTCTAGTCATAACCTCTTAGGTGCAATTTCCCCTGGACAATGTTCTTCATCTGATCCCACAACACAGAAAAGGATTTGAATGACTGTTTTCCCGATTCTCCCAAGGGTGAGAAAAAACTGCATTGACTGATGATGTCTAGAAAAGAAGTTAACTCATTACATGCAAAGTACCAGTTAAGGCATTAAGGCTTAGTTCTTTGCTTAGAACTCCGGTTGAGAAAGAATGATAATGTCTACATATATTTATCACAGCACCTAGGGGGATTACTTAAAAAGCTTATCAGATCCGATCACTCCTTGGCCCAAAATTTTCCTGTGGTTTTACTTTTGGGGAACAGTTTCCACAATACAAGGACCTAGGTGATCTGACCCCTTTCTTCCTGTTCCTCATTTCTCTTCTGTCACTCTTTATCTTGCTCACTGTGATCCAGCCAATCTAGCCTCTGTTGTTCAATCCGCCAGTTGTTTTTCCAGATAATTATATGACTTGCTCTCCTCCTTTATGCCTTTACCCCAATGGCACCTTCTTAGTGAGGTCTTCTCTGAGTATACCACCTCCTCACCATTTAGAATTATCCCTTCACATGCCCCGATTTTCCCTTCTTGTTTTGTTTTTCTGTGCTATTTTTATATTCTTTTTTCTCATCCTTTCATTTGTTCTCTTTAACCTACCAAATTCCCTCTTTTCTTGTTCCCTCCCACCCCATAGTTAACTCGTGTTCTCACCACATGGACTTTAAAAATGAACATTTTACTCTACTTGGCCTATCACATCTTCCTATTCATCAGTGTATCTTTTATATGTATTTTGAAGTAAGTTGCAAATATCAATACACTTCCTTAAAGGATGTTTCTCATCATATATTAACCATTCAGCTACATTACTGAGCTTTTTTTTTTTTTTTAAATTTGAGACAGTCTCTCTAAATTGCCCTGGTTGGCCCCAAACTTGTGATTCTCCTACCTCAGCCTTCCAAGTTGCTGTTCCAAGTTGATAAATACTTACTGAGGTAGGGAATCTTACCATCACCCTAGAAAGTTCCCTCATGGTCTTTTGCAGTCTATCCCTGCATTAACCCCTTAGAAGAAAGAATACAGATATACCTTCACTTTATTTTACTGTGCTATTTACATGTTGAGGTTTGTGGCAACCCTGAATAGAGTAAGTCTATTGGCGCCATTTTCTTCAGCAGTTCAGATGCTTTGGCATTTCTTAGCAATAAAATATTTTTAAATTAAAATATGTACATTGTTTAAAGGTATAATGCTATTGTACACTGAAGAGACTACAATATAGTATAAACATAATTTTTATATGCACAAGGAAACAAAATTTGCTTTATTGCAACTCTTGCTTTATTACAGTGGTCTAGAACCTAAACTGTAGTATCTCTGAACTCTGATTTTGTTCCATAGAGGAATTTTCCCTGTTCTAGAACTTGATATAAATAAAATCATCTGTACTCTTTTGTATAAAGCTTCTTTCAATCAATATTATATTTGTGAGATTCTTGGCTTAACAGCTCCTTCCTGTTTGTTACAAATATTAGTCCACTGCTGACTATGCCATAGTTTGTTTATTCCTCCTCTTTTTTTAAAAAAATATATTTTTAGTTGTAGGTGGACACAATAACTTTATTTTACTGATTTATTTTTATGTGGTGCTGAGAATTGAACCCAGTGCCTCACACATGCTAGGCACGTGCTCTACCTCTGAACCACAACCCCAGCCCTTTATTCCTCTTCTTGCTGGACAACTGGGTTGTTTCCATTTTGAGCTGTATGAACAAAACTGCTAAGAACATTTTTTGACAAGGTTTTGTATGGTTATATATTTTCATTTTTCTTAGATAAACAAGAGCAAAATTGGTATGTAACAGGAAAAGTATATAAAGGTTATATTTAATTTTATAAGAAATTGCCAGACCTTTCTCAAAGTGGTTGTACCATTTTACACTCCCATCCGCAGTGTTTGAGAGTTCCAGTTGCTCTTCATCCTTACCAATATTTTGGATTGTCAGTCTTTTGTTTTAGCCATTCATTTTGTTTGAGCCATTCTCACTGTGGTCCTAATTTTCATTTTCATGATAATCTGAGCATTTGTATGAGGGTGCAGGTGGTAGTGCTGGGGATACCTAGGACCTTGCACATGCTAGGCATGTGCTCTACCACTGAGTGACATCCCTCCTTTAAATTTTATTTTGGGACAGGTTCTTGCTAAGTTGCCCAGGCTGGCCTCAAACTTGTGATCCTCTTGCCTCAGCTTCCTGAGTAGCTGGAATTATAGTCATGCACCATCACACCCCACACTAATGAACATTTTTCAGATCCGTTTATTGGCACATGAAGGGACTGGTCAAATCTTTTAACATCATTTAACATTTTTATGTTCTAGGAGTTCTTTATATATTTTTATGTCTTTTGTTAGATTACATATTTTGAAAATGCTTTCTCCTAATATAGGACTAACTTATTTTCTTAATGAAGTGTACTTTGATGAGCAAAGTGTTTTTATGTTGATGAAGTATATCAATGTTTTTCTTTTATGTTTAAGACTGTCTCTGCTCTAAGAAACTTTTGCTTACTCCCATGCCATAAAATATTCTCTTCTAGAAACTTCACAATTTTAATTTTTACATAATAGGTTTGTGATTTATATCTAATTATTTTGTGTGGTATGATGTGGGGTGAATGTTCATTTTCCCCATATGATTATCCAGTACTAGCAGAATCACTTGCTAAAAAAAAACTTTCTCCATTGAATTGCTTTAGCTCCTTCATAGGGATTAAAGATATGTGGATTTATTCTGTACTATTAATATATTTGCTGTTCCCTATGGCAAACTATTTTGATTATTATAACTTTAGAGTGAGAAGGTTGATTGTATATATATATATTTTCCCCAACTGTGGTTGTTTTTTCAAGATGGCTTTGGATACTCTAAATCCTTTGCATGTCCATGTGTTTTAGAATCAGTTAACTATAGTTGTTTCAATAAAAAAAAAACATTTGGTGGGATTTTGATTGGAATTGTTTTAAATCTAACTCAACTTAGAGAGAACATTATCATAACATTGTGCCTTTTATTCCATGGACATGGCCTATCTCTTCATATAGTTATGTCTTGTTTAATTTCTCTCGGTAATATTTCTTTCATTTTCAGATTTCAAGGCCTTCTTGCATGTTTTTTATTACATTTATTAATAGATTTTTAAACAATGCTATAAGTAGGGTTGTTTTATATTTTTTTAAAAATTCTTTTTAGTTATACATGACAATAGAGTCTATTTTGACATATTTATACAAGCATGGAATGTATCTTATTCTAATGAGAATTCCAGTCATGTGGATGTATATGATATTGATATTCACTGTGGTGTATTCATATATGAACATAGGAAAGTTATGTCACATTCATTCCACTGTCTTTCCTGTTTTCCATATTGCTTTCCAGAGTAGTTGCACCAATTTGCAGGTCCAACAGCAATGTATGAGTGTCCCCCTTTCCCGACATCCTTGCCAACATTTATCATTACTTATATTATTGATAATTGTCATTCTAGTTGGAGTGAGGTGAAATCTCAGTGTAGTTTTAATTTGCATTTTTCTAATTGCTAGAGATGTTGAACTTTTTTTCATACATTTGTTGACCATTTGTATTTAACCCCCACTTCTTCAAAACAACAACAACAACAACTCAATAAATAAATGGGCAAGGGAACTAAATAGGTGTTTCTCCAAAAAAGAAATTTTATTCTGCTGTATGTATACAGTTGACCTGTATATTAAGACCTGTATCCTGTGGCCTTACTAATTTCAGTTATTAGTTCTTGGAGGATTCTATTAGAAATGTAAATAATCATCCACAAATAAAAACAGTTTTACTTCTTTCTTTTTAATTTTCATGCCTTTCATTTTCATTTGTTCCCTATTGCACTGGTAAGGACACCCAGTGCTATGTTGAGCAGAAGTGGTACGAGTAAATATCCTTATTTTGTTCCCTATCTTAGGGGCAACTATATTTTTCCTTAAAGCACAGTATAAGCTATAGATTTCTTCAGTGGTACCTTTAGATTGAGGAAGTTTCCTTCTATCACTGGTTCACTGTTTCCCCTTTTTCTTTTCTTTTTTAATAACGAATAGGACTGAATTTTTTTGTTCCACACCTACTACTTAT
Organism: Spermophilus citellus; assembly: GCF_964194105.1. NCBI lineage: Eukaryota > Metazoa > Chordata > Mammalia > Rodentia > Sciuridae > Spermophilus > Spermophilus citellus. Next base: position 11,348,504 of record NC_138183.1, read on the forward strand.
GAACATATGACTTTCTCCTTTATTCTTTCAAAATGAAAAATTGCATTGATTAATTCTTAATGTTCAACCAGTCTACTTGTTAATAGTGGTATTTTATCATATATATATATATACATATATATATATACATATATATATATATATGAGACTTGATATGCTAATATTTGGTTTAGGATTTTTGTGGCTCCATTTATGAGAGATATTAGGAAGGATATATTTATATGTCTATGTATAGCATATCTATTTGTCCATTATTGTCAGGAATATTTTTCCACAGGCTTTATGTTTTGCCTTTCATGTATAAATCTTTAGTGTACCTAGAATTGCTTTTTATGGATAATATACAGTTGGGATCCAATTTTATTTATTTTCCCCCATTTGAATATCCCAAAGACATGTTCCTATCACATGTCTTCAATATCCGTCTTTGCCCCTAAGGATCTGTGGTGCCACCCCCTTGTCATATATCAAATTTTCCTGTATGCATGGGTCTTATTTCTGGCTCTTTATTCTGCTTGTTAATTTGTCTACTCCTGTGTCAATATATTACTGTGTTGATTACTAAAGTCTTAATATCTATCTATAAAGTTCTTCACCTTCTTATTTCTTATGTTTTGCTTTTCTTAGTCTGCTGCCTTTCTCTCTAGACTGGTTGAAATTTTGATTGAACTTTCACTGAAAATATATGTATCAGTCTGGGGTGAATTGACACTTATATGTTAATAACACTTTCTGTTTACTTTTGAACCTGTGTGTCAGTTTATTTAGATCTTTCTTATATATTTTAATAACACTTTAAAATTTCTTCCATATCAGTCCTGCTCATCTTTCGCTCATTTTCCTCCTAAGAACCAATTTTTTTGTATATATCGGTTCTGTAAATGATGTGTTTTTAATCACATTTTTTTGTTCTTCTGTTGTTTAGAAATTCAATTGATTTTCTAATATTGATCTTTTTGCCCAGCTACTTAATTAAATTTATTAGCTTTTTTATATATTCTTTTGGATTTCAAATAGAATATCATATAGTGTTGTTAGTGCCTAAATGATTATTTTATCTTTTTCTCCCTTTCTCTTGTTTAAATCTTTTCTTTTTCTTGTCCAGTTGGGTTGCCTTATAACTGTGCTGAGTTAAAATAAAGATGCTCAATATTCTTTTATTGTCCCTGATTTCAAAGAGAGTATTTTAACATTTCTCCAGTAAGATAGGTCTTAGATTTTTGTTTGTTAGTATAAGGAGCTTCTTTTATATCTCTAATTTTGCTTTTTACTTATTTGTTTTAATTACCACAAATGTCTAATTGTTACTCTTAAGCTAATTCACTTATTCTCTCTTGCTGTTTTTTTTTTTAATTTGGAGTTCTGCAATTTTGCAATGCTTTCTCTCTGATGTGGATTTTTTAAAAATTTATTTTCCTTGGGAATTCTGGATCAGCAATTCAGGCATATTTTCAGCTGTTATTCCTTTGACTTTTGACTTTTCTCCCTTCTTTTTAGTATATACATCTGGAGATCTCTTAAGAGTGAGTTAGGTTCTTTCACTCTTCCACACTGTCTTCTGTTTCCTTTTTTTTTTCTTTTCTATTTAGACAACATTGTTGAATATTGAATCTGCATTGATTTCCCATCTCAAAATCCCATCTTTGTGTCCAATTTTTTCATTTTGTGAAGTCCCATTTGGTTCTTTTATACTTGGGCTTGACTGTTCGTAGTCTTTTGTTTTCTATTTATTTTAGTGTTTTCTTCTTGTTTAAAACATATATTAAACACTTTTATATTCTGTATATGCTTACTTTAGTTTCCCATAGGTTCTGTTTATAGGAATTTTTTTTCCCTTGGTTAGATTTGATTCCCAGTAGAGTAGATTTGCATTTCAATTATGTTTCTGGTTATTACCTAGGGATACTAATAATTAGGGTGTTCTATAAATTATCTGTTTGCCATTTTATCAGACCATATTAGGTGAATTTGAATTGCAAATCTACGTAATAGAATATTTTAATTAGAAAATATCTGTGAGGATGTTTGCTACCACTCTGTAACAGTGTCGAGATTGAAGTTTTTCTGTTGGTAGCATTTATTACAAGTTTTTCCCTTAGTCTAAGGATGTAGCCCTTGAGCCTGTAAGCATTAGGTTGCAGTGGCCTTAGGAAGTTTCTAGCTGTATCTCCTTTCACTTCTGATTTGTGCCTTTGTCATTTGCAAGCTAACAGTGCCCATAGTTGGCCAAAGAGGTTCACAGTAAAAATCCAGCTTTGTTGCAAGTTTACCTTTCTGACTTCCAGCTTCTATTTTATTTTGTTGGTCTCTGGAGTGTTTGTTTTATTAGATTAAGATTTTTTTGTTTCAATATATCATTGAGGGGCTGGGGATGTGGCTCAAGCGGTAGCGCGCTCGCCTGGCGTGCGTGCGGCCTGGGTTCGCTGAGAACTAAAAAATGAATATTAAAAATTCTCTCTCTCTCTCCTCTCTCTCCTCTCTCACTCTCTCTTAAAATATATATATATATATATCATTGAACTTTTAATTTTATCAAATGAGGGTAAAAAATATGTAGTCTTTATCTACGCAGTGGAGTATTATTCGTTCATATAAAAGAATGAAATTCTATCATGTGGCAATGTGAATGAAACTGTAAGATGATCATGTTAAGTGAAATAAGCCAGGTACAGACAGTTAAATACCCCATGTTCCCACACATTTGTGAAAACAAACAAGCAAAAATTGATCTAATAGAAGTAAGTGGAACAATGGTCACTAGAGACTGGGAAGGGGTCAGAGAGAGGTTAGATAACTGGTGCCCAAACAAAGTCAGATAGAAAGTATTAGTTCTGATGTCCTATAACACTGTTGGGTAACTACATGCTACAACAATTTGAGAGTCTGAAATGATAGATGTTAAAGAAGATCGAAATGCTAATTATCCTGATTTGATACTGTATACATGCATTGAACTACCATACTATGCTCCATAAATAAGTTCAAATATTGTCAATTAAAAATATCTAACTTGGGGCTGAGGATGCGCTCGCCTGGCATGCCTGCAGCCTGGGTTCGATCCTCAGCACCACATACAAATAAAGATGTTGTGTCCGCCAAAAACTAAAAAATATGCCAAAATGAATGATGTGAAGAAAATATATAAAGTGCATATTTGTATGCACTAAAATTTACCAGTTTTAAATGTATAATTTAATGAGTATGATAAATCTGTAGAGATATGTAACGGCTACCACAGAGACGATATAGAACATTTCTGTCACTCCCAAAACTTCTTTGTGCCCCTTTGAAGTCATCTCCATCAACCCTAGCCTTACGCAACCACAGCTCTGTTTTCCTTCACTATTAATTCGCTTTGACTTTCCTAGAGTTTCATATATGCAATTACATGAAACCTGTACTCTTTGTGTCTAGCTTCTTTTTGGTTAGCACAGAATTTTTCAGATTCATCAATTGTTGTTGCACCCATGAATCACTTGTTTTTTTCTTTGCTGAATAGTATTCCATAGTAAGGATGACTCATAGTTCATTCCCGTTTTGATGGAAATTTGGATTGTTTCCAAGTTTTTTTTTCATTATTTAGAGAATACTTTATTATAGTTTCTGTAATCAAACCCACATAGATAAGACCTTACATATTTAATACAGTGAGTTACCCCTGTAAAAATGGAAAAAAAATCAAGTTTAACGTTTCTAGACCAATATGGCTGTTAATTTTTGTACAGTGCCAACTCAACACAGTAAACTGGGATACTTTTCCAAAGTTGACAGCACAGCTAAAGTTTCCAAAAATTCAAATTATCTATATATGTGTATGTGTGTGTGTATATATATATATATATATATATATATATATATATATATATATATAGACCAATAATAGCAGTGTGTTTTGCATCAGCAGCATCAACAGCGTTTCCAGGTTCTGCAGTCATCTGAACAGAATCATAGACACACCCAGCACACTCCATTTAAAAAAGGGGGGAAAGTTTAAAAAAAAAAAAAAACGAGAAAACAGCAAAGTTCTGTTAATGTTGTGATACCTGGCACCATTTTTTTTATTAGCTTCTCAATCATCATCTGAAAAGAAAACTTTCTAGAGTAACATCACTAAAAACAGCTGTGATAAAGCACAGTCACTACCACGTATCATAAAGCAGGTACGAGAGGTTTAACATTCATAGCGTGTGATACAGTACTGTCCTACATCTACAATACTAGAGGGTACGATTACAAAGGCAATTATTTGAGACTTGATTCTACTTTTCCAGCAGAGGGCCCAAAGGGTGGTATGACACAGCTCTGTAAAGAAATGTACTTCTTTAGGATTTCCTTTCATTGGCGGCACAGTTCCAAGTACTCACTCTTTTCATGAACATCAGCTAAAAACCGTTAATGGGAAAAAAAAAAGAAAATCCGGGGGGGGGGGGAAGCAAAACAAAACAGCCATTGGATCCATGCAAAGGTGACAAAGTGGAAGCAAGCAAGACTCAACCTAACTAGCATTTGACCAAATCTGTCATGTTTGAATGGTGAGCACTCCATGGAAGAAAAGAGATGCCCAGTAGCGCTCCAAGCTTCAGACCACAACCAAACATAGCATCATTTTCAAACAGAGGCAGTTGCCAAACAATGCTTGTTTCCAAGTTTTGATTACTGTAAATGGAACTGGTGTAAACATTCATGTTTAAATTTTTGCAAGGAGGTACCTAGACTAATGTTCCTGGGTCTTATGGTGCCATATGAACTTTATTTTTCTTTTTCTTGACTGTATCTTCGACATATCATAAATTTTTAAATTTCAAAGTCCAGTTTATTGATTTTTTTTCTTTAATGATTCATGCTTTTTGTGTTCTATGAAATCTTTGCATAACTCACAAAGAAACAAATTTCTCCTAGACATTTTGTAGAGTATCTCTTTCATTTAGATCTTTTATCCATTTCTGTTAATTTTTATATATAGCAAAATTATATAAATATTGAAAGAAAGAAAGAAAATTGGCATTCAAATTGTTAATTGAAATTAATAAACAATGACTTTTATAATAGCATAAATATATGAAGCGCTTAGGGGCAAATTGAACAAAATGTTTGTATGATGTACATTTAAAAGTACAAAACATTGCTGGAGATCTAAAAAAATTAAAAGAAGACCTAAATAAAAACAAAGATAAGCCACACTTGTGATTCGGAGATTCACTATCAAGATGTTAATTTTTTGTGTCCACTTAGCTTGGCCATGGTGTTAGTTATTTGGTCAAACAGTAATCAAGATGGTGCTGTGAATTCATTTTTTTTATGTGATTGACATTTCTGATCAGTTGACTTTTAATAACGGAAATTGACCCTGATAATATGGATGGTCCTCACCCCATATGTTGAAGAAGGCCTTGAGAGCAAAAACCGAGACTTGCCTAAGAAGGAATTCTGCCTCATGACTGCAGCATAGAAATCCTGCCTGACTTCTCATCTTTTTTTTTTTTGTCAAGAAAAATTTAACAGTTTTATTTATAATTGTTATAAAGTTGAACTGCTAAAACCTGTTCACTGAAACATTTTGACTTGCATTAATGCTTTACATCCCCGCATTTATATTAATGACTTCTCATCTTGCTAGCCTGCCCAATAGAGTTTGAACTTGCCTGAACCAATTCTTTAAAATGTCTGTTTGTCTCCTTTTGTTTCTCTGGAGGATTGATACAGATGTCACTTCTCCCCAAATTCACCTATAGTAGTCAATGTAACCCCACGAAATTTTTTTAACAGAATTTGACAAGCTGATTCTAAATTTGCATTGAAATTTGTAGGCCAAAACACTTAGCCAAATAATTTTTAAAAAGAAAGATAAAGCTGGAAGACACATTTCCTGTCTTTGAAGTCTTGTTCCTCTTCAGAACCTCTCACTTGGCTGTGAAGCTTTCATTTAGTGTCCTTTCTCTCATGGAGAAGACAAGACAAAAAAGGGTTAAGTTGCTTGGCCAATGTTACATAATTTCATCTTTTAAGTGGGACTCAATGTCCTAGAGGACCAACTACTAAAATTATTTCTCCTTTGTTTCATAGCATGAGTCTAACCTTTGAATAGACTCCATGAATTCCCTAGACTGGTTCGCCCAGATTTTTATTCCTACAGAAATGCCCACCAAAAGGACAGCTCGGGAGTTTGTGCACACTTTGTCCTGCATGTGAGCTGGACAACTACACTGGCTTTGAAAACATTTCATTTGATGAAGATTGATCAAATATATGAAGGACTGGCAGAGGAAAAGAAGTTCAGTTGTTTAAAATGTAAACAATAATTTCCACACAAAGATGCCCTCCTCAGAGCTTCTTAAGATGGCAAAAAAAAAAAAAAAAAAGATTCTCAAGTGTTTAAAAATGAATGACAAGTTTTCTCAGGGACTGGAATGAAAAGCAATTATAAATTCAAGCTTCACACATTAGAAATACATAAGTTACTTAAATCTACTCTCCTTTTCTTTAAAATGGAGGTAACTCCCCAAAAGAGTTGTCATAAGGATAAACAGTATGTGCTTAGCACAGTTTCTAGGTAGAAAGTAAAGAAAAAATGGCAGCTGCAGATATTATAACTCCACAGAAGGGAAGGAGACAGAGTAGAAAGAAGGGGGAGGGAAGGGGGGGAGGAGGAGGAGGAGAAGCAGAAGGAGGTCTAATAAACTAAAAGTTGAAGAAAGGTAGCTGGTGGGTAGCATAATACTGGAGCATATGCCTTTAAATTTTTATCTATATTAATAGGGACCTAGTACTTTTTGCTTAGAGAAAGCTCTGTTATAAACGATTCAAGAAAAAAGAGGAATATGGAACCTAGGTGGGGATAAAATAAATTATACACGTATGCATACTTTTTCCCCCTAATTCTTAAAATGGCAAGTGGGATGTCTGGGGAACAGAATATACTCTGCAAGCAGATTACCATGTTGGAATTGGGGGTTTCTCCTTGATGCAAAAAAAAAAAAAAAATGCCTCTTGCATTGTTGGTGTAGCTCTGATTTCCCTTTTAAATTTAACTGGCCCTAGTTAGTGTGGTGGCAGGTATTTGTAAAGAAGTGGCAGTTACAAGGCACCTTCTGAAATTTATTTGTAGTGATCTACAAAGGGTGCTGGTTGAATCAAAGTTTTTTAAAGCTTAGTGCTTTTCCTTTGTTTTCCTATGCCCAGCATAACTGACCCTGAGTACATGATGATATGGATAAGATAGCCATAGTAATTTAGAAAGGAATATGCTCAGTCCCTACCTTTTCTCTGTCTAATGAGTTCATGTAAAAAATATATCAAAAGAAATTCTCTTAGCAGAATCCTCACATTTCAAAGGGGAGTATATTTATTATAAGAACTGCTGATTCATTAGGAATGCTTCCTAATTCGAACGCAACAGCTGCTTCTGGTTAGAATAAACTCCAGCTCTTTTGTGCCCTGTCCCTCCAAGGGGATGTTCAGTTTTGCTTTAAGACTTTTCTCTTGCTTTAGCCTTTTCTCTCCCATTCTCATTTTTCCTCAATTATGGTGCTTATCCTTCTCAGTATTCACATGATTTGAACAACCTACTCAACCCACTCCCCACCTTTAAAAATGATTTTCCTTAAGATTACAAATGCTAGCAAAACTCTCCTGATAATGTGTTTTGTTTGCATTCATAGTGGCAGTGGAGAGTATTGTACAGCAGTTAAAAAAAAAAAAAGTTGAGACACGTTATAGTCATGAATTGTAAGTGCAATAATTTAAAGTACAGGGAGCATTTCAGAAACTGCCATTGTCCGTTAAATGAAACCACCGTATTAATGTATCATAGCATGCTGTTCTAATCACTTTTCTCCAAATACCAGCTTTTGAAAGAAACATGGCTGTATTTTTTTATACAAAATCTGAAATCGTGTAATTGAATGGCTTGGCAGAATAGGTAAATGAATGTAGCAACATGCATTCAAATATGTCTCTTTGGTTTGTAATGAGCTGATTGAAGTTCACAGTTGTAAGACTTGCCATTTTATTTTCTGATTTTACATTCTGGACCCAGACAAAAGTGCCAGGTGTGGGTATTTTTTTATTATTATTATTAACAGAAAAAGGAAAAAGAAGAAAATTTTTAATAAAAAACCAGGTAGCCTTTTCAGGGGATAGCTATCGGATTTAGTGTTCTAGTAGCCTTTATTCAGCTCTTGTACAAAATAAAGGGTCTTCTAATGCCCTTATATAAAACAAAGAATCTACTAATGTGACCATTTCTGTTTAATTTTACAATTAGTACACAACCCCTGTTAGGGCCAAAAGAAATTCTGCCACCTTTAATTGGGGCTGGAGGCCCACCATGTGCATGTGCTCACACTCATGCAAGAGATCATGATGCCTGTGCATACTTCTCTTTGCATTTAGCTCAGTAATTACACTTGTTGATTTGCATGTCTTGGTTCCCCCACTAGAAAATGAGTACCATGAGGAAATTGCATGGAAATGAAGGGAGACCCTCATTGCTATACAAAATTACATATAAGAGGTTGTGAGGGGAATGGGAAAATAAACAAGGAGAGAAATGAATTACAGTAGATGGGGTAGAGAGAGAAGATGGGAGGGGAGGGGAGGGGGGATAGTAGGGGATAGGAAAGGTAGCAGAATACAACAGTTACTAATAGGGCATTATGTAAAATTGTGGATGTGTAACCGACGTGATTCTGCAATCTGTATTTGGGGTAAAATTGGGGGTTCATAACCCACTTCAATCTAATGTATGAAATATGATATGTCAATAGCTTTGTAATTTTGTGAACAACCAATAAAAAAAAAAAGAAAATAAAAAAAATTATCGTAGCATAGGAAAAAAAAAAAAGAAAATGAGTACCTTGAAATGGTGTCTGATTCTCCTTTTAGCCCCAGGACCCAGCAAGGGGCCTTATCATCAATAGATGTTTGAGGAGCAAGTGGGCCACAGAATATTAAGCCAAATGGGAGTCAGAGCAGTTATCAGAATGTACAGAAGACTTAAAGATCATCAGCTTTACAGCTAAATACATATTTCAAATTCTAGTTGTTAAAAGACTATGGAAATTCCCTGTGGAATACAGATGAAATTTCAGTGTTTTAGGACAATTAGAGACTAAATTCAGACAAAGGAAATCATGTTCTCTTGTACTGTCGTTGGTAGAAAGAGGAAGGAGAGAGTAATGTTGGAGGATGTCATTCACTGGAGATGGACATATCTACTTGCAGATGTGTTGGGATTTTTTTGGGGAGGGAGTGGGCTCTGTGGATATGTGGCTCTAGGTATGTCCTTTATTTTCTCTAGGCTCTCATTTCTTCTACCAAACGAGACAGTTAAACAGTTTGGAGCAATTGGCTGCTCTTATACTTCATTTTTCTTGCTTGGTTCAGCCAAGTGACAAAGAACTTGGGTTCTGACTCTTTTAGTCAAGGAGCCAACCCTTCATGCCATCTATAGTATTATGGTCAGACCTTTGCAGTAGGCATGGTTTCTTAACCAAGAGAAAGCAAAAAGAAAGAAAGGTATTATATGAAGGTTCTTAACTCCAGTACAGACAGATTTTGTTTATTTGACTCATATGTGAGATGTATCACAAATAGTTTTGTTAATGTTACATGGTCAGTGAACTGTGTGAATCATATGTTGTTTCAATGCATTAAATAGACTAAAGATGTTCCTATAAAATCCCCTTACTTGAGGTGAATGACAACCAGCACCATGAAGTTGTTATACTTGGCAGTGCCCATGGGACTGTTGTTTTAAAACTTGTCCCCTAATTGTCTACAGTGTGAAAAAAAGCTAACATGTACACTGTGGCCTGAAAGATCATTTTAGAAGCCAGACTTAGAAGGCCATATACTACATTATTCCATTTCTCTGAAATTATGAAAAAGACAAAATTATAGGAGCTGCCAGGGGCTAAGACTGGGGTAAGGGTTGACTACAAAGGGGGGAACACAAGCAAGCTGGGTGGTATGCCACAGAGATATTCCGTACCTTGGTGGTCTGTGCCTGTTGCATGAGTGGATGCCTTTGTCAGAAGAGTAAATTTTACTTTATGTTAAATAGAAGTGAATTTTAAAAAGGTGGAGGTGGTGGGAAGAGCAGGTGGAGAACATATGATCTCAGTATAGTGTGGTAAGAGCTAGTGTACATTCGTAGACTCTTGTGGGTAGGCAGAAGAGAACATTCTGGAGTCCTAGAAATGTATGTATTGATTTTGGGTGGTGGTTACATAGTTGTATACCATTTTCAAAGCTCATTTAAAGGTACACACAGAATGGGTACATTTTATTGTTTGTAAACTACAATTCAGAGTTTATTTTTGAAAAAGAAAAAGGATCATGAGCCTTTCAACCTGAGACCTCACTTCAAATCCTGACCACTCCATCACTAGCATGGTGATCTTGAGCCAAGTCACTCCTGTCTTGGAGCTTCTGTCTCATCTGCAGGTTGCAGCTGAGAGGAGGCAAAGCACAGAGAAAGTGCCTAATGGATGTTTAATCCCATCCCAGGAATGGATCTGAGTGCAGAGCTGGTCTTTCAATTAACTGAAGCTGTTCTATTTTAGAGCCATAAAAGTTAAGTTCAAACATTTGTGAAAGGTAAAAATGCTAACATCCTTATGTTTGTTTAATGATAGCTCTTAGAGTCTCATTACCATTGCTGCCTTTTATATCACTATAGCATTCTAAATTCTCTGGGGTAAGTCTTATCTAATTAGTTAACTAAGAACAATATATAATATTTTTTTCAGTCAGGAAAGCACAAGGAAGTATTTGTAGTGTGAACCCGAAAAGAGTCATTCATTAATGGATGATTGAAAAAATACCGGTGACACATTTATTTATTTATTTATTTATTTATTTATTTATTTATTTATTTATTTTATTGGTTGTTCAAAACATTACATGGTTCTTGATATATCATATTTCACACTTTGATTCAAGTGGGTTATGAACTCCCATTTTTACCCCGTATACAGATTGCAGAGTCACATCAGTTACACTTCCATTGATTTACATATTGACATACTCATGTCTGTTGTATTCTGCTGCCTTTCCTATCCTCTACTATCCCCCCTCCCCTCCCCTCCCCTGCCCTCTTCTCTCTCTACCCCCTCTACTGTAATTCATTTCTCCCCCTTGTATTATTTTTCCCTTTCCCCTCACTTCCTCTTGTATGTAATTTTGTATAACCCTAAGGGTCTCCTTCCATTTCCAAGCAATTTCCCTTCTCTCTCCCTGTCCCTCCCACCTCTCATCCCTGTTTAATGTTAGTCATCTTCTCATGCTCTTCTTCCCTACTCTGTTCTTAGTTACTCTCCTTATATCAAAGAAGACATTTGGCATTTGTTTTTTAGGGATTGGCTAGCTTCACTTAGCATAATCTGCTCTAATGCCATCCATTTCCCTCCAAATTCTATAATTTTGTCGTTTTTTAATACAGAGTAATACTCCATTATGTATAAATGCCACATTTTTTTTTTATCCATTCGTCTATTGAAGGGCATCTAGGTTGCTTCCACAGTCTTGCTATTGTGAATTGTACTGCTATGAACATCGATGTAGCAGTGTCCCTGTAGCATGCTGTTTTTGGGTCTTTAGGGAATAGACCCAGAAGGGGAATAGCTGGATCAAATGGTGGTTCCATTCCCAGCTTTCCAAGAAATCTCCATACTGCTTTCCAAATTGGTTGCACCAATTTGCAGTCCCACCAACAATGTACAAGTGTACCCTTTTCCCCACATCCTCACCAGCACTTGTTGTTGTTTGACTTCATAATGGCTGCCAATCTTACTGGAGTGAGATGATATCTTAGGGTGGTTTTGATTTGCATTTCTCTGACTGCTAGAGATGGTGAGCATTTTTTCATGTACTTGTTGATTGATTGTATGTCCTCCTCTGAGAAGTGTCTGTTTAGGTCCTTGGCCCATTTGTGATTGGGTTATTTGTTATCTTATTGTCTAATTTTTTGAGTTCTTTGTATACTCTGGATATTAGGGCTCTATCTGAAGTGTGTGGAGTAAAGATTTGTTCCCATGATGTAGGCTCCCTATTTACCTCTCTTATTGTTTCTTTTGCTGAGAAAAAAACTTTTTAGTTTGAGCAAGTCCCATTTGTTGATTCTAGATATTAATTCTTATTCTATGGGTGTCCTATTGAGGAATTTGGAGCCCGACCCCACAGTATGTAGATCGTAGCCAACTTTTTCTTCTATCAGATGCCTTGTCTCTGGTTTGATATCAAGCTCCTTGATCCATTTTGAGTTAACTTTTGTGCATGGCGAGAGAAAGGGATTCAGTTTCATTTTGATGCAAATGGATTTCCAATTTTCCCAGCACCATTTGTTGAAGATGCTATCCTTCCTCCATTGCATTCTTTTAGCCCCTTTATCAAATATAAGATAGTTGTAGTTTTGTGGATTGGTTACTGTGTCCTCTATTCTGTACCATTGGTCCACCCACCTGTTTTGGTACCAGTACCATGCTGTTTTTGTTACTATTGCTCTGTAGTATAGTTTGAAGTCTGGTATCGCTATACCGCCTGATTCACACTTCCTGCTTAGCATTGTTTTTGCTATTCTGGGTCTTTTATTTTTCCATATGAATCATGATTGCTTTCTCTATTTCTACAAGAAATGCCATTGGGATTTTGATTGGCATTACATTAAACCTATAGAGAACTTTTGGTAATATCGCCATTTTGATGATGTTAGTTCTGCCTATCCATGAACAGGGTATATTTTTCCATCTTCTAAGATCTTCTTCAATTTCTCTCTTTAGGGTTCTGTAGTTTTCATTGTATAAGTCTTTTACCTCTTTTGTTAGGTTGATTCCCAAGTATTCTATTATTTTTGAGGATATTGTGAATGGAGTGGTTGTCCTCATTTCCATTTCAGAGGGTTTGTCTCTGATATACAGGAATGCCTTTGATTTATGCGTGTTGATTTTATATCCTGCCACTTTGCTGAATTCATTTATTAGCTCTAATAGTTTCTTTGTAGACCCTTTTGGGTCTGCTAGGTATAGAATCATGTCATCTGCAAATAGTGATAATTTAAGTTCTTCTTTTCCTATTTTTATGCCTTTAATTTCTTTCGTCTGTCTGATTGCTCTGGCCAGTGTTTCGAGAACTATGTTGAACAGAAGTGGTGAGAGAGGGCATCCCTGTCTTGTTCCAGATTTTAGAGGGAATGCCTTCAATTTTTCTCCATTCAGAATGATGCTAGCCTGGGGCTTAGCGTAGATTGCTTTTACAATGTTGAGGTATGTTCCTGTTATCCCTATTTTGTCGAGAGTTTTGAACAAAAAGGGATGCTGTACTTTGTTGAATGCTTTTTCTGCATCTATCGAGATGATCATATGGTTCTTATTTTTAAGTCTATTGATGTGGTGAATAACATTTATTGATTTCCGTATATTGAACCAGCCTTGCATCCCAGGGATGAATCCTACTTGATCATGGTGTACAATTTTTTTGATATGATTTTGTATCTGATTTGCCAAAATTTTATTGAGGATTTTTGCATCTAGGTTCATTAGAGATATAGGTCTGTAGTTTTCTTTCTTTGAAGTGTCTTTGTCTGGTTTAGGAATCAGGGTGATGTTGGCCTCGTAGAATGTATTTGGAAGTTCTCCCTCTTTTTCTATTTCCTGAAATAGCTTGAAAAGTATTGGTATTAGTTCCTCTTTAAAGGTTTTGTAAAACTCTGCTGTATACCCATCCGGTCCTGGGCTTTTCTTAGTCGTTAATCTTTTGATGGTTTCTTCTATTTCCTCAATTGATATTGGTCTGTTTAGGTTGTCTATATCCTCCTGACTCCATCTGGGCAAATCATATGACTTAAGAAATTTATCTATGCCTTCACTATCTTCTATTTTATTGGAGTATAAGGATTCAAAATAATTTCTGATTATCTTCTGTATTTCTGAAGTGTCTGTTGTGATATTGCCTTTTTCATCCCGTATGCTAGTAATTTGAGTTCTCTCTTCTTCTCTTCATTAGCATGGCTAAGGGTCTGTCGATCTTATTTATTTTTTCAAAGAACCAACTTTTAGTTTTGTCAATTTTTTCAATTGTTTCTTTTGTTTCGATTTCATTAATTTCAGCTCTGATTTTAATTATTTCTTGCCTTCTACTTCTTTTGCTGTTGTTTTGCTCTTCTTTTTCTAGGATTTTGAGATGAAGTATGAGATCATTTATTTGTTGGTTTTTTCTTTTTTTAAGGAATGAACTCCAAGCAATGAATTTTCCTCTTAGAACTGTTTTCAATGTGTCCCATAGATTCCGATATGTTGTGTCTGTGTTTTCATTTAACTCTAAGAATTTTTTAATTTCCTCCTTAATGTCTTCTATAACCCATTGATCATTCAGTAACTAATTGTTCATTCTCCAAGTGATGCATGATTTTTCCTTCCTTCCTTTTATCGTTGATTTTCAGTTTCATTCCATTATGGTCAGATAAGATGCATGGTATTATCTCTACTCCTTTATATTGTCTAAGAGTTGCCCTGTGACATAATATATGATCTATTTTTGAGAAGGATCCATGTGCTGCTGAGAAAAAAGTGTAACTGCTTGATGTTGGGTGGTATATTCTATATATGTCAATTAAGTCTAGGTTGTTAATTGTGTTATTGAGTTCTATAGTTTCCTTATTCAACTTTTGTTTGTAAGATCTGTCCAGTGGTGAGAGAGGTGTGTTGAAGTCTCCCATGATTATTGTATGGTGGTCTATTAGACTCTTGAACTTGAGAAGAGTTTGTTTGATGAACATAGCTGCACCATTGTTTGGGGCATATATATTTATGATTGTTATGTCTTGTTGGTGTATAGTTCCCTTGAGCAGTATGTAGTGTCCCTCTTTATCCCTTTTGATTAACTTTGGCTTGATATCTATTTTATTTGATGTGAGTATGGACACTCCTGCTTGTTTCCGAAGTCCGTATGAGTGATATGATTTTTCCCAACCTTTCACCTTCAGTCTATGTATGTCTTTTCCTATCAAATGAGTCTCCTGTAGGCAGCATATTGTTGGGTCATGTTTTGTGATCCATTCTACTAGCCTCTGTCTCTTAATTGGTGAGTTTAAGCCATTAACATTTAGGGTTATTATTGAGATATGGGTTATCCTTCCGGCCATATTTGTTTATTTATGTTACTGAATATGGTTTGTTTTCCTCTTTGATTACTTTCCCCCCTTTACTGTCCTACCTCCCACTGTTGGTTTTCATTGTTATTTTCCATTTCCTCTTCCTGTAATGTTTTGCTGAGGATTTTTTTGGAGAGATGGTTTTCTAGCTGCAAATTCTTTTAACTTTTGTTTATCGTGGAAGGTTTTAATTTCATCTTCCATCTTGAAGCTTAATTTTGCTGGATACAATTCTTGGTTGGAATCCATTTTTTTTTTTCAGTGTTTGAAATATGTTATTCCAGGATCTTCTAGCTTTCAAAGTCTGTGTTGAGAGATCAGCTGTTATCCTGATTGGTTTACCCCTAAATGTAATCTGCTTCCTTTCTCTTGTAGCTTTTAAAATTCTCTCCTTATTCTGTATGTTGGGCATCTTCATTATAATGTGTCTAGGTGTGGATCTCTTATGATTTTGCACATTTGGCGTCCTGTAGGCTTCTAGGATTTGGGATTCTGTCTCATTCTTCAAGTCTGGGAAGTTTTCTCGTATTATTTCATTGAATAGATTGCTCATTCCTTTGGTTTGGAGCTTTGTGCCTTCCTGTATCCCAATGACTCTTAAGTTTGGTCTTTTAATGTTATCCCATATTTCTTGGATGTTATGCTCATGGTTTCTTAACAGTCTTGCTGAGCTGTCTATGTTCTTTTCAAGTTGAAATACTTTGTCTTCATTGTCTAATGTTCTATCTTCTACGTGTTCTACTCTGCTGGTAGTATTCTCAATTGAGTTTTTAAGTTGGTTTATTGCTTCCTGCCTTTCTAGGATTTCTGTTTGTTTGTTTTTTATAACCTCTATCTCCCTGTATAGTTGATCTTTTGCTTCCTGTATTTGTTTATGTATTTCATTGATGAAGAGATCTTTCATTGTCTGATTTTGCTGTCTAATGTCTTCCTTGAGACTCCAGATCATCTGAAGCATGTATCTCCTGAATTCTTTATCTGACATTCCATCTGCTGCAGATATTACCTCTTCTAACGTTGAGTTGACCTGCATTGCTTGTGGTCGTTTCTTTCCTTGTCTCTTCATACTGTTCGCGTTTCTTTCTGCTTACTGAGACTGTTGTGTTATTGAATTTTCCCCCTATATATTTGTATTACTCTTGTGTAGTTGCAAAGTCTCCCGCGCAGGCGCGGGCCGGGGCTCTGCTCCTCCTCCAATTGGGGCACTGTGCCTACCACATCGGCAGGCCGCTGGGCCTGTTCTGCTGGTTGGTAGCAGGTGCGCCTACCTTGCAGGCGCGTGGGGCGGCTCTGCCACTCCCAGGTTGCTGGGCCTGACCTGCTGGTGGGTTGCAGGTCCGGCTACCTTGCAGGCGCAGGGGGAGGGCGCACACCTATTTGTATTTAGACAGTTACGCGAAATGGAGGACGTAATGCTTGGGATGAAAGTTGGGGGGAAGGGGAAGGTAGGTGCTCTTGAAAAGAAAGAAGGAGAGGGAGATAGATAGCATAGAGGAGAATGGGAAGAGCAGTAAAACTTGGAAGGGGAGAGAGAGAGGGAAAAGGGAGAGAAAAAATTAAAATGAAATAGGAAATAAAATTAGGTCTTAGAGATCCATTTTCTTCTCTTCCCGTAGGCAAAGCTGTGCCCTCCGGGCTGAGTTTTGCCCTCAATGTGTCAACAGCAATCCCTGTAAGGCGGTTCCTGAGAGTCTCTCAATCCTGTTGGTCCAGAGCTGTTTCACTTCTACGGCCCCTCCTCCCCTTCCTCTTGCCAGCCAGCCAGGTCCTGCTCACCGGAGGCAGTTCCCCAAGGATTTGGTTACACTTTCATCACCACCGAGTGCTCTATTTCCCTAACTACTGAGCACTCTCGCTGTCATTCATCTAAGCCCCAGTGCTGTGGAGCTGTGTTCTGGGAGTCAATTGTTTAATTTTTCCGGACCCCTTTGGTGGGCACACCTTCGGAATCTGGCAGCTAAGACCATTGATGTCGCTGCTGGTGGTAATAGGAGTTGGGGGTCAAGGATCCCCTCTACTTCCCTCAGCCCCTACAGTCACAACCACACTGCTGGCGGTAGGAAGAGTTGGGGGTCTAGAGTGTCCTCTGTTTCCCTCCGCCCCTACCGTCACACCCTCTTAGTTCGCGGTTGGGGGATTTGGGGGTGGGGAGTCTTCTCTGCTTCCCTCTGCCCCTACAGTCATGCCCTCATCACTGGCAGTAGGGGGAGTTGGGGGTCGAGAGTCCTTTGGCCCTTACGGTCACGCCCACGGAGAGATTTTGAAGTTTCCCGGTTGTTTGTATCTGGTGTGGGTGGGAGTCACACTCCTGCTAAAGTAGATTCCGCTGGGAAGGAATCTCTTTGGCCGAACTTTGGTGACTTCCCCTCTCTGCTATGGCGGGCCCCTGGCTCCTTGCCAGAGTGTCCGAAGGGAGGGGTGGAACTGGCTTGTCTCTGGTCTGACACAATCTCTGGTTTTAGTTCCCAGTTCGCTATTTTGTAAAGGGTTGGTTAGATTCCCTTCACTCTGTCTCGGGGGGCGGGGGGGAGGGGGAGCCGTTCGCCAGGTGGGCGTGGCTATTAGTAGAGCCAGGAGGGCACGGGCTGTCTGCTGGGCCAGGCGGGGACACTTCTCGCTGCGCTGGGCCGCCTGGGGCTGCCTGTAGAGCCGGGCAGCTGCGGCTGTGTGGGTAAGATCTGGGCGTGCGGGGTGGCCGTTCGCTGAGCGAGAGCGGGGCCTCCCGGGACAGTGGAATGGCGGGTGCCGTCTGCGGGTTCGGGTGGGCCGCGGGACTGGACCTCCGCGCCTGCGTGGCCGGCCAAGATCCACTTGTCTGGGACAAACTGACACTTCTAATAAACCTATCAATTCCCGGCAGGCCCCCTCTTAACGGAATTTTGCTAGAAGTTCCTCAGTAGGTAGACTGCCGCTGTTCCAATGGGTCTTTCTGATCCCGTTAATGTGGAGACATTGGAATCGCTACTTCCTCGCTGGCAGCCATGTTGGATCCCTGGTGACACATTTATGATCCTCCTTTTTCCCTCTTTGCTTTCATTCTTCCTTTGGAATAAAATCTTTATGTTAAAATCTTTATTTTTTTATTAAGTGAATAACTATTAATTTAGAAAATTCCCTATTGGTCCATCCCACTGTTCTGTGACTGAGACTATCTTAATCATAAAGAATATCCATATGTGTGTGGCACTCAGCATTTTTAAGGCATTTAAAATAATCTAAAATATGGCTGGGAACCATTCACTAGCAAGTAGACCTCTCCTACATAACAATTATAGCAGAAGCTACTTATTTTTAAATGTCTGGTATGTTCTGTGAACTGTGATAGGTGCTTTGTAGTATTTTGCTTAATTTGTTCCATACCACCACCTTGTTAGGTAAACAGGAAATATTGCCCTTTTGCAGAAGGAAGTGGCCTGGGAGAGATGAGGTGACAGCTCAGGGGGAGCCTGCTAGTACATGGGGGAATCACACCTGTTCTGGGCTGTGTGTGTCCACCTCCCCCCTGCTGTATCAGTCACCGGCTGCTGCTTCTGAGGGAAGCAGGCAACCTTCTGCTTGTCAAGAGCTCATTTTTTAGGTCTCTTCTCTTAGAGCCAATTCCTTTTAAAAACTGCTTTCAGTAGCCAGACACAGTGTTACACGCCTGTAATCCCAGTGACTAGGTGGGCTGAAGAAGGAAAATCACAAATTTGAGGCCAGCCTGGGCAACTTGATGAGACCATCTCAGAATAAATAAGGGTGGAGGATGTAGCCTAGAACCTCCTCCTTCCTTGAGGACTTTCATCAGCAATGTTGATCTTAAAGCCTTGAGCTTATTTGGTTTTACTTCCACCTTTGGCTCATCTTCTTATGAACTGTTACTTAAGCACTATGTTGCTTATGTGATATTTTAAAAAGACAAAATGGATCAGATTCTCTCCTGCTTTCAGGAAAAGAGCTAAACTCCCTATTTAAGCACAGAAAGTTTTTCACAGCCAGGCTCTTTGAACTTCTCTAGTCTTATACTGTTCTGAGGTTCCTCTCTCCCTCCCCGTCACCTTCCAAAAACAGCGCATGAAGGAAAATCCTGCCCTACCCTTACTCTGGAATGGAACACACCAAGCTATTTGTAGTTATAGCTGTGTCTGTCATATTTTTGTTGCCTCCAGATGAAAGTGGTTCATTTGGTTTCTGTTCCTTATATAGCTGATACCCAAGTCTCATCGTGATGCCCTTCCTCAGAGCCCCCATAGCTCTTTGTGTCAACTGTGTCACAACATCATCACCTTGTATTGCCATTAACTGTTTACTAGTCTCTCTCTGAAGAGATTTTGTGTTCCTGGAGGTTAGACAGCTGTGTGTCCTGTTCATTATTGACACCAACTGTCTGTCTGGCACAGGACTGACATCTACGGATGCTTACTAGAAGCTAGTATGAATGCTGTAATCTTATAGATTTGGCCTAGAAGGCTAATGAGGAAAAATAGATTTTTGACCCCCTTTTCTTTCCTTTCATGAGCAGAGTGATCTTGGATAAGTGAGTGTCTCTCCCTCCCTGAGGCCAGGGCCCACCAGAGTTTGTTAAAGCTGACTACTCCCACTTTAAGGAAAGGTTACCAAAAACCTTAGCTATCACCCCTGCCCTGGAACTGAGATAGGGATGAGCACCATGCAGAGGAAGAGCAGGAGGCTCTGGTGCTAGTAATTGAAGAGTGCAAACTAGGCTAGGGGTGGGGCTCAGTGCAGAGCACTTGCCTAGCATATGTGTGGCCCTGGGTTCCATCCCCAATACTGGAGAAAAAAGTTTTTAAAAAAGAGTACAGGGCTGGGGATGTGGCTCAAGCGGTAGCGCGCTCGCCTGGCATTCGTGCGGCCCGGGTTCGATCCTCAGCACCACATACCAACAAAGATGTTGTGTCCACCAATAACTAAAAAATAAATATTAAAATTCTCTCTCTCTCTTTCTCTCTCTTAAAAAAAAACAAAAAGAGTACAAATTGCTATTTGCATCTAGAGAGTCCACTTAGGATTTGAGTCATCACGCTTAAATTAAGGAAGTAGGCTTTCCACTCTGTTCTCTCTACTGTCCTGCCCCCACCCTTTAATAGAACCCCTTGGGAGTTGGGAGGCAGGGAAGAATCCAATGTGGCTGCTTGTTTCTTTAAAGGGAGAGGGTATTATATAGTAGTTTAAATAAGGAAGTAATATTAGTCACTTGTTGGTGTTGGGAATGGAACCCAGGACCTTGTGCATGCTAAATACATGCTGTACCACTGAGTTATACCCCCAGACAAATAATAATAATGCATATTTATTATAGCACATTTGGAGAATATTAAGGTGAAAAAAATCACTTATACATTACAGAGGCTACTTTTATATCAATATAAATATAAATGTTTTTTGTGTGAAGCATCTTTCTAGTGTAGTCTGACTTTAATGAATATATTCCATGTCATCATTTTGATAGCTCAAAACTAATTTAAATCATTTTATTATTGTGAAATTTAGATTGCTTTCAAGTATTGCAATTATGAGTAACATAAAGTACTTAAAGGACAACTTTTCTTAAATTTTTAAGGTGCTGCATGCTCAATGCACAAGCCATAAGAGAAAACAAAGATTACCTACAATCCCGTGACCTAGAAATAACCATTCTTGGTATTTTATTTTTTTCTTCTAGTCCTTCTATGAATATATATGGTCACATATGATAGATACACAGTGGTTGAGTGCTGCTGTCTTCATTCTGTTATTTTATGGATATTTTCCCGTATGTTGAAAAATATGCCAACGTCATTTTCTGTTGCCTGGATTTAATAGTTTATTTAACCATTCTCTTAGCACATGTTTAGGAATATGTATATTTTGTGTTTTGCCATCATCATAATAAGGAATTATTGTTTATAATACGTTACCAAAAAATTGTCACAAGATTTAATGCAGATAAAGTAAAATGTGTACATTTTCTGACCTTCATTTGAATTTTCTGCTTTTAGTAATTACTCATTAAAAAGCAACTTTCCTGCTGTCTTCCATACTATATGAGTGTAAGAATTTATATCAGGGAAACTAATTTTTTCCAAAAGGTTTCCTGACTGAGCATTCTTTTTCTAAAGTTTAGTTTTTAGTGTTTCTTTTTAAAATTGTATTAATATAGTCATATTTTCAGTACAATGCTTATTTTAGACTTTTCTAACAATATAAACTGTATTTTCAGGTTTGTAATGAAGCAATAAATTGTAAGCACAAAGATTATTTGAAAAATCAGGAATGGCATAAGAATAGGATCTTTATAATGGTCATGAGAGGGTGACTAATGATCTTTCCTGTTCCAACTTTGATCACATGTTGTGGATTCCCAGGTCCTTGGATTGCTCAGGATAGGTTCTTCTGTTCTAATGAAGAGTGCAGTTGAGGAAACCTTTTTACTCCACAACTGTTACCTGACTATGGAGCATAAAGGGTACGCACCTGACCTCCCTTCAGGGCAGCATGTCAGTTCGTTTCATATTTTCCAAATTTTGCTTTTGTTGCCTCTATTAGATCACTCCTAATAACATCATGATACACATACAAATCTAAACCAGGGAACTGCTTTACAGGTTATTCAACTCTCTACCCTTAGTGCCTGGCTTGTGTTAAGTCAGAATGAATGAGAATGAATGAATGCTGTCTGTCAAACAAATGAGCTTAATGACTGTTCCATTTTCACAATTTGAAAACACCTGATCAGATGGATAATGTTTACGTTGTCCAGTGTACACTTTACTGATACTATTTCCCGTGAGAGAGAAGTAGTTGGTGGTAGGGTATAGACCCTGATTCTGTCCTGATCTACTCTGGCTGTGTGACCTGAGCAAGTTACTTAGCCTATGCTCCTTTCTTCATTTGTTATCTGGGAATATAATGGCACTTACTTAGAATTTCTATGAAAAGTCAATAAGCAAATGCATGTAAGTTCCTAGCATGTGATAATTCCTAAATAGATAGTAGTCACTACTTCTAAAAATATTTTTATCTGTTTGGGACAGATAAAAAGCAGCATAGCAGTAAAGGTGCCTGGAACTAGGTGGATCTTCTGGTTGTAGTTGAATCATACCCTCTCTAGTAGGGTTGCTGTGTTTCTGTGTGATCAATTTTGTTTCCCTTATCCTGGCCCATGGCTGCTACTAAAACAGTTGGTAGTAGAAGTTTTCTTCCAAGTGGGACAATCTGGTAGGGGAGACAGATTCCTGTGGTCTAGTGAAGCAAGAGAAGGGCTGCTTGGCTTGAGCAAGTTCCTCGTGTATACCTTTTCTCAAACCCCTCAGTTTAATTTCCAAAAACATTTTGGGAAAAACTTTTTGGTGAGAGATTGGCTCCATCATTGGAGGTAACTTGAGAGCAGACCAGTTTCCTGCCTGCCTCTGTTGCCAACTCTTTAGTCCTAAGGTTCTGCCTTGTGCCCGAAGGCGGCTTTGAACATCAGCTGTCTGGAACAATTTCTAGCCTTATCACTTATTTTAATGTTCCTTGCACAGGGTCACTCTTGGATGTGGTGCTCTGGGCAATCTCACCCCAGAGTGCTTCCCTTCCTTTATTTAACCTCTGACCTGTGAAAACAAGAGTTAATCAAGAGTTCTAAGGTAGCTAAGAGGAAGGGGAAGTGTTTGGTTACAAATTAAATATGAACAAGTCATAAGTCATAAATCCCCAGTAGTGCTACCAGTTGTATGTCTCAAGTTGCATATGGTACAGAGTGTTTGAATTATAAATCCAGGTTCAGAGCTGTCTGATTGCTTGAGGCTAGGTTCGTTTTCTTTTGGACATAAACCCTTTGCCTTCTAAAACATTACTTTTATTGTACCAGTCACATTTGTATCCTGCTTTGTCTCTGTGTGCCTCTCTCCTTCTTCCTTTCTTTACCTGTCTGCCTGCCTACTTGTGTTGATTGGTGTGCTGCTCTGTGAATTGAGACAGAACTGCTTCCCTGAAAGAAGTTAAGCATATGGAAAAAGTTGCCAAGGAAAGGCATTGAAGCATACAGCGTAAATGGGTTTAAGAGACAGCCAGACATTTTTATAGAGATTTGCGATTGAATGATATAACATTCAAGCAGAGATCTAGGGTGGAAATGAACTTAAATGAGTACTATTCCTGCAAATCTGATGCCCTGTCTAATCTAGCATTTCCTTAATCATCACATAAGCAAGCATTTAAAGTTTTAGACTTTAAATGAAAAAGAACAACACAGTCTGCTTAAGAATCTATGTCATGTGCTATGGTTTTTCTAGGTAGGTTCTTGAAAGCTTTGAAGGTAGTAGAGGCATTGGGTCTTGACATGAAACGCTAGAAACGTAAAGTACTCTTTTGCTCTGTTTGATTAAAACATTTAAAACTGAACTGTCTATATTTGTGTTTCTGAATGTAATGTATACATTAATTCATAAAGTGGTAAAGAGCAGACACTTGACTAGTATCCCTGGAGCTGGCAAAGTGAAAAAACACACTGGATTTTGGGGTATTAGCCAAGGTTAGAATGCCTAGAACATTTCAGCTGAGGGAGTTTGGGAGACATAATTTCATTTTCTCAGGGCATTAAAATGAGAACCATAAGATAAGAATTTTATATCCCAATCTCAGGATTGATTGTTATGCTTGATCATATATATTGCACAATATTGAGTTGGGTAGAGTGAGTAGGACTTAGAAATCATAGTGGACTGGTTTTGTGTTTGAGCTCTGCTTTTATAAGCCATGTCATCTTGGGGAAGTCACTTCACTTCCCTGTCACTCAGATTTCTCATCTGTAAAATGGGACAAATATTCATCCCAAAACAGTTGTTATGAAGAGTAATATTTCAAAACACCTAATACTTGATCACGTTTCCCCCCCCCCTTCCCATTAGCTTTCATCTCCTACCTCTAAAATGAGAATAATATCAAATAGCCTTTTGTTGGGATTATTAATCTTGTTGTTTACTATTGAAAATAGGACAGAACCTCTTAGGGAGTCATTTCTTGCCTTTGCAGTATTTTTGTTTGTTTGTTTTTGTTTTAATAGAAGAGATAGAGTCTCTCTTAGGCTTTGAAAGCTTCAGTAAGGAGGGCCTTGGTTAGAACCTCGCTAACCTATTACACTCTATTACGGTAGTAATTTCAACCATAAAATCAGATGAGATCTGAATGGGGAAAAACTTGAGTTCAGTACTGGGAAGTCTTATAAACTCTCTTAGGAAAATGATGAAAGGCCTCCGTGCTCACCCTCTTTGGGCTCTGTGGAAAATATCAAGAATTACACTGAGTTGTCAGTGCAGGTGCCATTACTCCAAAGATCTCATGTTACCAACACTTCACCAGTGATAACAGAAAAGTGCCTCTGTGCTTTCCTCTGAGCAATCTCCTTCAATCATAGTAATACTGTCACCAATGATAAATCCACTCTCTAAAAGCAACAATTATTGAATACCCATCAAGAGAGAAAAGAGCCTTATTTTCAAAATCAAATCCAAGTATGTGTTTGGGTAGATTTATATAAGCACAGATGTTATATGGGAGCCTTGTTTTTTCATAATTTAAATTAATATTTTTACTCATTCAGTGCATATGATACATTTTCTTGCATGAATGTAATAGATATCACAATGAGACATTAATTATGGCATAAATTGATTCTTAAGCTTAACTAGATATTATAATAAATTTACAATTGTAGATTAACAGCTGTGAGCAAAGTTCAGTGCTTGGATTGAGTAAGACTGGCTCTGATCTCTCATGGAGTTACATTTTTCTCTTACTTAGGTTCCTTTAACTATTGATCTCATTAGCAATAAGAGGATTATTGGGCCCAAACAACTTCAGTGCTATTCCACACACAGTGGTGGGTGTGTTTACATGTTTTATCCTCCAAACAATGAGGTGGAAATAGATATTTTATCCCCATTTTGCAGATGGAGAAAGAGCTGTGGAAGGCCATAGCTTGTAAGTGACAGCTGAGACTCAAACCCGAACGGATCTCTGGACTTTGCAGTTGATGCAAAGTTGATTAGTGAGGTGTCACTTTCTCTAAAAAGACTTTCTGAGGAACCTCTGTCTTCCCTGTGTGACTCTCTCTGTCATAGCACTGACCTAGTGTTACCTGTTATTCTCTGCCAACGTGTCTGCTTTCCCTTTACACTTTGAGCTCCTCAATCCTGAGACACTCCTGTGCCTAGCAGAGTGCTGGGACTGAGAGGGTCTTCATAAAATGTGTGATGTTGGAACTGGAAACATTACCTCCACTTTTAATTTCAGTGAGATATACATTGAAGCTAAAAGTGGTTAGCTCAGGAAGGTACCCTATGCTTTTCCTGACAGATGGGATGGGGAAGGTGTACGCCTTGGTGCTAAGACTGTAGGTGAGAACTGTAGACTGGGACACATGGGTGGTTTCTGTTGTGCCTAAAGGTAGGAGTGCCCATTAGCTGAGTATAATGTGGATGTATGTCTTACAGAAGGCCCAGCAGCTGGGACCTAGGCTCTTCCTCCTTCCCACCTCCAGTTAGGACGAGAGGGGAAGGGATGGGAAGTAAGAGTGTATGAGAGGGAAAACTCATGTTAGCTTTTCTCTTTGGTAAGGTGGAAAGAAGAGTAAGGGCAAATGAGCTAGGGATTGGAGGAGAAGGGGGAAAGGTTGGAGCAGACTCTGAGGAGGAACATGGGACCCGAGGTACTGGCAGATCAGGGGATGCTTGAGCGATTTTCAGGACTCACTTTGCTTGAAAGTAGGTTTCCAAATGAAGATAACCAGCTTGGTTTTGTAATGTTTTCCCACAGTGCTTGAGCTAGGAACAAAAAGAGTAGTTGGTAGGATTTACTTGTGTAGGGGGCTGGAAAAGGGGCAAGAAATCTGAAGCTTGTAGGTACCCTTTAGGCTACTTTGAATATTTGCTGGCTCTATTATAATTATTGGTCGCAGACTCCAGCAGGAGATTGGCAGAGATAGTTTTTAATCTTGGGTTGTTTTCCTAACCAAAATGCTGTCTACTAAATTTGGATCCCCACCTCCCAGCAAGAGTTGTTGACTGTTCCTCAGTAGCACTAGTGATAATGGCCTTAGTAGAGACTACAGAGATGAGTTACAGCTGTCAGGGAAAGCTTTGATTTACTGAGTGTCTGAAACACACCAGGCACACACAAGGGGTTGAATAGTCAGGACACAGTCATGCTCCTTGTTCTTGTGGAGTCGACATGAATGGAGAAGACAGATGGACATGCATATAGTATCAGCTGAGTCTTAATGTGGCGTAAGCCCAGCATGTCCTCATATTCTGGGAATGAAATGTATCTATTTAAATGGGAACCAAAAGTTCATGGTAAAAATGGGGGAAAGTTTAGGATTTTATCTTAAAAAAAAAAAGTAAATCTAAAATTTTTAAAATAAATTTATATCAACAAAATTTAGTTTTTAATTCCAACAATGAACTACTTCTTAGGATAAATAGTGAGTCAGATAGTTTTTTGAGGGGAGGGGTTTGTCATTTCTCTGATAGTAATACTTCGAAATAATAAAAGGAGTCTTTTTTTTTTTCTCAAAGTATTTGAGGACTTCAGTTTCCCAGAGGCTTCTCTTGTCCTTTGATATTGAAATTACTTTCTTTTGATGTGGCTGTCTTGTCACCATGCTTGGTTTTCTTGGTGTTTCTCTGTTAACTGGGCTGGTGCTGCCAGGTCTTCATTTGTGGGTGACTTTGTCTCAGTGCTGAGCAGGTATCTGGTATCTTCGACATGGGCATCATGAAATTCTGTGTCCTATGTATAGGATGGAATTTTACTTTGTGGTCAGTTTTATTGTAGATGTCTGAGAGTGACAGAGGAGCAGGGGTAGATATTTGGTCACACTGGGGACGTGCAGTTTAGGCAGCCACATCTTGTAAGTATTCTTCTCTCACTACAGCTCTGCATTCCAGTCCTCTCTGTTTGACTGCAGTGTGAGGAATTCCTGTATGGTGCCAGAGGAACCTCTGACCCAGACGCTGGCACTCCGAGAGAGCTTCCCATAGCTAAGATCTGCAAGAGCACTAAGCAAAGTGGCTCAAAAAGAGTATTCCAAGCGCTGATGGGTATCTCACATTGTGTGCCAGGGGTGTGAATTAGGTGGTTGGTGTTTCTCTTTGAGAGACTGCTTTCCTCGGGTCTCTTGGCCAGGAAATAACAGAGCTGAGATTCAGCACAGGGTTATTGGACTGAAGTCTCTTCTTTCCAGCATCTGCCATGCTGTTGTGCTTTGGAAAATTTGAGGTTTAGGGTTTTTAACATGAAAACTTTAAATACTGAACACCAAAGTGCCTTAACCAGGGGATGCTGTGATAGCTTGTGGATATTGGCAAAATCTGCACATGGAGTTTTCAGAGCTCCTTAGAAATTCACAAAAGCAATGGAAAGACCCTATTCCATGTCACTTTTCTTTGTCTTAAACTGATCAATCCAGATATGAATAGGAGCAACTCTGCCATGAGTCCTGCCCGGGAGGTGCTGCCTTATTGTATCCTCTGATATAATGTGCCAGAGTATTTACATGGTAAAATCTTACTATACCTTTCTTTCCTTCCCTTTTCTTTCCCCCTTTCCTTTCTTTCCTCCTTCCTTCCTTCTTACTTTCTTTCTCCTCCTCCTCCTCCTCTTTGTTTTAAATTGGAAATTGTACCCATGGGGGGCTTTGACACTGAGCTACATTCGCAGCCATTTTTTGAATTTATTTATTTATTTATTTATTAGTTATAGGTGGGCACAATATTTTTATTTTATTTTTATGTGGTGCTGAGAATCAAACCCAGTGCCTCACGCATGCTAGGCAAGTGCTCTACATCTGAGCCACAACCCCAGCCCCATTCTCTAAGATTTTCTTTTGGGATAGCAAATAGATACTGGTTCTGATAAAGTTGAGATCCACTCTACTGAGGATTAAGATGAGGGCAGAAAAAAAATCACTTTCTACCAGGTTCTAAGTGCTCATCCTAAGGATGGTTCCTTGTTGATTACAGAATAATAGGGGAAGTCCATAGGTTTGGCTCTTGTGTCTGGCCCTGCTTGCCCTCTGGCCTCAGCTTTTACCCTTGTTCCAGCCCTTGCTTGTGAGATGTTTTTGTACCTGCCGTGTGCTTTGTGCCTGCCCCTTTCAGCCTTCTTTCCACTCACTGGTGAGTGGGGAGTGCCTGGTTTAGGACTTGGCTGAAGCCTAGTCTTCTCTGTGAGAGTGGTAGTGACTCTCACAGTTACCACTAACTATTATTCTCTCTTGATATTCCATGCCCTTCCTAATAGACATGTCTTTAAAAGTTTCATCCTTTTTGTTCCATTCTCATTATTGTGTCTACTCCCATTGATGTACTTAAGGTATCTTTGATGGGAAAAGACCCTCTCCTCTGTTTTGGTTTTGATAATAACAAACTTATAGAAAAGTTGTGAATACAACACAAAGGATGTTTTTTCCTACCCATTTGAGACATGTTGCTAAAATAATAACCAGTAAGCCCAAACAGTATTATTTTTTAAAAAAGAATATTATTTTTTCTTTTACATAACTATATGATAATACTAAAAATTAGAAAATTGATACTCATTTTGATACAACACAACCATATAATATTTACTTGTTTAAGTTTTTAAAAAGATATTAAATTTCCCATTAGTGTTGCATTTGTCATGTCTGTTCAGTGACCTTCAGTGTGTGGGGGGGTCAGTTCCTTACTACATTTCGTAGACTTTTATGAAATGACTGCTATTATTATTATTATTTTTTTCAATATTTCTTTGGTTGTAGATGGATATAATGCCTTTATTTTTATTTATTTATTTTAATATGGTGCTGAGGATCTAACCCAGTGCCTCACACATGCTAGGCAAGTGCTCTCCCACTGAGCCACAACCCCAGCCCCTAGGCTGTTATTTTGTAGAAAGCCCCTTAGCTTACCTGATGCTCCTTCTGGACGAGGTTCTGATTCTTTGGCAGGAATGTGATAGAAGCTGTGCTGTATTCTACCATTTTTTTCCATCCTGTGGTACACCATTTCTTTGTTCTGTTACTTGATTTAAGATAGTGTCAAGCTTCTTCTTTCTTTGTCCCTTTGTAATAAACAAATATATGGTGAAGAAGTATTTTGAGACTATATAAGTAACCCCATCCCTCTCATACAGTTGTTCACTTATTTATATCTGTATTACTCTTGGTTTCCTATTTTAGAATAGTCTTTATCATTATTTGTTTTAATGCTTAAATTGTCACAGATTTCGTCAGTGGGGACTCCTCCTCACTGGTGTTTGTGTACTTTTTTTTTTTTTTTTTTAAATCGCTTGTTTGGTTTTTATTTATTTATTTATTTATTAGTTATTGGCGGACACAACATCTTTGTTTGTATGTGGTGCTGAGGATCGAACCCGGGCCGCACGCATGCCAGGCGAGCGCGCTACCGCTTGAGCCACATCCCCAGCCCTGTTTGTGTACTTTTGATATGTCCTAATCAGTGCTGAGCCTAGCACAAGGCATCTCTTACCTCTCACCTTGGAAGCCAGTGTTTCTTCAAGGAACCCTTGTTCCTTTTAGTAGAGAATGGTATTTAGAAACCAGAATCTGAGCACGAGGTGTGCTCATTATAATTGAAGTATCTCTGTTTCTAGGATTTCTCAGTGGCTAAACCTAGACAATATATATTTATATATAAACTATATGGACACATGTATTGTATTTCTTTTATAGCCACCTGTGTCTAGCTACCTATCTGTTCACTGAACACCAGGATTTCGCACAGTTGCATCTAATTCTGGTTTGACACACATGTTCATTCTTGCTTTGTTCTGGCTATGTTTGTAAGTCTTCTTGGTTTTTATTATTTCTTTACAAATTGGTTAGTCTTGATCTGTTTTCTTATGTATAACCAGTCTCCCTCTGCTGCAGTCCCCTTCCCACATAGTTGCCCTCTTCACCCTGTTTGGACTAACACCTTAGGCAGGGCTGCTGCCACTCCTTCTTACCATCTTTCTTACCATGAACATCTTTCTCAACTATTTGGCCACCCTTGGTGGATGCCATCTTTATGTTAGGCTCTGCTGACACACTGGTCTGTCTTATGGATGCTCTGTTAGCTCTTCTTGGGTTCTAATATCATTGCTCGTCAGCCCCTCCACTGCACATATATGCTTTCTTTTTCCCAACACAAATACTGACCTTGCTCTTCCTAAGCTTATTAAAGTTAGGCCACCCCACATGGATATCTTCTTTATCCTGCTTGGGCCCTGACTTTCTGTTTACCAAGAAGCCCTCCTTACCCTGCTTGGACTCCAACACACTATGCCAAATCACCCCTCAGTGGGGTGCACCCTCCCCCCCCCCAACTCTAATCCTGTGTCAGGTTGCCTTTGTGGGAGGTTAGTCTCCTCTTTCACTTGAGCGCTGAGATCCTACTGCAGATTACCATTCTCACAGTTGGCCTCAACCTCACCAGCCTCTGCCAGTCTTCCTCCACATGCCACCACATATCTCTATCTTGCTCAGGCTCATGAAATGGCTTTGAAATGGACTGCCAGGAAGAGAAGTGGGAGACATTTAAAATCTGTGAATGGATTTCTCTACTTATGACAGTGGAACCCACAAATTATATTCCTACAAAAAGGTCAGTCATCCATGTACACACTCCCAGTGGGAATGATTATCCTGAACAACACCCATCCTTCAGAGTGAGATTAGAAGAGCTGTCTATCCTCAGTTGAAAGTTCAGCTCCTGAGTAGCTCACCAGGCTGACATAAATGAAGCATGGAGGCTTTTTGTTCAATCTGTCCCCAAACCCAGGCCAGTTGTTTTGGGTCTACACCAGTGTGGCCACTATATTTTGAGGGCCACTTCAGGGTGATTCTTACCATTAGTCCTTGTTATAGGAGTGCTGTTTCTAGAACCTGCTGCTGCACAACTGCTAAGGATGCAGGGCCCTTCAGAGACCATGTGGGAAGAAGTCCTGTGGCACTACCCGAGCTCTTCTAAGTTTAGGGCTTTGTATAGCCTCATATAGAACAAAATCTTTGCATTTGACTGTCAGGCCTGGGAGTGAGGACAGAGCCTGGGATAGTAAGTTACCTAGCCATGGTTGTGAGGAAAGCTTGGATCTAGGCTGGTGCCTGGGAAGCAGCTGCTCCCCTGAGAGATTTTGCTCTCTATTTATGGGGTCATGATAATGTTACACTATAGTGTTCTAAGCACCCCCAGAAGCGTAAACTAACAAAGCACTTGGGAAGAGTTCCCAGTTTCTCTTGCCCAGACGTTTACGCTCTGCTGTCCCTTTTCCCAAGGAGCACTGCAGCCCTCTTGAGGCTTACTGTTTGTCACGTTGGCCCTAGGCTTGAATTGAGCCCCCCATACAATGGTCCACTATAGTCAGGATGACAAAGGTTGTATGAAGATAGCAAGCACAGCAAGACCAGAGAGGATTGGGCCCTTTGGGTGGCTAGGGAAGTGCAGGGTAATGGAGTGTTTGTTTCCTGTCTCTGGACCAGGAGTATTGTTTACTCACTGATGACAGATGCACACAGAATGGAGGGGGTGGTCTCCATGTCCTCACCTGCAGCCTCCAGGCAGCTGGGGCTAGGGTGCCAGTGCTAATGAAGCAGGACCGGAAACCCACTGGACAAGGCTCAGCTGTGAACCCTGGCCTCACAGTTGGGAACGCAGAGGCCCTTTGAAGAAGAAGACAGCTGGGTTTTGGTTTCAGACCTTAACACTGCCATCACTAGATATTCATCTGTCAGCACACAGGGGACAACATGTGGGGAACAGTTGTGTCCAGTCAGGCCAAAGGGAGAAAGAAATGGATGACTTCCAAACTACAAAACTGCTTGGGGCCAGTGGTTCTGCCTTCTATAGCCAAAAATAATTGATTTGGTGAGGTGAAGGCTGAGTGTGAGAGGCTGGACTGTCTGCATGGGCCAGGCGGTCCTTGCCATGTTGCCTTTAGCTCACAGCAGGTGAGGACACTGAGGCTGGAGGTTCTATGCCAGGACAACCTTGCTTGTCCCCCAGTGCTCCAGTACAGACTGCAGTCCTGAACTGGGGGTGAATCCAGCCTGCCCACTGCACTTTATCCAGCATTACTGAAATGAGCTCAGCTTTGCTTTCATTTACTTGAGGCCAATATTTTCTCCTCTTGCTCTTTTTCCTCTCTCTTGACTTCCAATTGCTGGATTTGACTGGTATTTTTCTTTCAGGACCAAAAAATATTTGTAATCCTTGGTTGAATTTGTTTACTAAGAGTTCTCTAATCTGTGCAGTTTACTTCTGAGGGGATTTCTTGTTCTACTCTAATGGCTTTTAACTCACAGAGGTTTATTTAGCAGAAGAGGAAGGGAGCAAGTTATCTCCTGCTTAATCCCTCTTGAATGTTTACATTTCTCAGCCAGAGCATGGTGGAAAGTTGCAGTGTCCATTTGCTCTGTAATAGTCCATATGTGACTGCCAGAGCTGATGGAAACACATTAACATAAGTGATAATACTGTCATAGAAGTGAAAAGTTAAGTTGCTTATCAGTAAATTTTGATAAGCTACTTAAATTTTACAGTAGCATGTGCTGGCTTCAGACAAACGTCACTGATAGGGGATTGTGCACTTTATCTGTCCTCTCTATTGCTTCTCACTTCATTTATTACCCTCAACAGTGCAGCTGGTAATCTGTACAGGGCACTGATCCCCTCTCCCAGGCAGGATGTCACATCTGTGCTGTGCCTCAGGTCCAGCTTTATCAGTAACGGATGCTCTTAGCTCAACAGGCTGGACATGTGCAGGCTGCAAGTACTTGGAATGAAACTTCTCCTGTGCCTGTTCACGTAACTCTGGAAATGTTCCTTACCGATAGCAGACCCCTTCAAAGTAGTGGTAGAACTTCTTGGGACTGGGGTAACTTTTCCATAGCACAAGGGGACTTTGCCCTTAATCTTCATCTACTTGTATTTGTTCAGTAAATTCTGAGCGCCAACTATGCACCATGCTTTATTCTTGGCACAGAAAGTGGAGAAAGATGCCCTTCTTCCTTCTTACTCTGTGAGTAAGCCCTAGTCTGTTGAGAAGGCATGTGCATCATTGAGTGCTACATCATGGGGGGACCAGGGCAGCACAGGAAAGAGGGAATTGGCATAAGATGCAGGCACTCAAGTGGAAGGTTTTCAGGAAGATGAACAGAAATCAACTAGACTAAACCACAAAGTTCAGAGGGAGATGAGGACTGAGGTGTGCTCACTCAGGTAGGCCTGAGGCTACCTGGATATTCTTGGAGTGAAGCTGCCCTAAGAGTCATAGGCACAGGGCCAAGGAGAGGGAAGAAAGACAGAGAGGCAGTCCAGGGAAATCCTGATAAGGAAAAGCCTCCCCAGCCATCCTAAAAAATGGACATCATTGCAAGAATTTAATCCAATGTGTGATTTTGTGTTTCTGAAAGACCATTCTAAGAGCCAAAATAAGGTCTGAACTTCAAGGCCAGGCCATCTTGTGAGTTTAGGGAAGTGATGGTCAGGACATGGGGGAAGGCAGTGGGGACGGAGAATTAGACATTAAATCTACGGTCAATATAGAGTAAGTTCATTAGAAGTTGGTCTAGTGTACCAACACAAGTAGTTTGGGGCATGCAAGGTCTGTGGGACACCTTACAGCCATCATCAGTGAGTGTGCTGTATGTGGCTGTAAAAATGTGTTCAGTCATGAGAAATTGCATGGACACTTTCCTGGGGATGTTGGGTGGGGTGGGAGAGGCCTAGGGCAACACAGAGATGGAGTCTGATTGTAGAGTCTGCTTTGAATTTCTTCTCTATGAACCTGGTTTAGCTCTGAGGCATGGGAATAATTCATAATGGTCATTTAATCCTCTGCCTTACAGAAATAATTAGCATTTCACCTGCCTGTGTTTTCAGGACAGTCTATGACAGGAAGACTCTTAGGGATATAGAGAAAATCTGAAATGTATCAGTCTCGACTTAGGTCTCGGTTCAGATTTTTGACCTGCATACTAATACTTCCTGTGTTTCCTCTTCTTCCCCAGCTATCTGCCCTGGTTCGAGGTATTTTATAAACTACTTAACATCTTGGCAGATTACACGACAAAAAGACAGGTATTTGCCTTTTTTAAAAATTAATTATTTTTTAACAACTAAATTTTAAATCATGATTATGAAAGTAATAAATGTCTTGTATTTCACCAGAACCTTTTCTAAAAAAGTCAATGCATGCCCACTAGAGAAACTTTGGGAAATTCAGAAAATAGTGGGAAGGAAAAGTAAATCACTTCTCACCTAATCTTCCCTTATTCTTTTCCCAAAAATAAATATTGCTATCTTGTTGGGTTGGCTTTTTTCTTTAGTTTTTTTCTTTGAGTTAAAGAAATAATTAATAGATCTTAGCATTCACAGAGTTAATATTCACAATTTCTAATATTCCTAAGCAGCTCTGAAAGTTCATGACATGTATTAAATTATAATTTTGCTGAGGCTCAAATTTAAATTGCTCATGTCATGCTGCAAATCTGGGGTTTGCAGGTGATGCGCTTTAGTGGCAGGTGACCTACCCAGCTGCCCACGCTCCCATTTTGATAAAGCTTTGTGGTGTTTTTTATGCTAATTTTTTAAGGATTTGAAAATTACTTTAAAAATTCAAGTGTACCTTACTATACTTTTGGAAGAAATGGTATGCTGAAGTAGCTCCATGGATGTCAAAGGTCACCTGGAGCTGTGTTTAGACTTGTAGCCCTTAGTTGCAGAAACTATTGTAATAGGCTCCCTTATCCCATGCTATTAAAAATACCATAAATATTTTTGGTGACTGCATGACATTGTATCATGTACTTTGCAGCTCAGTGGTACAGTATCTCAGGGTTCAACACCCAGTTCTAGAAAGAAAAGAAAGAATGCGTGTATCTTATGACTCCGGAAGGGCTGGGTAGATAGTACTTAAGCTAGTACTTGGTTACTGAAAGAGTTTTCTCTTATTGGGAATTTTAATTATTTGGAATTTTTTACTATTATAATAAATACAGCCATTAGCATCTTTGAGCTTAAAGCATTTTCTTCATTTTGGATTGTGTCCTTAAGAGGTAACCCCAGACACACGTGTAAGCTCAGTGTATATAATGTTTTTGAAAGAATTTGACAATTGCTTTCCCAAAGAATTGTACTGTTTTTCATAAAGGATACTTCACCAGCAAGGTACAAGAGCCCCTGGGTCACAGTGCTCTCATCAGTGGTATTTGATGAACTCGTTGTTTATTTGATAGCTAAGAGTCTTATTGTTTAATGGCACTTCTTTGATTGTTAGTAAGTTGAATATTTGTCCATATGACTAACTTTTTATGTTTTTATTTTTGTTGGACTAAATTTTTTAATTAATTAAAGTGATCCTATTCTTAAATGTTAAAGAAAAATGCTTTTGTCTATAGAATACTAGTTCTGAGAAATATTCCATAAAAAACAACTACTATGGTTTAGCATGATCAGGTTTGAGGAGTGAAAGCCATATTTTCCTTTCTTAAGATTTACATAATGCAGGCCCTAAGAGGTCCTGCAGAAGAAAAAAAGTTTGTTAAGTTGGGGTTGTGACTCAGTGGTAGAGCACTTGCCTAGCATGCATGAGGGACTGGGTTCGATCCCCAGCACCACCTTAAAAAAAAAAAAAAAACTAAACAAAATAAAGGTATTGTGTCCCTCTACAACTAAAAGTATTTAAAAAAGAAAAAGAAAGAGAAAAAAGTTTGTTAAGCAGTGCTTCTCATCTTATTTAATCCCAAACCCTTTTTGTTGTATGGCAAAAAAGCATTCAGAGAGATCACTGTGTTTTCCTGGAACACACCTTGGGAAATGCTGTTGCCTTCAGGAAAGGTGGAAATTGTGTGTATGCTAGGTAAATCTTTTGAGTTAGATTTATTCACTAGCAAATGCATTCTAGAGGTCACAGAAAATGGAAGGAAAAATCTAGTACAAATGGTTCTCTCAATCGCTACACATACTCTGAAAGAAGCCTAAATGTCAGGGACTGTCATAAAATAAGTGACTTACTCTTTGATGAAGATTATTAGGAGATTGTGTTGAGTCTGATCATCAATTCAGTTATAGTTATCTTTAGTCAAACATTTAGGTTTTTTACTCAAGGTTGAAAGATGTCTAACAAAATTGTATGGCACAGAGACTCTTAGCAGTTTTTGAACTGCATATTAACTCACATATTTTCTTTTGTATCCTCCAGTTTTTTAATAAACAACAATAGAAATTAGTATTCCTAAAAACATCTTGTTCAGGACATGGCAGTGCATACCTATAATCCCAGGTCATCCTCTACAACCTAATGAGATCTTATCTCCAAAAAAAATTTAATTAAAAGGAATGGGGATGCAGCTCAGTGGTACAGTACCCCTGGGTTCAACACCCAGTTCTAGAAAGAAAGGAAAGAACGCATATATCTTATGACTCAGGAAGGGCTGGATAGATAGTACTTAAGCATGGGGGAGACCAGATATCACCCTGTAAAATTGATGCGTCTGTCCTCGGCTATTGCTCCAACAAGGACTCTACCTCTTAGAGTGTTGAAGGCTAAGATCATACAACTGTCTAGTTTGTAAGGTGTTGGCCAGTATAGGTAAGAATTTTGTTTTATTTAAAAAACCAAACCAAGTCAAAATAGAATGCCTCTCCCCTTAAAACAAACAAAACAAAACCCTTCTCCTATCCAACAGTCATTGGAAAGGCTGGGCATGGTAGGCTTCTATTTGGGGGGGGTGTGTTTGTGTGTGTGTGTGTGTGTGTGTGTGTGTGTGTGAGAGAGAGAGAGAGAGAGAGAGAGAGAGAGAGAGAGAGAGAGAGAATATGAGAATGAAGAGAGAGAATGAACAAGAATGAGACCATGACCTTTCAGCCTGGGAAATCAGAGCCTAAGGTGGGGGATCAGGGTGTTTTTTAGGTTCTTAGCTCCAACATGGTTATCAGATCCTGAATGGAACACTGAGGGCATCCATGTGGAAGGGAGGGGATGGCAGGGTAAGGAGAGCATCTGAACTGCGGATTAGTGTGCTCAGAGTATTGGGCTGGGGAGATGAGGATACGTATGTAGGAAAGTGGGGATAGTGGCATATGGGGGTGTTGGAACTTAGGTGAGATCTGGGAGGATCCACATGGAACGGGAGGCAGCAACAGTGGTTCAGCAGTGTTCAGCAGGAAGGGAGGCTCCAATTTGTGAGGGGTGAAGAGTAGAGACTCAGTCCTGGAGGTCAGAGGGCAAGGTAAGCCTCTGGGTGGGGAAGGAGAAAGGGACAGTGATAGAAGTGTGGTTCCATACAAATAACTAAATACGCTCAGAAGATAGAGGCAAGATGTTTCCATGCTGCAGGCAGGATAATTTGTGGAATATAGTCATAAATATATTTTAAAAAAGGAAATTTGAATGATTCCTATGTTGGACTGGACTTAGAGCCATTGGTGTGAACCCAAGGCTTTTGATAATGTGAAGATAGATCCAGGGGCTGGGGATGTGGCTCAAGCGGTAGCGCGCTCGCCTGGCATGCGTGCGGCCCGGGTTCGATCCTCAGCACCACATACCAACAAAGATGTTGTGTCCGCCGAGAACTAAAAAATAAATATTAAAAATTCTCTCTCTCTCTCTCTCTCTCTCTCTCTCTCTCTCTCTCACTCTCTCTCACTCTCACTCTCTCACTCTCTCTTTAAAAAAAAAAAAAGATAGATCCAGAAATAAATAGAGATGTTTGAGGCCTATTGTGGGTCTGTGTGTATTATGCTCCCCAGCTTTTTCCACTGAAAGGGCCTGGTGCCAGCAACCCCAAGCAGCAGCGAACATTCCTGGTGTTCAGATCCTAGTTCCTAAATACCATTCCCTACTAAAAGAGACCAGGACTCCTTGAAGAAATATCTGATTCCAGGTCTGGGGCAGGGAAAGTATAGGATAAGCCTAAAATATCTTTATTGCCGTAAAGTAAGGAAGTACTCAAAACATGATGGGGAAATGTCAGACACAAAAGTGAGCTTGAAGAGCCACCAGGTTTCCACTGATCAGATCTGGGAGTGTCAAAACAAATATTGATAGCAAAAGATTGTAGCTCACTGAATAAACTGGAAACCATGTGCCCAGATAATATAAATAAGTAAATGTATAAATTGA
Source organism: Spermophilus citellus (assembly GCF_964194105.1). Lineage (NCBI taxonomy): Eukaryota > Metazoa > Chordata > Mammalia > Rodentia > Sciuridae > Spermophilus > Spermophilus citellus. The sequence goes on from NC_138183.1 coordinate 11,386,779, forward strand.
AGTTTCAAGGAATGGAATCTTTACATAAAGCATCACTCCACAAAATATTTATTAAATACATAAGGAAAAGTGTCACCTCACAGTAGAGACTTCAAATTAATTCGTTAAATGATCAAAACAAACATCACTGGTAAAGGGACAAATTGAAATTTTAATCATAAGAAAATATCAGGCAATTGAGAATCATTCTACAATGGGTGGGGCTCACTGTCAAGGTCATACAAATCTAGGAAGGACTATAGGCTGCTCCAGAGGGAAGACTTGAGCCTCATAACTACCAAAGGCATCAGAGGATTCTGCTCTGGATTTGTGTCTGTGAGGGTATTAGTGGCACCCTTGGCAAAACTTGACAGGCCCTGAGAACTGGAGGCTCATGCTGCATGCAGGATAATTTCTTGAGTATGATGATTAACTATAGTTATGTGGGAGAATATTCTTGTTGGGATCTATTGATGATGGGTCAATGTCAGCAACTTGTCCTCAGTTCAGGAACTAGAAGGTTTTTAATACTGTTTCTACAACTGTTCTATAAATTTAAGACTTTTGTAGAGCAAAACATGTATACACATAAATTCATGTCCCTCCTCTGTGAGAAACTTGTTTGATTATCAGAATTCAGGTTAAAACAAGCTTATAGTATGGACTCACCCTCTTTTTCCTTAGGTTCAGTGCCCAAAACAGAGACCGCTCTGGGCATGAACACACCAAATCTGATTTGCTGCCAGCTATGCAACTTACTGATTTGAAACAAATCACCTTTCAGAACCTCAGTCTTCACATCTGTAAAGTGGGTGGTTGGGCAGATCAAGTGCATAACAAATGGATACCAATGTAAACTTTCTGATGTTATGTTAGCACAAAGAATTCCATGGATTGAGAAGAGAAATGTCTTTTGGATCATTCTGAGAGCACTGTTTCTTTGAGCATTTTAAAGGCGAATCTGTTTTAAATTAAATAATTTGTACTGCTTTGTATGTCATTCTGTTGCTCAGTTTCACTAATTAAAATGCACAGCCACCATTCTCTATTGCCTGCTGGGGTACTTAGTTCATTTCTAACTTTCCATAATCAGAGGCTGCCATGTGTACCCAGTGAACACTCAATAAAATTAATTGAGGGTAATGATGAAGACAGGATCCACAGTGTCATCGTTATTTCTCCCAGCCACCCCCGCTGTGGAAGCTCAGATTGTTTGCATTTAAAAGTTGTTGCTATGGAATTGAGGGGAAAGATTTGCTGAGAGCTTATGGTATATGATCCATAAAAGGCGGTCATGGTAGGTGTCTCACTGAGTAGAAAATGTCAAACTCAATGTAGGAGGATCTATTTGGCTCCTATGTTTGAGCCATACGCAGTGTCTTTAGCCCAATCCTGCTTGAATATCAAACCTATTCCTGTTCTGGGGCCAGCATCTCCCCCTCAGCCATGAAGGCCCAGCTCATGTGTGCCCAGATATTCTGTAGGTGTCTTACTAAGAACTCAGCTTTGCTTTTGTTACTTAGGCCTTTTATTTCTTCCAGGAAAGTCAGTGGAATGAACTTCTTGAAACTCTGCACAGACTTCCCATCCCTGACCCCGGAGTATCTGTTCATCTCAGTGTGGTAAGTGGAGCAGAATAGCAGGTATCCCTGAGAAGGCATTTCGTTATGAACAGTCAGAGGGACTTGGGCCAAGAAGATTGTCTTTTCTCACCTGTGCCTCCCCGACTCCTACTCTGAGAATACTCAGAAACCTCTAGGCTTCGAGGAAAACCAGGAGGTTGAATTTCTTCCTTTCTCTTAGATTTCACAAGACACCGAGTGTCCCAGTGTCCTGGGGCTGTTCTCTGAACATCACTCCTTCACCAGCATCTTCTCGATTGCAGATGCTGGGCTAAATAAGATGACTGGCCCCTGACTGCGACTTTAGCCCCTGGCTAAATGCTGCACATTTCCTCTTGTTGAAGGCCACCCTACACTCTCAGCCTTCAACAACACCTCTCCCCTATTTGCCTGGTAGACCACACATATCCTTCATAATCAATTCTGATTTATTTCCAGAGAAATTCTTCCTTGACTTTGCAGGCTGAGGCTAAAGCTTTCTCCTTTGCCCTAAGCATCTGGCACACTTTGCAGTGCATACCTCCACTGTATTGGAATGATCTATTTTCTTTTCTCCCTCACTGGACTGAGCATCCCTTGAGGACAGAGGGAGAGTTTCTGGCTTACAGTGGTAATCATTTCTTTTAATGATCCCCCCACCACCCTTAGTTACCGGGGATTGAATCCATGCTGGGCAAGTGTTCTACCACTGAGCTACATTCCCAGCCCTAGTTTTGAGACTGGGTTTCACAAAATTACCCAGGCTGGCCTTAAATTTGAAATTCTCCTGCCTCAGCCTTCTAAGTAGATGGGATTATAAGCATGAACTATCATGCCTAGCATTTTGATTGCTTTTAAATATATGCATGCTTTGCAGTGTGCTAGAATGGAAAATCCTGTGAACTATCTACTAAGAAGATTTCAATCCTTGTAAACTATTTTTCTAGTAACCTAGTGAAATTAATCAGTACCTTTAATTTTGTGAGCCTCAATGTCTTCATCTATCATGTATGGCATCCTAAGAGGTGTAAGGGATCTTTTTCATATTTCAGTTACTGGAATTCTCCAATTCCCTAGGTTGAGCCCTTGTCTCTAAGTTCATTGAAATTTCCTTTGGCCAAGTATTGAAGCTATTTCCCCTCTGTCATAGGAAGTATTGGCCCAAGAAGTATTCACTTTCCAACTTCATTAGAACCACATACAGTGTTGGTATTCAGTGGTTAGGAAATTGTCTAAGGAAAGTTAATATTTCCTATAGTTTTTTTTCAGAATCATGATAAAATTGGAAACCATATTACTATCAATAACTAATAAAGTTGTTGTTAAGTTTCTAATTTATACTAAATCTGTATCCCTAATATGCAAAACACTGCCACAAAATAGGTACTAACATTTTCATTTCATAGACAAAAGCTTTAGAGAGGAAAGGTTACTTACACATTAAAGTCTTGTGATTTAGAAATGATAAAATTTGAATTTTCAGCCCAGGGCTAATTTGAAAGCCAGTGCCCTTTCCACTATGCCATGTTTGTTGTAAGAGGAGAGGAGGGAGGGTTGAAGGGATTTATAGAGGTTTTTACTCATTTTATTCGAGCACAGGAAGTTACCTTATTACAAAAATTCTTGTAAGTCAGATGGAAGTGTCTAGAAAAAAATGAACAAATGGTCTTTAGACCTGCCTAAGTCATTGCTAAAGCTAAGCAGCCCTGCCTTTGTCTCTCTCTCCCTTTTCCTAAGCAGCTTGATCTCACGTCTTCAGTCTGTAATGACATCCGACAGGTAGCTGTAGAGTAGCCCAGCTGGGTCACCAGCTGCTGGGGAGGAAGGGCCACTTCTTCCCCCAAATGGTTGCACAAGCGGCATGCTGCCAGGCCTCAAGGACAAGCCATCTCGGGGGCAGGAGGAACTGTTGGGGTGTGCATCTGTTTCATGTGAGTGGATTCTAGGAATGTTTCTGACCTCCCTTGGTCCCCAGCATTTCATGGGCAATGGAGCAAGATAGAATCTCAAAGGACAGCCTGGGCACTACTTGGTTTTGGAATTGCAACCACTCAGTATTTACAATCCATTGCATTTGCATAGGCAGGTTTTTCTTTTTTCTTCTTCACTAGGAATTCCTCTTTCCAAATTGCTTTTCTGATTTTGAAGGGCTACTCTCATCTAGGTTATAAATCTCAAATGTTAATAAAATGTCATTCTTGGAATTTTGATTTTTAGTTGCTCTCTATAAAAGAATATTTCCATGTGTCCATGTGTCTGATATAGGTTCTTGAGAAAAATAGAAATAGCAGTTGGGAGCAATTATCATTTTATGTTAAAATACTATTTATTGAGTGCTAGGCACTTCATATATATAATGTTTGTTCTTTACAACTACTTCAAAATCGATATAATAATTCCCATTTATAGATTCTAAAACTGAGGTTCTCTGTTATTAAGTAAAGTTGCCTGAGCTCACATACCTACTAAGTGGACAAGAGTTTTCTCACTGTGCCAAGCCATTAATTGATGATTTTATCACTGTATGTACATTTGGTGCTGTACATTTCCTGATGCTCCCTTCTTAGCCATTTGGTATAGAAGTTGGTATTTCATGGAGTTATTTTGAGCCTTGTATTTTGTTTTTCTTATTTTAATCCTCATGTTAAGTTGAATTAATTGTTGACTAGTTTCCATGCTGTACCATCTATTATTGTGATACTTCATAGGTAACATTTTGGCATAGACACACAGATTTTGGAATAATGCATTGCAGAATGTTTTTAAAAATATTTTTGTAACACTTTATTTTTACTTTTAACTTTTTTATTTTAATTCAAGTTCCATTAGGCATAATTTGCACATAAAAAGCACAAGTATAACTGTTTGTTACAGTGGAAAGGGTATAGCTCTAATTATATGGACCTGGCTTCAGTTCTGGTTTTGCCACATATTAACTGTGAGATCTTAGATGAATTACCTACCTCTTTGAACATTAATTTATCTACTTGTAAAAAGTAGATAATATATACTTAAAATTTATTATGGAGATTAGAGATAATATTAGATTTATACGATCTGACATAAAGTCTTCCGTCTAGTATGTGTTCAATAAATTTCTGCTAAATATTAGACAAGTAGCTCATACTGTTATTGTTGTCATTGTCATTGTTACAATTGTCCCTAGGGCCTTTCATTTCAGAAAATACAAATCATTGTTCTAGAGACAATATTTTGCAGTTACCTAGGAATAAAGGTTTGGGGGAGGACTTTCTGAAATGTCACTTGGGGGTCCAGGTCTAAATTTGAACTTAGACCATGGTTAAATTGATCCTCTCTGCATGTGACCTTTTCTAGCCTTTCATAGTTCCATCTTTAATTGACTAGCACCAGGCTTTTTCCATTCTTCCTTGCCATTGTTCTGAGTCTTTAAGAGCAGCAGAGGCAGTGTCATCAGTTCAGCCTGTTGTCATTTAACTCAGAGATACACTTGTTACATACATGGAGATGTCCCATTCAGAGTCTTTGAAGAGGTCGGTTTTCAGTTCTGCTGAGTCTCTAGCCACCTTCACTGGCAATCCCACTGGAAGGCAGTAGGCTTCTTTGTGGAGTGTGCTTACGTGGACAGATTCTCCACTCTCAGCCATCTGCAGTGGTCTCATCAGAGTAGCCCTTGAGCTGGAGTTGTTCTTAACATCACCTGGTTCTTCAGTGCAGATTTTGGCCACAGTTAATAGATGGCTGTAATCTCAGCTGTTGAAATGAAACAGCAGGTCTGGTTGATGAAGACCAAGGCTGAGTAAAACTAATGTGATTTGGCCCCTAGAGTCCTCTTGTCTCTGAGCAATAAATTTTGAAACCTGCAACTTTTGTGTGTTTAGGAACCTATAAATATTACATGGGAATTTAACCTTTAACTTTTTCATTTATATCCCACAAAGAAGTTCATCTCTCCTAGAAAAGAACTCTTCTACCAAACTCAAAATTTCATGTATCTGATTTAATGTAACATTATCCTAAAAATAAAATTCATAGATATTCCCTATGAGTCAAACTCTGTCTCCTCTTATGAGTAAGGAAGTATCTTTCAATCATATACTTGAATTCTGAGCAGTGTGCTTGTTATATAGTTATACATTCTTACAAAAATACAGAGCTTGTGCTTTTCTTTTCCAGCATTCTTACTTTACTGTGCCTGATACCAGAGAACTTCCCAGCATACCTGAAAATGTGAGTACTTGGGAAGAAAATGTTAAATTTATATTCTTTGTTTTCTACTTATTTTTTAAATTAAAGGATTATTTTAGAATGTAATTGTGAAATTGTCATTTTTATAGTTTTTTAAAAGAATGCATTAGCAGGGTGATACAACCTGTAATGTCTGTGGCTTGGGAGGCTGAGGCAGGAGGATCACATGTTTAAAGCCAGCTTCAGCAACTTAGCGAGGCCCTAAGCAACTTAGTGAGGCCCTAAGCAACTTAGTGAGACTTTGTGTCAAAAAAAAAAAAAAAAAAAAAGGCAGTGGGTGAGGGCTGTGGATGTGGCTCAGTAGTTAAGTGCCCCTGGCTTCAATCCCTGATACAAAGGAAAAAATAAGGCATAATAAAAACAAATATAATAGGAAAAAATGTATTATAAAAGCAAAATGTTGAAAATATAGAAAGTAAAAAGACAAGGAGAGATGTTCCTCATATGTCTCAAAGGTAAATCACCTATTAATGTGTCAATATCTCATTGTAGTCTTTTTAGAATATATTTTTACATAGTTAAATCACTTATTACATGAGTGTCTTTCTCATTTCATTCATAAGAATCATTTTTATTCACTACATAATATTCCATTTGCTTATCATTCCTCACTGTTTAAGTTTACTTATCATTTCTCACTGTTGTACACTTACATCATTTCTCCTTTCTATCGCAAATGAAATGTTTCCATATGAATAAAATTCCATGTAAAGGTTTCTTTATTTTAAAAGAGTAGATTACTTCAAGTAGAATTGCACTTCTGCTTCTTACCCTTGTGTAATTCACTTTTCAGAGAGTAAAAGTGTAGTGGGTAAACCATGAGGGGCTCTTATCTTCGCCCCCTGAGGGCTTAGGAGCAGTAGATTAAAGTGCAAGAGCAGATGGTCCATATCTGCCCTCTGAACAAACTCAGTGACATGTTAAGCCTCAAGGCATGTTTTCAAAATGTTTTACTATGATTGTAAATAGTACTGTGTGTGATCAAATATAGAGTAGCCACTGAGGTACTTGGTTCCTTTTTTAACAATTGTGGTAAAATATACATAACATAAAATTTACCATCTTAACCACCTTTAAGTGTACAGCTCAGTAGTTTTAAGTATATTCATGTTATTGTGCAATATGTCCATCTCCAGAACTTTTTATCTTGCAGAACTGATGCTCTGTACCCAGTGAACAACTCCCCGTTCCCTCCCTCTCCCCAGCTCTTGACAACTCTTAAATGGCATGCGGAAATGAAATTGTACAACACTTGCCTTTTGTGCCTGGCTTATTTCACTTAGTGCGATATCTTCTGAGTTCATCCATGTTGTTGCATTGTCAGAACAGCCTTCCTTTTAAAGGCTGAATGAAACTGCACTGTGTATGTATACCCACATTTTGTTTATCTGTTCATCCATTGATAGACATTTGGATTGATCCCACCACTTTGTTATTGTGAATAATTCTACTTCGAACGCTGGTGTACTAATATCTGAATCCCCACTTCAAATTCTTTTGAGTGTATCTTTGATAGCAAAGAGGTGATGGAACATGGATTTTTTTTTCACATTAGGTAATTAAAAATTCATATCAGAGTTCCCATTGCAACTCCAATGGCTAATGTTTATTGAATTCTCCTGTTGTCCGATAACGTGCAGTACATTTTCCCATTTACCTTTCTTATTAAGCTTAGATGGTAACTACCACAATTATTTTCATTTTATATAAGAAAACAGAAGCCCTAAAAATTTAAGTAACATATTCAATGACCTATAACAAAGAATTGGTAGAATCAGAATTCACACTTAATCTTTTTGATTTTCAAGACTGAGCTTCTATATACTGTTAGCTTTTTTGTGTCACTGTGTCCAAAATACCTGACAAGACACTTATGGGATGAAAAGTTTATTTTCAGAGATCTAGTCCAGTTCCACTCAAACTAGGATGGACCTCTGAATATCCCTGCTTTTGGAGGATACCTCATATCCAGACCATAACACATACTATGCTATACTTTGGGCCCATGATTTTTAACCTTTCACTTTAAAATTTTATTGATATAATAAAAGAAGTATAAAATTAAGGAGAACAGTCTTCCCATAATGATAGAGGGAGCCACTATGAACCAGAAAATTTGAGAACTTTTGCAATGTCAAGGAGATGATCACTGATACTTATCCATCAGTTTAGTATAAACAGTGGAGGTACCCAGAAAGAATCCTTCAAAAAGTGCAGATACAATTTTAAAAGTAGCAAAAGGCTATTAAAGGATAATTTTCAATTAACATGGAACATTTATAAAAATTGATCAGATACTAGATTACTCTGAAATTTTCAAAATAGAATAAGTTAAACTTTTATAGGTCCCTATCTTCTACTGATATAAAATAAGACTAGAAATTAATAATAACAGGTTTAAAAATATTGCTGTACTTGAAATAGTGCTGGGGTCAAACAGAATAAAAAATTAAAATTGAATATTGTTTAGTTTAGAAATTAATAATAATGAGAACACTAAACAACAAATACATAAGGGATGTGGCTAAAACCATATTCAGGCAAAATTTCATTGCTTTTGAATGCTTTTGTAAAAATAATGAATTTAAGTTTTGTGTCACCCCTCACTGCCCACCCCCAGCTCTTTTCAGTTTATTGCATGAAGGAGTTACACTAGTCCAAGTTAAAAGTGGACCCCAAATGGCTACATTATACTAGCTCTGAGGGTTTTAAACTTGAGACAAGGAACAGAAGGGAAATTCTACTTGTTGCAAGGAAATCCTCACTTAGGCTGCAGTGAGCCATAAGCACTTAAAACCCATGAACCTTCAGCTGATCCAATCTCTACCAGGAACTGGCATATGTTCTTGCCCCTGTAGCTGAATTATGTCTCCATGTTTTGGATGCTCAATTACAGTAATTGCAGGCAATTTTCTTCTTAAATGCTTTCTCTAGTTTATTTTTATTGTAATTCTCAGCGATCCCTCGAATGGTAGTTGGGTCTTCCTGCCATTTCTGTGTTGAATTCTTACATGGATGTAATCCCCAGTGCCAGCAGGAAGCTAGTCATCACCCTTACTTGCATCAGCAAAGGGGTCGAAAGAGTGGAGGTTCTGGATAGTGGACATATAATTGGATTCCTTTTCCCTGTGGAAGGCAGCTGCAAGAGAAGGCGGGGGACCGAACTTCAGGAAGGCGAGGTAGCTCAAGGGAGAGGCTGCTGAGCCCTGGGACTGAAGTTTCAATTTAAGAACCTAGAAAAAGAATATCAATAAAAAATCCAAAATTGAAAAAGATATTATAATTTAATTTACTAGGAAACATTGTTAATGTAAAACTGAAAATCAAGACTTTTTTAAAAATTGAATTTTTGAAAAGAACAAAATATTTTTCAACTTGATAAATTTGAAAAGTATGAAAATAGAAAATTTACTGGAAAATATGAATGATTAAAGTCAATCTAAGATATAGATAATACAAATGTAGAATAATAACTTAGATTAATAAAACTCTATTACCATTTCTGCCCTCACTCTTGCAAATATATCATGGTTTGGTGGTTATTTAGACATGTTCAAATAACAGATATTATTATTTAAATTTTTACAATTCATAGAAAAGGCATACACACACACACACACATACATAATACAAAAGCAGAAGAAAAGGGCTGAAGTTGTGGCTAAGCAATAGAGCATTTGCCTAGCTCATATGAGGCACTGGGTTCAATCCTCAGCACCACATAAAAATAAATAAATAAAATAAAGGTATTTTGTCCAACTACAACTAAAACAAAACAAAATTAAAAACAAAAGCAGAAGAAAATCACTCAGAATCTCCTACCATCTCATAGAAGTCATTTTCTTAAGTTTTACCTTCTTTCCTTTTTTATGATAATAGTAGTTGTTTTCAAATTGTCCTGCCTGGAACCCTAAGAATGCTTCAGGATACCTAGAAGGCCTTGCACATGCTAGTCAAGTGCTCTGCCATTGAACTAGAGTACTGGTCCCTGCTTTTATTTTATTTAGAGCACATTAATTTCCACTGTGCTTGGGTAATATTTCATTTGAAATAAAAGGGCTCTATATATTTTAAAAAAATGTTTGGAAGCTACATTTTTTTAAAAAAACACGGTGGGGATCATACCAAATATCTTACTTTATAACTGTTTTTTTTCTATAACAATATATTATAAACATTTCTATCATTAAAAAATTTTATAAAAATCTTTGTTGTAAAAGATTAATATAGAAGTATATTTTTTAAAAAAGTGAAAGGCCCCCATTAACACCACTCCTCCTCCATCCTAATCCCATTTTCCCTCCAGAATATGATGGGTGGCCTTCTAGACTTTTCTCTATGAATTTATAGTGTTGTATGTGTATCTATTGTAGACAGCTTTTTAAACAAAAATGTGATACTATTCATCTTGTTTAGCACTCCCTTTTTTGGTTTTGGTTTAATGTATTCTAAAAATTGTTCCTATCTATTTACCTTATTCTTTTTTATTTTTAATTGTCCTGAGGTTTGAACCCAGGAGTACTCTATCACTGGGCTACATTCCAGCCCTTTTTATTTCATATTTTGAGACAGGGTCTCCACTAAGTTGCTGAGAGTGGCCTCAAACTTAAGACCCTCCTGCCTCAATCTCTGGAGTTGCTGAACTTACCTGCATATGCCACTGCTCCCGGCTCTCTATTTCATCCTTTTTAATGATTTATTTTTGGGAGTGCTGGGACCTTTAATATGCTAGGCAAGTACTCTACCACTGATTCCCATAGTCCTCGTAGTATTATTATTTAATGGTATGTTCATCTTGTGACAGTAATGCATATATTAATGGCTTAAAAATCATATAATACCGTGTAGTAGTTGTTAAAAAAAAAAAAAGCAATTTCCAAGTTCTCCATATTTCTCACATCACAGAGGCAGTTACATGCAAGTTTTCAACAATTGTAGTATTTCCCTTCATATTTTTAGCATGTTCTTAGTGTTACACTAAATTTTTTTTCCCCTGTTTCTTGTATCACCTACTGGTTTTTATTATGAAAGATGAGAGTTTAGGTCTTTTACTACCTGTGATCCCCCTCCCCAGAAACATATACACAAAATAATTTTTCTCACCTATTTCTCCTCTCCCATTTTCCCTCTATATTTAGAATAAATTTACATTAAATCAGTAATATTTACATTTTTGTGAATATATTGAAGCAGGTAACAGATTGTTTAAGTTTCCTTTCTTGTACAGATTTTTATCATGTAAGAGTTATCAGATTTCACATTTTCCTCTTTCTTAATTTTATTCCATCATTTTGGTGAAACATTCTCCAACAGTTTCCTGAGTAAATCTCGCTTTAGCAGAAATGTGTTTAGAAGTTGCTTGACTAGAAAAAATTCACTCTACTCCTGATATTTCTTCTGGGTATGGAATTCTAGGTTGGAAAGTTCTCTCTTCAGAATTGTGAAGATGTTGCTTAATGACTTCTAGCTTTACTATTGCAACTTACAAGTCTTAGCCATTCTGATTCCTATTATTAACTTTTTTATGATCTGTCATCTCTTCTAACATACTGAAATTGCATAGCAACATGCCTTAATGGATCCATTTTCATCCATTGTGCTGGGCACTTGGACGTTCAATCTGGAAACTCACACCCTTCAGAGCTTCAAAATTTTCTCACATTATTTCTTTGAAAAAAATCCTTTAATTCTCTCCATCCTTTCTCTGCTGCTCTACTACAAAATTCATTACCTATTGATTTTCTGTGCTACCTACAGAAGATTTAAATCTTCTATATTGATCCTGTAACTTTTTTGTTGTTTTAATTATTTTCAGTGTCACTCTTGTAGTCTTTGCTTTCTTCAACTATTCATCCCATCCTTTTAAATTTCTTGTTTTGACCATCATATTCTTAATATTTTTCCTCATTTGTAAGAGTATTGTTACTAGATTTAAAAAATTGTTTTTCCCCCTGCATTGTTTTCTTCTTCTTTTGAGATGGGGTGTCATTGGGTTGCCCAGTCTGGCCTTGAACCCATGGGCTCAATGATCTCCTCACCTCAGCCTCTGAGTGCTAGGACTTCTTGCTCCCACTCTTAGCTTCTGTTTGTCTGTCTTCTGTGTAACTTATTATATAGGCTGTCTTTGAATGGGAGCTCAGTCACACCTCAGAGTGAGGCACTGGACAGCTGAGTGGCAGCTCTGTGCTCAGGAGTAGAGCTTGGTATCTGGTAGGCTTTATTGTGGTGAATGGATCATTGTTTGGAAGCCTGTGACTGTTGTAGACATTCTGGGGGCAAGGGACTCTCAGGTGTCAGTATCAAAATCTTTTCTATTTAGTGGGTCAGTTTTCTCTTGCCTAGGGTGTGGATACTTATTACCAGTGTTTGGGAAGCAGAATGGGGTGGTCAACATTTATTATGGTTGCCTTCATTTAATCCCCATGTTTTCTATTTAATGCTTTATTCCCCAGGTCTTTTTCGTTCAGTTCCTCCAGAGTAAACACTTACTGCCTGAGAAAGGTGCAGGAGGCCAGCTGACTAGCTGGATAGGAGAATGTTGGGAAGGGATTACTCCTATTTTTCATTTGCATCCGTCCCCTAGTCTCTTGCCCTTTGGGGTGTCTCCACTTCCGAGCCTTTTGGGAGTTCCATGGTGTGAGTGGGCTTGATGCTTTTGCCCCGTGCACCCACCTCAGCCTTACTTTCCAGCCTTACTTTTCAGCTTCAGCACTGTTGTCAGCATGGTCCAGGACATCCTTTCTTGTGTATTACTGTTGTTATAGTTTAGATATGAGGTGTCCACAAAAAGCTCATGTGTGAGACGACGCAAGAAAGTTTAGAGGTGAATGATTGGTTAATGAGTTTTAACCTAATCAGTGCATTATTCCTCTGATAGATATTAACTAGGTGTAGGCATGTAGGTGTTGCTAAAGGCAGTGGATCATTGGGGACGAGCCTTTGGGTATATATTTTGAACCTGGTAAGCAGAGCTTTGTCTCTGTCTGCTTTCTCATTGACATGTCCTGAGCTGCATTCCTCTATCCCATCCTTCTTCCCTGAAGTTGTGCCTCATATCCAGCAGAATAATGAAGTTGGCCATCTGTAGACTGAGACACCTCTGGAACCAGTTGTACCAAATAAATGTCTCTCCCTCTACATTATTCTGATTAGGTCTTTTGGTCTCAGTGGCAAAAAAAAAAAAAAAAACCATGACTTATATTGTAGGTTGTTTTGCAGCTTCCCTGAAATCTATATGATACTAACCTACCCTTATCTAGCACTGACAACCAGAAATGTCTCTAGGCATTGCCAAATGTCCCCTGGGGGATAAATGGCCCCAGGTTGAGAACCACATCTGCTATTTGATTTCTAAAAATTTGATCTTTCTTCCATTATCTCCTCTCTTGTTTTTTTAGAATTCATGCCTTTTAAAATTCTTTTCCAGTGACTTTTTCTGGGAGAGTCATATCAGGAGAGAGAAAAGAAAAATGTATGTTCAGTTCACCATACTTTATTGTTTTAACTATGCTTTCTGTACTAATAGACATTTAGAATATTTCTAATGTTCTGCTATGTTAAATAATGTTATGATAAAAATTATTACCTAGGTTGCATTCGTCTTTTTTTCTTTATTAAGGACCAGTAATTCCTTAAGAACTTGATTTGCAGGTACCTGAAAGTTCTGATAATTTCCTTAATCTTCAAAACTATAATACTGAAATTAGAAATAATTTTTTGAATAATTTTCTCCATAGCTCCACCTCCAGTTCCTGTTCGCATTGTATGCCACTTCCCTTGCCCCCACCACTTTTAAAATTTACATTCCCTCTGCTGATTTTGCCACTAATGAACCAATTCCCTGTGTATGACCCATTGTCCCCTAAATCCTCCTTTACAAACCAGAAAAAGACTAGCCTTTTTTGTTTCTAAGCAGAATAGTAATACCAATCTGCCGCACTCCTAACATACACCATTCCATTTTAATCCCTACAGCTACTTTGTGAGCGGTAGACATGAGCCCCATTTTACACATACAGAACCCAGAGCTCACAGGCCTGAGGTTGCTAGCCCAGGATCTGCTTGTCAGTGGGGTGTAGTGACCCAGGTTTGGAAGATTTGTTTTCATTATGCCTTTCTCCCCACCTAGAGTTGACTTGTGATATTCATAAGGAAAAAAAGAAATGGAATGATTTTTTTTATCTCTAAAATACAAAAATGAAGCAGGAAAGCCTTTCCTCTAAGGAGACTCTGAACTTTTGTTAGACCAATTTGTGGGCTTTTTTACATAGAATCACTATTGAGAACTAGCCATGTTGAAATTTGCATTTTAATCTCTTGGTGATTTTTTTCAGAGATTAATTTAATATGACTAAATTGCTGTATTACAAATTGAAACAAGCAATAACCATGGGGCTGTTAATACTATATAACCTGCTGTCGTGGAAAGAACATGAGTCTTGGAGATGATCAGATACAGGGCTTCGTCAGTCTGAGGCCTTGGTCACCTACTTATTCTCTTGGAACCCCAATGTCTTTATCTAATGAAGGAAAATAAAAGGAACAAATGCAGTATTAAACATAAAGTTCCAAGAACAACTCTGGTGCCACAGAGATGCTCCTTTCAATGGTCTTTCTCTTTTTCTCCTTTCCTCAGCTTTCTGAGAATTCTAGTCCTGACCTTTCTTGAGGTCTGAGTGTGGTTAAGGGCCGGGCAGATTCTCTGGGGCTTGTCTTTTCTAGGTGTTTGCTGACATTCTTGGTTGCACAGACCAATATTTCTCTTTTGTGGATTTTCAAGACTCTTGGGTACATCCTCTTGACAGCAGAATTTCTGAAGCCTGGGACTTTTGTGGCAAATGGAGTCCACAAAGCCTTTAATATAGGAGGTGGTCTATAAGCATTTATTAATTATCTCCTCTAAGGGACACACTGAATTTAAGAGACTAAGCAATGAAAAGGATACATGCTCTTTGGGACATGGAACTTAATAATATTCTGTCTCCAGATTATCATGGTCTTCTGGACAGTGTCAGAGAAGAGTTAATGTAAGAAAGGGAGGCCTGAGCTAGTATCTGTTGAACACCCATTGTGGATTCAGGTCAGGTGCTACGTGTTATGTCATGACATCTTTACAACATCCTTGTGGAATGGATCTGAAGAGGAAGTGAAGTCCAGAGACATGAAGTAACTTGCCCAATCAGTAAATGCTAAAACAAGATTCACACCTGGGTCAGTCTGATCCAAGCATGGAGATACTTTGGGTCTAATGCCTCTGGCTTGATGGTACTCTGGGCCCACCTAAGAAACCACTACATAATTAGTTGTGTGGATATTTGGTTAATGTCATCTCTCCTTTCATAAGAACAGGGATGGATTTTTTCCCCATCACTGCAATATTGTAGTTGCTCAATATATAGCTATATGGAATTAACAACTGACTGAATGAATTAGTTAATGAATGAATGACTAATGCAACCATCCCTGGAAAGGGAGAAAGAATTGTTCCTTATAGTTGGCTTTAGGACCAATTTGTCTATAAGACATTAATGAAAAGCAAACGTAGAAAATTAATTCTTTCCACTTTCAGATCCCTGTTGAAGTTAATTCTCATTATTTCTACAATTTCTTTGTAAAAATATTTTTTTCCTTTTTGCTGAGAAACTATCACTGTGTAATTGCTCATCAGGGTTTTCTCTATCAGGATAACACATGTAGGAGTGAATTTTATGCAGTCAATAATTAAATGAGCATAAATCTTTATAAATTTTAAATAGTTGACCTGCATTAAAAAGAGTCACAGATCATGAACAAATATGTAGTAATAATTACATTGTAAACTAACTCAATAAGGGATTATTTTTAGCTGCCAGATTTTGAAGTTTACTTTTTGATTAATGGATAATTATGTAGGCCTTCATTTGGAATATTAAACAAACCTGTCTTAATTATCTGGTCAATGTCATACCAAGTGGTTAATGATGCGAGGTAAGCGTCTAGAATGGACAGTTACATATGACATTGCCCAGACTCCACTTTGTCAAAAGATGAACCATGATATAGAAAAGATTTATGAAGTCATTGTGACTTTAAAAAATAAACAGAGTTGAGAATGGTGGTAGAAGACCTGTTATCAAGTATGAGATTATAGAGGAGTCCATTGTTGCACTTAAGAGTTGTCAGATGACTGTTTATTCTGATGGTTTTTCCATTCACACAGAGGGATAAAAGCTGACCTTTGGGTAACTCTGCTTTCTTTCCTCAAATATACTTCTTGGATTTTGTTGCCTGTGTGAGTTGGTGGGATTCTTTCTCAGGAAGATTATTTTGTAATCCAAATTTATAATTCTCTTTAAAAAAAAAAACCCCACACCAGTAAGATAACCTAATTCTTCTTTTTAAAAAAAAAAAAATCAGTTGAGGGTTTTAAAACTTTTTATACTGTGAAAACTGGGAGCAGTGGCACGTGCCTGTTGTATAGCTCCTTAGGAATCTGAGGCGAGATGATCATTTGAGTCTATGAGTTCAGAGCTGGCCGGAGCAACATAGCAAGACCCTTTCTCTTTAAAAACAAAACAAAATAAAACAAAAAAAAATTATGGTAAAATAATTTGAATAGGGGTTATTTCAGGACCTTCTAAGCCTCTAGCCTAGGAAGCCTCTAGCCCCAGTGCAATAAATCTTTATCCTCTATACCACGGAAGAAGTAGAGAGTCACAAAGACTGATAAAATGACAGACAGTGGGGCGGACTAGCATCTGCTTCTAAGACTCCAAGGAGTACCCAGCTTAGAGTCGGTTCTTTGGTTTGAGGATTATCTCGTTTCCCTAAGGTATTGAACCTAAGACGCTTTCTCTCTAAGCCGCACTGTATCCCCTCCCGTCCCAACCCATTTCAACCCCCATCACCCCCACCCCCACCTGCTTCATAACCTCAGGCGCAGATCACATTGAGCATGGAGTCCCCAGCCACCTGGATTGGTGCAGGAGCCAGCAGGGGCAGCTAGACAGGAGCAGCCATTATGAGACCTCTCCTGGGGGGACTGGGGTTTTGCCAGGTGCCAGTTCCCTCCTCTTTGTCTGGATTGAGAGCCACAGAGAGTTAGTCCCTGGAAGAGACCTTCATCAACATTTCTTTGTAGAGAAGAGAAACAGAAGCTGAGAGTCTAAGGAGCTTGTGGAGTATGTGCCTTTTCTGTAGACCACCTTCTAGGAGGCTCTGTCCAGCTTCTTGGATTTGAGTTAAGTAGTGATCAGCTTTGTGTGCCTACTGACCAGCCTTCAGGGCAGGGAGGGGTGGGTGGGTAATGAATGCCAGGTGGATAGCCAGATGCTGCACACATAACTGGAAACAATGTTTAGACTCCATGAATGGGAAAGGCATGATGCCCTGGAGCCTGGAAGCACACTGGCACTAAGGCATCTGAGGCCATTTGAGCACAGAAACTGCAACAGCCCTCTGCACAAGGGTTTCCTTTCCTAGCAGGTGAATTACATAGAGAAGTGATTGGCAATGAATGGAGTAGTTACTTTGCTTACCTATGATGGTGTTATGGTCTGGGACACTAACTCGAGAACTAGGGGCCAATGATACCATGTTTGATAGGAGTGGTGGTTCTTTAGGAGGATCCATTCTTTACTGTTCTTCCTGATTCATCACACCCGGTAGAATTCAGTCTAGTGGGAAAACATACTTAAAACCAAGTTTTTGGGCTGGGGATGTGGCTCAAGCGGTAGCGCGCTCGCCTCGCATGCGTGCGGCCCGGGTTCGATCCTCAGCACCACATACCAACAAAGATGTTGTGTCTGCCGAGAACTAAAAATAAAATATTAAAAATTCTCTCTCTCTCTCTCTCTCTCTCTCTCACTCTCTCTCTCTCACTCTCTCTTTAAAAAAAAAATATTTAAAAAAAAACCAAGTTATTATAGGATAGGGACAAAATGTCATGGAAACATGAAGGATGTTTGACAAATAAGGAGTCTAGGAGACCTTGCAGGAGGAGGTGATGTTGGAACCAGGTTAAGTAAATTGACATCCTCAAGGTAGAGAGGAGTACTCTAGGAGAAACAGCAGAATTAAAGTCTGGGAGAAGGCAGAGCAGGTCTGAGAAGCTAAGGCTTGGGCCCAACGTATTGGAAGCTGCAGGGCAGTGGGAGGGATATCCCTGTCTCCTAGGGGTTTGCTCCAGAGCCCAGGCTTGGTGGGAACTGCAAGTGCCCCAGGCCTCCTGTGCCCCACAGGTCCTTCCCTGGCTGAATGAGGTTCCTAGAGCTGGGGCCATTGGCAGTCCCACCTGCTCCAGCGGGTGGCATCCCAGAAGGAAAGAGGCAGGGGAGGAAGCAGATAAGAAAGACAGCTTCTGTTTAGACACAAATATCTTGGTAATCAGCACAGATGGAATGAGAAATACCAAAAAAAGTACATGACAGTTTAGAGAGAATTTGGTTAAATGTTACGTATTTTTAACATACCTGTACAGAGTTTTTGAAATAAGCACCTGCGCCCTCAGATCCTGACTGGGCATGGGGACCTGCCTCAGTGATGTTTTTATTTCCGAAACATCCCCTTCCCCATCTGCAAAAGTCTCCTTGTGGTCCCCCCCTCCCTTTCTCCCACCAAAATAAGGCACAGGATTTGTCTCTGACGCTGTGTCTCCCTATTTGGACGGCAAGCTGTGTAACATATTTCTACCCAGCGTGAAGCTTCTTGGCAGACTCTTGAGGCCACGTTTTGGTGGCTTCAGAGTTATCTTTGGATCTGTCAAAAGTGCTAATGGGCTTTCTGGCCTTCTTTAAGCTCCTCACTTCTATTTTCTTTTTACTTCCATCCTCTACTAAAAGAGAAATTCATGTAATTCATCAGCAGTTAAGCCTTTACTGAAATGCTCAGCTGAGGGCCTCATATTTTTGTTTGCAAGAAGAGCTCTGCCATGTGCACAGTCTTCCAAACAAACCCCACCCTGATATTATTAGCTCAGTGTTCCTCAGCCACTGGGCAGAGGAGGCACCTCTGGCCTAGTTCAGACAGCCTTTGTTATTTGTTTTGCTTTGTTTTTATTGAGTTTGTTGAAAGGCAAGTTGGCATGTTGGTTAGAGTATGAGTTTTGGATTCAGGAGACCTGGTGTTGAAACCTGGCTCTGCCTTTGCTAGCCAAGTGACCTTTACAAGACTACCACTGAACCTTCCTGAATTTCAATGTTCCCATCCATGAAGTGGACATGGTAGTGCCTGTCTCAGGGTTGTTAGATATTTTCCTGTGTTTTTTCTAAACTTTCTATCTCCTGGGAATAAGGATTATTCAATAAATAGGATAATAAAAATTTTCAAAAGAAAAAATTCCCCTCTCTTTAGTCATATTTTGATCTTTTTATACCTCTTCTTTTTCCAAATATAATTTGTGCCTACAATTTGGAGTGTCTGAAAAAAAGATTTGCACAAGACTGAATCGTGTCTTAGCCACTTGTGTGTGACCTTTATCAAATTATATCACTTCTCTGTGCCTCTTTTCTTATCTTTAAATAGGGTCAATAGCACCTAGTTCAAGGAGTGTTTTCAAGATGAAGTGAATGCATGCCCTGTACACAGTAGACACTGAAAAGTATTTAGTAGAGATGAGAGTGCAGAGTCTGTGAAGTCAGTCTGACTCCACCTGTTACTGAATCTCCCAGATTTAATTTCTGTTTCTCCGCATAGGAAAGAATAACACCTCATTGGTTTTTTGTGAGGATTGCATAAGATCATATATACAAAGTGTCTGGTACAGTGCCTGACACTTTGTAAGTAGTCAGTATCCAGAGCTATTAATTCACTGGCTTTTTGTTTATAGAAGTTGATGATTAACCTGGTACCCCAGTCAAACAATAATAAATCATAAGATAAGTGCTGATTCTTATTCCCAACCATAATATTGTTGGAAAGCGCTTTATGCTATTTTGCATATAAAATCTACCTGATTTACTTCAATTTATGGGTTATAGATCTTTAATCATTATAAACTGCAACCCCTGACAATAGCATTCCTTTTCAGTTCCTTTCATTTGCAGAGGCTTATATTGTACTGCATTAAAAATCTGTAAGAAATTAGCATATTCATGTGTATTATTAAAGCCAGGTGGGTATAGAAAGGGTTGTAGAAATAAAACACACTCCATTTTTTTTCCTGAAATCTGAAGAGTGCCAATCTACCAATCTATAGTACTAATTAAAGGAATGAAGCCCAGGTTACAGAAAAAGCTAGTTAAAGCACTGCTTTGTTACAGCTTGCTGCTGTTTGTCTTCAGTTTTTTATTTTTTCCTTTTTTTTTTTTTAGTGAAATGTCTGGAAATGGTAAATCTTGAAAATTTCTTTAATTCTAGCCAAGCCACTTTATAGAGAATGTAAGCTGTGGAGGGGTGGGACACCAGCAAGTGGCAACAGGAAAGGTGATGCCTTCATGGCTGGGACCTGCTGGACAGAAGCAGGACCTGTGCCAGAAGCACTTTAATCTCTGGGTACTTTCTTTTCCTTGAACACATGATACAGTACATAAGGAAGGTTCTAGGATCTCAGGTCCAAAGATCTGAGCAGCAGTCCTGTCCTCATTGCTTATTAGACTATTTGATCTCGGCAAATCTCTCTGAGCCTTGGTTTCCTCGTTTGTAAGATTCCACGATTCCTGTCCTGCTCACCTTCTGGAACTGACATGAAGAGCAGACACAGAGGTATATACAACCATGTTGTTAACTGTAATCACACATAGATGCAGTTGCCAGGACTGCTCATCTCAAAGGTCTCTTCCAACTTAACATTTCATGATTTTATACATGAGTGGGATTTGGTCTCCCAGGTAGAAAGAATAGGACAGGAGAAGAAAAGAGCTTTGTGATTATTTTCTGTTTCTCATGCTTTTATTAGATACTACTTGTAATAAGAACAGACAAAATAAACCACAAACCTTTCTTCTTTTTCCTAGAGAAATCTGACAGAATATTTTGTGGCTGTGGATGTAAACAACATGTTGCATCTGTATGCCAGTATGCTGTACGAGCGCCGGATACTCATCATTTGCAGCAAGCTCAGCACTGTGAGTAGCCAGTATTGAGATGGGCCTTTCAGTGATTTAATTTTAATTGAAAGATTTATCAGCAAGATTAAAGAACATTTGAGGAGAAAGAATCAGCCCCAGTCCCCTTGTACAGTAGCACATCATTTTCATTAATTATTTATGTTCCTTTTCAGTGTCAAAATAAATTTCATAATTACTCTCACAATTATAAAATTATACTCTTACAATTATAAATATTTTCCTTTTGATTGTGTTATAAACACTATACATATTTCCACATAAATTTTCATTATTGTCATTTTTAAATGTCTATGCCATATTCCATTATGCTGATGCATCATCATTTACAAAGTTTAATAAATTTTTCTTCTCTGCATGGTCATTTAGGTAGTTCATAGATTAATCCTCTGGTAGATAAAACTGCAGTAAACATCCTTTGTCTTCTTTTAACTGATATGTTTATTTTCTAAGAGAGAGGCCACCAAGTCAAAGGACTTGATAAACACCATGGCTTGAGGACTATCGGATGACTTCCCCAACAGGCTGTGCATGTTTACAGTGAATGCAGCCAGCTGTGTATGGCTGTGCCACTTTTATCACAGCCTTGCCAGAGATGTATGTGTGTGTCATGTGTGTGTGCGCGTGCACATGCATGCAGTTGAATTTTGCCAATAAAGGAGTGCTTTAATTCAAATTGTTTTGGTTACAGGTAACTGAGCATTTTCCATGGGTTTATTTCCTATGTGTATTTGGTTAATCTTTTCCCATTTATCTTATAGGGGTTTTGATTTTTTTTATAAATTTACGTATTGTGATAACTTTTGCTATGTGCAATAGAAATATTTTCCATTCTTTTTATTTTAGTTTTTTTTTTACCTGCTAAGTGTAGTTTATATTTTCCTGAGTATCTTACTATGAAAATTCTCAAGCATTATAGAAAGTAGAAATCATTTTATAGTGAACATTGGTATAATTTCATCTGTATTTTACCAGTGATTAGTTTACTATAGTTTTTTTAACCTATTTATTTATCTACCTGTCCTTCATTCATCAATCATATCTCCCTCCTTCCTTCCTTTTCAGTGCTAGGGATGGGACCTAGGCACTCATGGATGCTGGATAAGTGCTCTCCGCTAAGCTATACCCCTAGATCTCCTTTTTTTGTTTGTTTTTTCATCTTAATTTTTGATGCATTTCAAAATAAATTACAAACCTCTGTGCTTCCCCCTAAGCAGTATCTGTTTGGATGGTTTATTATTGTTTTTAGGTAAAACTTATGTAGAAAAATCAACGGAGAGTAGGCCTAAGTAGCATCCCTCTGTTAAAGAAGATAGAAGAAACTTTTTATAGTGGGAATTTGCCTAATGTAGGGCCTGTTACAAGTTCATCCATGGATAAAAGACACCTAATAATGCAAACTTGGTGAGGTTACTAGAGTTTCTTTATGGCTTTCATCATAGCTTCATTATTTCATTTTCATTGACTAATTATTGATTGCTTGTCAAGGACTCACAATTTTTTTCTATCTACCATGTGCTAGATTCATAGCACTTAATAAGTGAAAAAAGTATGATTTTTGTTTTCAGAGTAAAAACAACTTATATAGCATAGTCATCCTCCTACTTTGATTTGTATTTTGCTCTGCAAAGTGCAGTTCACAATCTCAAGGCATGAACATCGAGACTGAGCTTCAGAATGAGAATATTACCAACCAGAAACATCATCACCTTTTTATAGGGCTTGAATTAAATGAGGGTGTATTTGAAAGAATCCAGCCCATAACCAGTTATTGCTGCTTTAGATTGTGAAACTTTAGCCAGACTAAAACAGGACATCATCACAGTGGAACTGACTTTCCTATATTTTAATCATGTTATTTTTGAGCCCTTCATAGGTGCCAGTCACTGTCCTAAGCACTTTGCATATTTTAACTCATTTAATTCTTGCTATGACAGCTTTGGTGAGTTCTGTTATTACCTCCATTTTATAGATAAGGAACAGTGGATCCTCTGTGTAATTTTGTTCACATAAATGTAGTGGATTAAACACACAAAGTTATTTCTGCTCCTTCCCAAAACTAAAATGAAATACAAGAATAAATTGCAAACACAAAGAACAGATGCAGCATAGATTTTAAAAATTCTTAGAAAATACTGTTACCAACTTTATGCCAGTATTTGAAAACTAAAGCATAATGGACAGAAAATATAGTTTATGAAAATTGACTCAGAAAGAAGTAGAAAAATTTAATAGGTCATTTACTTTATATAAAGTAATTCAATGCTTGGAATTACTTTTCCAGATAAAACACTCAGCCGATATAGGTGTTTTTCATTTGTTTGTTTGTACCAGGGATTGAACTCAGGGGTACGTAACCACTGAGCCTCATCCCCAGCCCTATTATGTATTTTATTTAGAGAGAGGGTCTCACTGAGTTGCTTAGCACCTTGCTTTTGCAAGGCTGGCTTTGAACTCTTGATCTTCCTGCCTCAGCCTCCTTAGCCACTGGGATTACAGGGATATACCACCACACCTGGCTCAGCCCATATAGTTTTATAGGTACGTTTTATCAGACATCTTAAGGAATATATAATTTCAAATCATAGACTCCTTGAGTTCAGAACAAAGAGGAAACACACCTTAGCTTTTCTTGTGCTTGTTATTCAATCACACAAAGGATAGTTTAAAGAAGAATAATTATCAATCAATGTCACTCATTAATGTAGGTATAAAAATCTTAGACTAAATAGTAGGCAAATGTATTTAAAAATTCATAATAACCAATGATTTTAGAAATATAGGTTGAAGGAACTACAAAATATTCTAACATAATTACACATTACCATGTTAAAAGGGAAAACTTATGTGGTCCCCAAAAGATGAAGAAAAAGTATGACCATGTTCATGAATAGGCAAACTCGATATTCTGAAGATGTCATTTCAATCCAAAATGATCTGTAGATTGAATATAATTCCATTCAATATTCCATTAGAGGTTTACATAGTACCTGGCATGCTGATTCTAACAGAATTAGAATTCTAATACAGAAAAGGCAAAGGAAATCCAAGACAAACTTGAAATAAAAGATGGGTTGTGGAAGTGTGCTTTCTAGATACAAAACTTTCTGTAAAGCTGTAATAATTAAATGCTGGTAGTAGGGTAGAGATACACAGATTTTGAAATAACAGAACAGAGGGCCAGAAACAGACCACATGTGTAAGGGCCCTTTATAAACAACGGAAGAAACATTGGACAAACTGTGGGGAGTAGATGAACATCTCAATAATTAGCTATCCATATGGGGAAGAAAAAGAAGGTAATTTCTTACTTAAGCAAAACTAAATTCCAAATAGATTAAAGATTTAAATTTAAAGGAAAGTCTTTTAAACTTTTAGAAAGCAAAATAAGTGAATAGTCATCTATGATCTTGGAATAGAGAGGGTTTATTTTAGAATGATCCAAAATATACATTGTATAAAGGAAAAGATTAAAATTATGAATTTTTATTCATTAAAAGATATTATTCATATCATTCCGTGAATGTAAAGGTAAGTCACAAATTAAGACATTTACCATATTTAAAATTAACAGAACCGGCCTTGGTGACGC
The DNA here is from genome assembly GCF_964194105.1 of Spermophilus citellus. NCBI lineage: Eukaryota > Metazoa > Chordata > Mammalia > Rodentia > Sciuridae > Spermophilus > Spermophilus citellus. The sequence goes on from NC_138183.1 coordinate 11,411,219, forward strand.
ACACCTGTAATCCCAGCAGCTCTGGAGGCTGAGGGAGGAGGATCACAAGTTCAAAGCCAGCCTCAGCATCAGCAAGGCACTAAGAAACTCAGTGAGACCCTGTCTCTAAATAAAATACAAAAAGGATTGGGGATGTGGCTCAGTGGTTGAGTGCCCGGTACCAAAAAAAATAATAATAATAACTAACTGAGGATTAGTATCAGTAATATGTAAAAGAAACACTTCAATTAGAAATCAGAGGGTGAATTTATTAATAGAAAAATTGGCAAAAGCTTTAAATGGATATTTCACAGGAAAAATGCCAATAGTCAAATAATTATATGGAAAGATGTGTAATCACAGAAAAGTACATTAAATGTACAATGAGTGAAACACTTAAGTTTTCAAAAACTTAGGTGTCTGACAAAGGCAAATGTTGTATTGGACATGTGCTAGGGAATTTCATGTACTACTATTTGAAGGGTGTGTGGCACAAAACTATGTGCATGTGCCTGTCACTCAGCAGTTTCACTCTTTTGGACATATGTAATGGGATACATGTACAAGAATTTTTTTTAGCAGCATTGTTTTTATAAACCCTAGAAATTGTCCCTGTGACTTTCAGCAGAGAGCCTATAAACTGTGGTAGAGTCACAACAATGGAATATCATCTTAGTAAAAATGAACTACACCATCCACATGATTGTGTCTATCACGGAAGACTGACTGACTAAAAGAAATCAGCCACAGAGGAATATTCAGTATCATTTCATTCATATACTGTTCAAGTTATAAAAACTAAATGGTAATTTGTTTAGGAATATATACAAACTACAGAAGAAACACACACACACACACACACACACCAAAAAAAAAATTAGGTAGTGGTTTTTTCCCAGGAAGGGAGAACAGTATAGTTAGGAAGAGACATACATCAACAGTACCATTTTCTGTCTTCAGCTAGGTAGAGATCAACAAAGTTATGACAAGAATCAAATAAGAAATATGACTATGCAGGCCATATTGTCTTTGTCATAACTACCAGGCCTGACCTTTAGTTTGCCATAGTAAAATAATGGGTGTGCCTGTGTTCCAATAAAACTTTGTTTACGAAAACAGGCAGTGCACACACTTAACCTTTTTGTGTAGTTTGCCAACCCTTGAGCTGGGTGGTAGGTTTGGGGTTCTTAAGTTTTCTTCTTTAAAAATCATTATATGAGGGGCTGGGGATGTGGCTCAAGCGGTAGCGCGCTCGCCTAGCGTGCGTGCGGCCCGGGTTCGATCCTTAGCACCACATACCAACAAAGATGTTGTGTCCGCCGAGAACTAAGAAAAAATAAATATTAAAATTCTCTCTCTCTCTCTCTCTCTCTCTCTCTCTCTCTCTCTCTCTCTCTCTCTCTCTGACTCTCTCTTTAAAAAAAATCATTATATGATATACATATTTGTGTGGGGTTTTTTTGTGAGTGTATACTTCAATTTTGTTGTTGTTGTTTTTAATTAAAGAAGTAGATACCAAGTTCCTGTATCAAGAAGTTTTAGACTGTCAGGGATAGCGACAAAGTAGTGCTTGTACCAAGGTTCAGAATAAAAGTTGCATGACATTTTACAGTTTTGATAATCAGAAAACAGTGAACCTATATCTTGAACAGCTAGAGGAAGATGATTTGTAACCTAGAATTCTTCACCTACCTAATGGAATCCCCCAGAAAAGAGTCCTAGCAGCCTTCTACATCTGTCAGCCTCCTGTGATCTGTACTCAGTACCCTGCCTTCCCTTTGTGGTTAACTCTGTACTCTCCTGAAGTCCACCCCACTTGTCCCTCTGACTTTATCCTACAAATATTTTATTGTGGCATTATCCTCGGCACTAGGGATGCAACAGTAGACTAAAAAGAAAAAATCCCCATCCTCATGAAGGCTGCATTCTTGTAGGTTAGACCCTCAGTAAACAAGGAATGTTAAACTTAGTACAGCCACTGATGGTAAGTACTAAGGGTTGAAGCAGAGGAGGAGAGTGGGTTGGGAATGGGGAGGCGACAGGCATTGCCATTTTTAAAGCAAGAAATGCCTTGCTGAGAGGGTGACACTTCAGCTTCCTCTTGCTAACTCAAGGAAAGTGGTCCAGCAGTAAGCTCTTCTCTTTTGCATCATTATTTTTCCTTTTCTGCAGGCGCATCCTTATGAGGAAACTAGTGTGCTACCAAACTTAAAACTTCTTTCACTATCATCTCCTTTATTGATTTTGTTTTTTACAGTTCTGGGGATTGAACCCAGGGTCTTTACATTCTAGGCAAGTGCTTTACTACTAAGCTACATTTCCATCCCCAAAACAGCTTTTTATTCAGTGATAGCGACAAAGTAGTGCTTGTACCAAGGTTCAGAATCTCTATCAAGTAAAATTGAAAGGAATAAATACTTGTAAAACTCTTATAATAGGATTTGGCGTATAGTACATATATATGTTTACAATAAAGCAATAAATGCTTCAATGGGAGGTCATATTTTAATCTTTAAAATAAAAACCAAGAAGTAGTTATTTAAAACAAAGGGATAAATCCCATGTTCATTGTGATTACATTGAGTTAAGGGTAAGGAGAATCTTAAAGAAGATTGTTGGTTTTCAGTGTAAACCTTTACTGCTATTTTTCTGGCTTTATTTTTAAGACTATAAACATCTATTACTTTGACTTTTAAAAAATTCTTGAACAATAGTTGATTCTTAACTGAATTCTTTATTTTCTCTTTGATTGTGGAAACCTGTTTGGGGGTAGTAGCTAGATACAAGGGGCAGCATCCTGGTCAGTTTCCGGGAGTGCTTCTGGGGTGACATAGTTGAACAGACCTTAGTTCCATCAAGTCTTTGGACCAGTCCAAATTCAGAATTTAAAAGTTGTTGTCTTATTTCCTCGAGAGGGGCTTTTCGTTTTTTTGTAGATGAGGCCCAGGATGTTCTGATGCTCCTCTCTTGGCAGATTCTGATGTGGCTTGCAATACCTTAAACAAGTTACATTTTTCTCAGTTTTGTTTGATAAGAGTGGGCTTAATGCTCCTCATAGCCATTAAGCATCTGAAAGAATAAAAGCTGTGGAGCACCCCAGAGCGCCATCTTTTATGAAAATGTGTACCAATAGAGACAAACCATACAATATTTGGTTCAGAGTCAGGTAAAATGCATTCCAGCGTGTCTTGGTCAATAACATCATGATGTTCTGTAGAAGAAAAATGCAAGTTTTTGTTCTCTTTGCTCAGTTAATGTATATTGATTGTTTTTCTTTATAAGTGATAAATAGGGAAGGCTTAACTAAATCTTGTTCTCTAATGTAAATACTTCAGTGTGATTTCTTATACCACAAAGGTACCATTTTTCTTCCATATTTTTATCTCTGAGTTCAATTCTTACTGCTTTTTGGAAATTCTGTGGATAGCAGATAGGTAGAAGGTAAGACGTTTATAGAGATGATCCTACCTAATTCCATCAGCATTCCTAGAAGATCAGTATTATTCCCATTTTCTATAGCAACCTATCCATCGGGGAGGTGAAATAACCTGCCCAACGTCACATACCAGTCAGTTGGAGAAAGAGCCATGCATATCAACCATTTTGACCTGGTGTCGGGGGAGGGAGGCTTTGGTTTCAGGAAAGGAAGGAACTTCTGGAAATTACACAGACAAATGAATCTTAGCCCAAGTGCTTGCATTGGTGACCAGGTTGTTTACTGGGTGCCACTCCTCAACAGTATTTTTAGAACCCTTATACAGGAATTGTCACAAGAGCCAGGGACACATTGTTAGTACTGTCCCTCCTCCTGAAGGAATAATTTGAAAATTCTTGTAAAAAGCCAGAAGAGACACTGAGCCAAAGCTGGTGGATAAGGATAAGTGGGGCTGGGTAATGCTGGTTTGGCTGAAAAATAAGACCAGATTTTATAATAATGAGAGGCATTTCTTGTGTAGCTTATAAATAACTTCAGAACTCTCAGAGAGGCATGTTGGTAGCATGGGCAGAATAAGCATGTGTAAACCCTTGTTTAGATGCATGCTGAGTACTCTATGTGGTCGGCCCTGGTTCCCCCACTCCTAAAGTTCTTTCAAATTAACCTTTCTGAGCCTCACACTACATCCCAGGCATTGAGCAGTCATACATATGTGATTATCAGTTTTTTTATTAGTACTTGCATCAACCCCAGAAGCTGGTCTATTTTGTCCTCCTTTTGCATATGAGACTATTGACACCCAGAAAGTTGAAGTGTCCTATCTAAAATGAGCTGCAGGGATAGAATTAAAAGCCACTTTTCTTGGCTCCAGGCCAAAATCCTTTTGGCTGCCTCATACTGCCTCCTTGGTAACTTTCCATTTGTCATGAGTTCACTCGGACACTTGCACTCGGAGAAATTTTCTTGGCATGATTCTGTTGACTGTGGGTCTGAATGACAGCAATAATCTCAACTTGGCCATTGCTTTTGCTTGCACATTCAAGCTCTTCCTTTTAGTTTTTCTTTGTTTGATAGTAGGGATTGAACCCAGGGATGCTTTACCACTGAGCCACATCCCCAACTTTTTTTTTTTAAGTTGCCAATGGATTTTTCACTTTGTTTGTTTATATGTGGTGCTGAGGGTTGAACCCAGGGCCTCACACATGCCAGGCAAGTGCTCTACCACTGAGCCACAATACCAGTCCCCATCCACAGCTCTTTTTATTTTTTTATTTTGAGACAAGGTCTGGCTAAGTTGCTCAGGGCCTTGCTAAATTGGAGAATGGTCTCCAACTTACAATTCTTCTGCCTCAGCCTCCTGAGTTGCTGGGATTACACGCATACGCCACCATGCCTGGCATTTCCCCTTGAGATTTAAACAAAGCCCTTGCATGCAGCCAGCGCCACTCCGGCCACCAGGGAAGCAACAAAAGGCCAGTGTGCAGTTTTCTAACTGACACATGCACTCTGTAAGCCAAAGCCCTGTTTCTCAAATGCTGTTCATTCTGCCCACTGTCTGCACATTATTCCACTCTGCCATCTCCCTGCCCAGCCTGCATCATCTGCCCTGAGCATGGCCCTGGTGGGACCCTGGCCAGATCCACTCTGACTCACTGTGGCTTCGGAATATGTGTGCTACACCTCCTTCTAGCTCGTGTGTGTTTCAGCTCTATTTGCCCCCTTTATAATTTAAGGGTACTGGAAGAAGTTTCAAAAATTGAGAAGACCTAGCTAAGGAATGACAAAAGCATATTTACTTTCCTGAGTAATATATTTTTGTCATATCCAATGTATGCTTTTTAAAACAAGTTCTTAGGAAGGAACTACTGTTTATCAGCAAGACCATTACCTAATTAACTGAACCTCCACACCCAATTATTTTTGTGGCTCCCATACCTATGAAAAAGTTAATGCTTTTCTGGTGGTAACTTACTTAGGCACAGGGGAAAATAACTGAATATCATTTCCCTGTCAGTTTCTTCCTAACTAGGTAAATGCAAATTTGTCCTGGAGAATGTGGGGCTTGAGCAGGACCCAGGTATCCATGGCCCAAGGAGGGGTGGGTGATAACTGGGTCTTCTCACCAGTGCCTCAACTTGCTTTAGTATTCAAAGTTGGATATTTTCCCAACTTTGCCCCCATCCTGTCCTATCCACTCCCACTGACAGCTTCTATTGTCTGAGCACCATCTGGTCTTATGACCTAAGAAGGGGCCAGTTTGTGGTCAGGGCAGTTTTTCAGATTTGGCTTTTCTACCTCTTTCCCAGCGAACTTTCCGTTGCTCTGACTGTGCCAGCCCATGTAGTGAACTGGACACCTAAATCATGTGTACAAAGCTTTTCTAGTTCTTCTGGACAAGAAAAAACTAATCCTGTTTGCTTATCTGCAGCCCTTGAAGCAGAGATGAGAGTGGCAGTTTAAGAAGGTTTGAAATACTGGAGCTGAGCCAGAGCCTCTTTGCCTGCACGCTCCACTCTGCATGTTCCAGCCGTAGGAACAAACTGCATTATTTTGTTTCAAACTGTGCTCAAGGGAAGCCAAGACCTTGTAACTGGAAACTTCCCAAACAGAGAATTCTAAGACTAAATTTAGTTTTCTATTTAAAAAATAAAATAAATCGAACATTTTGTTTGTTCATCTTTTATATGTTAAAAGAGAGAGAGATTAACCTAGTTCACACCAACAACCTAAGAAGAGTATTCAAAGAAGTGAGAAGAAAACTAATCCTTTTGGTGAAGAGGGAAATCCTTAACAAAATGTAATGAAGTGGCATGAAATACAGATTCTGCAGCCAAACTTGCAAATAGCGTAGCCTCTCTAATCTCCATTACATAAAATTTTATTGTGGCTCAGAGAATATTAAAAACAGTTAAAGATAAATGAAAGGAACCTCCACTGACAGGAAATAGGGGAAAAAATTGGTATGCTTTATTTATGAGGTTTTTCTATGTTTTTTTAAAATGTATATAAAATTAACTGCTTTTTTTAACTATACTCATTTAATTATGTGTGAGTTGAGTTTCTCATGTTCACATTGAACTGTAACCAGAATGAAGAGAATCTTGAGATGTTCTAGAGACTGTATAATATAGAGCATTCATTTAATTTGTGATCTTTTGATGTAACTTCAACCAGCCAAGGTCTCCTTTTGGTTTTTACCTTCCTTTCCTGCATGTTCTGCCATTGCTTCAACAAACTTTGAGCACCTACTTTGTAAGATTCAGATTATTCGGGATTCCCAGAGAACTTTTTAAAAATGTAGATTTGTAGCAGTACTTCCAGACATTCTGATTCAAAATATCTAGCATGGAACCAGGGAATTTATGTTTTTTAAGGTTTCCCAAATGATCAGTAGGCAGACCAGATTTAGAGCCACTGAATAGTCAGTTCTCTAAGACCAAAAAATAATAATAATAATTAAATTCTTTATTGGCAATTGTTATTTTGCATCATTAGACTTATTTTCATTTTGAGGCTACATAATCGAGACTAATTACATTTCTGTAGAAGGCTTTTATAAGTATAGACTAGCACTTTAAAAAATTCTTTGTTTTTCTTCATCTTCTTTTTGGCAGAGCTTCGATTTTGGTCATGGATAGTCTAGAGAAGGACATTGCTAAATATAATATATTCAAGCTCTCAGTAATGTTATGGAATGCCAATGCAGTCCATCAGTGTGATGGACATCTAGAGCATGTATATAAATACATCTAGAAAAGTAATATTTCTTTTTAGCCATTAAAAAAAGACCTAAAATTTTTATTATTTTAGTAATGTGGGCAATTTATGAAATAAATTTGTATATTCTTTAAATTATAGGTATTTTTTCTTATATGGCTCTTATGAATCAAAGCTCTACCAAAAACCACTAATGGATTTCATCCAAATCACTTACATCTTAATGAACTCAAAAATCCCTAAATGGCACCCGGCAGACATCTCTGAGCCTTTCGTTATGGAAACATGAAGACCTACTATGTACTAAGTCACTGGGGCAAGGGCATAATTTTGTTGTGTTGTTTCTGCAGGCAGTAGCTATAGTCTCTTTGGTAGACTACTCAAGACAGTGGGTTATGAGATTAGGTCATGCAGTAATGGTTTGATAGAGACTTATAAAAATTCACAGTTTTGCTTTGCTGCTACCTTGATGGCTACACAAGACATCCAGCTAGGCTCACAGATATCCTATTGTGATACCTTTTCCCAAGACAGAGGACACTAACTTTGGGGTCAAGGGAGAGGGGGTCAGGGGAGAGGGCATCAGATTTTGAGGCAGGAAAGTTTTGTTTAGTTTCTGCCTCTGCCATGTACTTAATCCTCCCTGAACCACTTTCTAGTCATAAGATTGTGAGCAAGTTGACCTTTGGAGTCTCTTTGCCCTCTTCTGTAAAAATGGGAGTATGAAAGATTCATGAGCATAGATATGAAAAACTAAACCAGCACTGGGCACATACTACTAATCCAGTAATATCATTTGACACAGAACCTCATCTTTGTGGGCAATAATCCCCAAGCTGGAGAGTAATAGAGACCATGGAGAGTGCTCAGATTCCACACGCACAACTGGTAACAGTGGATGGGAGGGAATCCGTGCCACAGAGGACAGTCATGTCAATATGAGGGGTTTTACGTATCCACTCCCTCTCACTAGTCACTTACTCATTGAGTCAATGGTCATTTCTTATTCAAGTCTTTACATCACATCACTACATAGATCTGAGTGACCTAGTGAGCTTCCACCTTCCCTTGACCCACCATTCCACCTGGTTCCCCCCATCCCCAGAGAACAGCACAGCAAAGTCACTGTTGTCGTCCAGAATTGAAGAGCTCTGCCTTCACAGTCTGTGCCACCCAATGCTTGCCCCAGGCAGAATTAGGGATTCCTTCTTTATATGCTGACACACTCAAACCTCCATTATAGCACCTCTTTCATAATGCTTTTGTGTTGAAGTTGATTGTTTGCATTTTGATCTTTCTCTCTCTATTGAAATTGCTCCAGGGCATGGCATATCCATAATGGATACTTAGTAATTGTCAGATTAATACAGATCAGAGCACAGAGGCAGTTTCACTTGAACTTAGAGCACAGATTTGGGAGCCTGCCTTCACTCAGTTCATGTTCTAGCTCCGCCTTGAGCTCTGTGGACCTTATGCAAGTTTCCTCATCTGTAAAATGGGGACAGTGAGGCTACTTACCTTAGAGGGCTGCTGTGAAGATTAAAAGGATTGAATATATGTGAAGTACTATCCTCCATGTTTGGCATATAGTAAATGCTAGTTAAGTGATTATGATAGGGGCTATTTTATGGCTTTCATCTTTCTGAGTTTATTGTCCTTCTCTAAGGTTTTATTTGCACAACAAAACTCTACAGGGGGGATCCTTTGTTCCCTCCATACATCAGATTTAGAAATGCACCACACAAAGGTTCCTTAGTTCTTTCTTTGTGTATGAGTCCCTGATAAACAGGTACTCCTGACTCCATGTTCAGTTATGCTTACTTTCCTTTAAAAATGTTATTACTTATTAAAGCAATATTATAAACCATTAGCTTAATATGTTTTACAAATATTTACAAATATATATATATATATGTCTTACAAATATTTATAAAGAAATATAAATAATCATATATACTAACTTGAGTTGGCAAACAGATGTCTCCTTGAGTTTGAACTTTGATCCATTGACAACAGATGCATGTCAGGAGGGATGCCCAGCCATATCCCAACCCCATGATCAGTTAGTAATGCCTGTCACAGATGCAGAATGGGGGACTGGCTGCCTAATGGGGACTGCTGTCCCTGTATTTCAGTAAATTGTTATCAATCCCCATGTAACCTTGCCTTTTCCTTTTTCACCTAGAAGGTTAAAAGAAAGCTCTTTCTCCACTCCTGGTACTATGAACTTCTTTACAGTTTACCACACCATAGATTCTGCCTTTGCTTTGGTAGCTAAAGCTTTTCTCTGGCAGTTCTAGTTGCTTTGATGTTTTGAAGTGTCAAATCTTGGCAGGAAAGCTTATTGTTCTGATTAATAACTTACTCTAATTACTCTAGCTAGTAGGTAGCTTTAGGAAAGAGAAGTGATTCAGTAGGCCAATGCTTTCCTGAGTAAGCCTCCCCTTGACTTTGGATGATACTGCTCTTGGGGGAAGGTATCTGTTGGACTCCATGTTGGTGTTTTTGTTTGTTTGGTTTTCTTTCTCTTTCCTCCAAAAGATAGTAGAAAAAAAGAGGAGGTAAGATGAATCCCACCAAACTAAAAGAGAAACTGCTTAAAGAAACATTGCTCCCCCTGTCCCTCTAAAAAGAGGCACTGCATCTTCTAAGAAAAGCAGGGCATTCTTTGCTCTTTTCCTTATTTCCATTAACATATCTGGCATCTGTCTAGACTACTGGAAGTTTCTTTGATTTCTGAGACTTTCAAAGTTGCCTCTCTGCTAAACCATCTTTGATAGTTTCTTAAAAGCCAGCTCTTCCCCTGACAGATATAATAAGCACAATTGAAACATGCTGAACTATTTATAATTAAAAGTTTTTCTCAGACCTATGGAAGGGTTGACCTAGGCTAATTTTTTTTCATTTATTCTGATTTGTTATAAATGGCAGCAGAATGTATTTCAATTCATAGTGCACATATAGAGCACAATTTTTCATGTCTCTGGTTGTACACAAAGTAGAGCCACACCATTTATGTCTTCATACATGTACTTGGGGTAATGATGTCCATCTCATTCCACCATCTTTCCTACCTGTGCCCCTTCCCTTTTCCTCCTTCCCCTTTGCCCTGTCTGAAGTTCCTTTCCTTCCATGCTCCCCATCCCCATTGTGGATCAGCACCCTCATATTAAAGAAAACATTTGGCATTTGTTTTTTGGGGATTGCTTACTTCACTTAGCATAATATAAAAGCTAATTTATAAAGTCTCTGCTGATTTTGCTTAAAATTGTTTGCTGATTTTACAGTGGATTTTCCATTTGAGAATAAATCATAATAAAAAAAACCACACAATACTGTTTGAATCACAGTACCATTTATTTCCTGATGACTACAAAGATGGCTTATAGTTAAATAAAATAATCTAATTCTCAAGTTGAGAAAGCTAACATCTGTAAAACACTCTACATCTTCTACAGCTAGGATGATTCTTGGTTGAAATAGACTTAAAAATATCTTAACTTTAAATCTAGTAATCTGGCATTTTTTCCTCTACCCTTTGTTTTATCAGGCTCATATTTTTCCTCTATCCTTTGTTTAGGCTCAGAGGGGAAAGTCAGATGCCTCTAACAGTGAAGCAGGTGTCAGTTTGATTATTTAACATTCTGAATTCTAGAATGTGAAGAATGACTGTGACCATCTGATTTTTTTTCCCCCTGCCAGGTTTTAGAACTGGGATCTCAACACTTTTTTTTTTTTTTTTTAGAAATGTTGTGCTTTATTAAACAACTGCAATTCATGATCTGTCTGGTAATATCACTTATTATTTCTCACGACACTCAGTTGGAGGCATGCTCACATTCCCCAAACATCTATACGGCTCCCACTCAGTGTCAAACATGATGGGAGATCAGAAAAGGCTTCCAGTGGGGTCTCTGTCCTTGTGGGACTTGAATCTGGAGCCTCATGGCCCTAGTCTCCTAAGAGCATCTTCTCTAAGATCTTGAGCACATCAGTGGCTCAGAGGAAGGCTGTGCCCTCCACAGTCAAGTGATGGAAATGGGGTGGCTGATAGATGGTGGTTCTTTAGCTCATGAATTTGGGGTAGGCCTCTGTAGCTGCAGAGAGGAGGAAGCGAGACCAACTTTGAGATAGACTTATATTCAGTCAGTATATCTGAAGAGGGTAAATGGGGGCAGAGGAGGAATAGTCAACTTCCATAGGAATCTTGTAGCTAGCCTTTCATTTTACATATTGGGGAAATTGAGACCCAGGAGAGGAAGCGGCTTGTTCAGATCAAAAAGAGAGTTAGTGGAAGACTCTGCAAGTATGTGAATGAGAACATGCCAGAAACACAGACTTTCAACTACTTTTAAACCAGTATTGCAGATATGTGTGCCCACAATGTCATATAAACCTTTCCCTTTGACTAACAGTCATTAGTTTCTTGTCTAGAATTTCCTGTGAATTAAAGACACTACAACACCTTAGTTAAATGTTACTAGTCCTCAGGAAATGATCAGATCTGTTTGTTTTAAAAATGATTATTTTTTAATCTAAGACTCTCATGCCCTAGGCATGTGATAAACTGTGTGTGTTTAAAAATAAATAAATAAAAGATTATTTCCCGTTACTTGTATTTTATCCTAGAAATGTGGCCATCCAACACTGAAGCAAATGCCTATCTACATAACTGGGCAGTGCCAACAGGGACAATATCTTATCTATTTTAGAAATCTCCACATTGTGGATGGCACAGGATAGGCACACAAACACTTTTTAAGTTGATTTATACATTATAGAAATCGTGGCCATTATAGTCAGACCTGGATGTGAGTCTCAGTCTATCACTTACTAGTGAGTGTCCCTAAGCAACTTATTTCAGCTCTGAGACCATTTCCTTACTTGTGAAATGTGATAAAGAGGATGCTTGTGTATCCACACACATTTCCTTAAAGCAGTACTTTGTGAGTATTCAAACTCCAAAATGATGCCTGGCACTTAACCTGTGGGGATTTTTTTTTTAAGGAGGGATTCTTATTTTTAATTCCATTTTAAATTACAAAGTTGTATTGGGAATAACTGAGGCATTGGAATCTGAAATCTTGACAATCCATGCGTTATCTCTGAGAAATATACCTTAAACTAAAAAAAAAAATAATAAGAGAAAGAAAAAGTGTCCTTGTGATTTTTTTCCACCTTTATCATTGATCATTCTCCATTTATGTCCTACCCCCTCTGCCTTCTCTCTTTTCCTTCCTCAACCTCAAAGAAACCTAATGGAGCCATATAAAAAGCTCCAAGATATAACTGACCTTGTGCACCTTTAATTGAGGACAGAATTTGCTAAAGTGCAGCCAAAAAACCCACCAGTGGTTTACTTTCCAATCTGTGTCCCGGCTAGACTAGCTGTTGGCTGTATAATTTGTCTAGTTTTGTCTGGAGTCCTAGACTATTCAGCTGCTTCAGGGCAAAATCTTTTGGGGTGTCATTAAATGGGATTGATAATTGGCTTCTGATGAATATTCATTGTGACTAATGACTTTGGGCAAATTTTACACATACTATCTTTCTATTCTCCCACTGAGTGAGATTTGATAGAATCATTTTCCTCAACTTGCACTTTAATTAAATATTCACAATACCCCTTTGTTGACTATTACACTCCAAATTGTATACTTTCATCATTTTAAATTTTTGTCTTCTATGAAGAATGAGCATAGTCCTTTAAGACTTTCATTTTTAGAAATGGGACTTAGAGTTATTTTTAAAATAAGTAGTTAGTGATATTTTGTGTGTCATAGTACGTAATTTCTGGTTAAGCATAGATATATGGTCAGACTTTTCCTGTAATCAGCTTAACTGCTGTTCTTAAGTAACGATGCACATAATTTGTGTTATTTAGTATTTTGGAAAGGAGCCAAACAATTCCCTGCTTTGTTTGTTTGTTTTCTTAATCACATGGGTGAATGCATTTTACCCCAACTGCAGAGATTTGTCCCTTAGAAAAATCCTGTAACAAAATGATCAAGCACCTTAAAAGCTTTGATTTTATTTATTAATTATTATTATTTTGCATCAAGGATAAGTAATTTTAGAATGTCGATATTTGGCTTAGTAGACTTATTTTGAGGTTAAGGACAGACACATGGAAAGAACATTTCCTGAGGATAAGATTTTGACCTCAAACAACTTCAGTTAAAAAGAAGTTAATCAAGTTTTGTCTCCGACAGGACCGCTCTATCCAATGACTCTTTCAGAGAATTACAAATGAATGTGAGATGATGTTACTTTATGTTTGTAAAGTACCTTATAGGTTTTGAAGTGTTTTTATTTATTTGATATGTTTTAGAGGTATAGAGTAGGCATATTTTTGGATGAGTGATTTTCCAAAAGTGGTATATTTGTATATCTAAGCATGTTATTGTTTTAGAATTTGAGTCACATGCCCTACTCTGTGAGACTCATGAAAATGTTGGTACAGTACTCTTGAAGCCAAGTCACCAGCTACCTTTATGTTGTGATGAATATATGCTAAGTAGGAATTGTTTTTTATTTATTCAGGACACATCTCATTAAACAGCACTTATATATGTGCTTTGACACTGAGAACACGGGGATGAAGGGAGACGGGGACTTTGTGTACTTTATAATCAGGGTATAAACTGCAGACAGTAACAATCCAGTTAATAATGGGGACACATATCCAGGGGAGCCGAGGCAAGACTTCAGAGAGGAGGGGAGGAGTATGTGTGTAGAGACCTGAGAGAAGGGTTTGCTAAGGACACAAGTCTGGGCTACATTGGGGGATAAATAGAAACAAGAGGAGAGGAAAAGGAGTCCATAGCTATTCCTACATCTGCAAATGATATATTCCAAAGGGAAACACGGAGAAGGCAGTTGAGACTGTGGTTGGAGATGCTGCTTTACAGGTAGACTGGGACCTGGTGAAGACATCTCAGTTATACCCCAAAGACTTGGAGTACAAAGTGATATATGTCTGGCCCTGCATGTTAAGGAAAGCACTCTGGCTGCTAGTTAAAGGCTGAGTGCAGAAAGAGCTGGGGCCAAAGGCCAGTGTAGCCCTCTAGACTGATTTCAGGGTCAAGTTGGAGTAAAGCTTGTTTATTCTCACTCAGCACCAGCAAGGATTTTTCATCTGTGAGAAATCCTGAAGGAATTAGTCATGTATATACATTTGGCAGCCTCCTTTATCAAGGAACCTACCAAAGTAGATAGAGAAGAGTGGATTGGACCTCAGAGTCTTGGCAGAGTCATTGGGAGCAGCTCCCTGACACTGTGGATCCCCTCCTGTTAGGAGCGTGTATCTGATTTAAAGAACAGGGTCTGCAGGGAAGGGGAGGGTGGGGGAAATGGCGCCCTGGCTTTAATACACAGCTCTCACAACTGTGAAACATCAGCAGAATATCCAATTTAAAGCTGTTCATGTTACACTAACCTCTGGGATTCTTTTAACTGGGCCTTGGCACGTCACTCTTTCGCCACGTAAATGTCCTTCTGTCAGCAAAGACCAGTTAACAGCTTCCAAAAGAAGCAAAGTCCTCTTGGGAACAGGCTTCCCAGAAACCAAAGAAACATTAAAGAAGAAAGACAGAAAGAAACATGTGTTTGTTGGCTTTTGTCACTTCATAGTTATATCTCCAAAGGTGGTTTTTTTTTCCTTCTCTTTTGGCCATATTGAATTTTGTAGCAATTGTATTCCTTTTATTATCTTTATTTCCTAAATTTTTAGTTGTATTAAATACTGGTTTTATTATATTTGTAGCCCTTTATGAAAGGGTAGAGGATACAGAAAGGGGGCATGTCAAGAGAATAGGGAGAGGAAGGATTAGCCAGTAAACAGTGCCAGAGAAATTGATTAACTATGTGGAAAAAATAAATTATCACCTCAGCTCTTAACATTAAATTAATTCCAGATGGATTAAAGAGTTAAATGCTGGGAGAAATTTTGGAGGACTTTCATAGGATGAAAGTAGTAGAATTTACCACTAAGGTAAAGATTAGTCTACATAATTATTTAAACTTTCTCTTCACTCAGAAATGCAGAGAAAATTAAGGATAGATTATTTTTAAAAAATTACAGAGTGTTGGTATTCTTTGCAAATTATCAGTGAGTGCTTTTTTACAAATCAATTTTTAAAATACTGATATTCACTTTTAAAATAGGCTAACAATAAATAGACCATTTACCTAAGAAATGTATTCAATAACTGCAAGACAAAAAATATTCAGTCTCAGTCATGATCAGAGAAATAAAGATAGATACAAGTATGATCAAATAAATAAAAATAAAAGTAAGATAGATACAAGTTAAAGTCGCTATCTTGCCTACAATACTTGGTGCTGGTGACAGGCAGCAAGACCAGCATCATAGTGTGTGGCTGGGTGAGTATAAAGAGCCTCCCGCCTTCTCTTTTTATTATATTAACATATTTCTGATATTTGTGTTACTATCCTTATTATAAGCCTTAAAATATGCATGACCTTTGTCTCTGAATTTTACATTTAGGAATCATACATAAAAAATACTGACCTGATGCAATTTTATAACTTAATGATAAAAGAATAGTTAAACAGGTGAAATTCATTGCATATCTTTAAAAGATATTTTCCAAGAAGATTTAAAGATGTGGGAAAATGGCATAAAAATTTTAACTTTTAAAAAGAGCAAAAAGAATACTGTATTTATAGTAATCCTAATTTTGTTAGGAAAGGAAACATAAGTACTTATTTATGTAACCCCTTGAAATGTTAAATAATCTTCAGATAATGTAGACGTTTATTTTCTTTTATCCCTTTCTCCATTTTCCTAAATTTCTGCTCTAAATGTGCATTAGTAATTTTTTTTCATTTACAGTGCTTGGGATGGAACCTGCTAGGCAAGCACTCTCCCACTGAGCTATACTGTCAGCCTTATAGTTAGCTTTAAAGTGGGGGTGGGGGAGGATGGATAGACACTTTGAAGAACCACCTCCTCCTAAATTTGTATTAGGGTGATTGGGTTAACTTATTTTCTCCATACTTCTCAGCTTCTTTAAGATACGTTGCTTCCCCCACTTTGGTTTTTTTAGCTCTGAATCTCTGCTCTGCTTCTGTTGCAGTTGACTGCCTGCATCCATGGTGCAGCTGCAATGCTCTACCCCATGTACTGGCAACATGTGTACATCCCCGTGCTGCCTCCACATCTACTGGACTACTGCTGGTAAGGCTGCTGCATATCCTGCCCTCTGTTTTCCCTCTTCCAGGACCCGGAATGTTAGATCTATAGCTGTTAATGCCACTGGTGACTCTAAATTAAAAATACTCCAAAAATGGCATGGGTTTTAGAGCACCTGATTGCATGGCTTTTTTATTTCTAAATAGCCTTCATATATGTCATGACATTCTGAAGAGTTAAAGAGAGTAGATAATACTTTTTCATACTTTTCCTTTTTTTCTCAGTTTGGATGAACCAAAGCACCAAGAAGTCATATACTTTTGTTTCCCCCTCAGACAAATTGGAAACTGGTGACAGGAGCATTTGAGATCCCCAAGATCTTCAAGTTTCAACCATGCCCTAGAACGTCCTATCAGACTTGCTTTCAGCTGTGGTTTGGGAGCATAAGCTAGATTTCAAAACCTCCTGAGCTTTTGATGAAAATTTCACTATTCAGTGAAACATGATTTAGTGAAAGAAAGGAGGAAAGTTTTGGAGTTGACTTCACAGGTCACATGGCCTAGGACTTTGTTTCCTCTTCTGTAAGAAGAAGTTGCTTAATGCATAATTACATAGAGATGAAACAAGACAGCAGTTGAAGCACCATGTAGAAAAGCTGGCTTGTGGTAGGTGCTTAGTTAACGTTTCTGCTGAAGCATCATCTTCTTCACTGTCTGTCTTCAGTGGATGACTTTAAAAAATGGTTCATGTGGTGAATTCTCTTTATGAATAATTTTTTTCTCTAGAGTAATGTAATAAAAGACATTGTCCCCAAATAGCTCCTATCAGGAGATATTAGCAAAGGGAGCACAATGTAGGGATGTAGCACTGCCTGTCAGATTGGAGAGCTTCAGGAGAAAGGGACTCATTCAAGCCACTACAGGCCTCTCACTTAACAGATGATTCAGGATATTTACCATTGGGTCTGAATGATTTGAGTCCAGATCAGTCTAATTGTTGCTCTTTTGAAATCATTTCACGGAAAAGATTCACCCAAGTAGCCAAATTGACTTGGGAGCTTAAAGGCATTGTGCAGTCATTCCTAATTTTAATGTGTTGGGCTCGCCTTGCTCCCAGGAAGCCATGTATTTAATGAAGATGTAACTGAGGGCCAGCATATAAAAATCTGTGATCCTCTCTTTATTATACATTCTTTTTTTTTTTTTAATGGTACTGGGGATTGAACTCAGGGGCACTCAACCATTGAGCCACATCCCTAGCCCTATTTTGTATTTTATTTAGAGACAGGGTCTCACTGAGTTCCTTAGTGCCTCAGTAAGTTGCTGAGGCTGGCTTTGAACTCGTGATCCTCCTGTCTCAGCCTCCTGAACCTCTGGGATTACAGATGTGTACTGCTGTGCCCAGCTCTTTATTATATATTTTTCTTACCAAGGTAGATTGTCTTATCCATGCCTTTCTCCCACCTTTTATGAGATTAAGAGGCCGTATGTCCCCTACCATGTGGAGTATATATATATATATAATCCTGGTTCATTTAAAATTTCTTCTTGATTCATGAGGGGACTCCACATTTTGTCAGTATGTCTCTTTATAACTTGGTTTATTTTGGAAATTATTTTTAGTTAATGATGTGTTCCAGGTGCTGCTAGAATAGATTTTGTTTTCCATCTCTCTTTTGGCGGAGGTATTATAGTTTTTGCAGATAGAAAAGGATAATAATATAAATCCCTCATAATAAATTCACCTTATTCACCATTAAATGTTTGAGTTTTCCCCTTTCCTCATGGGGTGTTTTCAAACCCTCAATCCTTGCCTCTCTTCAGGTTCTCTAGCTTCTCCCCAACTGGGGACTCCATGGAGTGCTGAACCATCTCCAATAGGAGATCATCAGACACCTGTGCCCACTGCCATAGCCTGGTGCAAGTCCACTTCATCTTTTGGCTTCTAACACAGAGACTAGGAACTTTCTTCACTGCCCTGTCATTGTCATTGACTTGTCTCCAGCTCCTCATCTCCTTTCCATCTCTTTCCCTGCTGTCCTCAGTGACTTCAGAAGCCACACTGTTAGCCTCCCCTACTCCCACTGAACCCACATTGGCTCTATTTCATCATTTGTATAGAAGTTACTTCCCTCCATCAGAGAGTCCTGAAGTAGTGCAAAGATGAACTGAGAGGACTCAATTACTGGCCAGTTGTGTAACTGAGAGCAAATGACAGCCTCTCTGAATCTCTGCCCATAAGTCTAAAAGAAAAAAAATAGTAGAACATATTCCTTACATTGTTTCTAAACAATTGTATGTAAAAAAGCACTTTGTAGACAGAAAAACAATATCAACCACCCAGCAGGATGACACACCTGGTGTTATTGAACTGATTCCCACATCTCTGGCTTCAGGTTCTCCCCTCTGATTCTGACCCTATTCTTTGACTGTCTCAGCAACTCTCTTTCTTCTAAAAACCCTTTGTCTTTACCATGTCTTTCCCCCAGCCTCCTTTTTGCTCCCTCTGTTCCACCTCTTTGATTTTCTTGCTGTCCTGTTTGCTCTTGTGAGCTTTTTCAGTATAGCAAATGTGTACTGATACCTCTGTGTCTCAGCACTGTGCTAAGTGTGGGGAAGGCCAAGGTAAGAGCCAGTCTCCATCAAAAGGGGCTCAAACAGTTGGGTATAGAAGATAGGCACACAGACGGATTGTTTGCACAAACACTGCTAAGATCTGTGAGAAGGGAGCTGTTCCAGATTACTTTGCCGCTTCCCTGGAGACTCTGGCCCTCTGGCCTTGCCATTAATACTATCCTGCCCCATCTTCCTGTCTGCTTCTTAGATGACAGATATGTCTGGAGAAAGTCTGGAAATCACTGCAGAGAGGACTCACAGCAAAGTGGTGCCATCTGCCCTCCTCAGCTTGCCCTGTTCCTCTGCAGTCAGCTCTGAGCCTCACTGTACTCACCATGCTTCAGGTTTGGGCTGGCCTTCACCACATTCTGAAGGCTCCTGCAACTGCCTTCCTTCCCTCCACAGAACCTATACTCATGGCCTGTCTTTCCTCCTTTCTACCATCTCTAAGGAAGGAACAGCAGTTTGTTCAAAACCATTGACTTCACCTTAGTCAGGGTTCTGTCTCCTGAGGGTTGTCTGGGACCCATCGGGACCTCTGATTTACCTGGTATCTTCAAATGTCCTGCCTCTTCCCTCT
This sequence comes from Spermophilus citellus, assembly GCF_964194105.1. NCBI lineage: Eukaryota > Metazoa > Chordata > Mammalia > Rodentia > Sciuridae > Spermophilus > Spermophilus citellus. Next base: position 11,430,703 of record NC_138183.1, read on the forward strand.
CTCCTCTCCCCACAGATGTGCTCAGGTGCCCCATTCTTCCAACTAGACCTTCCCTCACTTGCTGTTCTTTTTGAGTTTCTGAACCAGTTCTCTTGGTTTTTTCACTGCCATGTATCTCAAAGGAAAGGACTATTACTAGGGTTTCTTGTCATTTGGATAAAAGATGGGGAGGCTGGAGCAGGGAGAAGGGGGAGTTAGAAAGGAAGGGAAGGAACAAACTATTCACCCAGGGAAGGTAGAAGGGAGGGAGATAGTGAAAGGGAGAGAGAGCAGAGAAGGGAGAAGGTAGAAAGGAGACATACATAATCCAAGACTCATAGAGTGACCAACTGCCCCCTCAATGCAGAACCTACTAGATTCCTTCTCCCCACAGCCACCACACCCTCACAGGCACATGACTCCTTCACAGATGCCTATCCCTTCCCCAGAGGCATGCCTCAGGGTTTCCCATGTGGAAAGAGACACTCCCCATGTGCCACAGCCTAGACAGTGCATTAAAGGGCAGCCTCAGAGCCTCCCAAACTCCAGTGAGACTCAACCTTCATGTCTCTCAGACAGGAAAACAGCGATTCTGAATTCAAGGATGGGTAGAGCTGGGAGAATTGACCATTGCCTCTGTCACATAACACAACTTTAGTTTGCCATTATTTATAAAGTTGTGATTGCTAGATTTTTAGTTACTTTAAGACCAGCAGCTTATAAAATTCCAGAACCATGGAGAAGATCAAATGCTATGTCATTAATGTCAGCAGTAACAGTAGTTGCCATTGTTGAGTGACTCCTTGGTCCCAACCACTGGACCTGTGATCTTGGTTAGCTCTTCCAACTGCCCTGCAAAGCAGGTGTGATTAGTTCCATTTCATTACATCAGTAAACCATGGCCTCAAGAGGTTTAGTGACTGACCCCATTATAGACAGTATATATTGTCTGATTCCAACCTTTTAAAAACAAGAATTATATGAATTCATAACACAAAATTAGATATGTCTATGTACAATAGAGAGGCAGAGTTCTGGAAAGAAATATATCAAAATGTTTAATAGTGACTTATGATTGCGGGGGAGAGGGTTCCAATTTGATTTTTATGTTATTTTCCATATTTTCAAATGCTTCTTGTTTAAATTTTATTTGTACTTTTTAGATACACATGGCAGTAGGATATATTTTGGCATATTCTACTTAAAGGAGTATGACTCATTTTAATCAGGATCCTATTCTTGTGGTTGTACATGGTGCGAAGTTACTCTGGTCATATTTTCAAATATTTCCAAAATTAGGAAGTATGGTCTTTTATAATTGAAAAAGCTTTCTTTTGAAAACTAAGTGTTTATTTGAGCCAATGGTTCTTTCCCGCCACCATCTCTCCCATCTTATTTATTTAGAGGATTTTTTAGCTTCTTTATTCTTTCTTATGAAAGCCAATCCAGGATCCTCTTTGCAACTTCATCTCACTCTCAAGAACTAGATTACCAGCCTGAGTGAGGTCATTGTTGTTGGCAGGTCCAACTTTGAAGGGAAGAGTTGTCAAGGAAAGCCACTGAGCCTTTGTTACCCTAAACTTCACCCCAAAGAATCAAAGTTAAGACTTGGGGCTGTGGGTGCCCTTGTGGTTTTTGTGGGGAGGCTGTATCTGGATGTCTCTGTGCTTGCGTGAAAGTCTTTCCTGGTCTCTTGTTTTCATGAAAGAACTTTTTGAAATAAGACCAAAAGATGATTACAGGCCAGAGGGGGGCATTGGTGTCTGTTAACTGTAAGATGTAAGGATGATGAAATGGAAGACCGCAACAGAAAAATCAGCTCCTCCAAACAAGGCTTAACTTGGTCACCTTCAGCTGCTGCCCCTACACTGGTCAGAAACTATAAATGTCATGAAATTTGACTCAGTGCTAACAACTTTATTCTGTTGTGCTGGGTGACTTTCACCACCCTTGAGTTTCATCCTTGGTGGTAAGAGCCAGCAGGGATAACTAGCATTTTAAGTAAAGTGCTAGGAGTCTGAAACATGTAAATTCGAAGGAGGTTTGTTCCTCTGCAGATGATTTAAATGTTAAGTATGTCCCTATGCAGGAGATACACGAAATGGAATCTGAAAACTATTATCTCCTGTAGAAATGAACTCTCAATTTACTCACTGCACAGGAAGGGCGGATTCTAGTCATTTTCACTGCCAGCAGGTGCCCTTTCTATGCATAATAGACTTCGAAAGTGTAATTAACACATGAGGACCACTGCTGCCAGTTTTTCTGCAGGTACACGCTGCTAGGAGTTTTCAAGACAACAGTGTAGGCCACAAGAGCTTTTTCCTTTGCACTTGAAGATGCAGTGTTCATTGACCTCTGGACAAAGACATGTTAAATGGGCTGAGCTCAGCTCCTGCTGTTGGTGTCATAGGTCCCAGAGACCCCAAAAGCTGTATCACAGCCTTCAGTAGACCAGAGGCCAATAGAGCAAAACTCTAGTTTGCATGCAGTTAATAAATGGAAAATATGATACTGAAAACTCTGCAATTATGTGGAACACTCTAATTGCACATTCACAAATACAACAACCAATTATCTGAGTTAATTCTAATTAGAGCTATAATCACAGATTTTAATTATCTGAATAAATTGGTTTGGTACAAATGGTCTGTCTGAAATATTTCCCAGATTAATTTTTTCATGTCTCTTCCCATTTGGGAGAGCCTGATCAGAGTGGAAAGTGCTTCAGTCTTGGATTCAGGCAGAGCTGGATTTAGATCTCAATTCTCATCTCTTGTTAACTATATAATTATTAAAAATCTATTTTACCTCTTTGATCTGCACTATCTTTTTCTGTAAAATGGGTATAACTGGCTTTGATGAGGCTATAGGAATCACAATTATTAATCATCAAGTGACACATAGGGGCCACTTAGTTAATGGTGATTGCTCTTACTGCCATTACCACAATGTGTGGGACATGGATTTTGGTTTCCAGAAGGTTTAACTCACATCAGATGTTATTCTTGTTTCTTCTGCCTTGTGAGCTCAGAAGAAAACTTTATAATTCATCTTCTCTTTTTACCCCTCAGATTGTTTTTATTTTGATTTTTTTTTTATTTAACTTGAGTTATTGTATGGTTGTTTTCATTTGCAGCTGTGGCATAAGAATGAAAAGAAAAGAAACAAAAGCAGATGGCAGAGAAAACGAAAGGAGTAAGACATTTCCAGCCTTTATGAATATTTAAAAACATGTGCTGCTGGTTCCTTTTCTACTTTAGATCTGTGCCATTCCCTTGACTTTGAAAGTGAAAATGAGAATGTTCACTACCTTAGCTGATGAATCTCTAACCTTGGCCAATGTTGGGAAAGCCTTCCCATTTCTGGACAAAAGGATTAGCTTGCTTATGAGAATCAGAACTCCCTTTCTTACTAACAATCACCATCAACTGAGTACTATGTGGCAAGCTCTATAGACATATTATTGCAAATCTTTAAAATCAAGCTCTAAAGTAAATAAGTAGCTTCCTTGTATGTTAGGAAGTTGAAGCTCAAGGGAGGTTTAGCAACTCACACATCTAAGAAATAATGGAGTCTGCACGTGAAATCCAAGGCCATCTGATATTAAAGCTTGCCTTACTAATATCCTCCCAGAGAATAAGTTGTACCCATCACTAAGATTTTTGTCAAGAGGAACTGGGGTTGTGACTCAGTGGTAGAGTGCTTGCCTGGCAAATGTGAGGTATTGGGTTTGATTCTCAGCACCACATAAATAAATAAATAAATATATAGATGCATGTATGTGTGTGTATACATACATACATAAAGATATATGTCCATCTACAACTAAAAATTTTTTTAAAAAATTTTTGTGAAGAAATTTTTCATGTTGTCTTCTTGGTGTCTTGTTTATTATAGAGTCTGTATTTTGTCATTTGTTAATTATATATTCATTCAACAAGTGTGTAAGGAGCACTTGTTATATACTAGGCACTGTGCTATATGGTGTCATTCATATAAATTCCTTTTTCTCCCTTCCTCATTCAGAAGTAGCCCTAAATAAATACCAGAAATCAATTCCTAAGTTAAATTTATAAATTTGGGTTGTTTTAGGCACTAGTTAACATAACTTTGTGATAAAATATTTTCAAATATTGTCAAGATCAATTCAAGTTCATGTGTTTCCCCAAAAGCCACTCAGGTCAAGAGCTAAGTTAGTAGCTAACTCCTGTTACTTTTTGAGTTCACGGTTGAACTGAACAGTTAAATAGGGTACATTAAATAAGACAGATTTTGCTTTTGAGTTTGTAAAATGCACTGTATTCTCTGGCATTCTAGAAGTCCTCCTTCCTCATAGTGTTAGAGATACTAGTATGTAGAGATGCTGCTGTATGTAGAGTTCTGAATCAACTCACACTGCGTCATGTATTCCATGTAGAATTTTCAGATGGATCATCAGTCTGGACACAAGAAGGCAACTAAGAGATTGTTAGACACGGATCATCAGTCTGGACACAAGAAGGCAACTAAGAGATTGTTAGGTGATGGCAGTCAGTGAGCATTTCCTTCAGGAGCCCCCAAAACAGAAAATGCCAAGAGCCTTTGTAGGAGACTTTGGACAACTTCTGAGAAACCCATCTTTTAGGTAGAAAATGGGTGAGAGAAGAGATTGGGCCCTTTACATTATCTGTGCTACTGGATCTATGGGAATCTATATCTAGTTGCACTATAGATTCTATAGGCAAACTATCTTCATGTTCTCCATTAGGTTTTTAAAATGAAGTATAATCTCATACCACAAAATTCACCCTTTTAAAGATATACAATTCAGTGGTTTGCAGTGATTCCAATGGTCTAATTCACTATCTAGTACATCTGATATATTAGCTATCTAGAAATCTTAAATATATCTAATAAAACTATCTAGTCCCTGAATCCATGGATTTTAATGTACTCCTCATTGTAATATATTCTTATCATAATTTTTTAACCTTTGAAAAGCATATCAGCAAAAAGTGAACATTCTGCAAAATGAGTAGTCTGCATAGATGGTCAGCACAGATACCAGGAGTACTGCAGAACAGCTCTCATCCAGCCCCAACAGTGTCACTTCCTGATGCTGCTGAGATTTGTAGGATATCTTTGTCCATTTTCCCTTACTATACCACAATATTTGAGACAGGGTTTATTTTGACTCATGGTTCTGGAAGCCCAGCAGCATGGCACTGGTCAGCTTCTGGTGGAAGGTAGGAAAGTGGAAGGATAAGTCCATGTGTCCAGCAGAGGTTACATGGTGAAAGAAGAAGCATGAGAGTTGAACCTTGCATTACAACAACCTGTTCTTTGGGTCACTGGTCTGTCCAGGAGAGCAAGTACTCACTCCCAAGAGATAGCATGGATTTTTTTCATGAGGGCTTTACTCCCATGACCCAAACACCTCCCAGAAAACCCCTACCTCCCAATACTGCTGCATTGAAGAATGAAGCCTCAACGTGAGTTTTGGTGGGTCCAAAATATCTTTAAACCATAGCACAGAGTTGGTGAAGACAGCATCCCTGGAACACGCAAATGTCCCTTCCCAAGTTGGGCTATATAGTGCTTGTTGGATCACCTGTCCTCCCTTTGGGGAGCTCTCTTAGCCAAGCTAGTGGTCTTCTACCTCCTAGTTGCTGGATAGCCTCGGGACCTGCTCTGCCACTCCCACCTCCCAACCCTGTCTGCTTCCTGCCATGGTAAGGGGCAGCAGTATTCCTCCCAGGCCCCATTTTCTGACCAGCTTGGGTGGGTCTAGCCAGCTCTGATTTCTGCTTATATAGCCCATGAGTAGCCTAGTTTTCTGTTCCTCTTGATACCTTCTGTGTATGATTTTTCACTCCCTGACCTGGAGCCTGACTTGAATTCAACACTTAGAAAGTTCTGGAACTTCTGAAGCACAGTGTGTCTCCAGCAAAGACATTCTACCTCTTTTCATGGAAACTGTAGGTCACAGAAGGCAGGAGCCACAGACTATAATATCAGGATTTAGGGCAGTTTAGCAATGGAGCAAGTCCTCTTGTGAGAGAGCTTTTGGGATAAGTGTCCCTGCCTTTCTCAGTGACTGGCACCAGGGAATGTGTGAGGCTCCAGCATGATGCTAGGCACTGAGTAAATAAATGTGGGTCTGTGTTTCTCTTAACATTTGCAAGACTGAGAAAGTAGGCTAAAATGGTGATCAGATGCTGTGCATCTTGCCTTATGGGATAGTATAGTCTTAGAAAAACAGAAAGAAAATCTTTCCTATTATTTCCAGTTGCATGGGTTTTTCTTGAATACTCTTAAATTATTTTTCCATTAACCTTTTTTTCTCTTCTCACTTAGCTTGTATCATATTCACTCCTGCATTTCTACAAGGACCTCATGGCTGCTGGTAGCTCACAACCTGAGACTTGCTTTTTGCAGCTGGCTGTAGCGGTAATGTCTCATTGTGGCAACAGAGAGCCCAGAGTCCTGACCTTTTCTCTGTGATTAACTTCTGCTGCCATGGTCTTTGCCATGCAGCCCTTCTTAATGTTTTCTGAGTCTGTCTGTTTCCGATAGGACTGAGGAGGCACAAAAGGGCGGACTATTCCAGGCTTTGATGTTGACCTTTCCAGGTTTTCATCCAGTCATTATCTTTGTAATTTGTATGCTCATTTCTTGAGTCCAGTGGTTTGGGGCTCTAGAAAGCATCTCTGCTCATCCCCAACCCCTGTGGGTTACCCAGGAAGCCACAGAGTCATACTCAGAGGGCTTTGCCTTTCCTCTTCCCCGCTTTCACTGAACAGCATTAGTGATGTCTATGTGTCTCTCATTAGCAAACCATTCCCAGTGCCCCATTGCTGAATCAGCCCCTGCTGAGCCACCTCCATGTAGGGAGACCCTGTGTTCTTGATGCCAAAACCTTAAGTGGAAACAAGGCAGGTTCTGCCTCCTCTCCAAATCTATAATTGTTCCTGGTCTCCTCTCAGATCCTCACCCTCTGCTACTGCTCATGAATCAGGGAGAGCTGAATTGGAAACCAAGAAAGAAGTTAACTACCTTCTCCCTTTCTCTCCTCCCCAGCCCAGTGAGGAGCCTGACTAGCTGACCAGCAAATGGAACACACCCAGCAATAGTAAATGCACTGTTAGATGGTGGTTTTTCTCTTCCCTTCCCCAGCAACCTTTTAAAAAATTCAAGCTCCTGAGTAATTAGTCCTTTTGAGAATCCCCGTGGATACCAAAATCTGGAGATGCTCAAGTCCCTTGTATAAAATATGCAGTATTTGCATATAACCTTATACTTATCTTCCCCATACTTTAAATCATCTCTAGATTACTTATAATATCTAAAACAATGTAAATGGTATGTAAATAGTTGTTACTCTATTTTGTTTAGAGAATAATAACAAGAAAAAAAAGAGTACAGAGGCAACTGTTACAGGCAAGTTACATAGTAAACAAAACAGGTTGCAAGGTAAGCACTGCTTGAACAGTAGGCACAGGAGATTGAGGGAATGTGGAATGGTGAGAGGCAGCAGGACATGCGGCATCTCACTTCATTCATGTGGATTCAGCATGGTGTTTTGCCTTTTTGGAACTTTCTAGAAATTTATATTTAGAATATTTTTGATCAACAATTGGGCAACTCCTCGGATGCAGAACCTTGGATTTGAGGGCTAACTGTAGCTTATTTTTCTCTCTGTATACCACAAATCACCTTATGATCTTGTTTCCCTCTTTAGATTGGCAGCCAAGAGTGCTCAGACCCCAATTTGTGGCCATGTCTATAGGGGTCACAGCATGAAATTCAAGTACTACTTCACATGGCTTCAATTTTTTCACTTTGCCCCCATTTCTTTTCCTATTATTGTGACTGTTGAATATAGTCATATAAAATGCTTTAGATCTGTTTAGAACAACAAAAGAATACCAGCCAGTTCTAGCTAGTAAAGCATATGTAGTTTTATTCTGGCTATGAATCTACTTGCTATTTTATTTTTTTAGTATAATTAGCAAATAACCATTTTGTTGTTGTTGTTGTTGTTGTTGTTAAATGTAGCACAATATTTAAGAGATGTCACTATTAAAGAGGAACAGCATAAGAGACATTGAAGTAGAAGGATTTGGGCTGAATCACTGTTAACACTGTGAATGCGGACAAATTTCTGAGAATACCCCCAGCCCAGTGTAGTGCCTATTCATATAGTAATCTCCATTGACTATAAAAATGAATTTTATCAGTTAGATTGTTTGAGGATTAAGTGAAATAAGGCAGCTAAAGCCTCCCACATATCCTGGGTGTTTGGTGTGCGCTCAACATTTAGTGACACAACTGTCTTTATTCTCCCTGTTCTACTTATGGTGCCATGGTATACCCTGGGTAAAGGTAAACAGAGTTCATTCTTCTGTGACTGACAGTCAGGAGATTAGCATGTGCTTTATGCCCACAGAATAAGCCAGACCAAAGCCTCTAAGAAAGGGGGCATGTGCAGCCCATAGTATACCATGGGCTCAGTAGAATTTTAAGGAAGCTGGGACCAAGACTGATGGGGATACTATGCAACTAAGAGCTAACAGGCAGTTGGAACTAGAAAGCAGCTGTAGTAGAGATAGAATGTAGAAGGTCTGGGCCTTGGTCCTCAGGATCCAGTTGGAGAAAACTAACCTATCTCCACCTATTCTTGCTTCCTTGGTGATATGAGTGCTGGTTTTCTGGGAAGTGATAAGGTGTTATCATGGTTCAGTGGGCCTGGAGTCTAGTCTCAGTTCTGCCCCTGCCTCTCTGTGTAACCTCAGATGAGTTATTCGGCTTCCTTAACCCTATTTTCTTTATCTTTGAAATGGTGATACCAATAGTATACTGTTGTCATGAGGATCCAGTGAGAAAATGCCTGTCAAGCCTTAGCCTCATGCTGGCCCATGGCAAATGCAGTCAGTGGGTGGTGGCTGCTCTTGTTGGCTCAGGTGCTACACTGGCCACCATGTTATCCTGAGGAGCATCCACCTGTCTCTCTCAGTAAGACCAGAGCTGTGATGATTTGTGTTCTCCATCAAGATGTGTGTGTTGTCTCTGTTCTTGTTCTTTCTCCTTTTCTTTTGTCCTTTAACCTCTTTAACAAAACCAGACCTCGTTATTTAAAGAAGAATTTAAAAGTGTAAGGCAAGCTATGTTTACACTTTTATTTCTTTACAAAAAACAAGGAAGAAAGAGCTGAAATGAAGAAGGCCTCTTTAAGAGTTTTCCTTACCTTTAAAAATAGCGAATGGACCCAAGCAACATAACAAAACCCTGTCTCAAAATAAAAAGGGCTGGGATGTGACTCATTGGTTAAGTGCCCCTGGTTATCGTTATTGCTATGCTTTCACAATCTGAACCTGGTATCCCCACACACACACACACAAATCGCAAATGGAGGGAAGACTTGGGGGCTCCCTTGTCTCCTTTTGCCTGAGAAGGGTGCCTGGATAAGAAGGTGATATTCCTCTGAGACATGAGGTAGGTGCTACATTTGCATATGGTAGTACTGAGGAGGCATTATATGGGAGGAAAGAAAAGAAAAACAGTGGATTTTGAAATTCCTGGACTGTACCAAGCTGTGTTCCTTCCTAAGGGTTGCTCACCTGGTGGTGGTGCCCTTCTCCCCACACCCCTACCACTCCCCATCCCCTTTCTCTTGGGAAGCTGTATTTTATGTATTTAAGCAGACAATGTTCCTTTATTTCACCTGACTCTTTTCCAATTTGTAGCAGCTCACCTGGGGGAACATAATGAAGAGGGCTGTAGTATCTGGGGGAAGGAATTAAACAAATTGTGAAAGTGCAGTGATAATGATGGGCTTACAGGATCATTAATCTGCAGGATCCACATTCATGCCTGTTTGTTATTAGGAATGGTTAGACTCCAGGACCTACCTGGATGAGAAGTGCTGAGTGTCCGAGGCTTAGAGTCTGGACCAGGGTTGGCTGAAGAGCCCCTTTGGTACACCAGCACTCCTTTCCTCTCAGCATCAGTACTGAGTATGCACTGTTTGACATCTTGGGCACAGGTTGGGCTCACAGGCCGACAGTTCTGAGTTTGAAGTATGGTTCACCATTTATTAGCTGTGTGACCTTGGGTAAGTTATTTCACCTTTCTGAGCCTGTTTTCTCACCTGAAAATGTGGATAAATAACAGTGCTACCTTGCTGAGTTGCCTTGAGAATTATATATGTAGAGCATGAAAGTGATTGGGTTATAGTTACTCAACAATATTAGTTATTTTCCCCTTAGGATTCAAAATAAAGATCCTTTCAGGTAGAGGTCATTATATTGTCACTGCAACAGAACCTCTTTCCTTTGCAGAGGAGAAGGAAGAAAGAGTAGCTTTCACTCTCCCAGGATGTAACTGAGGAAGTCAGATAGAGTAATAATTCCCAGAGAACAAAAGCCCAGTACAGAGATACCCTATTCTGCTCTTCAGAGATGTACAATGGCATCCTACAATCTCTGTCATCTACCAGCAGTTGTGACACAGTTGTCATGGCCTGCCTGTGCACAGATTTGGTCATAGCTGTTAATGTTATCACTGCTTTAATTTAATTATGTGTGTTGTTGGTTCTGTATGTGTTGTGTTTAATTGCCATTTTAAATGTCTTCAAAATCACACTATGATTCAGCATTGAAATGAAAAGTCACCGTGAATACTGAAAGCCACTGAGCAGAGGAGAATGTACATTTGCCATTAGCGTAAAGCAAGTAGATTTGCATTTATATTTTCTAGAAGAGCAACAAACAAGTTATTTCTCGGACCTAAAACAGAAAGATAGTTTGTAGCAGATAAATTTTTGTTTTGTTTTAATACTGAATTACCCTTGGAAAAACATGGACTTTGATGACTCTGAATCAGAAAATGATTCAGATGAGTAGGATTCTGGATAGGAAGTTTTGGAGCTTACCCAATTTATGTTCCCATATTTCCTTTTAATGTATGCCCAAGAGCAAGAAAAGGTTTTTAAAATTTGTTATTCTAAGTGACCAGAAAGCAAAGAATCATTGTTTCCTTGGTGGCATATTAAGATAAAGAGCAAAGTTGCTCTCTGAAAGAAAACGATGCACAACCCTGTTGAATTTAATGGAGGACACCTGTGACAGGATAGCATTCTTGGGAGTCAGAAGCCCATGTTTAGGGTTCATGCTTGCCAGGTACCTACTAGTCCTCATGGAGTCCTGACCTCCCCATCAGTGCTTTGCCAGGTGTCCCAGAGCCAGGGGTCCTTTGGAACCAAGACTGGATCAAAAAGTGTTCTCTGAGAGGAAAATTGGTCCAATGGTGCCAGCCATGCGAAGGACTTGGAGAAAATTCCTTTGGACTAGATAGTCACTTACTGAGTGCCTGTCTATCATGTGCTGCCGCTGTGTTAGGCACCTCAGGGGTTGTCCTGATGCTTACAGCAGTGCTGAAAGGTCTCCACTGGACAAGTACTGCCCTTTTAGAAAACACTTGGCCAGGCTTAAGGAAGATGGCGGCGAAGGGAGTGCATCACCCCCGTGCGCCGCGTCACTGTGCGGGAGAAAGATGAGGTGAAACAGCTGAAGGCTGTCTTGTTGGGAAATTCCAGCGAAATTGAGGTGCTCCAGAATCTAGTAGAGGGATTTCCATCGCGTGAGGTTCGGCTGCGGGGGCTCGGACGTGGGCGATTTCTCCGCACGGAGGGTCACATTGCCTGATCGGCGGATAACCCCACGGCTGGAGTCTGCGGCGCGCGCTGGGAAGCGGCAAGGTGCCGGACTGGGGGTGCAGCGATGCGGATTCTGGGGGCTCCTGCCAGCGGCGTAATGGCCGTGCTTAGTGCTGAGTTCTGGGTTTGAGACGGAGGAGAGAAGCGGTCCAGTTCGGTTTTCGACACCGGTCGGACCACGGAGGGGGACAGCGGCCGCCATCTTGGAGAACTGATGGAATCATCCCTGTTTTCTACTGATCTCAGCTCATTCAGCTACGGAACAGGTGATTTCAGGCTGGCATTTGCCTGCTTCTCGCAGACAGATCACTCAGGTTCAGGGCTAGAGAACCTGTGGAGAATACTCCTTGGGGCTCGCTCCTAGCAAAGCATGCACCGAGCTCTGAGCGGCCGGGTTCTGGTTCCCGCAGCTGCTTTGGCCCAGGGCTGGGGAACCTGCGGAGACTGCGTATTGAAGCCAGCTCCTAGTGGAGCGTGCATCGAACTCGAAGCGGCTGGGTTCTGACCCCCGGAACAGTTTTGGCCCAGGGCTGGGGAACACGCGGGGTCTGCGTCTTTGAGCCTGCTCCCAGCAGAGGGTGCACCGAGCTTGGAGAGCTTGGAGCGGCCGGGCTCTGGCTTCCGGAGCTGCTTTGGCCTAGGGCTGGGGAACCTGCAGAGATCGCTCCTTGGAGCCTGCTCCTAGCGGAGCGTGCACCGGGCTCGGAGAGGCCGGATTCTGGCTCCCTGAGCGGCTTTGGCCCAGGGACGGGGACCCCGCGGTAACTGCTTCTCGGTCCGGGTTCTGCTGGGTGCAGTGGGGGCCAGAGGGGCAGAGGGGAGCTGCCGCCTGCACCCAGAATAGGCCAAGTGACCCGCCGGCGTGGTATCACGACACCCCAACTGCAGCTGGGGCCGAAGAGAGTAGCCGCCTACACCTGGAACAGGACCAGCGACCCGACGGCGCGGTAGCCAAGTCACCCCATTTGGAATAGGGGCTGTGTAGAACCACCGTCTGAGCCTGCAAGGTAGGCAGACCTACGACCCACTGGCAGGACAGGCCCGGTAGCCTGCCAGCGTGGTGGACACGTAGCACCTAGGCAGTCACGTCACACTGGTTGGAGTGGGGGTGGAGCAGAGCCGCCTCCGGTGTCCGGAAAAGGCCCAGCGACCCATTGGAGAAGCAGTCAGGTAGCCCCATTTGGAGTGGGGGCCGAGCAGAACTGCCGCCCGAGCCCGCAAGGTAGGCAGACCTGAGACCCACCGGCGGAACAGGCCTAGAGGCCTGCCAACGTGGTAGACATGTCACACGTCACCACAGTTGGAGTGGGGGCAGAGCAGAGCCGCCACCCGTGCCCGCAGGGTGGGCAGACCTGCGACTGACCAGCGTGGTAGACAGATCACCCTAATTAGAGGAGGAGCACAGCCACTACCCACCCTGCAAGGGAGATTTTCCAACTATAGAAGAGCAATATAAATAAATAGGGGGAAAATTTCAAAAACACAACAGTTTCACCAAGCAGAAAGAAACGCGAGCAGTATGAAAAGACAAGGAAAGAAAGGACCACAAGCAATGCAGGTCAACTCAACTTTAGAAGAGGTAATAGCTGCAACAGATAGAATGTCAGATAAAGAGTTCAGGATATACATGCTTCAGATGATCTGGAGTCTCAAGGAAGACATGAGACAGCAAAATCAGACAATGAAAGATCACTTTGACAAGGAACTACATAAACAAATCCAGGAAGCAAAAGATCAATTACACAGGGAGATAGAGGTAATAAAAAACAAACAAACAGAAATCCTAGAAATGCAGGAAGCAATAAACCAACTTAAAAACTCAATTGAGAATACTATCAGCAGAGTAGATCACTTAGAAGATAGAACATCAGACAATGAAGACAAAATATTTCAACTTGTAAAGAACATAGACAGCTCAGCAAGACTGCTAAGAAACCATGAGCAGAACATCCAAGAAATATGGGATAACATTAAAAGACCAAACTTAAGAGTCATTGGGATACAGGAAGGCACAGAGCTCCAAACCAAAGGAATGAGCAATCTATTCAATGAAATAATACGAGAAAACTTCCCAGACTTGAAGAATGAGACAGAATCCCAAATCCTAGAAGCCTACAGGACGCCGAATGTGCAAAATCATAAGAGATCCACACCTAGACACATTATAATGAAGATGCCCAACATACAGAATAAGGAGAGAATTTTAAAAGCTACAAGAGAAAGGAAGCAGATTACATTTAGGGGTAAACCAATCAGGATAACAGCTGATCTCTCAACACTGACTCTGAAAGCTAGAAGACCCTGGAATAACATATTTCAAACACTGAAAGAAAATGGGTTCCAACCAAGAATCGTGTATCCGGCGAAATTAAGCTTCAGGATGGAAGATGAAATTAAAACCTTCCACGATAAACAAAAGTTAAAAGAATTTGCAGCTAGAAAACCATCTCTCCAAAAAATCCTTGGCAAAACATTACAGGAAGAGGAAATGGAAAATAACAATGAAAACCAACAGTGGGAGGTAGGACAGTAAAGGGGGGAAAGTAATCAAAGAGGAAAACAAATAAGGTTTAGTAACATTAATAAACAAATATGGCTGGAAGAACAAACCATATCTCAATAATAACCCTAAATGTTAATGGCTTAAACTCACCAATTAAGAGACACAGGCTCGTTGAATGGATCACAAAATAAGACCCAACAATATGCTGCCTACAGGAGACACATTTGATAGGAAAAGATATACATAGACTGAAGGTGAAAGGTTGGGAAAAATCATATCACTCATATGGATTGCGGAAACAAGCAGGAGTGTCCATACTCATATCTAATAAAATAGATTTCAAGCCAAAGTTAATCAAAAGGGATAAAGAGGGACACTACATACTGCTCAAGGGAACCATATACCAACAAGACATAACAATCATAAATATATATGCCCCAAACAATGGTGCAGCTATGTTCATCAAACAAACTCTTCTCAAGTTCAAGAGTCTAATAGACCACCATACAATAATCATGGGAGACTTCAACACACCTCTCTCACCACTGGACAGATCTTACAAACAAAAGTTGAATAAGGAAACTATAGAACTCAATAACACAATTAATAACCTAGACTTAATTGACATATATAGAATATACCACCCAACATCAAGCAGTTACACTTTTTTCTCAGCAGCACATGGATCCTTCTCAAAAATAGATCATATATTATGTCACAGGGCAACTCTTAGACAATATAAAGGAGTAGAGATAATACCATGCATCTTATCTGATCATAATGGAATGAAACTGAAAATCAATGACAAAAGAAGGAAGGAAAAATCATGCATCACTTGGAGAATGAACAATAGGTTACTGAATGATCAATGGGTTTTAGAAGACATCAAGGAGGAAATGAAAAACTTCTTAGAGTTAAATGAAAACACAGACACAACATATCGGAATCTATGGGACACATTGAAAGCAGTTCTAAGAGGAAAATTCATTGCTTGGAGTTCATTCCTTAAAAAAAGAAAAAACCAACAAATAAATGATCTCATACTTCATCTCAAAATCCTACAAAAAGAAGAGCAAAACAACAGCAAAAGAAGTAGAAGGCAAGAAATAATTAAAATCAGAGCTGAAATTAATGAAATCGAAACAAAAGAAACAATTGAAAAAATTGACAAAACTAAAAGTTGGTTCTTTGAAAAAATAAATAAAATCGACAGACCCTTAGCCATGCTAACGAAGAGAAGAAGAGAGAGAACTCAAATTACTAGCATACGGGATGAAAAAGGCAATATCACAACAGACACTTCAGAAATACAGAAGATAATCAGAAATTATTTTGAATCCTTATACTCCAATAAAATAGAAGATAGTGAAGGCATAGATAAATTTCTTAAGTCATATGATCTGCCCAGATGGAGTCAGGAGGATATAGACAACCTAAACAGACCAATAACAATAGAGGAAATAGAAGAAACCATCAAAAGACTACCAACTAAGAAAAGCCCAGGACCGGATGGGTATACAGCAGAGTTTTACAAAACCTTTAAAGAGGAACTAACACCAATACTTTTCAAGCTATTTCAGGAAATAGAAAAAGAGGGAGAACTTCCAAATACATTCTACGAGGCCAACATCACCCTGATACCTAAACCAGACAAAGACACTTCAAAGAAAGAAAACTACAGACCAATATCTCTAATGAACCTAGATGCAAAAATCCTCAATAAAATTCTGGCGAATGGGATACAAAAACATATCAAAAAAATTATACACCATGATCAAGTAGGATTCATCCCTGGGATGCAAGGCTGGTTCAATATACGGAAATCAATAAATGTTATTCACCACATCAATAGACTTAAAAATAAGAACCATATGATTATCTCGATAGATGCAGAAAAAGCATTCAACAAAGTTCAGCATCCCTTTATGTTCAAAACTCTAGAAAAATTAGGGATAACAGGATCATACCTCAACATTGTAAAAGCAATCTATGATAAGCCACAGGCCAGCATCATTCTGAATGGAGAAAAATTGAAGGCATTCCCTCTAAAATCTGGAACAAGACAGGGATGCCCTCTCTCACCACTTCTGTTCAACATAGTCCTCGAAACACTGGCCAGAGCAATTAGACAGACGAAAGAAATTAAAGGCATAAAAATAAGAAAAGAACTTAAATTATCACTATTTGCAGATGACATGATTTTATACCTAGCAGACCCAAAAGGGTCTACAAAGAAACTATTAGAGCTAATAAATGAATTCAGCAAAGTGGCAGGATATAAAATCAATACGCATAAATCAAATGCATTCCTGTATATCAGCAACAAATCCTCTGAAACGGAAATGAGGACAACTACTCCATTCACAATATCCCCCCAAAAAATAAAATACTTGGGAATCAACCTAACAAAAGAGGTGAAAGACTTATACAATGAAAACTACAGAACCCTAAAGAGAGATATAGAAGAAGACCTTAGAAGATGGAAAAATATACCCTGTTCATGGATAGGCAGAACTAACATCATCAAAATGGTGATATTACCAAAAGTTCTCTATAGGTTTAATGCAATCCCAATCAAAATCCCAATGGCATTTCTTGTAGAAATAGAGAAAGCAATCATGATTCATATGGAAAAATAAAAGACCCAGAATAGCAAAAACAATGCTAAGCAGGAAGGGTGAATCAGGCGGTATAGCGATACCAGACTTCAAACTATACTACAGAGCAATAGTAACAAAAACAGCATGGTACTGGTACCAAAACAGGTGGGTGGACCAATGGTACAGAATAGAGGACACAGTAACCAATCCACAAAACTACAACTATCTTATATTTGATAAAGGGGCTAAAAGAATGCAATGGAGGAAGGATAGCATCTTCAACAAATGGTGCTGGGAAAATTGGAAATCCATTTGCATCAAAATGAAACTGAATCCCTTTCTCTCGCCATGCACAAAAGTTAACTCAAAATGGATCAAGGAGCTTGATATCAAACCAGAGACAAGGCATCTGATAGAAGAAAAAGTTGGCTACGATCTACATACTGTGGGGTTGGGCTCCAAATTCCTCAATAGGACACCCATAGAATAAGAATTAATATCTAGAATCAACAAATGGGACTTGCTCAAACTAAAAAGTTTTTTCTCAGCAAAAGAAACAATAAGAGAGGTAAATAGGGAGCCTACATCATGGGAACAAATCTTTACTCCACACACTTCAGATAGAGCCCTAATATCCAGAGTATACAAAGAACTCAAAAAATTAGACAATAAGATAACAAATAACCCAATCAACAAATGGGCCAAGGACCTAAACAGACACTTCTCAGAGGAGGACATACAATCAATCAACAAGTACATGAAAAAATGCTCACCATCTCTAGCAGTCAGAGAAATGCAAATCAAAACCACCCTAAGATACCATCTCACTCCAGTAAGATTGGCAGCCATTATGAAGTCAAACAACAAGTGCTGGAGAGGATGCGGGGAAAAGGGTACACTTGTTCATTGTTGGTGGGACTGCAAATTGGTGCAGCCAATTTGGAAAGCAGTATGGAGATTTCTTGGAAAGCTGGGAATGGAACCACCATTTGACCCAGTTATTCCCCTTCTCGGTCTATTCCCTAAAGACCTAATAAGAGCATGCTACAGGGACACTGCTATATCGATGTTCATAGCAGCACAATTCACGATAGCAAGATTGTGGAACCAACCTAGATGCCCTTCAATAGATGAATGGATAAAAAAAATGTGGCATTTATACACAATGGAGTATTACTCTGCATTAAAAAATGACAAAATCATAGAATTTGGAGGAAAATGGATGGCATTAGAGCAGATTATGCTAAGTGAAGCTAGCCAATCCCTAAAAAACAAATGCCAAATGACTTCTTTGATATAAGGGGAGTAACCAAGGACAGGGTGGGGACGAAGAGCTTGAGAAGAAGATCAACATTAAACAGGGATGAGAGGTGGGAGGGACAGGGAGAGAGAAGGGAAATTGCATGGAAATGGAAGGTGATCCTCAGGGTTATACAAAATTACATATAAGAGGAAATGAGGTGTAAGAGAAGAATAATACAAGTGGAAGAAATGATTTACAGTAGAGGGGGTAGAGAGAGAAGAGGGGAGGAGAGGGGAAGGGAGGGGAGGGGAGGGGAGGGGGGATAGTAGAGGATAGGAAAGGCAGCAGAATACAACAGACATGAGTATGTCAATATGTAAATCAGTGGAAGTGTAACTGATGTGACTCTGCAATCTGTATACGGGGTAAAAATGGGAGTTCATAACCCACTTGAATCAAACTGTGAAATATGATATATTAAGAACTTTGTAATGTTTTGAACGACCAACAATAAAAATAAATAAATAAATAAAAAGAAAACACTTGGCTAAGATATAACAAAAGATATTTAAAAAGAAAAAGTCCTGCCCTTTGACTTAGTAATTCAATGTATGGGAATTCATGCACATGAATTTGTTCATTTTCATAGTAATGTTACTTATGTTATTGGAAGCAACTTACTGTCAGACTCTAGGGATAGGATTCAGTAAATTATGATACATCTATAATTGGTGAAAAATATTCAGTTTTTAAGATTGCTGGGCAAAAGGGCATGGCATTTAAACCTACATATATAAATTATGAAGATTATAGAGCAATATGGGGGAATGTTATTGTGACCAACAAGAAAACAATAAAATTTCAAAGATACACAACTGTTAATGTGGTTTAATATTAAAAAAGGAATAATGCAGACATAAAAACAGTTCTATTAAGATGATATAATCATGGGTAGGTGTTATTTTTTTTATTCTTTTTGATAAAGAGGCAAAGAAAATAGGTTTCCAATAAAATGAGTCAGTAGCTGCAATAATTATTGAGGTATATTGAGAATAGGAATTATTTTCAGAATGTCCCTAAAATTACCTAGTTTTACATGCTTACTAACACTGAGATGTTAAGGAGGCTCTGGGTTTCTTTTTCTCCCCTTCCCATAAATTTAAAATTTGATTATGTATTTGCAGAGTAAAAATGCTGTAGATTCTGGGAAGACATTTGAAGCTTTGTAGGCAAACGATGATAAAATAAAAGGTATTTGTCCAAATTTGAATTCTTACAAAACATGGAACTGCTATGATTTCAGAATAAATGTGTTTTAAATATTTTCTAAATAGAGAGCTGTTGCAGTCCTAACAATACTTGGCTAAGAAACTATTTCTATGATAGGCCATAATTACTCTTTGGAAAATTATTGGGCTTTAAAAAATTCCTACCTAAAGATGCCAGAAGGGCAAGTCCCACTTTGTCCCTTCTTGTATCTACAGTAACTTCTATAAAGTTCTTTTGCCCTCTCTTTCAGGGTATCATGGATTTTTATTTCTGAGCAAAAGGGCATGGCATTTAAACCTACATATATATATAATTGTACAAAATATTTCTTTTTTTCAGATAGAGCCTATGGTTAAATTTATACAAAGGGTTTTTGCCATAGGTATTATTTTAACCTTTTACTCTGTGTTTTTTTTTTTTTTTGAGAGTCTTTTTCTGTATGTTAACTTGTTTGTTCATATTTCATTTCTGAAATTCTAATTAAAACTTGTGGTCACTAATCAGTTGTATGATTAAGTGTAAGAACTAGAAAAGTTGATAGAATTTAGTTATGTATTATAGATATGAGCTTTTTTTCCTTTCCTATGTGTTAGGCTGTGCTCCTAGACACATTTAATAAGTGGCCATTTTTCTGGAATTCTGCACTCTTCCTGCTTTCTTTCATTACATTAGGCAAGGTTCCACTGGATGAGACATTTGCAGTCTCAAGACTTCCTGCCAGGGTTCAGACTTTGTATTTTTGACATTGAAGCTGTCTTGTTCCTGAAGCTACTTAATTAGAAACACATTCATTTCAATGTACACTGGAAAAAGCTCGGACAGCAAAGCCAGGCACACTGGGAAGTTGGAGCATTTGTGTAGCTGGCAGCTAAACTAATGGTTTACAGTTTAAGGGGGAAAAAAATATCACCGGGCATTTCCTTCTCATAGAAGCAGAGAGAAGCTGAATGTGCCCAGCAGATACTTTAAAAAAGAGAGAAGACAACGATGGAAGAAAAGAAAGGATAACTTCACTTTCAGTACTGTTGTGTATATGGTTCTTTCTTTGGCTATTATCAAATATAAAAGTCTCCTAGAAGAATAGTTTTCAAACTGTGCTGCTAATATTGAAGTCTGTTCTGCAGACTTCCAAAATATATTACTTCTTAGATCTGTAATAAGGAGGAAATTTTATATTTTGGGGAAGGATTTTTGCTTGGAAAATTTTATTTGTTGAATACTAATGAGGGAATTGTGTCCTTTCTTATTTTAAAAATGTTTGAGCATATCAAAATTTACATCTGATCATCTGATGTTTAGAAATTTTTGTTGTCTCACCATTGCTTCCCAGATAAAGCCTAAACCACTTCATTTTCTGTTGTAAGCAAACCTTTCCTGCTTGGTTACTTGCCCATCCTTGTTTCTTCAACCTATCCCCAAAGAGCCATCTTTGTCCATGCACTTTGACTCCCCCAGCTGTCCCAGAGGAAATGTACCTAATCAACTTAGTATGAACCAAGTGTCTTTCCTCCAACTCATAAAAATAATAATGATAAATTTTGTGCACATTTCATACAATGTATCATGTACTGGAGAGACAGATGGAAAAGTTTCCAGTCTCTTCCTTCCTCTCTGCTCTTTGATCTCCCTCATCTGCCCCTAGAAAAGACACCGTGTGATTGGTGAACCTGGGAGTTGTAGGTTCCTTATCAAAGTGACGCCAAAGAAGAAACAGGTACATGTTGGAGTCAAAGCCCAGGTTTTACCATTTCCTTGGTTTTGTGGCATTAAATAAGTGATTTACTGCTCTGGTCTGTTTCCTCCTCTGTAAAATGTGGGGTTATACCCATCTTATAAAGTTATTTTGTGGATTAACAAAGCTGAATTTATAGGTCTTCATGTAACCACTAGCACATTTATCATTGGTAGGTAGTATCATAAATGATCATGTGTACACACATACATGCACACAGGCTCCTGAAAACAAAGGAAGGACTGGTCAATCCCAAATGCCCAGGTTTTAAAGCCTTTGAGTTGGGCTCTCCTTCTTTGCTTAGTCACTGAACCTGGGTAACTTGTTGAATGAAGCAGTTAACAGAGTCTTTATGAATGGTATCATCAGGTGGCATGTGTTCCACTGGGTGAAGAAGCTTACTGGCAGCTCTCCAAATACTTTGTTCAATCAGAATGGGCAGTAGATGACATCTTTTGGTTGTAGAAGAAAACAGCAAATAATAAATTATTCTTCATTGAAACCCATTATGTCCTCCATGCAATTTTTATTGCTTTTTTGATTATAATCATGGCAATCATAGCTTCCATTTATATCGGGAACTCTACTCATCACTTGATGAATATTTTCTGTCATTCTAATAACATTCCAGTTTGAGTCCAGGTTCCCATTTTAAAGCCTGGGTGACCAAGGCCATGCAGCTGCATAGCTGCTGTCAAGGGACTGACACCAAGGCTGGTGCTCTTCTTACTCCCCATGCTGTTTCCAATGCTGCCTGTGTTTTGAAATTCTTCTGAAGTTTCTAGGCTTGGGAACAAAATGTCACATTAGGATTTTTGTTGTGAAAGGAAATGTAACTGTGCATACGTTTATTAAAACAGTTTTTCTCCAAATAGTGAACCATCTGTAATTTTCTGTTGGAAGCAACAGACATTAAAGCAGCTGTGTGTCTCTGTTTCTCTTCACAGTGCTCCCATGCCCTACCTCATAGGAATCCATTTAAGTTTAATGGAGGTAAGTTGTCTTCTTTCCTCCCTGATCACTCAACTTGGGGTTTGTCTTGCTTTGTGTAGTGGAAAGCTGTGGTCTTGGGATACACATCTCTGTGAATGAGAGCAGATCAGAACAAAGCAAAAGCTCATGTGTATTCCCCTTCTGGGTGCACAGGACTGAGTTCCTTTTAGACCCTTTCAGTTGGCTCTTGACTCCAGGGCTTTCCCACTTTGCTTAGAGATTACAGGCTTTTATGGGTGAGGGGTTATAAAGGTTATGAAGGTAGGGAGGCCAGAGGAAAGGGTTCTATGAGGGTTTGAACAAGGGAAGAGAAATGGTTCACTTTTTATAATAATGTGTATTCTAAACCACTATAACAGTATTGTATTTTTGTTCTTTTGTATTTTGAGAATATGATATAAATGGTGGATAGAAGTGTGAAGAGGAGTATTAAAATTATCCCCAATACCATTATTCTGGATTGAATTACTGTTAGAATTTTACTATTCTTAATTCTAGTCTTCATTCTGAGAATATGTATTTTAAATAAATGTGCATGATTGATATGTGACATATATATAATTTTATGTCTTAATTTTACTTAACATTATGGTATGAGTACTTATACATGTTTTTGTCTACTCTTAGTAACAATGATTTTCAATTTGCTACCTGTCATTCCCACCATTTGGATATACCACAACTTAACTATTTTCCTACTGTTGAACACTTAGATTGTTTATAATGTTTTCACTATTATAAATAGCATTTCAGTGAACATCTTTATGCATAAGGCTTTATCTGCATTTTGACTTATTTCCTTAGCATAGAATCCCTAAAGTAGAAATGCTTGGTCAAAGCTCTGAATCTGATGCCAGATTGCTTTCTGTATGGCTGTACCAATTAGATAGCAGTTCTTTTAAAGGACTTTTCTGTGCTTCTGTAAGTGCCATTAGTTTGTAGACATGAACCTCAAGCCTTTTCCTCCTCAGGAGGGAGCAGACATTTGTACTAGAGCAGAATGGGGCAGGGGGTGGGCGTCTTGCCTATATCACACAGGAGATAAGCTCTGGAGGGGAATCTACAGCCATGTCCGTCTGTGATGGTGCTTTGCATCTCTTAAAGGAAGTGCTACTTCTCTTCTTCTGTTGCCTTCATTTCACGTCGACGAGGACCACCTGCTTCTCCACTAACTGTTGCACACTGTGCTATTGTGCTTACGAAAATGAAACAAGTTGGTTATCGAAAAACCTGTTTGTTTGACATTGAGAATCTTGATCAAAATAGACCACAGAAATCTGCTCAAATTTCTAATTTGACAGGACGGCCATGTGGCTCCTACATTCTGTTAACAGTCCCTCCCTGTCATCACCCAGCCCTAAGCACATACAGTACACAGTTTATGGACTATCTTGGATGATGTATTTAGATCAGATTGAAGAGATTTCTTCTGTTTTACCTTTATTTGTCAAGTTGGGGAGTCTATTCAAAGCTCTTGTATGAAAAATGAAAAAGTGAATACTTTTTAATAGACCTTTCCCAGCAGTTGCTATAGGGTTTGAAACACTGATCTAAAGACTATTTGGCCTAATCAGCATCTACAACTTCCTCCTGCTTCTCCTCTTGCCTTCCAGTCTGCTCCAGCACAGGCTTTTTCAAACACTTTTAATGTCCCCCTACCTTTAGCATTCTAGATAATTCCAGCAAGTATCTAGTCCTGGATTGCTTTTCTTCTCTACTTGCCCTCTATCATTTGTATTAAGCTTTTTGCTTCAGTTACCAAGTCAAAGTCATTGACTCTCAGCTGTGACTCTAATGTTGCTCTGCCTCTCTGTCAGGTCCAAAGTTTCAAACACCAACTGAGTTTCACATGGTTGTGCTACAGATGTCTCACTCAGCCTTCCCCCAAACAATTTATTGTCTGTGTGTGCATGTGCATGCCAACACACACACACACACACAAACAAACACACATACACACAAACTCACACTGAACCAATCCACTCCCCTTCCTATATTCCCAGTCCCTATGAATGGAACCATTGGCTTCATAGATGCCAAAGTGGGACACTTTGAGGATGGCTTAGTGTCCCTCTTTCTCACTCAGTCTATCTGAATTCTTACCACACCAAAAATGTCTCTTGCCCTGTTTCTCCTTCATTGTCTTCATTGACATGTTTTCTTTGCTTTCCTGGATTCTTGCAAAGCCTTATTTATTCATTTGATAAGCAAAATGAGGGCCTCTTATGTTCCAAGCATTGTGCTTAGTGCTGGACTTTGGAAGATTTATTCCATAGCACTGACATGGAATGTGTTGCCTTCTGCCTGATCACTGCTTTAGGTGGCCCACTTTCCCTCTGCACTATCCCTGAGTTCTGGGTGGTTTTTTCTTCTAATGTCAGGTCTTCCGCACATCACTGCTAGAGTACTTGTTAGCCAGTGCGTAGGCTATCAGATCCACATACTTGCACCTTTGCATGGAGAGGCCCTGCCCTTCTCTACCTCTTCCAAGAGGTCTTCGGTCTGCTGTCTTCCTTCTTTCACTTAAAGAACCTCTAACTCTGAATGATAGCTGTTTGCTTCCCTGTTCTCTCTGTCATCCCCTGGAGCATGAATTGTCTGGGAACAACGCATATTGTCATTCTCTCGTGCCCTCGGCATCTTTACGGTGCATCAAGCAGTTCATGCTTACTGAAAAGAAGGGTGGAATGAATGCTTAGGGAATTGTAATTTGGAGCATATTCAGGAGCCCTCCAATGGGCATCACTGTTTGCAGGCAACCCAGTACCATAATTTTACATAAAGACAAGGGAGGTAAATTTTTTTTGTTACCTTTTCTATGATTGTAAGTAATTTGAAGCAAGGCCTTTTGTAGTAAAATTTACAGTGCAAAATATGTGTGCATGTTGAAGCTAAAACTTGAAACAGTTTGCACTTAGGTGAATGGGCGAGAGTCTACTCTGTCCAGTTTTTGAAGGGCTGTAAGTATGAAAGCTCAGGATGCACTGGCCAAGACAGATCTTGGCCCTGTCATTTGACTGAGATTGGGAAGGAATTTGCTGTGTTGAACAACTATGTGGTTAACACCAAAAGAAAAACAAACATGGTAGTTTCCCCACCCTTGAAACCAGCCTTTTGAACAAAGGAGTGTTTCCTGGGTGCATAGGGCAGCTATGAACTCCACATGTCAGAATTTTGTCTCCTGATCTCTTCCCCTGGGTTTCAGCTCACACTCAGAGAGCCCTATTGTGCTTCCTGAGTAGATTTATCAGGTTCAGTTATACCTTTCAGTGCTAAAGATGCTTCCTCTGTGATTTGCTTCAGGAAAACGGGCTGTAACACTTGGGCAGGAGCACAGACCTGGGGCCAAGGAGAGCTCTTTAAGGAAGGAGTTCAGAGAGGCCCATCTCTTCTCACTACACTAGTTTTCTTACTGGCAATTCAGCAAAAGGCTTATTTTTGACTGTCTTGTTATTTTTTCTTGAAAGCTATAGGCACCTTATTATGCCTTTGCATATGTGCCAGAATTTTTTAAACTTCAAATGAATGTGGCAGATGTTCGTAAAAGTTTAGAAAAAGCTACCATAGGAAGACTTTTTAACCATTTTTATGACACTCAAATTTATTGCACAAAAAGAAAGAGAAATTATAATCGAGTATTCTCATTTGGAAAAAGGTTATTTTGGGGAAAGACCTAATTCTAGTCTTCAAGCTCAAACAGGATGCTGTTGCTGTTTGTTAAATGGTAACCTTGTCACCATAAAGAGTCTACTTTCCTTCTAAAGTGACAAGTTTGTAGCTGATATCGTTCTCTCTCCTTCTGCCTTTTGATATTCTTTCTCTCATTTAAGCAATTTGAGGCTAGTGGCAAGTTAGCAGAATAGCCAAGGGTATTGGCATAGACCTCACTTCTTCTTGGAGAGAATGATCATGTTAGTTGGCAGCTAGGAAATCCCAAAACATGGCCAGATTACATAGTGACTATTTCCTTTCATTCAACCGATCTCAATTTAGTTCAAATGACATTTATTCAGTCCCTCTTATATACCATATCTGGCAGCAGGGGCCAGGTCATGCCTAGTAGATGATGCTTCTGTTTAATAAATGGAGATCTACCCCCAAGCTTCACAGTGTTTTGTGTACAGGCCTGGCGGGGGCTAGGGGGCATGTATCCAGAAGGTATTCGATATTACTGTTGATGGTGGATTAGTGAGGAAGGAGGAAGGCAAGGTGATAGCAATGACATAGTTCCAAAGAGAAGCTCAGGCTAGCTTGTAAATGAAGTTCCACCTGTACGCTGAGGCAGTGAGGGCCCTGGATTCTGGCTTTCCTCCTTCCTGCTCATGTGATCTCGGGCAAGGCAATTGTCTGCTGAGCCTGGTTTTCTCACTTATAATCAAAGGGTAAAAATCTTCTTTGAGGGATCATGGAAAGGATATAGTGAAAAATTCGGATGTCCAGCACATACAGAGTGCTGCAAAGTCAACAGTTATTGCTGTTTCTATTTATTCAGTGGCCTTAAAGCCATTTACATTGTTAAGGTGATGACTTTGAAATTGTTTTAGAAACCCTTAGGTTCCAAGGGTCATCATCCTCATTCCCTAGAGAAAAAGCTTTAGCATAGTTGGTTTGTGCCTGCCCCATTTTCTCCTGGTTTGCAGTATAGGAGGCAGTACCAGTATTGGGAATGATACTTTTGTAGGATTTGATAAATGTGCTTCTGTACTTCTGTGTGGCCACTTCTTTACTATGTTAACTTCAGTCATGATACTTTGTCTTTCTGGATTTTTTTTTAACTTTCTTTATCTACAAGAGCTGAGTCCTGCAGATGTCAGCATATTCCAGAATCTAACATATGTCAGGAACCCAGGATAGAGGATATAGTTTTTCCCCAGCAATTTGTTGGCAATCTTGTGTCCAGGCATGGCACTATACCAGGAGTTCTGTATAAAATGGTGATTATGACATAACCTCCACCTTCTTGACATTTGGTCTGGAGCAAATGCACACAGTAGAAAATAATTGTGGTGTGGGGGCTGAGGTTGTGTCTCAATGATAGAGCTCTTCTCTAGCATGGGTGAGGCACTGGGTTCAATCCTCAACAACACATAAAAATAAATAAATAAATGTCCAACTACAACTTTTAAAGAAACAAAGAAATTGTGGTAGATTGGGGCTGCTTCAGGCTTGGGGAAGGGAGGCATCATCTCTAGTCTAGCTTTTCCAACCTGAGGTCTACACCTCTCAAGAGAAAATAGAAAAGTGAAGCCTAACAGATAAGAACTAGGAGCAACAGGGGAGCAGGGGACACCATGTACAGAGTTTTGAGGTGTAGACCAGGGGACTTTCTAGGAAGTATGAGGCATTCTGTGTCTACTAGGAGCAAGGAGCTGAAGGTAAAAGGGAGACCTGAGTTTTGCAGGAAGAGGCCAAGCCATCCAGGGCCATGTAAGACGCGTTAAAGAGTTTCAACTTTATAGGGCAACAGAGAGCCATTGAAGGGTGTAAATAGGGAGGGATATGGTCAGGCCTTCTCCTTGTGGGCCATTAGAAACACAGTCCTTCCATATAAAATGCTTGGAAACTGCTTAACCATGTTAATAAAGTAAATGGATATTTGTAAAGATCAAGGTAATTCTTAAGGAAATTACACACCAAAACCATGTATATAAAATTCAGATGTGTTAGCATCCCCAACCCAAGCTTCTGAATGGTTCCTTTGCCACCAAACTGTGGTGAGGTGTTTGTAGCGATGGTTTTCTTTGAGGTTTTTAAGCACCACTTTTACTAGAGTTGTCTTCTCCTGTTTTCAGTACATTTATGCATCAGATATTCTTTCTGTAGCCCAGTTTGAGGGTATAAATTTAGATGATACACTAAGTGGTTATTGCAGATAGTGGGAACAGGGTGAGTGGGACCCACATACCAAATTGCAGGCCCCTGGGTAGCTGTCCCCACCAATGCAATTGCATGAGGTGTGCGATGGATGCTCAGGGAGGTCAGGCTCCCAGCATTCCTCCCTGTCTCTTCCTCATCATCATTTCTCTAGGAAGATTTAGACATCAGCCCCCAAAAGCCTGATTTTGCAAGTAGACCAAGTGCTTGGAGTGCTCAGTGGCACTAAGCCTCTATTCTAAGAATTGGATCCAAGTGCCTAATCAAAGCTCAGATTGGTTGCTGGAATGCAGAGGCCACATTTATGTGTGTCCACAGTAGGGCTCCTAGTTTGAATATGGGGCTTTTACACAAAATAATAGGATTTTTTCTTTGTGTTTCAGAGAACCTGAATTTCTGTCAATTGAGTTTGTACTATTTTAACTATTTTCTTTTTATCCCCTTGCCATAGAAAGTCTTTAATCCTTTGTCCCTTTAAAAAATATATATTTATTTTTAAACAGTTTCATAGTGAGTGGAGAGTATTTCTTGTTTACCACTGTATCACTTTGATGCTTCACAGGACCCCATGTGTAGACAGAATTAAGGTGTAGTTTGCATTGTTAATGCTCAGCTAATGCAAAACTCTGAGCCATAATCATATTTGGCTAGAAATGGTGATTTGTGTGTCCTCACAAGAATAGAGAAATTCAATGTGAGATTTATTTGTTGGGGCCCAGTAATTCATATTCCTGCTTTATAAGCAAGATGATGTTTGCATGAAAAAATCCCACCTAGTGGTTGTAGTCATAAGTCTGTGGGGAGGACTTTGAGAAAGGGAAGAGCTTGACACCTTCTGAGTCCTTGCTTAGTGCCAGGCACTATGCTGGAGGCTTTGCTGCTTTCACTTTGGAGCACTGATTGCTTACTCTCTGCAATACAGGAGCTATCCACACTTGTAGATGGGAAAGCTGAGGCTCAGAGAGGTAAGATCTTTTACATCCAGTCCCTCCACTATGAAGGGTCTATCAGCCCCCAGAGTCCCCCTGCTCTGTGCACCCTGAAGCTGTGTGGATTATGGCTGTCCCAACCCCAGTATTGGGCAGAGGCCCCAACTGTGCCAGAACTACTACTACTCAGTGTTTTGTGCTGGGGATTGAGGGAAGGGGAAAGGAATGCAGCCCCATAGTCCTCCAAAGACAAGTTCTGATGACATTAACGCCTGGAGCCTGGTCCCCTAGCTGCTCCCTTCTCTTATCTGTAAAATTAAGATGATGTCATACATCTAAAAAGAGTTGTGAGAATTAACTGGTACCGTGGATATGAAGAGCTTCTTTCAAATGTCGTATCGAATATTTATTATCATAATTAGTAGTAAAAAATATGAGGCAAAGTTTGAGTTGATGAATCCCTGGAGATTGTTCTGTAAAGAGAGAAGGAATTGGATGATAGTTGGTTTTCCTGGCGTTTCCTTAGCATGCTGCATACCATTGGCACTCTCATCACATCTGGAGATTGCAGAGCGCAGTGTAGCAGGCTCTGGTCACCTCAGGCCTAGGAGAAGGTTAATGGGTTCCTCCTGGAAGCTCCCTCCTCTTTGCATTGGCATCTTCTTTTAAAATGAGTGTGATTCCAAAATGTCACTTAATTGTAAAGTTGAGATTAATTAACATAAAACAGTTTTAAACCCAACAAGTACTTTGGGCTCAGTTAAGCATCTACTGCTTCAGTCTCATTTGTCATGGTGGATATGTTCTCTTGTGGGACCAGCAAGCCCTCAATCACACTAGAAAAACTGAGTCATTGTTAGGAGAATCCCAGGGAAATGAGAGCATCAATGATGTTCTTGGTTCCCATTTTTCTTTTTATTATTTGGCCATCATTATATGAAAGTCCCATTTAACACTGTTAAAATGACTTTTTTAAAAACCTTGAAATTTATAAATTTTTACCCATTAATGCTTAAATGAATCAGATTTCTGCTAGGTAAGAAGTGGCCTGCCTGAGGCCTGTGGAAGAGTGGAAAGAGCCCTTGCCCTGGAGTCCTGTGGGCCTGGGTTCAGATTCTAGCTCAACATGATATGTCCCTTCAAATCAGCTCCTTTATTTAAAGGAAGGACAAGTTTAGCAGTGGATAGTTACTCTGTCACACGGTTTGTCTGCTGTACACAAAACTGCTCTTTCATTAGCCTCTTCAGAGGTGCCTGTTGGAAACACAAATAATGTTTTGGTCATTGAGTGAGGGCTACTAAAATGCACAGCATTTCAGCATCAAGGACACCACCTTGGTGAAGGTGCCCCTGTCTTACAGGTGGGTTTGTTAAGGTGCCTCATTCCTCAAGTGTAGTATGGGTAGAGTCCTAAGTTCATAAGAGTTTTTAGTGATGAACAAGGGAAAAAATACAAATCCCAGATTGGTGCCCATCACATGGGCACCAATAAATGAAAGTTATTAACAACATTATATGGGCATAGAATTGGAATACTTCAAAAAGAGCTAAAAGACACATCTAAGTTTGTCTTTGCCCTCTTTTCAGCCTCCATTTTTATTTTATAATGACTGATTTTTTTCTAAATTAACATTCACTTAAAGGCACTTTTAACTGAGTTCAGCCACATGGGGCTGGTGACTTCTTTTCATAGAAAACTCCTTGCAAGTGACTGAGGCGGGGCTTTTGTAGGACCTCAGAGACCGGCAGTGATGATTGAAGAGAGGTGCCCTTGGCCCAGGCAAATCCCACTTCAGATCTGGGCACATGTGGTTTTATTTAACACCATGCTCAGTGACTCAGGGTACCGGTTTGTGACCATCAGGCATTTGCTGTTGATATGCAAGGTCACCACAGTAGGGGTGTGTTTGTCAACCAAATTAAACTTCCTCTTAATGACCTAAAATAATTGATTCGGAAGGCCTTTAAACGGGCCAGGGCAATGTGTAAGCAAGCTGATCCGGCTTTTCTGCACAAATTACTGCATCTTGTTTATTGTATTTATGTTTTGTCTTTGTTGAGAAGAATGAGAATGGACCATGGGTTTTTGGAGGAGGCAGTGAGCCTAAGTTTGAATCAAAGCTCTATCATTTGTCTCTGACAGTCAACGGGTATGTGCTTTACATCCCCATCAGCAAAATGGGCACCTACCTAAAGGGGTGACAGAAAGAATATGGCCAAAGTGCCATGCACATTAGTAGGTCCTCAGTGCTGGATGTTGTTATGTACAAAAGATTTCCAATAGGCTCCTCAAGAAGACAGTATAATAGTAATTTGTACAAAGTAGTCAAACTGTGGTGTAATTTATACCTTTTTTATTCCTGCTAACCTGATTTCTCCATAAATCACTTGCTATATAAAGTTAAACATCTATACAGAAAATCATAATTAAAAATGGAGCAAATAAACCTCTTTTTCCATATTATTTTATTCTCAGCTGCCTTCAAAATTATTTTTAAAGTTGAACATTAAGATTTATGCCCTTTATACTACAAAAGGAATATGGTTTTTCTTTGCCCATGGATTCAAACATTCATGATCCAAGAAAGCTCAGGCCTTTGCAGATAAAACTTGGGGCCACCATCCTATGTTTGTAGAGAAACATAGTCATTGGCTTAAGGCCTTTCTTAAGTATCATCAACAGTGCCATTAAAGGTTTGTTTGTGGGTGGAAGTTACCAGCATCCCATAGAGTGGTTTATGTGCCCTTTTTTTCCTCCATAAATGCAGTATCGAACAAAAGCTAAAAGGTGTAGATTGGGGTTGCCTAGACTCCTAAATACTTCCTTAGCCAAATATCTGTTAAACCTTGGGACCTAGGAGTTAATTGTTTTGAACGAGTCAGTGGCAATAAATTCATATCCTCTCTCTTCAGCATTTGACTGCAAATATTTTGTACTGACAGAATGGGTTAAATTATGAAGCTTGATAAGTACATATGCACATTACCCATCCCTAGCTTTAGAAGAGGAAGGAAAAAAAAGAAAGAAAGAAAGAAAAAGATAGCTATGATTTTTGGAAGTTGTCCCAATTTTTAAAAATAAGAGAATTTGGACATTTTGGCATATGGGGTTTTTTAAATGAAATTTCATGGAACTGAAAACAGTCAATTTTAGGTTTCCAAAAATTGTTTTGATTTTCGTTGGTATAAATTTGCTGCACATGGTTTTGGGGAAGTTCTGAGAGATACATTTAGGATTTAGGGGTTGATTTTTTTTTTGTTGTTGTTTTTGTTAGATTTACAATTGAGTTTTTAAAGGTGATTTTTTTTTTTAATTCAGAGTATAAATTGGAGGAGACCAGAGTTCATTTATAAGGGTGTTTTTTGGTAATGACATCATTCTTCATTGCTGACCAACTGGACTCATGGACCAATTCATTGAGCCTCCTTTGGGCACGATTTGGACACCAAGACTCTTGATGCAAGTGACTTTGGCCATTCCATTAGCAGCAGCTGGGGATGATCAACACTGTGAGCATCACCTGTGTAGAGTCAGGATTATTGCACATCAAGGTTGGGCAGAGAGGGAAGATGCCCAGGAGGGGGCTCCAGGCCACCTGCTGTGTGAGGATCAAAGGGTTGAAAGGTCAGAGGGCACAGCTCCCTTAACCATATCTGTCTGTGCAATCGCTGCCTCAGATTGTAAATCTTGGCAATTTCATTAAGGCCTCCTGGCTGCTACTGGGGCATTGGAATAATAAAATTTTATATCTGCTGCCTTTCCTGCCTCTGGCTGCCAGACTGATACATTCTGCACAAGATGGGGACGTCTTATGATCAGAGCAGCCCTGATGAAACCTCAGTTAAGAATTTGAGATCCACAGGACCTTATCTCAGGAATTAAAAAAGAAGAAGAAGAAACAACTCCACACAAACTATCTAGCAGCCATTTGGATTTCCAGAGCACCTCTCCTATGAAAAGCAAGTTACCAGCATTTTCCCTCTTGCTAAATGCTTCCTCCTACTCACAGTAGGAGAGGCGAGCTGTGCCCGTGCTGCCGCTTATTAAACAGCCCCACTTCTAATGACTGGGGGTTCTATCTTCTGGGAAGCCCCCAGCATCCAGACGGGTCTTTCTTCTCACTTGGCAAATCTTTTGGGTGTTTTTAGAGATATGTCTTCTGAATATGATTTTCCAAATATTTCTCCTAGATCTTAAGGTTGTTATGGACCTTTAGGGACCCTTGGCTCCCGGGCAAGACAAATCACAGTAATGGCTGCCCCTTTACTGCCCATATGTTTAAGACCCCCTGTAGTTTGTTTGAAAAGTTAAGAGATTTTCACAGTGAAGGTGCCATTTCTGAAATTTAAAGTGTTCCTTTTCACCGGGAGATAAGTTCACTCTGATTAAGTCCGTAATTCTCACTAAGCCATGTTTATGGAGGCAATAAACAATGTTTCAGTGTGCTTGTTAAATTGGGTCTCCAACCTCTCCACTCTTTAAAAATTGACATTTCAAATAAAAGGCAGGTGGAGATGGGAGTTGGGGTTTGCTGTGCTTAGTGATAGATGAATCATGGCAAGTGGCAGTTGTGTCGGAGGTGGGAGGCCCCATTTTTATGATAGGGTGACCCCAAACCATTTTGGGACTAAGGAATCTGCATCCCCTTACACTCTCAGTGAAGCTCTTAAATTCAAGTCTTATTGTTTCCAAATTGGATGGATACTATTTTGAACCACTGCCAGACACATTGCACTCATTTAATTTTCACAAAAAGTCTGTGCTGTGGTAGTGGTGGCTCTATTTTATAGATGATGAAATTTAGGCACAGAGAAGTGGCTTATCCAAAATCACACAGCTAACAATTAGTAGAACCAAGACTCATGCCCAGTTATTGTATGAAGTGTTTTAGTATATACAAACAAAAAGCATTACACTGGCCTACTTTGGGGTCTGCTTGCTATCTCATATTAAGCACTCTATATGTCCATGGAGGTGATAAGATAAATATGTGACATGGCTGCTGTACTTAGTATGTGCTCAGCACCAGCTCTGTGCTGCTACACAGAAAAGGAGAAGAGTCCTAGACACAAATCATAGCTGTTTTCACCCTGGGACCTGGAGTAAGTTACTTTGCCTCTTTCAGCTTCATTTTGTTCTTCTGTAAAATGTGAATAATGATGCCTATTCCTTGAGGTTGCTTTGAAGTTATTTTTAAATAATATATTTTAAAATGTGATAGTTTTAAAACTCTACAGTGGTGTTGCGGCACAAATGTGAAAATAGTGGATTAAAGCAGTTACTTTAAGGGGAAAATGACGTCACATATGAAATGAGAAGAAATATCTCTGAGCAGGTTTTAATTGAGGGCTGTCATATCTGTTGTCTGTTGTACTTGGCTTAGGACTTAGAGATGGCCTTCATCATGGGAGCAAATGTAGTGGGAAGGTTTTCTTGAAGAGCAGATGATGTAGTGGGCTGGAGACAGTCATGGTGAACTACGTCTGGACCGTGCTTCATGTCTCACTAAGGGCTCTGCGTACTGGTCCCTCATTTGTGCTTCGCAACAATGGGGAAAAGGATGACACCTTCTACATCTTCTTTTACATGTGGGGACACTGCGTTTCAAGCAGTAGGTAGGCAAATGTAGTTTGAGGCAAAATCCTGGCAGAATCAGAGGCACAAACAGGCATGTCCTCTGCCCTTGGCAGATGGAGGGGCTGTGTTGGGTTGACTTGTAGAGTGGACTGCTGGGAGAAGTGGAGGAATCCATATCATAGAGGGAGGCTTGGCATTGAGGGAGCCCCTACCCAGTGGCCACATCTAGAGGGAACAGGTGCTCCAGTGTCTCTGCCAGTCCATCAGTAGTCCTGGAGGTAAGGATTATGACCTCTGGTCCACAGAGAGGGAAACTGATTCACATGGCAGCTAAGATCCTTGCCTTTACTGCTGCCTAGTTCTCAAATGAAAAGCCAGGACACAAACCTTGGGACCTTTTGTCCCTGGGCCCAAGACCATCCAGAGGAGGGAATCAGACAAGCTCTGTGTGCATGGAGATGCTTGCTCTCCTGGGGTCAGGTCTTTTCTACTACCTATGACTGTGCCCATCCTCAGATGTATCCATGCCCTATTCACAAGGAGGCTGGGAACCCCTGAGGTTCAAAGATCATGGTTGAATTTTTTCCCTGTATCTTTAAGACCCAGACTAAAGTAAATGGGAATGGCTGATCCATACATGAGTGACCAAATGTTGAGTGAATGAACACCTGGTGGTGGCTGCCAAGAAAGGAGTTTTTCAGAGAAAAAGGCCCTTTGCTGACCTGGCTTGGCAATCTCTAGACGTGTTAATGAGTGTCAGTGCTTATTACCTTGTGAGGAGTGGATGCGGCCTGGCCTGGGAGGCATTTACCCTGTTTCCCTCCCTGCCAAGCTTCTGTTTCTGTTTAAAGCACACTAGGAAATTCCATGGTGTTTTCAGGGCTCCTCTGAACTATTGGGCTTAGATTTTAATTTTGTGGGGCAGGAAGGAGCAAATCAGTGACTCCTGGCTCCAAAGAAAAGCCACTACGTTTATCAACTTCTTGGCAGCTCAGTGACCTTTAGGGCCTGAGGAAGGGAAGGAAAATGTCACTCTTTATCTGTACGTACCCTAGATTTCAGGAGGGAATAAAGAGTTTAGAGTCCTGAATGTTTGCCTTTCCTCTTCCCATTTTTTTCATTTTCCTTTTCATTTCTCTTTCCTTTCCTTCTAGGAGGCCACCAGCTCCCCAAGCTGTTCTTTGTTATGTGCTCATATGTATGCGCATGCATTTGAGCACATTTCACATGTATCGTAGAGTAGAAGGAACACTGGCTCGTGGAACCAGATTCAAATTCTTTCTCTGACATGGTATAACAGCCTGGGCAAATTATTTGATTTCTTTAGCCTCCGTTTTCTCGTCCATCAAATGGGTATGATTTTTTAAAGGAAACCCTCTCTTCCTTGGGAATTGTAAAGAGTCGGTCAGGCATCAAAGTACTACAGGCCTTGATTCATCTGTATGTTATATCTGCAGATTTAAATAGCACATAAGCAAATAAGGTGATGCATTGGGAAGTACAGAGGCCTTGCTGTCCAGCTGAGTCAGTACTTAGTGCCACTGCTTCTTAGCCACATGACTTTAGACAGGTTGTTACCTTCCTGACTCTTGGTATCCCTCTTTCTCTACAGGGGTGCTGTGAGAATTAGGATAACTGATATGTTAATAGTGGGGCCCTGGAAAGAGCACAGTGACTGGTGGCTATTATTTTGTTGCCATGAGCTGTCAGTAAGAGATGAATGCAGAGCATGGAACACAATTCCTGGCATGCGCAGGTCCCCTGCAAATTCAGCTGTGGCTTGGACTTTTCTGTGACCATAGGAGTACACTTTGCAGAAAAAGCAACTACATGAAACTCAGCAGTTATCATTCAGTTTAGAATATAAACTATTAAGATGTAGCTTTTGGTTTGATTGCATCTTCACACCTGCCTTTCAAAAAAAATTTTTTTTAAATGCTGCCAAAATTATACTTGAGAGTACATTGAACATAGCGCCAGGACCCATATCAGTTGTGCCACTCACAGGGGAAGGAACTTTGACGCTTTTTGCCCCAGTGCTGGGGGTGGAATCCAGTGCCTCGCACATTCTAGACAAGCACTCTGCCACTGAGCTACAGACTCAGGCAGCAGTATTTCAGAGAATGTGCTCATGTGAGACATACCAGGAAAAAAGCAATAGGTTGATGGTAATCTACATTTTAATAGCAAAAATTGTAAAAGGACAGTCTCTTTAGCTTCCGGCTTTGCTTTGAAAGTCAGTTGTTTGAATCCTTCATCTCAGAACTCTATTCCCTTTATTGACATAACCACCAAATTGCAAATATAGTAACTTGCTTTTAATTGCCCCACATTTATTGATCATTTAGTGCAGTCAGGTATTGTATAAATTCCTTATACATATCACCTGACTAAATCCTCACAATACAGTTGTGCAGCACTATCCCCATTTCATAGATAAGAAACCTGAGGCTCAGAAGGAAATAACTTGCTGGAGGTTACACAGTGCAGAGGCCAAGGCTTGAATCTGGTGGCTTCCTTACAGAACCCATAGTCTTAATCACCATGTGAATGCCTGTCTTACTTTCTGTGTCCACTGTGAATTAATTCTACAGTAATTAATTATGATAATTTTACATGATTGTTATCATTGCCATCATTATTGTTATTCCCCTCACACTTCCTTGAACAGACTTCAATTTGCTTACGTTGGGCTTACATTGACCGTCTGGGCTTAAGTTGACATCTGCTGTAAGGCTGGCCTCCCAGTGGAAGGGATCCAGACTGTCATTTCATTCATTCTCCAGCTAATGAGTATGAGGTTCACGTCAGGCTCTGTGCTGGGCACTGGGGACAAATAGGACATGACTTTGTCCTAGTATAAGTCCATAGAAAAAGTTCACTGGGTTCTGGTTCTTTTACACCATGAGTGTCACCTAACTGACCGCCAAACCCTCAGCACAATCTATTGGAGCAGGCCAAAAAAGGGAGGCAAGAGCAGTGCTGAGGGTGGAACCTAGGGCTTCGCACATGCTGGACAGTGTCCCACCTGGCTTCCCAACCAGGTAAGTGCCTGAACACTCTTCAGAACCATCAAATTGCCAGGGCCAACGCTTGCCCCTAGTTCTATGGCCTGGATTGGAGTCCTGCTTTTTTGTCACTAGCTATTTAATCCCTTCCCTGGATAGGCAGAGTCATCTATGTTCAGGCTGGCATGATTTAAATGAGTGTAGTCTGTGTTTTTTTAATATTTGATGGTGGAAACATCATTGTTTTCACACAATCAACTCTAGAAAGTAAGACTGTATAAAATCATCGTAGCTTTAGGGAACACCAAAAGTAGAGTGATCTTCATACAGACCCCACCTTGTGTAGGAAAGTATATCAGAAAATCTAGAGACATTGGATTTTTAGGTTTATCCTAAGAGGGTATAAAATGAAAACAGTTTTTTAACAATCCTGAGCAAGACAAAGTGGGCAGGGAGCCGAACACGTCCACAAATCATATGCATTTTGGGGCATGTCCCCGGGGAGAGTTGCCTTGTTGTGGCACTCATTCACCATCATCCATGCACTCTTATCTTTTCAGGTCTGTTGTGATTTTTGTTCTGTGTTCTGGACATGGTACTAATGTGTTTATCAACTTCATTGAGATGTAATTTATGCATAATAGAACATTCATTTGAAGTGTATGAGCAAATGAATAGGCAGAGTCATCTATAATCCTCCATGAAACTACCACCACAGTAAATACATAGAATATTCCTATTACCCCAAAAGGTCATTTCTTTTAGCAGACACTAATTTTGCACTTCTCATGTGCCAGGCACTTTTCTAAGTATTTAAAAAATGTTAACCCATAAGGTAAGTTCTGTTATCCACAGTCAGCAGATGAGGAAACTGAGGCATGGTAAGATTAAGTGACTTGCCCAAGTTTGTATTGCTGGTGAGGGGTGGAGATTAATTAGAATTCAGATGAACTGGCTTCTGGGTCTATGTTGTTCTCGTCTGGTTCTACTCCCTCTCATTCATTCATTCATTCATTCATTCATTCATTCATTGCTTCCACCCAAGCCAAATATTGGGGTAGCCGCTGAATGTATCGAGATCTAGTTCCTTGATCCCAAGAAGCCCAGAGATTATGAAAGGAACCAAATACTCAATCAGATTCACTCTAGACACACAAGTTGTTCAGATCTGTGAGTAACAGCCAGGGAACCCAGGCTGTGGAAAGTTCGCTGCTCCCTCAGGTTCTCCAAAGTGAGGGGAGCCACAGCTGAGCTCTAGGGACCATCAGAGAAGAAGAGGCAGGCAGGGAAGGAGCTGCTGTTCATTGAGTACCTGTTATGGGTATTCTGGGACTCACATTCACTTCTATAAACCTCACAACTACCCTGTGAGGCAGGGTCTATAATTGATCCCCATATCATGGATTGAAAACCTGAAATGTGTGTGAGATTGAATATATTGAGTGAGGCTACCCACTGGGTAAGAGCAAACCAGAGGTGATGACCTAAGTTATAGCCAGTGTCTTGTCCTCTCAACTGCCCCTAAGCACCTCTCATACTATGCATTTCCCCTTCCCTGGCCCCAAAAATAGGGGTCAAGTTAAGACTATGTGACAAAGCTTATAGGGAAAGACATTTTTGATTAACAATATTGATGGGAAGATGCCATTTTTGCGTTTCTCTGTGTAAGAAATGCCATTTGGAGAGCCGGTGTGCATGTCAGTGTGTTTTTTTTCTTTTTTTTTTTCCTTCATTCTGAGAAAAAGCTTATAGAGCCTGGTGGGGGAAGGGTTTGCAGCTGGCAGGAGCTTTGGCATATGTTGTAACTAAAAAGAGAGGGAATGTGTTGGTGGGACAAGCTACCGGAGAGCTGTCTCGGTGTGCTGCGGTACTAGTAAGTGTTTTAATTGGGTAGGATTTTTGGAGGACTATTTTGACATCTGCTCGTGTCTTTGCTGATTTTTCTTCACTTAGAGTAGGAAACACAAGCTGTGGATAAAATGACTTTAAAATAATTGGAAGTAAAGATGTCTCTCTCAAAGACAAATTTGAAAGGGACACTTTTTAAGAAGTGGAAACTAAATTCCACTTCTAGGAATCCATCCTGAAGTACAAAGCTTTATCCTACAGATTTCACGACAATATTATATAGAATAAATTCTTTAAAGCTGGAAATAACATTCAACCAAAGGGACTTGGCTGAGTTTGTCTTCATGCAGTGGAGCCCCCTGTAGCAATTAGTAATGATCTTCACAAAGCTTTGAATGGAGTGGAGCATTGCTTATACTGCAATCAGTGAGAAAATCAGAAAGGAGCAATAAGAACGATTTCAACTATGTTTTTAAAAGTAAGGAGGGAGGAGCATGGAAGGAAATACACCAAAATATGTTATCCAATTGAAGGATCTAAGGTAATTGTAATTTTCTTTGAAATCTTCTTTCCCTCCCCTCACACCCCTCCTTCTTCCAGCCTTCTTTTAATTGCAGTACTGGGCCTAGCACATGCTACATAAAGCACTTTACCACTGAGCTACATGCCCAGTCCTTTTTAAAGTTGTTTTTTGAGATAGGGTCTCACTGAGTTGCCCAGGCTGGCCTTGAACTTGTGTTTCTCCTGCCTTGGCCTCTTGAGAAACTGGGACTGCAGGTTTGCACCACTGCACCCAGCACACCTTTCCCATTTTTTGTAGTAGGTATGTATGATGTTTCAGATACAAAAGGCAGGCCAGATTTTGCAGAAGAGAAAACAGATCCTGAGAGCAATCATATAACTGTATGCACCTCACAGCTACTCATTCTGAAGCCTAAGCAGAGGATTTAGGATCTCTTCAGAGAGGGATAAACTTTGGAGTCAAGACTCTGCTTAAAGCCAGCTCTGCTGCCACTCACTGGCTATGGGGCTTTGGGCAGTTTGTTTGCCTCTCTGAGCTACCAGTTCTTCACCTTTACCAGGGACATGGTAGTATCTCCCTCACAGCATGGTTAAGATGAAGTGAGCTGGCACCCAGTAATCATCCAGCTTCCTTCTCCTCCAGCACTTCCCACTTCACAGCCTCAGTGTGAGTTTTTCTTGCCTTTCTTCATTCTCCTTGTTGCCTTGAGTCTTTCAGGGACAGGGCACCATCCGGCCAAACCAGCCTCTGATTCTTTCCTTGGGAACACTGAGCTTCAGGAACGCCCTTGAACCCATGCCAGCCCCTTTGGAGAGGCTTTGCCACCAAGAGGGCAGCATTGTCCTACAAGAGGAAACTGTGCCACTGTAGCTCCTGCCTGGAGCCTGGTGCTAGGGGCATTTCGGTTACTAAGGGGACCCTGGCCTGCTAAATCTGAAGAAAGGGCCAGGTTTTTTCCTCTTCTTCAGCCTGCTGCCATTGTTGGAAAAGTAAACACTCCACACAGCTTAGCGGGCAAGTCCTCCAGCCAGGAGTGGGAAGAAATCAAAAGCCTGCCCCAGCCTAACCATGGAGAGTCCACAAGGGCTGGTCTGTGCTGCTGGGGCCCCTCTGGGGACAGAGGAACAAGGCCCGATTCTGGTCCAGAATCAACATCCACTCACAAGGCCTTTCAGCCCCTGATGCTTCTCTCCAGTGGTCATTGCCTCCTGCCCCCTTCTGTTTGGGGCTGTTTGGGAGGTCAGATGAGGCAAATAGGTGATTCTTGGTACAGGGGCCTCCATTTAGTCTTCAAGGCCTGGCATCCTCCACTGCCTCTCTGATTCAGTTTCTGTGCTTTAGCATTCAAAATGAGAAGCAAATGGTTACCACCAAGAGAATGGAAGCATTTCCGCCCTTTAAGCCAATGCTACTACAGCTCTTCTGTCTATAGCTATTGTATGTGTTAAATAATAATAATAGCCGCTAAATGGTAAATAATAAGCTGTACTATGGCTCTGCACTGTGTGTCCCTGACCTCTAATTCTCACACAGTCCAGGAGGACGTAAGAGAAGGAGAGGTCATAGTTCTTCCAACTTCTCAGATGAAGAAACCAATTAGACACACAGCCTTAGGCAAGCTGTTGCACTTCTTGGAGCCTCAGTTTCTCATCTTGAAAATAGGAATGGTGATATCTCACTACCAGGTCACTGGTGGAAATGAAAGCATCTGTGTGGTGATCCTTCATGAGCTCCAAAATGTGACATAGTGGAAAAAATGGTTGTCCATGCTGTTTATTTAGCTTCCTGCTGGTGCAGTGCAAGGCCTTCAACCTGCTGAGTTGCTGGCAGAGTGGGCAGCTAAAGAGCTGTGGACAGCTCTCCGACTCTTGATGTCCTCCTCCATGAAACAGGGATTATGCTTTGTAAGACAAAAGTGCTGTACAACATTCAGTGATTGAATTATTATCAATCCCTTCACCATTTTTTGATGGCCGTTGGCCTATAAATAGGGCAGTCATTAATATGCATATTGAGGTTTAGTGGGGAGAATAAACTCAGATTAGCGATCTTGTCCATCCTCTGTGGATCTCAGCACGTGGTAAGGACTTGACAGATGTTTTCAGGTTGATCAATAGGTTTGTGGACTGCCCCAGTGGCCCAGAGGAGTCAGATGGAGTTAGAGGCTCTGGTCCTAAGTGGAAGGCTTGCCCAGGAGTATTTTTTCAACCCTAGAAGGCTTCTGACCAGCATGGTTCCACCCTCCTGCTAGGAAGAATCTCAGAATGTTTATTTAGGTACCAAGTGCTATCCTAGGGACTGGAGTTTAAATATCAGCCAATGTCAGCACTTACCAAGCATGGATCACTTCATTAGGCACTGGTTATTAGCCACACAGTGGCAAGCTTTACAGATGAGCCCAGTGGGGGGAGGCAGGCAAACGGGTGCCAGGGCTTCAGGGATGAGGGCTGAGATCAATCTACTGAGGGTGGCGACAAGGAGGTGGATAGTGTGGTGCAGGGAACATGGGCTACGGAGGTAGCCAGTGCTATTTGACCTTCTACCACTTACCTCATTTGTCTGAACTCGTTTTCCTCGAGTTATGAACAATAAGGGTAATAACATCCACTTTGCGGAGTCTTGATAAAAATTATTTGTACTTTTAAATTGGTCATGTCCAGAGCATTAGCAAATGGGCTTTCACACCATCATATGTCTGGGTCTGGTGTTAAAGACATTCCCCACCTCCACCCCAGCCAGGGCCTTGGTATGCACACAGGTTGGCTCCTTCAGTTCCAGCCTTGCTGGCCAGATCTCCTGGGCAGTGCATACCTAGACAGTCATATGGTGCACTCGATAGGAAATTAATAATGAAATCAGTCCCTTACATATAGGGTTACCATATGTCTGCCTGCCTGTTGCCCTGGTATGATATGCACTCTTCTAAATTCACAAGTGTCCCAGTTTGAATGACACCTGATAGGGTCTTCCTACTTTGGGCAAAATAAAATAGACAATAGTCCTGAAGTTTAAAACCTGTGAGGAGCAAATTTGATACAAATGGGGAAGGAGGACTGAATGATGGTGGGCAGGCAGGAGAAAGATGAAAATGGATTCTAGCAGTGGATTAACAGTGGAATTTGAACAATAAAAACTCAGGTCACACAATGTAATACCACAGTTTATAGATAGTTGCTGCTAGATGAGGGGCTCCCTTCCTCCCTTCACCAAGCAGAAGTACCTCTTCTAGAAGTCCTGAGTCTCCCTTATCCTACCACTAAACGAGTGGCCCATGGCCAGAGCCATTAGTAGCTGGGTTTTTATGGAAAATGGAACCAGACTGAAAGTGTGACCTTCCTACTTAGTGTTCAAGAGAAATGTGAACATACCATATTCTTTACCCAAGAATGATGAAATCCAAAAGAGAGATGAGCAGGTTGCTTTTGGTAAATGAGAAGAAAGGAATGAATGTGGGTGTCTTAAAAGCCCTTTGTATATTCCTGAAGCCAGAGG
This sequence comes from Spermophilus citellus, assembly GCF_964194105.1. Lineage (NCBI taxonomy): Eukaryota > Metazoa > Chordata > Mammalia > Rodentia > Sciuridae > Spermophilus > Spermophilus citellus. The sequence goes on from NC_138183.1 coordinate 11,473,972, forward strand.
TTTAGGTCTTCAGCTTATGTTTAAAAAAGTACACTCATGTGCATGCATGTGCACATACACAGAGAAAACAACGATAGGGTACAATCTTTCTCTTCTTAGCTGTGAGACCTGGGGCATGTTACTTAGGGTGGGTGAAACTCCCTTCACTCCTGAGCCTGGGGATGACATGCAAACTCAAGAGTTTTCACAGGAGTTAAATGAATAACAAATGCGAACCATTTATGGGCTGCCAGAGTACTAGTAAGCTTTGGTCAAATGTCACCTTTTTCTCTACTCCCCTCCCTGTAGAAGCAAAGAGGGAATATCTGTGTCCTGGTAGAATTTCAATGACTTTCTCTTCTGGATTTTGTTTACTTGCAGAAAGTCAGAAACATGGCCCTGGATGATGTTGTAATCCTGAATGTGGATACCAACACCCTGGAAACTCCCTTTGATGACCTCCAAAGCCTTCCAAATGATGTGGTGGGTAATGCGCTCTTGAGATCTGACTCCTGCTTGCTTGTGCCATGGAAATGAACATGACTTAGAGTGTGTGGGGGGAGAGAAGATAGCTGTGGTTTTCCTGTGGCCTAAGAACTGTGGTTTGTTTCTCGGTCTTCTCTGAAACAGGGTAGAAAGTTGTGAGGTAGTTTATTCTTTGAGTTTTATTTTGCTCTGATGACTTTCATCTGAAAGTCTGTGAAGTAATTCCAGAGTCTGAGCAACTTCTCTTCTGTGGGAGCCTTGGAAGGAGGGATGCCACACTTCCCTAGCACATTGCCATCTCTAGAGAGCAGGGTAGCATCTTCTGAGTAACACCCAGATGGTGGGTAGGAGGGTTTTCAGTGTGTACAGTGTACAGTAATTCAAACCTATGTGGGTTCTATAGAATTGAAAGTGACTGGCTGCCATATTTGCCAGTTGACATCTGGCCATACTAGTATCTCACGTCAGCTCCTGTGGCAGCTTTGAAAGTTGACTTGTCTACCCCATAATCAACCCAAGGGAGAATCTGGCCTCATAGGCAAGGGTGGTCTTCATGTTCCTGTGGTTCCATGTGCCAGAATATCCATACATTCTTCTGGCTTCCAAAATGAAAGAAGCCCATGTTGCTGGCCCTGTGCAACAGATCAGACTGGGTTTGTGTCTGGGAGTGTTTGACATGGTGGGTGGTGGTGCTCCATCTGTCAGGAGCCCCTGTGGCACTGTGCTTTTCTGAAGGGATTACTGTGTGTTGATGATTTCAGACTTCTCTGCTTTTACCTTCCTGTGAGATTTGGGGATGGAATGTTATTTGTGTGCTATATATATATAAAAAAAATGTTTCCTTTGCAGCATCACTGAATAATGGCTACTATCATTGACCTGTTGTTCACTAGGTGCTGTGCTAAGTCCTTGTCACTGACCTCTCCTTTACTCTTTGCACCACTCTGAAGAAGGTCTCTTCTCCACTCCCAATATGCAAGCCCAACTCTTGAGTGCATAGAGCCTACCCTGTTCCCGTTCCCTGGTCAAGCTCCTCTGTAAGGCATGGATCTCTCAAGCAGGGACCTTGCAACTGCCAAGTGAAATGTGGGAAGTAACTGACTGGGAGGCATATCAGCTGCAAAATAATGGCCAAGGGCTCTGACACAGAACAGGATGACTGTCAGCTCAGAAACCATGCAGTGTTCCAACTGACTCCATCTGCATTACTCTAACCCTGTACAGGCAAAGAGAAGGCAGAACTCCATAGAGTACCTTCCAGTAAGGGAAAGCAGACATGTAAATCATATGTACACCACAGTGTAACATAACAGGGACCACAAGGGAAATAGAAATCAATCACAGAAAGGCCCAGGAGAGAGAGTAACAAACTTTGGGAGAATTTAATGGAATCTTCCTTAAGATGACAGGTTCTAAGATTCCTTTTAAGTGATCTTTGAGGCTTTCTCAGGGAAGCAAAGGAACTCAAGCAAGTTATTTTCTATCTTAGCACTTCAGCTTCCCCCTCTACAGGAGAGGTGCCAAGAGTACTCTTAGGATTATTGTGGTAAATTATAATGTTCACCCAACGCCTAGTACAGTGTTCATATGTTGCCAGTGGTCAATAAACGGTATCTGCATTTTTTAATAAAATAGTTGTTGATAATTACAGACAAGTTAGTAGATCACTAATACCCTCCTGGTCCTAACAGTCTCAGCCTGGGCATATTGGGCTTCTTAACTTCAAGCTGGTTTGAAAGGGAATTGAGAATATTTTACAGCAGTGTTTCCCAACATGGGGTCCCAAGATAGTAATGGGAAGGGAATGTGTGGTCCATAAGGCACCTATTGTATTTCAGTGGAATTCATAAGTTGGATTCTGTAATGCTACATGAACTTTACAAGAGGAGAGATTCTGTCTCATCTTTGACACAGGACCTGCTACTTCCAGTGTATCAGCATGTCCACAGTTGACCCTACAATCTCTCCTTTTTGCCAGAGCTGCTGAAGGATTGAACAACTTAAACATTTTGTTAGTCCACATCCTCTTTCCCATCCCTCCTAAATGCCACCTGATGTACCCTCTTGTTTCTCCCCTGCACTATTGCCAGCAGCCTACAAATTGGTTCATCTAATCCCATCTTCCTCCCTCCAGCCCTTCCAGGTGTACCAGAGTGACTTTTCTAAAAACAAAAATTAAACTATATATCCCTCCAACTTGAAATTGCTCCATCAATGAAAATGATCTGGAAAAAAAAAACTTTTAAAGACAAAATATTCTTCCAAAACTTGCCTCTACTTATAGATTCAAGGCAAGTTTGCTTTGTTCACTTTGGACTCACACAAACCTATGTTTAAATCCTGGCCATGTGACTTGGGGCAAAATTACTAAAGCTCTCTTTATTTCTTCATAAGGTTATTGTAAGAATTCAATGTGACGTATATAATCAAAATATCCATCCTGTGGTCACTCTAGATGGTAGTTAACAACAAAGTACAGGTGTGAGTGATGATAAGCACAGCATTTAAAGCCCCACTTCATGGTGTGATGCTCCTGGGGTTTCTATTTGATTGTTTTTTCATAGTTTTAGCTCTCTCCCCTCCCTTCTTCTAACCCTATATTAGTAGTTCTCCCACACTTAGGTATTGTTCCATAGCTTCATACTTTTTATGCAGTTTCTTTTGTTCAAAATATCCTATCCCACCCATTAATCTCTCAATTACTCTTCAAGACTTTCTCTAAACATTATGCTAAAAATTTTCCTTGACCTCTGCAAGGAAAGAGACCTATGTTGACCATATCTTTTCCCAAAGCCTTTTGTATTCCTTGTGTAATCGCACTGATCTATTACCAGCATGTCCACAGTTGACCCTACAATCTCTCCTTTTTGCCAGAAAAAAATGGCTTTCCCATTGAATTGTTACTTTTTGAGAACATGAACCAATTTCTGTTTCCCAAAGATCTAGCAGCCATTGAATAGATAGATAGAAGGATGGAAAGCACATATGGGTTGGGTTATTTTGATAGATGAAATCTTGCAAAACATGGCATCCATGCTGGAAATTTTATTAAAAGAGGTCTTGATTCTGCTGCTAGCCATGATGTAACAATTGGAACTGGGTTAATCTTCCCACTATTAACTATTGAAACTCTGGACAGGCAGATTGGATAACAGGCCATTCAGAGCTGTGATCACAGAATGAGAGGAAACAAGTGATGTGAGACTTATCATTCCCCTGGCTTTCTTCCTTGAGGCATTTTCCAGATACCTGATACCAGAAGGGCTATCCTCAGCAAAGTACAACACTTTTATTGAGTTAAAAGTTTAAAATCTGAGTTTGTGAGTCAGAAAGAGTACTGGACAGGAGGGAGCAACATCACAGGAAAAGTTTCAGAAATCTGAATTGACTGACTTATTGAAGAATAATCTGCCCAAATGGAGGATGAAACTCCTGATCAAAGTCTACACAATGATTGGGCTGGGGATGTGGCTCAAGCAGTGGCTCACTTGCCTGGCATGCGTGTGGCCCAGGTTCGATCCTCAACACCACATACAAACAAAGATGTTCTGTCTGCCGAAAGCTAAAAAATAAATATTAAAATTCATTCTCTCTCTTTAAAAAAAAAGATTTTTTAAAAAGTCTACACAATGAACTATATTCCCTGAGCCCACAAAGGCCTAGGAATCATTCAGGTTCAGACCAGTCAGAATAGAGACCTGGGTGATCACTGAGGATAAGCACTAGAGACTGGGGAGAGTATGACTTCATAATAGGTCTAAATTAACTCTAGAGTAAAGGTTATTTTATCTCTGCCCAAACAATACATAAAATCAAGCCTTGAAAACTTAAGAGAGGGCTTTAGGGGTGCTGGTAATGTGCTGGCTTTTGATCTGAGTACTAGTTATATGGGGAAGAATTCAAGCTGGATATAATTTTTAAAATTATGGGTGAGTTAATTTTTATGTTGTTATGTTAAACTTCAATAAAATGTTTTAAGCAATCCTAGTGATTCAGAAGGCTGAGACAGGAGGATCACAAGTTCCAGGCTAGCCTCAACAACTTCACAAGGCCCTAAGCAACTTAGCTAGACCCTGTTTCAAAATAAAAATTTTTTAAAAGTCTGGGGATGTGATTTAATGGCAAAGCACCCCTGGGTTCAATCACCAGTACCAAAAAAAAAAAAAAAAAGTTTGAAACAAGTCTGTTTCTAAAGTCTCGAAAGGAATCAACCTAATGTACAAGAAAATTCAACCACTTGTCAAAATAAACTTTAAAAGAAGACAACAAACCCAGCATTCAACTCCTGACGTTATCAGTACTTAGCATCCTATTTTAAAAGTACAACACATGTTGAGAGTCTGGAATGTAACCTATCACAAGAAAAAATAGTCAGTATAAGCAGACTCAGAAAGGACAGATGTGATAGAACTAGCAGACAAGGAACTTGAAACAGGTATTATGAAGATTGTAAATATGTCTGTGGATTTAAAGAAAGACTTGAACTAAATGAGAGAAATAGAAGATATAGAAAGAACAAAAGGGAACCTCTAGAGGGAAAAATATAATATGCTGAATGAAAAAGAAAGTCACTTTTGGAATTAGGAGGAGATGAGACACTGCAGAATAAAAAAAATGAACTTGAAGACATAGAAATAAAAACTGTCTAATATGAAGCTGAGAAAGAAAACTAACAAAATGAACAGAACCTCAGTGACCCATATCACAGTCTCAAGAGGACTAATGTAGACCCAGCAGATGAGAAAGGTGAATTTTTACATGTTTTGATAAAAACGATAAAGAGTTCTTTTTTATGAATAAAAAATATTTATTTGAAGTTCATGAATAAAAAACAAACAGTTGGTTAAGATGGTCAGAGAAGCTTCATGAATGTAATATATTTTGAACTGACTTTTTTTTTTAATTGGTTGTTCAAAACATTACAAAGCTCTTGACATATCATATTTCATACATTAGATTCAAGTGGGTTATGAACTCCCATTTTTACCCCAAATACAGATTGCAGAATCACATCGGTTACACATCCACATTTTTACATAATGCCCTATTAGTAACTGTTGTATTCTGCTACCTTTCCTATCCTCTACTATCCTCCCTCTCCTCCCCTCCCATCTTCTCTCTCTACCCCATCTACTGTAATTCATTTCTCTCCTTGTTTTTTTTCCCATTCTCCTCACAACCTCTTATATGTAATTTTGTATAACAATGAGGGTCTCCCTCCATTTCCGTGCAATTTCCCTTTTCTCTCCCTTTCCCTCCCACCTCATGTCTCTGTTTAATGTTAATCTTTTCTTCCTGCTCTTCCTCCCTGCTCTGTTCTTAGTTGCTCTCATTATACCAAAGAAGACATTTGGTATTTGTTTTTTAGGGATTGGCTAGCTTCACTAAGCATAATCTGCTCTAGTGCCATCCATTTCCCTGCAAATTCCATGATTTTGTCATTTTTTAGTGCTGCATAATACTCAATGGTGTATAAATGCCACATTTTTTTTATCCATTCATCTATTGAAGGGCATCTGGGTTGGTTCCACAGTCTAGCAATTGTGAATTGTGCTGCTATGAACATCGATGTGGCAGTATCCCTGTAGTACGCTCTTTTAAGGTCTTCAGGGAATAGTCTGAGAAGGGCAATAGCTGGGTCAAATGGTGGTTCCATTCCCAGCTTTCCAAGAAATCTCCATACTGCTTTCCAAATTGGCTGCACCAATTTGCAGTCCCACCAACAATGAACAAGTGTACCCTTTTCCCCGCATCCTCTCCAGCACTTGTTGTTTGACTTCATAATGGCTGCCAATCTTACTGGAGTGAGATGGTATCTTAGGGTGGTTTTGATTTGCATTTCTCTGACTGCTAGAGATGGTGAGCATTTTTTCATGTACTTGTTGATTGATTGTATGTCCTCCTCTGAGAAGTGTCTGTTCAGGTCCTTGGCCCATTTGTTGATTGGGTTATTTGTTTTCTTATTGTTTAATTTTTTGAGTTCTTTGTATACTCTGGATATTAGGGCTCTATCTGAAGTGTGAGGAGTAAAAATTTGTTCCCATGATGTAGGCTCCCTATTTACCTCTCTTATTGTTTCTCTTGCTGAGAAAAAACTTTTCAGTTTAAGAAAGTCCCATTTGTTGATTCTTGTTATTAACTCTTGTGCTATGGGTGTCCTATTAAGGAATTTGGAGCCCGACCCCACAATATGTAGATTGGAGCCAACTTTTTCTTCTATCAGACGCAGAGTCTCTGATTTGATATCTAGCTCCTTGATCCACTTTGAGTTAACTTTTGTGCATGGCGAGAGGAGGGGATTCAGTTTCATTTTGTTGCATATGGATTTCCAGTTTTCCCAACACCATTTGTTGAAGATGCTATCCTTCCTCCATTGCATGCTTTTAGCTCCTTTATCAAATATAAGATAGTTGTAGCTTTGTGGATTAGTCTCTGTGTCCTCTATTCTGTACCATTGGTCCACCCGCCTGTTTTGGTATTTACTGAGGGTTGCCCTATGGCATAATATATGGTCTATTTTTGAGAAGGATCCATGTGCTGCTGAGAAAAAAAGTATATCCACTTGATGGTGGTTGATGTATTCTATATATGTCAGTTAAGTCTAGGTTATTGATTGTGATATTGAGTTCTATAGTTTCTTTATTCAACTTTTGTTTTTAGGATCTGTCCAATGGTGAGAGAGGTGTGTTGAAGTCACCCATAATTATTGTGTTGTGGTCTATTTGATTCTTGAACTTGAGGAGAATTTGTTTTATGAATGTTGCAGCACCATTATTTGGTGCATAAATATTGATAATTGTTATGTCTTGTTGGTGAATGGTTCCTTTTAACAGTATATAATGTCCTTCATTATCCCTTTTGATTAACTTAGTCTTGAAGTTGATTTTATTCGATATGAGGATGGCCACCCCTGCTTGCTTACGAGGACCGTGTGCGTGGTATATTTTTTCCCAACCTTTCACCTTCAGCCTGTGTATGTCTTTTCCAATCAGATGTGTCTCCTGGAGGCAATATATTGTTGGATTTGTTTTTTTAATCCATGTTACCAGCCTATGTCGCTTTATTGGAAAGTTTAAGCCATTAACGTTTAGAGTTACTATTGATATATGGTTTGTACTGCCAGCCATGTTTGATTATTTATCTTTTTTTTTTAATTTAGTTTTTTTCTCCATGATTAGCTTTCCCCCCGCCCTCTGTCATTACCGAGGCACTTCCCACTGATGGTTTTGGTTGTTGTTTTTCATTTCTTCCTCGTGTAGTGTTTTGCTCAAGACGCATTGCAATGCTGGTTTTCTGGCTGCAAATTCTTTTAGCTTTTGTTTATCATGAAAGATTTTTATTTCGTTGTCATACCTGAAGCTTAATTTTGCTGGATACAGAATTCTTGGTTAGCATCCATTGTCTTTCAGTGTTTGAAATACGTTATTCCAGGATCTTCTCGCTTTCAGCGTCTGTGATGAAAAATCCGTTGTTAACCTTATTGGTTTACCCCTGAATGTAATCTACCTCCTTTCTCTTGTAGCTCTTAATATTTTTCTCTTTGTTCTGTATATTGGCTATCTTCATAACAATGTGTCTTGGCGTTGGTCTACTGTGATTTTGTGTGCTCGGTGTCCTGTATGCATCTACAATTTGTATATCCGTTTCCTTTTTTATTTCTGGAAAGTTTTCTGTAATTATTTCATTCAGCAGATTCCTCATTCCCTTGGTTTGAATCTCTGTACCTTCCTCTATCCCGATGACTCGTAAGTTTGGTTTTTTTATGTTATCCCATATCTCTTGGATGTTTTTCTCGTGATTTTTTTTACCAGCCTTTCTGAGTTGGCTAGACTCTTTTCAAGATGATATATTTTGTCTTCATTATCTGACGTTCTGGCTTCTACTTGCTCCACTCTGTTAGTGATACTCTCAATTGAGTTTTTAATTTGGTTTATCGTTTCCTTCATTTCTAGAATTATTGTTTGATTTTTTTTATAATCTCTATTTCCTGATAAAGATGCTTAACTTCTTCTTTTATCTGTTTATGTAATTTATTTTCAATGTGTTCTTTCACTGTTTGGATTTGCTGTCTCGTATCCTCTTTAAGGTTCCATTCCATCTGTCTAAGGTATTCCTTGAGTTCTTTATATGACCATTTTTCTGATGACTCTAGGTCCTCCTGAATATTTAGGCTGTCCTTCATCGTTTGTACTCCTTTTCTTCCTTGCTTTTTTATGCTGCTCATGTTACTTCTTGTTCTGTTTGACTGCTGAGTTACTGTTTATTCTTATAAATTTATTTGATGCTTGGGAGGAAAGATATTAGAAGTGAAGGAAAGAAGTCACTAAAGAGAATGAGAGTAGGCAGGTAGAATTCAAGGAAGGGGGAATAAGAAAATTGAAAAGAAATGAAAAGACAAAAGAAAAAAAAATAGAAAATAAAGAAAGAAAGGAAAAAAAATTTTTAAAAGGATAATAAAAAAGAATTAAAATTTAAAATAATAATAATAATAAAATTTAAAAATTTTAAAAAAATTAAAAACATTTAAAAAAGTTAAAGAATAACAACAACAAAAAATGAAAATGAAAGGAAAAAAAACCCAAATTAAAAATAATAATAATAATAATAAATGCAGTCATAGAGTTTGATTAACTTCTCTTCCAGTAGGTGGAGCTGTGCCCACTGGGTCAAGCTTCTCCTCTCAATAGGTGGGAACCAATCACTGTGCGGCAGCTCTTCCTCCCAGACTGGGTGGGTCTCCAATCCTGAGTGTCTAGGGCCTTCTGTTGTGTTTCCTCAAGCCAGGCCCTGCTCACCTGTGATGCTCACCACAATACTGGCTACACGGTAGGTCTGCTGCTCCTGGGAGCTCTGTTTTCATGAACGCCTGGGCACACACTCCCTGTTTGCCTCCCTCAGACCCTATGTTTGTAGAGCTTGGGGCTGAGAACCCCCAGCGAATTTGCTTGCCCTCCAGTAGCCACGCCCCCAGTAGCTGGTGCAAGAGACCTCAGTTGTCAGCCCTGGTGGGAGCGGTAGCTGGGAGTTCCGTGCCGCAAGTCCTGCTCCACTCCTGATTCCCTCAGTCTGGCTATCGCGCTCACGGGAGAGCTGGGAGGGGCCCTTAAGGTTTCCCCGCTGTGTGGAGAGGGATGGGTAGGGGATTACACACCTGTCGCCGCTGGTTTCAATGAAGTTATCTCCTTCGCCCGTGACGTCAGTTCTCTGCCATGGTGGTATCCCATGCAAATGGTGACCGTTCGTTCCCTTTTCCAGGTGACCAATGCAACGGGTGGGTCCTGACTGTCTCTCCCAAGCCCCGTTTCAATCCTGTGGCCACTGCCTATGAAGGCTCGGTTGGCTTTTACCTCTGTAAGTTCAGAAGGGCCGACCAGTTATTTCAGCGGGATCGTTAGTGCTGAGTCACGAGAAGCAGGCGAACCGGAGCTTGAATGCAGCTGATCCGGGCTCAGTGTGTGTTCTGAGAGGACCAGACTGTTCGCCCCAGATCCACGTCAGCTCAGCATTGCCTAGTGATCCTGAGCAAACAGCATTTAGACAGTTTATGACTTTCTATGCCCGTGCAGCTGAAGAGGTCAGAGACTTGATCTCTCCGCGCCCACCGCCACGTTGGATCCTAAACTCAGAGTTCTAAGAAGCTCGATGAACCTCAAGCATAAGGAACTCAAAAATTAAAAAAAAAAAGAACACACAAAGGTGTATCATGATTTCCCGAAACCAGTGATAAAGAGAAAAGTTTAAAATTAGCTAGAGAGAAATTATTAGAAAAATTAGTAATCACAGCAGACTTCTTGTCTGAAATTATGTACATCAGAAGATAATAGAATGATATTATTAAAGTGATGATAGAAGATCTTTGTCAACCTAGAATTCTATATACAGTGAAAATATACTTCAAAAGGAAAGCAAAATTAAGACTTTTTTTTGAAACAAATAAAAACTGAGAGAAATAATTGTCAGCATATCTGAGCTACAAGAAATATCAAAAGAAGTTGTTATTTTTAAACCCTGTCTCAAAATAAAAAGGGCTGGGGATATGTCTCAGTGCTTCAGTGCTCCTGGGTTCAATCCCCAGTACTCCCCACCAAAAATAATAAGAAGAAGAATACTGATGTGTATTGTTTCATAAATAGAAATGAAATATATGACCACAATAGTTCAAAGGAGAGAGTGGGGGAGAATAGATGTGTGCTGTTTAATTAAAAGTCCTTACATTATATATAAACTGGTAGAATATTTGAAAACTATTTTTTTTTTTTGGAACTGGGGATTGAATCCAGGGACACTTTACCAGTAAACCTAATCTGCAGCCCCCCCTTTTTTAAAAATACCTTTATTTTTATTTATTTTTATGTGGTGTTGAGGATAGAACCCAGGGGCTCACATATGCTAGGCACATGCTCTACCACTGAGCCACAACCCCAGCCCATCTGCAGCCCTTTTTATTTTTTAATTTTGAGACAAAATTGCCCAGGCTGGCCTCAGATTTGTGATCCTTCTGCCTCAGTCTCCCCAATAGCTGGCATTATAGGCATGTGTACCCAGTTGAAAGTACACTGTATTGTTAAAGATGTATATTGTTAATCTTAGAGAAACCATGAAGAAAAAAGAATATATGTGTCTATGTTATGTGTATATCTATATTTCTGTCTTCGTACATGTAATAAGCTGATATTAAAGATTCAGAGAAATTTTGGTGGAAAAATAAAGGATCCAAACACAGATAAAACATATAGAAAAGTTAGTATGATGATAGATTTTTCCAGATGTCTCAATTATTACATTTAATATACATCATCTAAATACTCCAATGAAAAGAGATTTTTAAAAAGCAAAGACCAAATCTTATGCTATGTATAAGAATTTCACTTCAAATATAAAAATTCAAATAGATGAATCTGAATCACTAGTCGAGAGAGTTGGTGGAGAGAAGAGACAAATCTTCCTCATAGAAAAAGTTCAAATATCTATAAAGTCTGTTTTTTCCAGGAGAGTATTTACACTTAGATGTGGACTGTACTTAGTGTTGACTTCTAAAAAAATAGAATATGTAAAGGAAGAATAGTAACTTTAGGGGAGAAACAGCCACTGCCTTACCCAAGCAATCAAGTTTAACATCACGAGTAAGGTCATGTGATGTCATATAACCCCTGATGCCATGTGATGAGAAAGATACTTTACCTCTGCCATAGTATTCTTTTCAAAAACCTGTCCTAATCATGACAGAAACTTCAGGGAAACTCAAATTTGGGGACATCCTACAAAATATCTGACTATTATGTCTCAAAATGTCCAAGATCATAAAAAAACAAAGGAAAGACTGAGAAACAGTCATAGATTAGAGGAGAATAAGGAGATGTGACGTATAAATCTGAATTGAATCCTGAGATAGAAAAAAATTACTTTAGTGGAGAAATTACAAGAGAGACTGAAATTCAGTTAATAACATACCAACTTCAGCAAGACTTTGTCTCAGCTTTGACAAATGTCCAATGGTCATACCAGATATATGAGAGGAAACTGAAAGTGAGTGAGGAGCATATAGATAACTTTTTATACTATCTTTGCAACTTTCTATAAATCTAAAAAAAATTCCAAAGTAAAAGTTTATTTAAAACTCGTAAAAGGATGTGGGGCACAGCGATGCATGCTTATAATCCCAGCGACTCTGGAGGCTAAAGAAGGAGGATTGCAATTTCAAGACCAGCCTGGGCAACTCAGTGAAGCCCTATCTCAAAATAGAAATAAAAGGAGCTGGGGGTATAGCTAAGTGGTAGAGCACCTCTGGGTTCTATCCATGATAGAATGTACAGACATTCACACAAAAGAAAATAAGGGGGTATTATGAATGTCTTTATGTTTATGATTTTGACAAGTTAGAGGAAATGAACATACTCCTTCAAATATACAAATTACAGAAAATGACTAAAGGACTTTTCAAAACTAGCATTATTTCTATTAATTTTTTGAATTTGTAATTAAAACTTTCCCACAAAGAAAATTTCAGGCCCAGATAGCTTCACTGGCTAATTCTGTCAAACATTTAAGACAAACTAGTATAATCTTCTACAAACTTTTTCAGAAATTAGAGGTAAAGGGATATCTCTCAACTTATTCTATGAGGTCAGCATTACCCTGACATGAAAACCAAAGAATTTATAAGAAAAGAATACATAAGATAATATGCCTCATATGCAAAAATGTTTAATAAAATATTCATCAATTGAATCCAACAACATATAAAGAGGATAATGCACCATGATTAAGTGAATAGATTGGCTAAATATTTGAAAAAACGTGTAATTTGCCATATTGGTAGACAAAAAAAGAAAGAAAAACCGTAGCAAGACATACACAAAAAAAGTATTTTAGAAAAAAATTCAACACCCATTCATCTAAAGCTCCTAGAAGACTGGAATCCTCATTTTAATAGCAGCACTATACATACTGGAAGGTACCACATCAAGAACAAGACTGACTGCTTTCCCCTGGAAGATGGCACCAGCAACATTGCACTCGAGAGTCTAACCCATTCCCTAAGACAAGAAAAAAGAGATGAAAGCCCTAAATATTAAATGAAGTAAATAAAATTATCTTTACACACATCATAATTATGTATATGGAAAATCTTAGAGTCTCACAAATGAATGTAACAACAGGTGCAGGTTAAGGTCAGTATATAAAATTGAAATGTATTTCTATATGCTTGTAATGAGCAATTTAAAAATGAGATTTTTTTAAAGTACTATTTAAAATAGCATACAAAACACAAAATACTTAGGAATAAATTTAACAAAAAAATGTGTAAGATTTGTAAGCTGCAAGCTATAAAACACTTGAGAAAAAAAATTGAAAGACCTAAATACATGGAGAGATATTCCATGTTTTGGATTGGAAGACTAAATATTTTTTTACTCAATATTTTTAAGATGTTAATTTTCCCTAAATTGATCTATAGATTCAGTATAATCCCAACCCAAATTCCAGATGGTCTTTTTTTTTTCTGAAAACTTGACAAGCTGGTTCTAAAATGTATATGAATATGCGAAAGAACTAGAATAGCCAAAACAATGTTGAGAAGGAAGAATAAAGCCTTAGAACTTATATTACCTGCCTTCAAGCCATACTACAGACTTTACTGCAATCAAGACAATGTAGATAGACATCTAAGTCAATAAGTTCAAACAAAGAGTCCAGAATTCGACCTATAAGTAAATGAACAGTTGATTTGCAACGAATGCACCAAAATAATTCAACAGAGAAAGGAGAGTTGAGTTTTGTTGGGGTGGGGGTGGGGTGTTCCAACAAATATGTTCAAGCAACTGGGTTATCAATATGGAAAAAAAATGAACTTTGACTTTTATCTTATGCAGACATTAGCTCAAAAAACAGAAGCAAAAACTAGGAAAACATGGAGGAGAAAATCTTGAATTTGGTGTAGGCAAAGATTTCCTAGGACACAAAAACACATCATAAAAGAAAAATTGATGAATTGGACCTCACAAAAGATAAAATATTCTTTCCAAAGACAGCATTAAAAAAGAGAAAGAAAGAGAGAAGCTACAGTCTGAGGAAAAAAATAGTACTAATAGTTAAATCTAAAAAAAAAATAAATTCATGCAAGAATCTCAGAAACTCAATAATAAGTAAGTCCAATTAAGGTAGACCAAAGACTTGAAGAGCTGCTACACACACACACACACACACACACACACATTATTTAAATAGCCAGAAGACACATGAAAATATACTCAGCATCTTTAGTCAGAGGGTACAAATTAAGACCACCTTGAAGTACTATTCTGTACCCACTGATATGACTTAAAAAAACAAGAATTCCATATAAATGTACATCTTAACCATATGTTTATATGTGACCAAACATTCTAACTACTAGGTATTTACCCAAGAAAATGAAGAGTTATGTACATTCTTCTTCTTTTTTAAATATTTAATTGATTTTATTCTTTAAATAAATGACAGTGGAATGCATTACAATTCTTATTACACATATAGAGCACAATTTTTCATCTCTCTGTATATAAAGTATGTTCACACCAATTCATGTCTTCATACATGTACTTTGGATAATGATGTCTATCACATTCCACCATCATTGCTAACCCCTTGTTCCCTCCCTTCCCTTCCCACCCCTCTACCCTATCTAGAGTTTGTCTATTCCTCCCATCCTCCCCCTCCCTACCCCATTATGTGTCAGTAACCTTATATCAGAGAAAACATTTGGCATTTGTGTTTTGGGGATTGGCTAACTTCACTTAACATTATCTTCTCCAACGCCATCCATTTACCTGCAAATGCCATGATTTTATTCTCCTTTATTGCTGAGTAATATTCCATTGTGTATATATGCCACATTTTTAATCCATTCATCTACTGAGGGACATCTAGGTTGGTTCCATAGTTTAACTATTGTGAATTATACTGCTATAAACATTGATGTGGCTATGTCCCTGTAGTATGCTGCTTTTAAAAGTCCTTTGGGTATAGACCAAGGAGAGGGATAGCTTGGTCAAATGGTGGTTTCATTCCCAGTTTTCCAGGGAATCTCCCTCCACATTGCTTTCCAGATTGGTCGTACCAATTTGCAGTCCCACCAGCAATATATGAGTGTGCCTTTTTCCCCACATCTTCGCCAACATTTATTATTGTTTGTCTTAAAAAATAGCTGCCATTCTGACTGGAGTGACATGATATCTTAGAGTAGTTTTGATTTGCATTTCTCTAATTGCGAGAGATGATGAACATTTTTTCATATATTTGTTGATTGATTGTATATCCTCTTCTGAGAAGTGTCTGTTCATGTCCTTGGCCCATTTATTGATTGGGGTTTTTGTTGTTGTTGTTGTTGTTCGGTGCTTAGCTTTTTGTGTTCTTTATATACCCTAATGATTGGTGCTCTATCTGATGTGTGAGAGGTAAAAATTTGCTCCCAAGATGTAGGTTCTCCATTCACCTCACAGATTGTTTCTTTTGCTGAGAGGGAACTTTTTAGTCTGAGTCCATCCCATTTATTGAGTCTTATTAAGAAAGTTGGGCCCTAATCCCACATGATGAAGATTAGGGCCTACTTTTTCTTCTATTAGAAGCAGAGTCTCTGGTTTAATTCCTAGGTCCTTGATCCAATTTGAATTGAGTTTTGTGCATGGTGAGAGATAGGGGTTTAATTTCATTTTGTTGCATATGGATTTCCACTTTTCCCAACACCATTTGTTGAAGAGGCTATCTTTTCTCCAATGCATGTTTTTGGCAACTTTATCTAATATAAGATAATTGTAATTTTGTGGGTTAGTCTCTGTGTCCTCTATTCTGTTCCACTGGTCTACCAGTCTTGTTTTGGTGCCAATACATTTTGTTTTTGTCACTTTTGCTCTGAAGTATAGTTTAAGGTCTTGGTATAGTGATGCCACCTGCTTCACTCTTCCTGCTAAGGATTGCTTTAGCTATTCTGGGTCTCTTATTTTTCCAGATGAATTTCATGATTACTTTTTCTATTTCTATGAGGAATGCCATTAGGATTTTGATCAGAATTGCATTAAATCTGTATAGTGCTTTTGGTAGTATGATCATTTTCATAATATTAATTCTGCTTATCCAAGAGCAAGGTAGATCTTTCCATCTTCTAAGGTCTTCTTTGATTTCTTTCTTTAGGGTTCTATAGTTTCCATTGTATAGATCTTTCACCTCTTTCATGAAGTTGATTCCCAAGTTTTTGTTTTGTTTTTGAGGCTATTGTAAATGGGGTAGTTTTCCTTTCTGAGGATTTGTCACTGATATACAGAAATTCCTTTAATTTATGGGTGTTGATTTTATATCCTGCTACTTTGCTGAATCCATTTACTAGTTCTAGAAGTTTTCTGGTGGAACTTCTAGGTACAGAATCATATTGTCAGCAAATAGTGCTGATTTAAGTTCTTCTTTTCCTATAGGTATCCCTTTAATTCTTTCGACTGTCTAATTGCTCTGGCCAGTGTTTCAAGAATTATGTTAAATAGAAGTGATGAAAGAGGTCATCCCTGTCTTGTTCCAGTTTTCAGAGAGAATACCTTCAATTTTTCTCCATTTAGAATGATGTTGACTTGAGGCTTAGTATAGAGAGCCTTTAAGATGTTGAGATATGTTCCTGTTATCTCTAGTTTTTCTAGTGTTTTGAACATGAAGCGGTGCTGTATTTTGTTCAAATACTTTTTCTGAATCTGTTGAGATGATCATATGATTCTTATCTTTGAGCTATTGATGTGATGAATTACATTTGTTGATTTTCTTATGTTGAATCAACGTTGCATCCCTGGGATGAATCCTACTTGATCATGGTGCACGATCTTTTTGATATGTTTTTGTATTTGATTTTCCAGAATTTTATTGAGAATTTTTGCATCTATGTTCATGGGAGAGAGATTGATCTAAAGTTTTCTTTCTTTGATGTGTCTTTGCCTGGTTTTGGAATCGGGGTGATATTGGCCTCATAGAATGAGTTTGGAATCAGGGTGATATTGGCCTCATAGAATGAGTTTTGGAACCTCTTTTTCTATTTCCTGAAATAAATTGAAGAGTATTGGTATTAGTTCTTCTTTAAAGGTCTTGTAGAACTCGGCTGTGTATCCATCCAGTCCTGGGATTTTCTTGTTTGGTAAACTTCTGATGGCATCTTCTATTTCATCACTTGATATTGTCTGTTTAAATTGTGAATATCTTCCTGATTCAATCTGGGCAAATAGTATGACTTAAGAAATTTGTTGATGCCTTCAATATCTCCTATTTTATTGGAGTACAAGTTTTCAAAATAATTTCTAATTATCCTCTGTATTTCTGTAGTGTCTGTTGGGATGTTACCTTTTCATCACGTATGCTGATAATTTGGTTTTCTCTCTCCTTCTCTTTGTTAGAGTAGCTAAGGGTCTGTCAATTTTATTTATTTTTTCAAAGAACCAACTTTTTGTTTTGTCAATTTTTTCAATTGTTTCTTTTGTTTCGATTTCATTGATTTCAGCTCTAATTTTAATTATTTCTTGCCTTCTACTGCTTTTGCTGTTGATTTGTTCTTCTTTTTCTAGGGCTTTGAGATCTAATGTGAGGTCATTTATTTGTTGACTTTTTCTTCTTTTAAGGAATGAGCTCCATGCAATGAATGTTCCTCTTAGAACTGCTTTCATAGTGTCCCAGAGATTTCAATATGTTGTGTCTATGTTCTCATTTACTTCTAAGAATTTTTTAATCTCCTCCTTGATGTCTTCTGAAACCCATTGTTCATTCAGTAGCATATTGTTTAGTCTCCAGGTGTTGATGCAGGTTGAAATATTCTGTATTTATCAGTTAATTCTAAGTTATTGGTTGTAATATTGAATTCTATAGTTTCTTTATTCAAATTTTGTTTGGAAGATATATCCAGTGGTGAGAGAGGTGTGTTAAAGTCATCCAAGATTATTGTGTTGTGGTCAATTTGACTCTTGAACTTGAGAAGAATTTGTTTGATGAACATAGTTGCACCATTGTTTGGGGCATATATATTTATGATTGTTATGTCTTGTTGGTGTATGGTTCCTTTGAACAGTGTGTATTATCTTTATCCCTTTTGATTAACTGTGGCTTGAAGTCTACTTTTTTTGATGAGGATGGAAACCCCTGCTTGCTTCTACAGTCCATGTGAGTGGTATGATTTTTCTCAAACTTTCACCTTCAGTTTGTGTTTGTCTTTTCCTATCAGATGAGTCTCCTGGAGGCAGCATATTGTGGATCTTTTTTTTCTTTTAATCCAATCTTCTAGCCTGCGTCTTTTGATTGGTGAATTTAAGCCATTAACATTTAGGGTTATTATTGATACATGGTTTGTATTCCCAGCCATATTTATTTATTTTTATTCTTTAGTTTGACTTAATTTTCTTTTTTGATTAGTTTTTTCTTTATGGTACTACCTCCCTCTGCTGATTTTCATTTCCTCTTCATGAAATATTTTTCCAAGGATGTTTTGTAGTCCCAGTTTTCTAGCTATAAATTCTTTTGTTTATCATGGAAGGTTTTTTTTGCACCTTCAACTTTTTTTTTTTAACTTGTGGTTTGGTGCTGGTGATTGAACCCAGGGATTTATTCATGCAAGGCAAGAACTCTACCAACTTGGCTATATTCCCAGCCCTAGTTATGTACATTCAAACACATGTATATATTTTGAGCAGCTTTGTTCATAATTGCCCCAAACTGGGGACAGTCTAAATGTCCTGCAACTGTAGATGTATAAGCAAGTAGTGGTATGCCTATGAAATGGAATACTGCTCAGCAATAAACAGAAACTAATTACTGATGTGCTGAACAAAATGGATGACTGTCAAATCCATTATAACTGAAGGAATCCACATATATGCCATCCTGGAACCTGCAAAACTGTAGGGATGGAAATCAGAGGTGTGTTTTCCAGGCCTATCAAGTGGCACAGGGGAAGTTTAAGGAATGGTGAAACTGTTCTTCATCTTGATTGTCTTGGTGGATATTTGTATGCATCTTTTGAAATTCATAGAACTATTTACCAAGAGTGGTGAATTTTAATGTAATCATACTTCAATAAAGCTGACTTTAAAATGTTTCAAAGACTGACAGCACCAAACATTGTCAAGAACATGAAACAATTTATCTGGAATTCATCACTGCTTCTGGGATTAGAAATGTTATAGCCACTTTGAAAAACATTTAGCAGTTTTCTCTGAAGTTAAACATAGGTCTGCCACAATACCCAGCAGTCTTGTTCTCTAAGTATTCACCCAAGAGAAGTGAAAATACATGTCCAAACAGGCTTATGCATGCATGTTTATGGCAACTCTGTAGTACACAATCTGAAAACAGCCCAAATGTCAAGTGTTAGATGGGTAAACAATGTGTTATATCCCTGTTTTTTGTAACTAAGTCATTATTCCATAGTAACAAACTTGTGGCTCACAAAACAATATAAACATATTTTAAATACCGTGCACTAAGCAAAAAGAAGTCAAATCTTGTAAAAGATGTGTTCTTTGGTTATAAGCTATGACTTAATATAAGTTAATTTTAAAAAAGAATAGCCCTTAGAAATTAAATTTTTATATCAATGGTTGTATATAAAGTATGTTGACACCAATTCGTGTCTTCATACATGTACTTTGGATAATGATGTCCATCACATTCCACTATCCTTGGTAATCCCCTGTCCCCTCCGCCCCATCTAGAATTCATCTATTCTTCCCACACTCTCCCTCTCTACCCCACTATGAGTCAGCCTTCTTATATCAGACAAAAAATTCACCATTTGTCTTTTAGGGATTGGCTAACTTCACTTAGCATTATCTTCTCCAACGCCTTCCATTTACCTGCAAATGCCATAATTTTATTCTCTTTTATTGCTGAGTAAAATTCCATTGTGTATATAAGCCACATTTTTTAATCCATTCATCCACTGAAGGGCATCTAGATTGGCTTCACAGTTTTGCATTCCACTGTCATTTATTTTTTTTAAATCAATTAAAAGAAAAAGTAAAGGGAAGGGAAGGGAGGAGAAGGAGAGAAAGACTATTCCAGTTTAGATGGATGTGGATCAAGTATCTAATGGAAGTTTTGCTTTTTTAAAGGAGAGGGGCTGAAAAGAGTGTTGATTCTTGATTGCTAAGGAAAAGAAATACACCAGATCAAATCAGGCCAAAGGCAGTTTCTTCAGTCATAAAGGTTAAGGATATCAAAGATAAACAAAGGGGAAATTTTAAAAACTGAGAACTGTACTGCTTAATATTTATGGTTTGCTCTGTATAATCATGCTTGAATAAAAAGCCATGTATATAATTTGTGTTTCATTGTATGTGCTTAATAAAACTATACTTTTTTATACTTCAAAAAACAAAATTAACTCTTTAAAAGGTTTCTAATATTGAATAGCTTTCAGAACAGCTGCTGACTTCACATGATTTATGAACATAGATAAAGGATAGCTTTGGAGGCAAGATGGTTCTGGCTTTGCACTAGCTGCCTAGACAACTTCCTCTCACAGTTTGTAATCTTGTCTCAGCTTTTTCTATTCTCTTAAGGGGGAGTGGTGGTTGGCAAGGTTAATGCCTCTGCTTTGCTAGTTTCCATGAAACTTACAAATCTATTTTTTTTACTGACAATATGCATTGTTTCCTAGCTGTGGATTTTGAAGGAAAATTATGGCAAGAATACACTACTGTTTATTGACCTTAAAGGCCTGTTTACAGATTTCATGTTTATTGCAAGCCCTGGCTAGAGTTTCTTCATGCCATGTTTCTCCAAAAGCCCAGAATTCCTCAGTCTTTGGAGACATGCCAAGGGCTTCTGGATGCTGAGTGCCACCTTACCCTTGCAAGGGAAGAGTTCATTCTATCCCTGAAGCAGAGGAACAGGTACCCTTGTAGATTTGATCATTCTTTTGTGCTACACACGTATTGTTAGTATTCTCTAATGTCTCTTCATTTGATAGATATAATAGTCACAGAGATAATTAAGACATGATCCTTATCCTTGGTGAGATCACGGGCTGGTTAGTAGATGAGCTAATGAAAGATGGACTGCCATCTTGCCCCCATTCCTCCAATTCTAGCCCATCCCCCATGCTATTGAGGAAGGCATATTTCAGAACATGAATACTCCTCCCTACTTAAAAATTTTTATTGGCTCCTGGGTGAAATTCAAGCTGCCTACCTCTCCTGCCTCATCTCCTGTCACTCTTCACTCATCTGTACTTTATTTATTTATGTTTTTAATGTGATTTATTTTTTAGTTTTCGGCGAACACAACATCTTTGTTTGTATGTGGTGCTGAGGATTGAACCGGGCCGCACACATGCCAGGCGAGCGGGCTAACGCTTGAGCCACATCCCCAGCCACATCTGTACTTTATATTAGCAACTTTGCTTCCATCCACAGGAACCTCCAGACTTTTCTGGTTCAGAGTTCCCCAAGTGGGCAGATCCATAGCCAGTTCAGGAATGAAGATTATTCCTCCTTTATTCATTTAGACAAAATGTTTTGGGCATGTGCTCAGTGTATTTGTTGGGCCATGGGGCCCATGGAGACATATAAGAAGCAGTCACCATTCCTGGAAAAGGAGAGATGAGCTCAACTACAGGTAGGAATGGAGACTGGAAGTGGTAATGAAAGTATAGTGATGATAGTTTATACCATAGCTGGAGCATGGGGTATGTGGATGGGAGGGACAGAGGGTAAGACCAGATACGGAGACAGGAAAGAACAGATTGAGTATAGTCATACAGACAGGTTTGAAATTCATATTTTGGGCTATGAGGAATCAACTAAGACATTCAAGCCAGGGAATGATGTGATAAGATTCATGCTTTGATAAGTTCCCAGACCAAAGTAGAGTGCTGAATTCTATCCCCTATTGTTTCTCTGTAGTTCTTTCATAAAATCTGGTGGAAGCTTCCCTCTATGACAAATCTACTGATATTGAACTTTGGGTCAGGGAACAGTTTGCATAAGAGGATTCTTATCAATACTACCTATGACCCATGTCCAGTTATTCATTCCTCATGCTTTTAAGAAAAAGCCTGTAAGTCTTGGTTCTGCTTTGGGCTGCTCTCCATGAGTGTCCATTCCATGACTTGTACATTCCACTCAGGAAGGGAAGGAGCATCATGATCCAGTGAGCCTTGCCCTGAGCGTGTGTATATGATTTGTCAACAATCGAGGAGTTTATGGGAGTTTATGGGGCTTCATTAAAGATGCTGGGGCAGGAGCGCTGTGGGACATCAGAAGAGACCTCAGCAGTAAACCACAGCTCTGAGCTTTGGAATGCAGTAAATGTTTAAGAGACTTCCTTCCTTTCATTACTGAATTTTACTTTACTTTTATACCAGTAAAGAGTTGTGTTTTATTGGTTGAAATTTCTTGATTCTGTTTTCCCCAGGTCTGTTTAAAAGCTACATTTTATCTTTGAGGATGTTTGGCTCATGGTGGAGGAAGTGCTGCCAGCGAATTCAATTAACTGGCAGAGCTCACAGATATTGTACACGGATTTCTTTTTATTCTTCTTTTTCACAACTGCTACATAAACACAGCTGGGTTTAATATTTGTCCTAACAAAGATTTAACTTGCATCATTTTACTCCTGGTAATTAATGCTTGGAATCTCGGCTCCTTTTCCTTCGTTTGTAATCCTCTGCATTTCTTTACTCTAGCCATCTAGATAATGAAGTGTGCTCCTCTAGGTCTTTGCCCTGCCTTAAAACTGCTTAATATTTGGCCGCTCCCACTAGAGAGCAGATGCTTTTCTTTGCAAGAATTGAATTTCTGTCAGCTCTTTTATGCATCATGTGTTTGGAACTGTAAGTGGATCAAGTTGTTCATCGCAGCAGGGACACTGTGAAACACATCTATTATACACACTTCCTAGCCCCCCTTCCTATTTCCCCCCCTCTCCCCTGAGGAGGTAGAGATGCCCAGATCCCCTTGGGAGATATCTTGCTCTGTGTGGATGTGTCCATGTGATCCACCGTGGATCCGGCCTGGCTGCTTCCCTAGGCATGGAAATCTATATCCACTCTGCCCATGATTGTTGCCTAGACAAATCACGCTTTTATCTTTGTAAACACCAAGCACTTCATTAACTCCCAAATACGCACTGAGTTTGGGTCACTAAATAAATCCACTAGGCTCAGCATAATGAGTGATATTTCAGTAATTGATGCCCTAGAAAATGTTAATTGTGAACCCATTATTCTTTTTTATGCTAAACTTAGGGCTTGGGTAGTTTTGGCTTTGGTGTTAGACTACTGTGGAAGAAAGCCACTATCAGTCTCCTTCTGTGTGCCAGGCACTGTGCTAGGGGATTTGAAAGATCTTGACATTTAATCTGCATAACTATCTGCAAAAAAAGGGGGGAGGGGAGGATACTTTATCCCCTTGTTATAGACCGAGAAAAGAGGTTAAGTAACCTGCCTAGAGGCATCTAGGTAATAGCCAGCAGCTGAGGTAAAATTTGAAATCAGGTCTGTCTGAATACAAAGTCAAAATACTATGGGGCGCTGTACCCTCATGCTCTGGGTTCATTGGACATACATTCATCAGTGGATCATTCAAGGCATTGATTTATCCCACATGTTTATTACATGTGACATTGCTCAGTTTTAGTGGTCCCATTCCACATCAAGTCTCAAGGACAGTGGCATTTGGGAACATCTTTGTATCCATCTAAATCAGAATCCCTGGTGGTGATTGGAATAGTTAGCTTTGCTTTTCATCAGAGCTCAGTGCAAATGCAGTCCAAGTTCCAAAGCAGACTATCAATTCCTTGCCATCTTGTGAGTTCCAGTTCCTAGATTCAGCTCTGAACTGATGACTAAAATTTCCAAATCTACGTGATTTCATTTGTCAATGCAGCTTTGAAAAGCCAGCATCTTGATGTTGTTCCTGCTGTGACATGCTCATCTTTGGGGCCTCAGACCGTGGTTCTGAGGGCAAAAATGCATTTTTAATAGATGTCATTCAGTTTACAGGAGTCATTGTGGGACATTCGTATGTCTGACTGAGATAACTGCTACTCTGTAGAATTAATCACACTTAAATGGAAAGGTGGCTTTTGCTTATGAAGAAAGTCATTTCTCTTGTTAAACATTTTTAGTTCTGATTAACTTTAGTCTTCCTCTAAATGTTTTAATTAGAATTAGGCATTAGTATCCTGCTTCATTAGAGGTAGAATACCCCCTGTGTTTTTGGTTCGAAGTCATTTTGTTGTCAAAAGATATTGGTAGTTTAAAAAAAATGGGTGGAGGCTATATTGTAAAAAAACATGTATAACTTTCCTTTTGCAAGTGCATGTTTTTTCAAAGGTAACTTATATTTTTATTTTGTGTGTTCTGTTTGTAAGAGAATGCTTCTTGGTTTATTCATGTTGACAACTGAAAAGCCTTAGACCTAATTAAAAGAATTTCCAGGAGCACCTTTACTGAACCATTTCATTACGCGGCACTGCACAGATTGCATTGTGAAACATGGTGATAGTTTAAATCTGACCTTTAGTCCTGAACTGCCAGAAGTATGGGAAGGAAACCCTTCTTTGAAAATACTCCCCGGATACACACACACATATAAATGCATATACACATGCACATATTTGATTAGAAATAATCTTTTTATTGAATGACCACCTACTAATATAAGTACACATTTACTTTGAGCTCAGGTCTCCTAGTCTTTTGTAGCTTGGGGAGGATTTTCTAGCTGCATTAATTGTGTGTGGTGTTAAAACTAAATTGTTTTATAGGGAAAACAAAGGCAATTTTACTTACTTTGGGCAAAGAAAAGTATTTGAAGGAAGGTGCATTTTACAAGTAGAAAAATGCAAAAATCTTTGCTATTGTGTTTCTGTATCAGATGCTGAAATGCTAGATTAAATGTGTAGGAAGGGGTTGGAGTGCACGCGTGCGTGCCGGACTCCTCCTGAGCTTTCTTTGGCAGATAGTAGAAATGGGCCTTTTTGGGCTTTGTTTTTTAAATCGTACTTTTTTATTGCAAAAATGTCATTCTAAGGATTTGGGAGTTTGTTCACAAAATGTTCAATAAAACCATAAAAGCGCATAGTAAAGTGGCCATTCGCGTAATGAAGATTGATCCTTTTGACTCATTAAAATCTGCTTAGAATTGTAATGCTTGCCTCTAACTTTCTGACTTTTACTTGGCCCATGAGTTATCAGGAGAGATGGAGGGAGCAGAGACCTGGGCCCGAGGGTCATTGCTAGCCCCAGCTTAGAGCTCCACATAACTAGCACAACCCCACTCCCCCATGGAGAACCAGGTTCTTTGAGGGGAAAATGGGATTCAGAAGAAGCAATTAAAGCCAACTAGGGTCAAGGTCCAACCATGTTCTCAAGGAAGAAATAGAAAAGCAACGAATGAGAGGAGGCAATAATGGAGATATATTAAGTCAGGGAAAAAATAAGGCAGCATCATGGATGAATGCAATTTGCTGGTCCGAGAAACCCTTGGCAGCAGTGAGAAGTAATGGAATAGCACCAACTTTGTTTTAAGATAGACTTAGGCTTGACTTGGCTTCTGCCCCTTGCTGTACCATCCTCGTGGTATAGGTGAGGCTCACTTTCCTCAACTGAGAAATGTGGGAAATTGTTCCTGCCGAGCCCAGTTCTGAAATTTTAATACAGCACTGGTATGTACTCACTTGTCATGGCATTTGGCAACTAGTAGGGTGCTTAATACTAGTTCATGTTTCTTTCTCCTGTCGAATTCTAGTTCACCCAGAAACTTTTTCTGGAAAGAGGGTACAGTGGGTTCCTCTTAATACTTTCAGCTTCAAATTTGAAGCAAGAACTAAGGAAGGTAGTAACAGAAGCACTATGCCATTTCATTGCTAATATGAAGAGGGCAGAGAGAGGCATGCTTTTGCACCCCTGAGGATAGAAAACAAGTCACTACCCCTTTTTACTCTCTCCAGTCCCAGACATGCCCCCAAGGATTTTGGAACAAAGCCTCAACATCTGGTTTCTTCAGGAAATGAAGAATCAGCCGCCTCCCTTGGACCTAAAGGGCAAAGGAAGATTTGACTCTCTTTGCCCCTCTGCAGTTGCTGCCGTCTGATTTGTAAAACAAAAAATTCTGACACTCAGCAGTTAGAGTAAGTTAGGGAGAGAAGCCATGCCCCTTGGGCCATACTTGTAGAAGAACCATACAGTGGAGATATAGTGCCTGTTCTCCAGATGGACTTGGTCGGCATCTTCTAGACAGTCCTAAGGACAGATGTGATTTGGCACCAATACATATTGCTGTGTGACTTTTAAAGGAAATGTACAGTCAATATATAATAGGGAAACCTTGATCTAGTCTCAGACTTAGGTAGTATAATTGGGCTGACACCTGAAGATAAGTGGTAGTTGACCTAAGGTAGCACCCAGTATGGTAGCCACTGTCTGCATTTGGCTATTTAAATTTAAACTGATTGAAATAAAATAAAATGAAGCCTTCAGTTACTTAGTCACAGTAGCCACACATCAAGTGCACAGTAACCACTTTGCCACTGGACAGCATTGGATACAAGATGAATTATTTCAATCGCTGTGGAAATTTCTATTGGATATTTCTAAATTCTAGACATGGAGGTGAGGGGGTGAGAGTTCTCCAAACAGGAGAACTAGTCAGGCTGCTGAAGCCCAGAAGGTGTTGCTGAACCCTTGGAGGGGATGCAAGAACCTGTGAATTCCATGAGACCTTGCAGGCCAGCCTAGGACTCCAGGCTATATCCTTAGGGAAATGAGGAGTGGCTAAAAGATCTTAAGAAGCCACCACTGATGGAAAGAGGTGGGAATGTCTCAGATTTGACACTTAGTGTGCCATCTTTAACACCCCCACTTTCATGGGCTCCAAAATCTGCAACCAAGTGATAAAGAAAGCTGTAATTGTTGAGTGCTACTGTGTATTGCAAGGGATGCCTTCATTCTGAGGAGGAGAAAGTAATGTAAACTGCTGGTATGTAAAGGGTTAAATAATAATAATAATATGATGATGATGATGTGTACAATGTGAAATCCCCTTTGGAAGTAATAGGAAGTTCACTTGTGGCTGGTTTATAGGAGCTTTACTGGAACTCTTTGGGAGCTAGGCCTTCATCACTTGCTATTCTATTCCCAGCACATCTCCAGCACAGGGTGTGCAAAGATTGAGTGTCAACAAAGGAGCAGACTCATGGGCCCTGAAAATAGCTATTGTTTCTGACAGAAGAAATCACAGAAAGTTGGAGGCATTTTTGTTTTTGGGTTTTTTTTAAATAGTGTATTTTGTAAATAGTGGATTTTGTTAACAAATACAGTTGAAGACTATGCCAGGCTTATTAGAGATGGGTTTCAAGGCCTCTGAAATCAAGTAGAAGACAAAATTGGAAATGTGGCTTGAGCCACCTTGAGCCAAAGCCCATAAAAGCCTTTGGAATTTGGACTTTATTTTATTAGCAGTAGGGAACCAGTAACAATTTTGGAGGAAGAGAGTGTGATTCAACCTCTTGTTTTTGGAAGATTATTCAGTACAAAGGATGGATTTGATCAAGAAGAAAATAGACAAAGAGACACCAGCTCAAAAATGGTTGAAATAGTCCAAGTGAAAGATGAAATCTAAATTAACAAAATTAAAAGCTGGGCATGCTGCTATATCCATTATCTGTTTTGCATCTATTTTAATCCTCACAATGTATGTAAGTTTTTACCTCATTTTATAGCAAAGGAACTGAAGTTCAGAGGTTAAGAAAGTAGGGAAGCCAGATATCATAAGTTAATCTGACTCCAACTCTGTGCTACAGCCTGAGGAGCTAATAGGGATGGAAGAAGAGATGAAGCCAAGACACCTGAGAGGTAGAGTGAACTGTAACCAGAATAGGAGATTCAGGGTAGGGGGCCTAGTGAGGAAGCATGGGCAGGCAGTGCTATGTTACTGCACCTGTTGAGTGTGTGATATTGAATAATACTGGTCTACTTGTTCCCTTTAACTCATTCAGCATCCTTGCAGTTTTAGTTATATCTTAGCAGAAGGAGAACGGATGAGTATCACTTTCTCCCAGGTCAGTTCCTCCTAGCAACTTATCACTGAAGAATGTGATCCTACACTTTCCTCCAAGCAAAGAGGCACAGCCACTGGAAGTGCCTTTCACAGTGTTGAAGCTCACTTATCTGTTCTTTCATCCAGCAGAAAATGCTAAATGACCACTGGGCCACACCCATGCTGGGAACACATGGGCTTGTGGGAAAGGTGGTCAACATTGCCACTCACGGGAGAACCTTGATATAATCCTGGTGGGGAGCTGGTTGAGTGGTCAGAGGAGACTTCACAGATGGGGGAACATCTGGATTCTGTCTTTCGCTTACCCCAAGGCAATGGGTAATTTGGCTATTAAAGAAAAATACCTCATTTTAATTCTTTATTATAAAAGTAACATATGCTTTTTTATAAAGTATAATCAAAATAATCACGTGTATAAAGTAGAAAGTGAAAGTGTCGTTGCATGGTTAAATTTTGATACGTGGCATTTTAGGTTTTTACTACATACATATATATTTACATATGATTTTTAAAATGATTCATATATACGTATTACTCTACAACTTTCATTTTTCCGCATTTGGCTACTTTGTGGGCATCTTTTTACATCAGTTCATAGAGTACTGCCACTAGCACCTTTGTGGCATTTTATCAGAAGAATGTAGTATAGTTATTTAGTGTGCCCTCCATGACAGGCACTGGACAGTCTTTTCAAAGAGTGAATGGCAGTCCACAAGCAGGACATGAAGAGTGAAGAGAACCCCGCCTGAGGTATTGGCAAGTGGACTGATGGAGTGGCTCATGCGCTGCTGAGTTGGGCAAGAATGTGCCGCGTGGGGCAAGTGGGAGCCAGTTAGCCAAGGAAAGCCTGCACTGACTGCTGGGAAGTCTGGGTATATTTTTGAAGGTGATGATGGCAAAGGGTGGAGGCATTGAAGGGTTTGATGGAGAACTGAAGTGATTAAACTTGGATATTTCCAAGATTACTAGGAGAGCTACAGATGGATGGTGTCAAGTAAATACTGAAAACAGAGCCTGCTATGAGAGCTATATAACCAGTCTGCGCCAAAAAGGATGGATGCATTGTGCCTCTCAGGGGCACAGCCATGGGCACTGAGAGAAGGCAGAGTCAGGCTGTATCTGGGATGGTGTTGATGAAACATGAAAATGGTTGTGGGAAGGATGGAAAAGTACAGAATCTGACTTCAGTCCAGGAGTCTGGTGGGGTGATGTGACAGTGCCCAAAATTGGGCACAGGAGGAGGATTAGGGGATCTATAGAGAGGAGCTGGTACATTAAATTTTGTGTGCTCTTCCCTTTGTTTTCTGTCTTCCTCCTGTGGTACCCGATTAAAGAAAGAAGCTGTCCTCAATGGCACTTCAACACCCCACCCCCACCGTGTTACCCCTGATGAACCTCAATGTAATGATTGGACCAGCACCCCCAGGAGTTCACAGGGCAAGTTCAACTTTAGATGTAGGATGGTGGTTTATTTCAGCTTTACATTTTCTTCCCTCGCTTTTATTTAAAGGACAAAATGCTATCAGCAGCTATTAGATGCACATAGACTTGCAGTTTCAAAGTTGGAAGTAATGACAGGTCAAGACAAAAGCTCCTCTGTGTAGCAGGCTGAGGGAGGGCTTCAGAAGCCTTGGCCTAGGTGGTCACAGGGGCATCAGGAGCCCGGGACCACTTGGCTAGTTTCAGACCAGCGGGGGCAGGCGGGAAGGAGCGCTCTCATATTTGCTCGGTTACAATCAGCGACTCCTTCTTTGTGTAAAATGGTAATGAGGCCATTAGGAGAGGCTCACCTGAAGTGCAGCTTGTGAATCCAAGGTAATTAAACACCTCCTGAATGAAAGAGAAAGGCCAGGGAAGGTTAAGTGAGGAATAATCTGCGGCACAGGTGGCCCAAGGCCTTTGAGGAGCAGTAGAAGAGCGACAGTGGCTTGCACCATTTCAAAGGATGGAAATGTCACCCTAGTCTCTGAGAGAGGCAGGATTTTTATTATTGGGGGGTAGGATGGGTAATATTTTTAACATTTTAATAAAGCACATTTCTTTTTCATATTTCTGTTTCAAGTTGAAAGTCCACAGCAGAGCCTGCCTGGCTGCTGAGCAGCCTGCATCGCTCACTGTGGCGATGGGCTCATGGGTCCTAGAAAGGGGAGGTCACAATAAAGCAGTTATATATACCCAGATGTTGAGGTAGACTCCAAGCTGCTTTCAGAGGAAAACCGTTTTCCAAGGCTTACGTTCATTCAGAGGAGGGGCAGCCACCCCTGTAGTGCGCTTTCCCAGCCCTGTGGCATGTCTCATGGGCAACAACAAAGGGGCTTGCCCTGTACTCAGTTAACCTGCACTAGTGGCT
Source organism: Spermophilus citellus (assembly GCF_964194105.1). Lineage (NCBI taxonomy): Eukaryota > Metazoa > Chordata > Mammalia > Rodentia > Sciuridae > Spermophilus > Spermophilus citellus. The sequence goes on from NC_138183.1 coordinate 11,504,347, forward strand.
TGCTAGGTGCCAGTTCTGTGCTTTCTGACTTCATGTGTCCTTTCAGTTTATCACGTAAAGTCTGGCAATAGGATTTTTGCTATTTAGGTTCTTGCCTCAAAATCTCAAGTATCTCCACACAAAGGCTTGTACATGAATCCTCACCACAACATTATTTATTAATTGTCAAAAAGTGGAAACTGATAGACAGATCAGATGTGCTATACCCAGATAATGGAACATTACTCAGCCATAAAAGGAATGAAGTACTGACACGTGCTACAGCATAGATGAACCTTGTACATAATGAGCATTATGCTAAGTGAAGTAATGCAGTCAAAGAAGACAACCTATTTTATTATTCCTTTATGTGTCCAGAATGGGAAAGTCCATAGAGATGGAAGGTAGATTAATGGTTGCCCAGGACAGTGGTGGGGTAGAACTGGTGGGGAATGAATGACAGCTAATGAACACAGGGTTTCTTTTTGGGGTAATAAAAATGTTCTGGAGGTATATAATAGTGATAGTTGTATGACATTGTAATTATAATAAAAGCCACTGAGCTATACCTTAAAATAATGAATGATAGTATGATAGTGGGCTGTCTCACAAGCCATTTTTAAATTCCCTTATAAAAGCTTAACAATAAGGCTTAGTGTCTGTGGATCATTTCTCAAGTGCACACAGTCCATCCCAGATCAGTGGTTCTTAATGTTTGTAGATTTGCAGACACTGTTGGTACTGTAAGGACAGCTATGGATTTTGTGCCCAGAAAATCACCCATTCATATTACACATTTGTAGGTGATCCATGAACCCCCCAAATCTAATTTCTGTTTTCTCTTAAATTTTATTCTAAGTTTTATCCTTAAGTAATGTTCACACCACTAGGTATCAGTTTCTCTGAAATGTCCTTGATTTGTTGAAATGTACTCTTAATGTTTCATCTACAAGCTTAAGAATAATCACTAGCTGTTTCCCTTCAGACAAAGGAAAAGTCCCTTCTGACCTCTGCCTTTCTATTAGCATCATTTTTTTCGTGCGGTATTGGGAATTGAATCCAGGAGTACCCTACCACTAGACTATAATGCCACTCCTTTTTTATTTTTTTATTTTGAGGCAGGGTCATACTAACTCACTGAGGCTGGCCTCTCTCAAAGTTATGATCTTCCTGTCTCAGCCTTCCCATTGCGTGGATTATAAGCATGTACTACCATGTCCAACTCCAACATCGTCTCGCCCCATCTTTACCCTTGGTCTCTATACTGAAGCCAAAGTTCTTTCTATTTTTCTGAATTTCTTCCTACCACAGATCCTTTGCACATTATTCCCCGTGCATAGCACACTGTACCCTCCTCTCTTTGCCCAGTTAACTACTTTAGCTTATCTTCCAGATCTCAGTTCAAGCCTGTCTCCCTCCAGGAGGTTTCTCTTGGTCTACTTTGGCAAGCTCTGTTACAGATTTGTCACAGGAACAATGTCACATGTATGGGTATTTTCCTTAGTAGAATGTTAGCTAAAATGAGGTTAAGGACCATATCTGGTTTTAGTCACCATTGTAGCCACAACCCCTAATATAGTCCAGGGCATGTAAGAGATAATAAATATTTATTGAATGAATGAATGACTCAAGGTCACCGCATTGCACAATACTAGGAATGTGATGGAATGTGAGTGTTGTGCCCTGAAGTTTATACAATGTGGCATCCTGAGATGAATGAAGAGCATTTTAGAAATAGTCTCAGAAGCTTGATATTGGCCCCGATGTTGAAGGCAACAGCAACCATGTCACATGATCTTTCCTACATAGATTCATGGGGAAAGTCTCTTTTAGGTCCCACATTCAGGAAAATCTTTATTCATTTGATCCACTGATTTGTTTATAATGCATGGACCCAAGGAATCTCTCAACTTTCATTTTTTTCTCTTTGCTTTGGTCACGAGAAAGTTCTTAAGTCAAATTTGAAACTCACATCTAACCACCATATAGGACTATCTTATAGCTTACATTCACAAACTACATCTAGTCACAGCTTCTTCTTTTCCCACTAATGTCACCTTCTTATCTATTTTAACTTGTTGAGTGTGTTTCTATAAGCTGTCACTATTCTTTCAGAGTATGAGGTGTGAGATATACAAATAAACCTTTTTCCTAATATTTTTCATATCACAGATGGAATAGAATTAGAACAACAAAAAGAAAAACTCTTTGTGTAGCTTGGATTTAGATTATAAGACTTTGGTTCAAATTCCAATTTGGCCATTCCTTGGATTTTTTCTCTGGACATGTAACCTAAGTTCTCGGAAACTATTTCATTCTTACAGAACAGGAACACTAATTCCTTCCTCACAAGATTGTCAGAAGAAAAATTAGGAAATTTATGTGAAAGTACTTCCCTGGCACATAATTGCTTTAAAAATAATTTTATTTTTGCTTTTATTAGACATGCTCTAATAAGAGCGATATTCACTTAAATTTGAAAAACTTTTCTGGTCACGGTGGTGCAGGTTTGTAATCACAGCTATAATCCCAGGCCTGTAATCTCAGGAGGCTGAGGCAGGAGGATCACAAGTTCAAGGCCAGGCTCAGCAAGACCCTGTCTTAAAATAAAAAAATAAAAGGGACTGGGGATGTAGGTCAGTGGTAAAGCACTCCTCAGTTCAATTTCCAGTACCAAAACAAAAATACCTGCCCTTGGAGCTGTGGCTCAGTGGTAGAGCATTTGCCTAGCATGTGGGAAGCCCTGGGTTTGATCCCTAGCACCACAGTAAATAAACAAATACATACTCCAATAGAAACCTCCTGATACTGAGTGATTCTTTTTTCTGCAAAAAGGTCAAATCAACCCCTTCTAGAAATTTTCTAGGGCTCCGTGGGCTCTGGGCTTAGTCAGCTATCCTCCTGCAACCTTCCCTCAACCTATTTCCTTTCTCTCCCTTACCAGATCTCCTCACTGAAGAACAGGCTAAAGAAGGTCTCCACAACCACAGGCGATGGGGTAGCCAGAGCCTTCCTTAAGGCCCAGGCCGCTTTCTTTGGTAGCTACCGGAATGCCCTGAAAATTGAGCCGGTGAGTAGCCTCATGGCACATGATAGAGTCCGTGTTTAATCAAGACTAAGATGCCTACCAAGGGACCACATGCAATCATGGTTTTGGTTTTTGAACTCATCTAAAGGAGATCATGGGAGATGGTGGGGGCTTCCTCCCCTCATATGCAAGGGAAGAATGCGAGGACCCTCCACACACACAATAAGCACCGACTTGGTGTTGGACATAGCACGAAGCCTTTCGCACTTGCCTGCTCATATGGACATCTGTGAGGCAGCAGCAATCAGCTCTGCTTTCCAAATGAGAAATAATTTACCAGAAAGCCCGTGGTTTTGCCCTGGGCCTCACTGTTTCTTATCCATTTAAGGGACCTCTCCTCCTCTTAAGAAAGCAAAAAATCCTGGAGATTCTTGGTGGCTCCCATGTGTGGTGGTCATGATTTAAATGACCACAAAGCATAGCAAGGGCCAGAGATAATGTTGCCCAACTATATGGCTCTTCCACCTTTCTGAGCCTCTGTCAACTATTCCACGTACCCTGACTGCCACATGAGCTGGAGTTGTTTGAGGATGTGAAGACGTTGAGTCTTGCCTTAAGCCAAAGGCAGTTCCACTTATCCTGACTTCAGACAAGAAGCTCTTGCCTGACAGCTCTCTATTCTGTTGACTTTGGCCTCCTGGCCAAGGAGTACACTCCCAGTTGGAGTGGGGTGCAAGGGACCCATTTAGGTAACACTATACGCCAGCACTGTTTATTTCTGGTTTTGTTTTAACCCATAGTATTTAATGAAATTAAATGCCAGAAGATGAGTGGTTGTCATGTAGTATACTTCAGGTAAAAATCCTGAGAGTGAACCAGAATCCCACCTCCTCATAAGCCACCATTTCTCATGTTTGTATCTTTATGGCCCTCACTCCATCATGTGTCCAAGTGAAACACAAAGAGTAATAGCAAACATTTTGCTTTTCCTTCACCCAGGGCATCTCTTATGAAGTGGCTAGGGTGGTGGGCACTCAGGAGCAGCATCCTCACACCACTGCCCTCCTCGTTCTCCTCCCAGCACTGAAGCTTTACTTCCTATGCTGCCTCCACTTCAGGCGATGTCATGGTCACAAAGCAGAAGGAATGCACCCTATTTTTTGCTGTCTGAGAAATACTTCCCTCTAAAGTTCTTTAGCTTAAAGCAAGTTCCCATACCCACTTGTCTTAAAGTGAGGTGGCTCCGATTCTTGGTCACGATCCTGGATCCACTATGCCATTCAGGTTTGGTGCTTGTTGAGAATACTGTACTCTTCCCCTCTCTAGATGGAGAACAGGACAGCTGGCCTAGTCCTTTCCTTGGGTTGCTGGGAACCAACACACTAGAATTATTCATTCCTGAGATTGCCTCTTTGTTATGTGTCTGGAATCCAGAGGCTGTTGAATCTTGGTGCATGTTGTTGGGTGTGATCTGGACACATGCTACTCCACAGGAAGACTTTGTGATTGGCTGCATTTGGTTCTGAGAGGCACTGGATTTAAAGGCAAAAAACCCAGGAGTCTAAAGCCTGGTTCTACACTTCTTGGCTGTTTAATACTTGAGCACACCATTTAATTTGTTTATAGTTTAAATTCTTCACCTGTGGAATGATGATGAAACTACCTTACCTACCCTTTCCATACCTCCTGGTGTAAGGATCAAACAAATCTAAAATATTCATAGGAAAGATTAAACCTGAACTGAAACTGTGGCAATGGCTCAACTGTTTTGTTGGAGTGATGGGCTTGCGTGGGGAGATGGGCTACAGGAGAGGTTGGAGCCAGATTTGGCAGAGCCTTGGTTGCCAGGCTCAGAATGTGAACTGTACCCTGTGAGGAGTGTAAGGTTTTAAGCAGAGATGTGACATGACTAGTATAAAGTTTGAATAGTATGATGATGGTGATAGACTAAAAGAAAATGAGAGGCACAGTTAGAGGAATATTATAGGAACTCAGAGGAGGTGTTCACTTGGTTACACCAGGAAAAGGTACCATGAAGGAGAGATTACCAGTCCCAGTAGTTTATAAAATATGGTGGAGGAAGGTCAAGAAATGTCAAGATGTCTCCCAAAATATGGCACCTGGGAGGAGGATGCCCTTGGTAGTAAAAGGAAAAGCTTACTGCCACGAGTTCATAGTAGTAGCATAGTCATTAAGAGCATTGTTCTGAAGGTAAGGTGATTGTAGACATCGTACTTTTCCTTGAATCTGAGCTGCCTTTCAATCATAGAATATACCATTATCTTAAGAAGAGGAACAGTTGAAAGACGTCATCAATTATAAGACAAATCCAGATTCCAGAGATGTTACAATAGGAAGAAATTTCCTTAGAATCAATGAAGTGCAGCAGATTTGTCACATTTTCAGTCCCATTTCTGTGTATTAAAATGGCTTCCTTCTATTAAGCCAAGAGGGAAGCCAGAAGGCCTGAAATTTTTAACCAAACATTGAACCCAAAGGACATTACCATGTGTACTTAGATGGTTTTCAAGCCATAAGTTTAATTTTAACAAATTTTCCTCATCTGAAAAATGGGGTAACGACATTTCTCTTACAAGATTGTTTTGGGAATTAATTAAAATGATTGCAGAGCCCATGTGAGCCTGAGAAGAAAAGAGGGGTAGTAGGTATGTGACCAAGAACGGTGTCTTGGGAGAGTCTGTTGAGGTGACAGGCAACACAGTGCCAAAGGAACAGGGAGGCCTTCCCAGGCCTTCCCAACTAGTCGGCTAGTTGTTTCTCTGGTTATAAAAAATAGCACCTGTTGTGGTGGGGGTGTAGCTCAGTGGTAGAGCACTCTCCTACCTTGCAGAGACCCTGGATTTGATACCTAGCACACACACACTCCCACACACTAGCACCTGCTCCTGGTAAAAATGTTTAAAATAACAGAGGAATAGAAATAGGAAACACCTGCCTAGCATGTGTGAGACCCTGGGTTTAGTCCCCAGTACCACAAAGAGAGAGAGAGAGAAAGAAGAAAAAAAAGAGTAATAGGAAACACCCAAGCCCTTCATCTGGAGCTAAAATACAGTGTTCCCATGCTTCCACCCTGCTTCTAGAATCTTCAGTTTGCTTTCAGTTCAGACAGTTGAGATATTCCTGACAAAGCAATCCAGTATCCCAGTTATTCATTTGTTTTTGCCTTCTAGTGTGTGTGAGAATTTTTCACATCTTACAAAATTTCTTCTTAAACATTGATAATGGCTGCACGTGTCCCAGAAAGTGACTCCTGTGGTTTTCAGCCCAGCTATGGGTCCGAGTCACCTGGGGGACTTTTGAAAAGGTACATATCTGGGCCTCACTCAATTGTTATCAAATGCCTGTGATCTGAAATCTGTGCCAAAGCCCACCACATTATCCTAATCCTGGTCTTTTTGATTTGGGGTACCAGTTTATAATTTTAAATCACACTGTAGTGAATATCTTTATATAAATCTTCATGTGTGGTCTGAACCATTTTCATAGGCAGATTCCCTCCCTGATGTGGATTTACTGGGTCAAAGGATTTGAGAACACTTAAGGCCTTCATAGCTAAGATGAGGGAGAAACAGGTGGCATGTAGAGGGACCCTGAGGCACATGCAGGGCAGCACCTAAGACAAGCAGGAGGCCAAGGGTAAAAGGCCTACAGGGTAAAGATCCTCAGCAGAGTGTGAGGGCAACCCACTATTAACTGCCAGCCCTTCAGACTCACCTGCAGTCCCTGATGTGTGGTCTGTCGAGGGTCTTTTCTGTGCAGGGATGGTGTGGTGGCTTCCCACCCTGGACCAGTGGTGCAATCATGGGACTCAGATCCCCGCAGAGTCACAATATAGTATCGTGTTAGAATAGGAAAGCTGTCAGACTTAAACTGTTCCTTTCTGCTCTCTTCCCAGCTAACTTGTGACTTTGAGCAAGTCACTTCACTTCTCTGAGCCTCAGTTGCCCTTTCATACACTGAATGTGTTATCCCCTCCCTGCCAGGAGTGTAGTGTCACCAAATGAGCCCACAGAGTGCCTGCTCCTCAGGCTGTGAGAGTAAGCTGTCCCCTGCCTCTCACCTGTGGTCTCCTCTTTGCTGAAGAGGATCCTACCATCCAGGAGCAGCTTGTGGGAGGGCTCCTGTTGGACCACTCAGCCCCCACCCAGCTCTGTGATCAGGGGTCAAGTCCTGGCCTGAGAGGCAAAGATGGCAACTGTGTCTGAAGACCCTTCCTCTGGCTCCCTGCACTTGAGATAACTCCTTGGTCTTTGTTTCCTTTCCTGTTGGAAAAAAAAATCAAATTGCAGCTGGCTAGGGAGCCTCTTGAGCTTTGTTGTCTCCTTCTGTCTAGAGGGAAAGGGAAGGGGCCACTTGCTGAGCCCAGTCTTAGGCTAGGAGTAGCCTGTGGCTCTCCATCTGCCTTCTGCAGGGGTCTGTGGCCCTAGCCCAGGGCACTGGTGTGACTCTTCAGGGATAGTTGAATGGTAGCAAAGGGGTCTTCAGGGATCACAAAGTAAAATGATGAGACAATGAGGGTGTCTGACCACAGCCAAGTCTCCCATCTCCTAGTCTTTTTGATTGACGAGGAATAGCTTGTATCACTTTCAAGTTGCTTCATGTCCTTAATTCCCCCATGACTGCCCTAACTGTCCATTTTACAGATGGGGAATGGAGCTTCAGATTGCCATCAAGCCTGGAAGTAAATTCCTCCTGACTCCCCCACCCAGGTTCCTTCCACCACACCCTCTTGCCCGTCTTTGTTCTAGTTCCCACATTTTCTGTGTTAGTGATTCCTTCTCTTAGCATTTCCAGCACCAAGCACAGATCATGGCACAGTCTGTAGACATCAGTGAGTATATTTGAAATAATGGTTGGAAAGATGGAGGAAAGAAAATAAGTAACAAGAAATGTTTGAGGCAGGGAGGTAGCTCTGGGCCTCCCTTCAGTGTTCATACATTGTTTCCTGACCTGTCTGTAGGCTTTAGAGTTTGCTGCTGTCTGGCATAGGGGAAGGTATCTGCAAATCACAAGGGCATGTGACCCATTTTTCAGTCACCTGGAGAATATCAGATGCAAAGCCCAAGATACTTAACAGTATGGGCCAAGCCAACTTGTTCCGTACTTAAATGACAGAACCACTAACAGCCAGGAAGCCCCATTCCAAGAAACCCCCTTTATCCATGTCAAGCTGCAGCCCAGGCTCCAGCTCATTTATTTAGGCCTTTCTTGCTCTCTGACACGCCTCCTAGCAGTTGCCAGGCAACTCTAGGAGTAGCAGTGTGTGTTGGGGATTAACTAGTTAGGGCTGGGGTCCTTTTTGGCAAGAAGGGGAAAAAAGACAAATGAGTTTAATTGCCAGGCCAAGGATCCTTTCTCTGCTTGGTAGAAGACTGCAACTTTGGGAGGGTGTGTAATAGCTGTGTGGCTCTTGAATTAGCCTCGAATGTTCTTTCTCTGATGTATGAATTTTTAAAAGAACCTTTTACTTCCCTCCTTTGTTTAAAATTATATCATTGTGAAATCTGAAGACTAACCCCCTCAAAAAGCATTTCATAGCACAGTGGTGTCAGTTTTTAAAGAACTTCTGAAAAGAGATTTATATGTGTTCCTTTCATCCCCTCTTCTATGCAGAGTTTATTTCTCAGCTCGTGCTACATGGAGTTGTCTTACAGCAGTACATGTAGAGCTGCCTCCCAGGTCTGGCCACTGCAGGTTCTTGGGAAATGATAGATCACATAGCAAAGTCAGTGGATACTGGTGTTGGAAGACGCATCTCTTGTCCTGGATCAGTATCTATGCAAAGGCCAGAATAGATGGAGCCCTGTGAGAGTTGGTTATTCAGCTAGCTCCTGGAGCCCTCTCCAGGCCAACTTGCTGGCTGGGTTTCCCCAAGATGGAGGGAGCCCAGCCCTGCACACAGGTGGCCAATGCTGGGTGGGGACAGTGAACAAATTCTTAAACAGGCAGTAGCCCACTCATTCCAGTCCTGGTTTCTCAGTTCATTCCAGATTCAGATGTGGGGACACAGGCGTCATCTACCTTATAGCCCCTGATTTTGCACATGATTCTGCTGAGTCACATTTATCCATCTAAAACCCCTTGGAGGCACAGAAGTTAAGATAAAGGCAGATTGATAGCCTGGCTTTCAAGCATGAATGCACGGGGCTATGCTGGAGCCGGTCAGAAAGACACCACATGCATCTGTATCTTGCTTGAGTAACACTGTTGATCTCATAGTTTTTGAAAAAAGAACCTATATTTATATTTGATTTTAGTGTAATAAAAAGTCGAAAAGTGGGGCTGGGATTGTGGCTCAATGGTAGAGTGCTTGCCTTGCACATGTGAAGCACTGGGTTCAATCCTCAGCACCACATAAAAATAAAATAAATTAATTAAAGGTATTGTGTCCATCTACAAATAAAAAAAACATTTAAAAATAGAAAAACATATTAAAAATAGAAACATTAAAACATCACCATAGTCCCACTGAACTTACATATACCTTTTATATGTACTCACTTGTTTTTCATTATGCAGAATGCTTACAAAGCTGCAATCAGATCTGAGTTTAAAGTTTACTCCTCTCTCATTTAATGTGACATCACATGCATTTCAACATAGCTGCCAGATATTCCATCAATTACAGCTACCATAGCTGCTGTAGCCCATACTGAACATTTAGGTTGTTTCCCATCTTTTAATACTATGTTACTCCATTGAACATCTTCTATGTGTAGGAGCCTGACTCTGGGGGCCAACCTGTTACAACATGGTGAGGTGGTCGATTTCAGCCGACTCACCTGAGGGGCTCAGAATGGGAAGAACAAAGAGTCCTTAGTGGGTGGTGTGTGTATGCTCCCTGCCTTCACATACCAAAGCAGAGCATTCCTAGCACATACATTAGGGACATGACTAATTTATCTGTGCCTCATCTTGAGCTATAAAAGGTTTGAGGAACCTTAAGACACTATATACAGTACAGCAAAATGAGAAGGATATGAGGAAACCAAGAAAAAGGAGGATAGTAGGCGAGGACTGGAGGAATCTGGTGTATGTGAGACCACGGACACCAACTATTCTCCACACAGCTGGGGAGTGGTAGTGCTGGGAATCAAGCGCATCGGCCCAGATCTGTCTTCAGAGCCCTCTCCCTTCTTTCCCCCAATTGTGGAAAATATAAAATATGTACAACATAAAACTATTTTAACTATTGTTAAGTATCTAGTCAAGTGACGACACTTGCATGCACACAGTTGTGCAACCACCACTGATTCTCTATTCAGAACTTTTCTTCACTCCAAACAGAAACTCTCTATTAAGCAATAACTTCCCACTCTGTCTCTCCCACCCCCAGGATCTGGTAACCTCAATCTGTCTTCCGTCTCTGAGTTTCTCTATTCTACCTGTTTTGTGAAAGTGGAATCATACAATTTGTCCTTTGGTGTCTGGCTTATTTCACTTAGCATGTTTTCAAGGTTCATGTTCACCCATGTTGTAGCAGGTATCAAAACTTCATCCTTGATTGAGTAATATTCCACTGTGTGGGTAGACATTTGTTTATCCATTCATCTTGTTGATGGATATATGAGTTGTTTCTACTTTTGGCTTTTGTGAATAATGCTGCTATGAACACTATTAATCTGAACACCTCTTTACCATTCTTTTGGGAATGTGCCTAGGAGTGGAATTGCTGGATCATATGCTAATTTTCTGTTTAACTTTTTGCTTTGTTTTGTTGTTTGTAATGCTGGAGATGGAACCCAGGGCCTTGTGCATGCTAGGTGAGTTCTTTACCACTGAGCTACGCCCCCAGCCCCTATATTATACTTGTTGAAGAACCACCACACTCTTTTCTACACAAAGCACCGTCTTTTGTTACATGAATGGTAGTATCTTTGTGAAGCATGCATATGTCCCCCTGAATGGTCTATAGGAAAAGTTTGTGAAGGATTTTCTTACTTTCCACTTTATTTCAGGTAAGCAGGTAGGGGAGTTATAGCCAGAACCCACCAGCCTGAACTAAGCAGATGCCCTGAAAGCAGGAGTCTGAGGTGGACTGCAGAAAGGATTAGTAACTTACTGGTGACTGTTTTTTTCTGATTGATAGTTATTTGAACTCAAGATCATGTCCTAGAAAAGAAGCAGGGATAGAGGGTCTCTGGAAACCACTGCAGTAGTTCTGTGGCTCTAAGTGGCTCAAGAGGCAAGTGAATGTGATGGAAAGAGTATAGCCTTGGGTGTTACCTGAGTTTTGATTCTGGCTCTGCCATTACTACAGAATGGCTTTAGGAGTTACTTAACCTCTCTGAGTTTCAGTATTTTCATTTGTAAAATGGAAATAGCACCTACCTTGTAAGACTATTGAGAAAAATAATAACAATGTATATAAAACACCAGCCCAGTGCCTTTCTGACTAAATGATAGTGACTCTTCCTGGGTGACAAGAAAGTAGAGGAGAATGAGACTGCTGTGTTCTAGAATAGTGGTGTTCGTTCTTACTCAGCAAGTCAGGGTACCTGTAACCATGCAAAACAAAATAAAATTCTGGCCCTTTTCATCATATCATCTTTTGAATTAGCTATGAAAGTAGGCCTTGTATCTCAAATGACACATAAAAGATTCTACATAAATCACATATTTATTTCCTTTAATATTTATTTTGTATTTATTCTTCCATGCTATTGCTCACCAACACAGGAAAATGGGGATAGTAGATGATGAGTGTTAAAATTAAGAAATGCATTAGAGTCAGTTTTTTAAATACATAAGAACAAATGTATTTGAGAATTTTCTTTTATTTCATCAAAATCAGTTTTTGCCTATATTGAGAAGAGATGACTGTTGTTCAGTTTTGACTCTCCACAGCACAGGGACACTGGAGTTACTCAGGAACACAGTTTAGGAGTCCTGTTACCTTAGAGTCATACAATAAATGCTTGATGAACTGAGAACCATTGTTCTAGAAGTATATTGCCCAAATAAAAAGTAGGTCCCTAAGAGAATGAGAACTGGCAGTAAATCCGCTTAAACACTAAGATCAAACTCAACCAAATGATTTCAAAGAGCATCACCAAATAGGATGAAAATGAAATTCCTCTAAAATACTTGAAAAATAAAACACATCTAGTGTATCTTAGATTATCCCAGAGGAATTCTAGTCTTTAACTTGGTCTCATGTCATAATCCTGGTTCCTTTTTTAACTTGCTCCTTTAGAATGAAGCCATGTTTTATATACCTAGGTCCCTCACATAGTCTGATTCTGTTGAATGATTGATACCTGCTTTCTGGAGCTCAGAAAGAGTGGTGGTCATATTTCAGAGTTGCACAATATAGACATTTAGTCCAAAAACATTGTATCAACCACAGCTTCATCCTAAAACATAAGAAAAATCAACTACACAAGCAGAACACATGTCAACCACACTCGAAACAAAGACACAGCCCATCAGCTGTGTGGTAGCTGACCAGAGCTACCATGAGAAATTATGTGCAGTAAATATTCTCCTCTAATTAGAAGTGTGCAAGAGATGAGTATATTCATGGATTAAGCTGTATCCACTGAGGCAGTTTTAAATACTATGTATTTGTTGGAAGCAGTGGCACAGAGAAATGGTTTTTCTTACTGGTATTTTAAATCAAATAACCTTGCTTTAGGGTCTTTTGCTTCTTCAGTGAGACTATGAAAAGTAAACATTTCTAGTCCATTTTCAAGTAATGATAACACTGGACAATTTAGAGCCTGAACTGATCCTATGTGAGTTCATATGCTTAGCTGTCCTGTGAGCTCCCTAGGAACAGGATATCATCTTCTTCCTCATAACCCCAACGCAGAGGAGAGAGCCCATGACATAGATAGAGGGATGGTGTTTACGATATTTTTGGATAAAATATAAATTTCATTCCTCCTCCCTGCTCTTAGATATACATCCACAGATTTTCTATGGGGTGTGAATACAGTCTCAGAAATTAGATGGTTACATCATAGTCTGATGCCATCCTTCCACAAAAATCTTAAAAACTGCTCCAGAAGGCAGTGGAGTTTACTTGTGTTTACTTTGTGTCCCTAGCATAGAGCCTGATAGACAAAAGATGCTCAATAATTATCTATTGTATGAATGAAATTATCAGAGTACTTAATTTTTATGTATTAAGACTTAAAGTCATAAAAAAATGAATGTCAAGCAGTTATTATATTTTAAGGTCTTTACATAATATTCCCTTGATTCTTAAAGTACCCAAACAGGGAGAGTGGTATAGCCCCATTTTATTGATGAGAAACTGAGGCTAGAAAGGTTATGTCACTTTTTAAAAAGTGGCAGAGCCAGGATTCGGACCCTCCATCTGCCTAATTCTGGCGACCATGCTCTTTTCCCCTAACTGCTCTCTGCAGTGGTGACTACCATATGGTCCATGTTACATGCAGTTTGAGGGCATTTCAGAAAAAAACTGAGCTGGTTTCCTCTTAGGAGTCAATTTCTTTAATCTGTGCAAATGTTTCTTGGCAAATACAGGTTAAACTAACACCATTTGTAAACTATTTTGCAAAGGGGAGATGTCAAAATTTCATATCTTTTTTTAAAACACTCCTTTAATAATTTTAATTGCCTAATATTTTGTTGTTTAAATATTTGATATTTATGGTGATAATTGGATGAAAAAGTAAAACACTGTTTCAGTGTAGCCCTTCCTCCTCTTTTCCTGGGCTGACACCTAGTGGCCAGCTTTCTCACAGCAGTATTAAACCATGTTTCTGGTGGCTGTTTTCTAGTTGATTTGGGAATTTAAAATAAAATAAATTTTCACCATAATAAAAGTATCTATGTTAATATAAGGTTGATTTATTAGGGATCATAATTTTGTTGGGGAGGAGGTATTGGGGATTGAACTCAGCCCTCACATGCTACATATAGGCTCACATTCATAGATTCACTGGGGATACAGCCTTTATTTTTATTTATTTATTTATTTATTTGTTTATTTATTTAGACAGAGTATGACTAATTTGCTGAGGCTAGCCTTGGACTTGTGATTCTCCTGCCTCAGCCTCCACAGTCACTGGGATACAGGTGTGCACAACATGCCTTACTGATTAGGTATCACCTTACCAATAGAACTTTTATTTGTTTTATTGTGAATTGTAAGTCAATTATAATCAAGCCTTGATAGCAGAAAATGGCATAGTATTTGAAACCTTAGGATACTTGGTCCCCCTGTATATCTGACCAGGTGTGCACTCTGCCATGGACAAATAAGACCTAGTCACTATTCTTTAAGGACAGTGAAGAAGCAGAGACAGAAAATCAGGAGAGAGTTGCAATAATGGGTGGCAGCTGCTACAGTAGAATGTTGTACAGTAGTCAGAGGCATAGTCAATCACTTCTGCCAGAGTGCCAGGGGGTAGCTTCCCAGGGAGGGAAGAAGTAAGAGGTTTCCAGGCACAGGGGGCAGGAGGTAGTGTTTGCAGAGGCAAGTAGCCTTGGAAGCACATGGTATAGCCAGGTGCTGTGAATGATGCTGTGGCTGGAATATAAACAGGAAAGAGAAGTGAGGCTAAGGATGAAAGTGGGCATGGCTAATTCCTAATTCGTGAGAAACCTTGAAAGCCACTAAAGGGCTTAGCACTAATACCATTAACTATCATGTGTCTCAAGGATGCCTGTTTCCAGAACAGTATTCCTACAAGATGTTGATACGTTTTCTAATTTCATAAAATTTGGAATCATCACATTATTGCAAACTTTAATTCATATATATCAATGCATATCACCAAAGCCCTGCTATTAAAACTTAGATCCCTGCTGTTAAGAAAAAAAATGGTTAGGTTTGTTTAACCCAGAACTCTTCAAAACACTTTTTCCTCAGAAAATGTCTATTAATATTCCATGCATCTAGTGCTTCTTGCAGCATTTTGGGAAACACTGCTGTAGCTCATGGTTGATGATGAGTGTTTCTTACTGTAGGACCAGGGAATTAGGATACCAGCTGTGTTCATTTTACCCCAGTCTTGTGGCTGTGAACCTCAGAAAAGACAAGCACATTATTTTTCCAAAGCATTTCTCATCTGGCCAGACAGAGGTTTTGGGACAACAGGTGCCCTTGAGACACAGGTGCCACTTGGTCCTATAGGTCCAGCAATTTAGTGTATCAGAATCTAACCAGAACAACAGAAAGGGGAAATAATACAAGGAAAAGTCTAAAGACATGAGGAGGAGCTGAGACTCAGAAGGGGAAAGGCAGAAATAACTAGTTCAGAGACTAGCAACAGCAGAGATATGGTGTTCCTGAGGCCAGAGGCCATGTCATTTGACTAATGCTTGTACCTGTAGCATGGTGGCTTGAGTCAAGAGGAGATGAACCATTGCTAGACAGCCCACCCAAGCAGGTAGGAAGAGAGTGGAGAAATATTCCTGCTTTCCCCTTCCTTTTTCTCCTCTTCATCTCTTACCAGTACCTCACATAGGCCAACCTCCAGTGGAAACCAGCTGATCTGGGAGCCTAAGAACTCCATACTGCATGGATCAGCCTCTTGTTCCCACAGTACAGAGCAGAGGCCAACCTCCAGTGGAAATCAGCTGATCTGGGAGCCCAAGAACTCCACATTGCATGGATCAGCCTCTTGTCCCCACAGTACAAGCAGGCACACAACTAGCCCTACCAGATCCCAGATGATAAGGCCATTTAGGGACTCACCTCTTGCCCCAGGCAAATAGAACTTGGTGAATAACAAAGGGAAGCCCCATGAGTTAGATTTAGACTTGATGCCAACCTGGATTCTACCTCTTCTAAGCTGTTAACCTCTAGGCAAGTTGCTATACCTTTCTGAACCACTTTCCTTTAGTATAAAATAGAAGAGAATTTCTATTTAACTGATGTCTTCCCAGGGCTTTCTTGGCATATGTCTGGCTGGTTCCTGATTTATAATGAAATAAGAGCAAGATGTTTAAAACTTTGTGGGCTTAGCCTAGAGCTAACAGGAATGTCAGAAATCTACCTGTGTCAATTGACTACCCCCAAATGTTAGTGAATTTGCTGAAGTTTTATTAGCTCACAATTAGAAGCTGTAGATATCTAATTTCTTAATGTATTCTCTTCCTGGAGGCTGGAGGCTGTGGGAAAGTTGTAAAATGTACAATGGGATTTTCAAGTGATGGAGAAGTACTCTGCGCAAATTGTAGGAATCAGTTTGGTACAAGCTAAAGAAAATTGAAATTCCAAGAGAACTACCGCTTAAAAGTCATGAGGCTCTGGGTGTCTCTCCCTCCTTGAACTGCACGTTTTTCGTTTGTTAAATGAAGGCAAAAATGCCACCCTCATAAAATTGTTTTGAGAATTAAATGCAATGGCAGCCGTGAAGTACTTGTCCTCCCATCTTCTTCCCTGCCCTCCACAGCGAACCTTTTATCCAGTGGTGCCCAATTCACTGGCAGTCACATTCCATGGAGGCGTGGCAGGATTTTTGGAAAGCCTTTAGCTGGAGATTATTTATGTTTGTTTTGCTGGTCCCTGTTAGTGATGTGACCTGGCAGGTCTCCACTCAACCCTGTTCCCATCAGTCATAGCTCACTGGCATTATTCATAAGCCAGTTGCCAGGACTTTCTTTGCCCATCTTCCCACTGTGTTGCATTTTCACTCTCACATTTGCATAACAATGGCCTACAGGTTTTGAGGTTGTCCTGAGTAAGTCACCTACCAGCTTAAAAGGTCATCCATCCTCTGTTCTCTGAAGGGGACTTCTGTCCTGAGGCAACTGGTGTTATCCTCAATTGATGCGTGTTATACAAAAGTAGTATGAGAAAATAAAATTGATATTTATTGACTCCTGCTTCTTGCCCTATATTTATATTTTTTGGCTAAATATGCACAGACTTACTAAATAAGAAAGTTAAAGCAGAGAGAGTTGAAATTACTTAATTCAACAACTGCGAACAACTATTTTCCAAGACCCTCTTCTATACACGCTCTTCTAGATACTTGGAGATGCAGCACTTAGCAAAATAAAGTCCCTAAGCTGAATGTGGTGGCCCATGCCTACAGTTGACAGCTACTTAGGAGGCTGAGGGCAGGAAGATACGTGGAGCTCAGGTGTCCAAGGCCAGCCCGGGCAACATAGCAAGACCTTATCAGTTTCCCCAAATGAAAACAAAGTCCCAGCCTTCTAATCTTTTCTAGAAAAGCAAGGATAGTAGAAGATGATGAAAGTCAACATCTTTTGTGTCAAATGGTATAGATGTTATGCAGAAAAAAGCAAGTGGAGAATGGCAAGAGCCTCCAGGTAGGCAGGCACTGGGCAGAATCAGATTGGAACCTAGTCTGTCTGCATCTAGATTTTTCAGTGTTTCCACTGGTCGAAGGCTATTCCTCTTTGGTGATGGTTTCCAGCACTTAGTGAGGAAACATGGACTCTGTATCTTGTTTCTTAGCCTGAAGTTGATAACTCAGTGTATGAAGGTGGTGGCTTTGTATTCCTAGGGTTCTGGAAATGCTTTTGTTGCACCCCCTGCTATCAGCAGCATGGAGCTGTTTCTTCCATTTCTGTTTTCCTAGACACATTTAATTTTGTAGCAGAAAACATCTTGCCAGCCTGAGTTTGCGCCCTTGTGCTGAGGAAACTAGTATGGCCAGGAGGAGGGTCTTAGTAACTGCTGGGTTCTGAGGAACCCATTGACTAGTTCTCCTGTTTCTAAGAAGTGGTGCCATAAGGAGTGGCTGACTTGACTTCAGTATGTTTCCTCATTTTAGGATCTCATCAGTCTGTTTAATTACATAAATGAATTCTGGGTACCTCCTCTGCACCAGGCCTAGTGCAAAGGAGTACAGAGGTGAATCAAAGAGGAGGCTGTGCACAGGAGTTAGATAGACCTGGGTTTCAAATATGGCACAACTGCTTTTCTATTTATGTAAGTTGAGGCACTCACTTAACCCCTCTGTGCTTCAGTTTGTTCTTCTATAAAATTGGGAGAATAAATGTGATCTGCCTTAGGATTATCGTGAAAACTGAGATAATCCAGCATGGTACTCAGCACTTGATAAGAACTTAATGATGTTAGTTTTTAAAATACCTAAGAATGACCCTTTTATTTATAGCTGAGTTTTCTCTACCTTCTACCCTGTGACAAAATGGTGGAGCAGATATGACATTTTCTTTTTCAAAGTTTGTATGTTTTAATAAAAAAGATAGTAATAATTCTCATTATAATGACACTGTTCACAAAGAAATGTTGACATTCAGTCTTTTTAGCATATCCTACTAGATCAGTACCATTATACCTTTAAAAAGGTATTTTTAGTGTAAAATGAAACATATAAAGAAAATTTCTTTAATCAAATACATAACTTAATGAATTGGTCTAAGACTGGTACTTCCCAGGACAAGAAATAGAGCTTTCCCTGAAGTACCTTCTATCACAGCCCTTTCCCTTCTACCAGAAGTACCACCATGCTGTCATAATAATCACTTCCTTGCATCTAAAAAAAAATTGTTTTATCACCCAAATGATTATCTCCAGATAATATAGATTCATTTTGCCACTAAAAAATTACTTTCAATTTTCTTTTAACTTACTTATAGATTCCTTCTCCATCCCTTTCATTTACTTATAATCTATTTGTTGAAGAACCCATAACTGTGGGCTTTTCCCTCAGTGTGGATTTTGCTGATGGTACAATTTGGGGCAGTTCAGATAGTCCTCTGTCTTTATAGCACCTGCTAACTGACAGCTGGGTCCAGAGATTGGATAGACTTGAGGGCAGGACTGTAGGAGGATACTGGATCTGTCGTGTCTCTCTTTAATGATCTTATAGCAAGGACACTTAATGCCTGAATTTATTTATTCATTGCATGTTGCAAAATGTTACTATTCTGTTTATCATTTATTTGTTATTCGTGAGTTGAAATATTTTTACAGAGAGACATTTTCTCCTTTTTTAATACTTAACCACTATTTAATGTAGTACATATAGCAAAGTATAGCTTGTATAGCAAAGGCAAGATACATATTAGATTCTTTCCCTTTATTACTTTTTAATAAAATGAATTGCTTCTCTATCATCCTCCAAATGTATAAATAATTTTTTATTTCTGATGTATTTAAACATATTTAATTGTTTGGGGTCCTTTCCAATTATTGTCATTATTGAAACTGAAACTCTTCCAACCTTTCCCCCACCTCTTCTTTCTACTTTTCTCCCTGATACTGGGGATTGAATCCAGGGACACTGTACCACTGAGCTACTTCTATAGCCTTTCTTATTTTTTATTTTGAGACAAGTTCTCACTAAGTTGACAAGGTTGATCCTGAACTTGGGATCCTCTTGCCTCAGTCTCCCAAGTAAATGGAGATTAGAGGGTAGCTGGGATTGCTGATAGTTCCAATCAAAATTTAAGACTACAGATCTTTTATTTAACCTCTTCTCCATTGTGTCTGTGTGTGAGTGTGTGTGTTTGATTTTGAGTGGGTTTTGGTTTTTTGTTTGATTTGTTTTGAAGGGAGTTGTTTCTGTTTTTGTTTTTTTATTAATTTTTTATTTATACATGACAATGGAATGCATTACAATTCTTATTATACTAATAGAGCAAAACTTTTCATGTCTCTGGTTGTTTACAAAGTAAATTCACACCAATTCGTGTCTTCATACGTATACTTTGGATAATAATGTCCACCACATTCCACCATCATTTCTAACCCCATACCCCGCTCCCTTCCCCACCACCCCTCTGCCCTATCTAGGGTTTGTCTATTCTTCCCATGCTCCCCCTCCCTACTCCACTATGAATCAGCCTCCTTATTATCAGAGAAAACATTAGGCATTTGGTTTGGGGGATTTGGCTAACTTCACTTAACATTATCTTCTCTTAACTCCATCCATTTACCTGCAAATGCCATGATTTTATTCTCTTTATTGCTGAGTAATATTCCATTGTGTGGAACCCATGACTTAGTGCCTGGTAGGCAAGTACTCTACCACTGAGCCACACCCCTAGCCCTTCTATTACATTTGTATTTCCTTTCTTCCATATGGAGAATTCTGGTTCCCAAGGACCCAGGAGATAATAAAATTAAAAGATTCCATGACTATCAATTTATCTTCATCTCTTAGAAACAATACAGATCCTACTACCCTTATGATTACAGAAATCCTTTTACCTTGTCTTGCATATTCTTTTTCCATTCTCCTCCCAGTTTTTGTCTAATTGTATTTACATTCTTAGAAAGTACAACCATCACACATCCTTTGGTCTTAATCTTCAGGTGTTAGACCCTGTGTTATACCAGTCCTAATGGTAACATCTCTTCAGTCATTTTTGGTTGTCTGAAGCTTGCTTCTTAGTGGGTTCCTTAGGAAGGGTACAGGGAATAATATTCCCTCCGGTATTAAATATTGGTAGTAACTTTTCTGTGCCTTTATACATCAAAGTCAGTTTTGCTGGGTATAAAATCCTTGACTTATACCCTTGAACTTTCTTTCCTTGAGTATCTTAAACACATTACTCCATTTTCTTCTGGCAAACATGTTGTTGTCAAAGCCTGATAACAATCTTAATTTTCTTTCTTTTCTTTTTTTTTTTTTTTTTTGTCTAAACCAAGTGCCTAGGGATTCCCCCCCCCTCCTCCTCCTCCTTCTTTCCTTTAGAGTTCAGTAAATTTACTAGTCTGTCTTGTGTAGTCATTCTACTTCTGTAGTCTCAGCTAGATAGTCTATCTAGTTTTTGTTTGTTTGGAGATGGAAATTTAACCCCAGAGCACTTTGACACTGAGCTACATTGCCTGGCCCTTCTTATTTTTTTGAGACAGGGTCCCACTAAATTGTATAGGGCCTCACTAAGTTGCTGAACTAAGTGAAACTTGCAATCCTCCTGTCTCAGCCTCCCAAGTCACTGGGATTACAGGTGTGCACCACCACTCCAAGCCCACACATAGGATTTCATAATATTCTCTTTATTTCAAGAAGATTTTCTTGAATTACAGGTTTTAGCATTGGTTTTGGGTTTTGGTTTTTTTCCTTCAGAGACTGCAATTAGCTGTGCATTCAGTCTTTACCTGTGTTCAATATTTCCCACAGTCTTTAAAATTTTTTTATCTCCTTATTTCTTTTTTCATTGTTAATACTTGACATTATTTTTTAATATAATTACTCTTCATTTTTATTTTTTTGAATTTTAAAGTTTTTCTATTTTTCTTAAGGCACTATCTGTTGAGTTGATTTCCTCATATCCCTTCTTGGACTTTCTTTCTTTCTTTTTTTTTTTTTTAAGAGGAATTTTTTTAACCTTTATTTTATTTTTATGTGGTACCAAGGATTAAACCCAATGCCTCACATGTGCTAGGTGAGCACTCTACCACTGAGCCACAACCCCAGCCCCTTTAGTCTTTATTTCTGAAAATAATTTTTCTTTAATTTCTAAATCTTTCCTGCATTTTATCTTCTCATTTCTAAGGTTTTATAATTCTGCTGTACATAGTTCTTTCATGCATTGTGCCATTTTCTTAATGTGTTTACCTCATTTTGACAAGCTAGTTTATAGTTTTAATCCATTTATGGACATTTCTTTCAGGCATGTTTTTCTTGTTTATAGGGATGTTATTTTATTCCTTTTTATTTCTCTTATAATAACTTTGTGTGGGATTTGACCTTTGATGCTTTTTTGTTATTCATTGTATGTGAAATGAGGTTTCCTGACTTTAGAATGAGTTGGAGTTCAAGAAAGATTTTCTAACTTCACAGAGCTGCAGCTCCTCTGTTGTTTTTGATAGTGCTCAAAACTTTGGCAGCTGCTTTCTGATGTTTTCTGTATTCCCTTCCACTGCTTTGATCTAGACCTTCTTTTCCCTTTCTCTCTCTTGTCTATGACCTGTTCAGTCTTGATTCCACTCCAAGTAGTTTCTCCCTAGTGTGGCTCTGATCCTGAAAGGGAGTCCTGATGCATTCTCCTGGGAGTCCAAAGGGTTCCATAAGGTCTGCAGGGGCTAGACCAACCCAGCCCCGTCAGGCCTGCTTTATGGACACTGTGCACACACCTGTTGCAGAGACAAAACCCTTCCAACTCAGCAGCTACTCTCAGATTGGCCCACCAGGTTTTCTGCACACCCCTGATGGCTGGTTTGAGGTTCACTTGTTCTCAGGTATGTCAGCACAGATGTCAATACCAAGCAGGTCATTAGTGGTTTGTACTGTTGATGGTACAAAGTGCTCACTTGCTTGATGTTTGGGGTTCACTGGTTATAAATGTTGCACATATTTGAGAGGTTATTGTATGTAGCCATTAGAGGCTGAAGCGACTATATTACCACTGCTGCTTCTAGCCAGCACCAGATTTCCAGAACACCTTTTTTTTTGGTTTTTCCATTTCTTCCTAGAAATTCAGAAAGAGGTAAAATGTCTTTCATAAATATAATAAGCACCCTTGTAGAATTTAAGGGTCTAGTAGAGGAAGAGAGATAGTATAAGCAGGAACAGAAAAAAGTGGGAGAAAATAATTTCAGGTTAGGAAAGCTGTGCCAAACAAAACACAGTAAGGGTAGCTGGTGAGGTAACAAGTGCTCTCTGGTAGTCCTCTCAAAGAAGTGGCATCCGAACCAACACTTTCATGATGAGAAATAACAGGCATACCATCATCTAGATCATGAAGCAAGCCCAGAAAGGAAAACAGTATGGCTGCTTTGGAAGGAGCACAGGGAGAGTCAGAGGAGATGAAACCAGAGAGGCAGGCAGGGCCAGTCATGAAGGTTCTTACTGGCTCAGGAAAAGAATTTGGATTTTAATCTAGGCACAGCAGAAATCATTGGGAGGGCTTCAAGCAGAAGGTAGTGTGATTCAGTTTAAATTTTGAGGAGTTATCTTGGCTGCTGTATAAGGACAGGACCATGAAGGCCTGTAAGTCAAAATCAGGGGACAGCCAAGGATCTGGGGAGAGACCACTGTGGCCAGTGGAAATGATAGAAGTGTCAGTTTTGGGATGTTATCTAGAATAAAGGTAATAGGACAGTGACGTGCTACATGCGTGAGAGAACCAAATCGCCTGCTGGGCTCCTGGCATACTTCCAACTATTTGTCTTTTTGAGTCTTATTTCTAAAAGAAGGTCAAGTAGAACTTTGGTCCCAAAAGTCACTTTAAAACACGTGGAAGGGGAAAAATGTGCCACAGACTAAAAGACAAGTTTGCAACTTTAACTGGCAAAAGGAGGGCTTGATTTCCAGATTATATGAAGAATCTCTATAGATAAATAAAGATTGAAACAAAAGAGAAATTTTGAATAACATTTCACAGGGGAGGTAACATGAATGGTTCATAAACTTAGGAAAATAATGGAACATCATTAATAATCAAGGAAACTAGACCACAGCAGCATTAGATTTTGTGCACATTAGATTGGCAAAAATTAGGAAGTCACATACTTCTGTTTGTGCATATGGAGCACCAACAGCAACTTATTTTGCTGGTGAAAGAGTAAACTATATTACTATGATTTTGGAAAATAATTGGACATTATAAAATTGAAACACTTGCCCATTTAGGCTAGGAGACATACAAAATGTTTATATCAACAACAAAAAAAAAAAACTGGAAATAATTCAAACACACATTAAAGGAAAATCAGTGAATTTTAGCTATTAGCCACAACATGAATGAATGTTAAAGATATGTTACAGTATTGATTTTTTTAAGGTCAACAATAACCAAACTAAAGATATTTTAGGCCATATACAGGGGTGATGAAACTTTTTTAAGTGAAAAAAGAAATTAAAGAAGACCTTAGAAAATGGAAAGATCTCCCTTGTTCTTGGATAGGCAGAATTAATATTGTCAAAATGATACTACCAAAAGCACTATCCAGATTTAATGCAATTCCGGTCAAAGTCCCAATAACATTTCTCATAGAAATAGACAAAGCTGTCATGAAATTCATCTGGAAAAAAATGGGAGACCCAGAATAGCTAACACAATCCTAACACAGAAGAGTGAAGCAGGTGGCATCACTATACCAGACCTTAAACTATACTGCAGAGCAATAATAACAAAAACAACATGATATTGGCACCAAATTAGACTTGTTTACCAATGGTACAGAATAGAGGACACAGAGACAAACTCACACAAATACATATTACACAAAGTTGCCAAAAACATTAATTGGAGGAAGAATGGCCTCTTCAACAAATGGTGCTGGAAAAACTGGAAATCGATATTAACAAAATGAAATTAAGCCCCTCTCTCTCACCATGCATAAAACTCAACTCAAAGTGGATCAGTGACCTAGGAATTAAACCAGAGACCCTGCACCTAATAGAAGAAAAAGTAGACCCAAATCTTCATCACATCAGATTAGGCCCCAGCTTCTTTAATAAGACTCCTACAGTGCAAGAAATAAAATCAAGAATCAATAAATGGGATGGATTCAAACTAAAAAGCTTCTTCTCAGCAAAAGAAATAATCGGTGAGGTGAATAGAGAGCCTATAGAATGGGAGCAAATTTTTACCACATGCACATCAGAGAACTAATCTCTAGGATATATAAAGAATTCAAAAATCTTAACACCAAAAAACAAATAACCCAATCAATAAATAGGCCAAGGACATGAACAGACACTTCTCAGAAGAGAATATACAATCAATCAACAAATATATGAAAAAATGTTCATCATCTCTCACAATTAGAGAAATGCAAATCAAAACTACTCTAAGATATCATCTCACTCCAGTCAGAATGGCAGCTGTTTTGAAGACAAACAACAATAAGTGTTGGCGAGAATGTGGGGAGAAAAGCACACTCAAACATTGCTGGTGGGACTGAACATTGGTACAACCAATATGGAAAACAATATGGAGATTCCTTGGAAAACTTGGAATGGGATGGATTTGACCCAGCTATCCCACTCCTCAGTCTACACCCAAAGGACTTAAAAACAACATACTACAGGGACACAGCCACATCAATGTTTATAGCAGAACAATTCACAATAGCTAAACTGTGGAAGCAACCTAGATGCCCTTCAGTAGATGAATGGATAAAGAAACTGTGGCTTATATACACAGTGGAATATTACTCAGCATCAAAAGAGAATAAAATCATGGCATTTGCAAATAAATGGATGGCGTTGGAGAATATTATGCTAAGTGAAGTAAGCCAATCCCAAAAAACCAATGCCAATTTCTCTGATATTAGGATGCTGATCAATAATGGGGATTGGGGTAGGGAGCATGGGAGGAATGGAAGAACTTCACATAGAGCAAAGGGAAGGGAGGGGGGAGGGAGTAGGAAAGATGGTGGAATGAGATGGACATCATTACCCCAAGTACATGTATAAAGACATGAATGGTGTGACTCTACTTTGTATATAACCAGAGACATGAAAAATTATGGTCTATATATGTACTGTGAATTGAAATGCATTCTGCTGTCACATTTATAACAAATTAGAATAAATTAATTTTTAAAAAATTTAAAAAATATTTAGGGACTGTAAAACAGAATTAATGATAAGAGTCAGGCATGGTGGCACATGCCTATAATCCCAGTGGCTCAGGAGGCTGAGGCAGGTGGATCTCAAGTTCAAAGCCAGCCTCAACAACTTAACAAAACCCTGTCTAACATTAAAAATGTTTATAAAGGGCTGGGAATGGAGCTGAGTGGTTTTAAGCACCCCTGGGTTCAATCCCCCATACCCCCCCCAAAAAAATGTAAAATAAAATAAAAATAAGGGTTAATGGATGTGGAAAGGAGCAGGCAGAGCTAACAGAGGAACATCAAGACACTGCAAGGAGGTAAATCCTGTCTGCTTTGTTAGGTGGCAGGTTCACAAATGTTCATTTTTTTTATGCTACATAACACCAATTACTATCATTTCTCATATGTAAATATAAATTACTTGGCAAACAAATATTAATGGAATTATAAAGTTGATGAAGAATTAGTTTCCAAATTCTATCTTTTATTATAATTATAACCTATCTCAGAGCTCCCAGGGTCTGGACTACTGTAGTATAACATGTTTCAGACTTAACAGAGATCCCAAAATGTTGGGCTTGTCCAGGATGTTTAGCTTCTAGGTTTCCATGATGGCTGTGGAAGAGAGGGGGTGGCTCAACTTGAATGGAAGTAAACATTCTTTCCCATGTTTTTAACAACTAAATACAGAAAACTCAACTTACAAGCCCTCACCCTAATTTGATGGGCTTTTCTAGGCAAATAGAAGCCAAAACACTATTGGACAAGTAAATGGCTCCCTGCAGCTTTGAACAGAGCATCTCACAATGATTTTGTAGGTCTCCCTTCGTAGTGCTAGCATCAAGATCTGTAGTCTAATATGCCTAACTGGCTGGAAATCTTTCCATCCAACCTCCGTCACTTCAGACACACCCCAAGACCCTCAAGTGCATTTCTTCCTGTCTTGTCCTAAACCTCAGATTACCAAAAGTAATGGGATTTTCTTGTAGATTCTATACCCCTATTTTTGGTGTGCTAAGGAGATGAATGAATGAATGCATATGTACCATTTTCTTTTTAATCCATATAAAAATCCAGATAGGAAGAGGAAAAAAAAAGTCTACCACTAAAATTAGTACAAGTATTTTCAAAATGTTTTCTGAAACATGGGCCCCTTCCATGTGCTTGACCCAGAGTTCAGTTCTTCATAAACCACATAGCCAATAAGTGGCAGAATTGTGCTTCGGATATGGGACTTGGTTCCATAGAAAATGTACTTTTCATTACTATGGGTGTAGCTAAGTAGTAGAGCATCTTCTTAGCATGTGCAAATCCTGAGTTCAATCCCCAGTACCACAAAAGAAAGAGAAAAGAGAGGAGAGGGGAGGAAGAAGAAAAGAGAGGGTTTTTCTTTTTGCAGGGAAATGACTCAACTGCAGATGTTGAGAAAGTCAAAATGAGATAATTCATCAATATAAGGGTATTAGCTTATAACCCTGAATTTACTACATGAAATGTCATAAATGTAGTTGGGTCCATGATTTTTTGTTTGTGTGTGTGTGTGCCAGCTCTGGGTGAAGTCACAGTCTGCATTATTTATCTGAGTCTAAGATGCTGTCTTTGATGCTGCACCCTGGGCTATAGCCTTCTTAGGTACTTTTTTGTTGATTGCCACACACTTGCAGTTCTTAGAAGATGTGTTCAGACCTCTAAAAATGACTGTCTCGTGAGTCCTATACTATGGGGGTATGGTAAGCCAATTTCTTTCTGTGGTGGATAGATTTTCTGGTATCTTTTAGTTTCTAATTCTCTTAAAAGAAGAGAATTTTATTTTAAAGACATGTAACTACCATTTTCTAGATTTCCCAATGTAGATTTCACTTGATTTTTCAAAAGATGCTATGATAAAAGACATAGACCCCACCTCCACACTTGAATTGCAGTCAGGAAGATTTCAGTCATTAATAGTGCTTTATCCAACAGTGATGGAGTGAGGTAAGAGTAGAAGGTTTGACCTAAATTGAGGAACATTCTACCAAAAAAAATTGGCCTCTACTCTTCAAAATATTAATGTCTTGCAACAAAGGAAGACCCAAGAAATATTCCAGATTTGAAATCCCTGAAAGACAGAACAACTGAGTGCAATATGGGAGCCAAGATTTTCTTTTACTATAAAAGACATTTGGGGGACAATTGGTAAATTCTGGATAAAGTCTGAAAGTTGGATTTTTATTGTATTGATGTTAATTTCCTGATTTTGATCATTGTGCTCAGGTTATATAACAGAACATACTTGATTTTAGAAAATATAGCCAATTTCCTATGACACCTGTTTTGGAAACACTAGATTGTTCCAATGCAGTCTGTACATTAAGGAGCAAATTGAGCATAATGTGAATTTCATTTTATTTGATTCATTTGATTATGCAGGATTTCATCCATGAAAAACTCGAAGTGGAAAACTGTTAACCAAGATGTATAGGAAAACACAAAACATACACACACAGAACTGAAATATCTACCAATTACCTTAGCACATCACATGTGGCACGAGCCACCATCCAGCCTGTCCATATCCAGTATTATAATTTTCTGTCATCCTTTCACCATTGCACAGTATACTGACAAGCTACAACCTTTTTGGTACCCACTTCCATAAGCAAATTTCAGACCTTCTTCAATGTAGAATTACATATTGCTTGAGTGTTTATATTTCTAAACTACTTATCATATGCAAAAAATGTGCTGCCATTTTTATTAGTGTCCTATCTTCTTCTAATGTGTCAGTGATTGAGTTTTTTAGTGTTGGGCCCCAAGCATGGAGCATGGTGATTTTTAGGAATACACATGTTCCCATTAAAATAGAATTAATTATCCTTAAGTATTTAGGGTAAAATCATGTCTGCAATTTACTCTCAAATCTTTCAAAGGAACATTGTATATAGAACACATATGTAGTATATTGTACAAATTGGGGGAAAGAGAAGGATAAAGCTAATGTGAAATGTTAACATTAGAGTAACCTTTAGGGCAAAGGATAAATGGTGATTCTTCATACTATTGCATCTTTTCTGTAAATCTGAAATTATATCAAAATAAAAAGATAAAAATAAGATAAAGGAAATTAGATATGAGATTTACAAATTGAAGTTCATGTGTGAGAAACTATAAAGCTAATGAAAAGTGTAAATTACTCAGCTGAGAAAATGAACAAAACCAAAGGTGAGAGGGGAGCTTTAAAAAACATTGTGTAGAAAGCACAAGTTTAGTTTGGTGCAAGCTATTCATATTTTGCATGGGAATACTACATCTATAAAATGGGAAAGAGAGACATTTTTCTTCATTAGGAAGATGCTTTGGAGGGATCTAACCCAGAATACTAATAAACCTTCATTTATGAAAATTATATAAACTAACAATTCTAAATTTATTTAGAATTTAAGAGTTTAAATTTATTTAGAATTTATAAACTTATAAATAAATAAATTTCTAAATTTATTTAGAATTTAGAATTTAAACTTATTTAGTGTCTTTGTTCTTTTTCTAAACAAAGCCTTTGATGTACTCTACTCACTGGGCATTCCCATTTACAAATTTAACTGTTATTAATACTTTAACTTCCCTTTAAAAAAAAGCCACTAACAAAATATTGACAGTAGTTAATTCGTTTTATAATCTGCTAACATCTCTGTTCACCATTATTTCCCCGTGGGTTCCTTTTTCTTCCTGCTGAATTATATCTTTAATGTATCTTTTGTGTGTCTATGTCTGAAACTTTTTGTTATCACACTTGGAGGATAGTTTATCTGGGTATGAAACTATGCATTGACAATTATTTTCCTTTTGTCTTTGAAGATTTTGTCTTCTCTCTTCTGTTTTTCTTGGTGAAAAATGAGTTATCAGTCCAACTGTCATTCTTTAGTAAAAAATCTATTTTTTTCCTCTCTAGAAACTTTTAAGATTTTTCTTTCACCTTATATTCTGCAGTTTGCTCTAATGTATCTAAAATGAATTTATCTTTATCATTTTTTAGTCTTTTCAATCCCAGTGCTTATGTCTTTCTTTAATTCTGGAATGTTCTTAGGTACTCTCTTTTTAAATACTTCTTTCTTTTCTTTCTTTCTTTCTTTTTTTTAATCTGGAGACTCTGACATACAATGTTGGCATTTCCCAATCTGTTATCCATGCTTATAACTGCTCTTTCATCTTCTTTTATTCTTGGTTTCTCTGAGACTTATTCTGGTGAAACCAATGGTATTATCTTATAGAATAAGTGATATTCTTCTAATTTTATGGATTAAATACAAGCAAAATGAGATTGGATTTTGCCCTAAGCAAAATAGCTACTAAGAAATAGGGCCTGAAGAAACCATGTCTTCCTAACTTCTGACTTAGATTCTGTCTTTTGTGAATTTATGAGTTTATCTCAAAACCCTAGAACAGTGAAGTAACTTCAGATTATCTGCATTATCTTGTTATGTGGGCAGATGTAGTTGGGAGGATGAATGTGACTTCAGCCCTAGACTACAGGATATCACATGCTAGAAGACCTGAGAAGTACCAAAGAGCTATATTTGGCCTCTTTTTCATTTTCATTCTAAGTTGTTTCTGAAAAAGAGAACTTTGATTTTTTTTAATGGTGTGCAAAATTTCCATCTTTCCCATTCTTTTGACTGTCCAAATAAACTATTTACCAAGATTTTTTTGTATACCACTTGTCTCCTCTCAGTAGCAGAATTTTAGTTTTGTTTTCTTGGGCAGATGCTGTTAAACTTAGAATTTTTCAGCAACAGGGATGTGGTGACATATTTACAGTACTATTCTATAAATGTAAAAAGTCCATTATTGTTATTATTTGACATTTGTTAGGCACCTACAGAGAGCCGGGTATCAAGTATCACCATTGTGGTGAGTGGGAGGGTCCAGGCTCACACAGATTGTTTCTGTGGAAAGCACATCTCTTATAATTTATTTTAAATATTGTATCTATTACTTTCTCAAGTAGGTCACTAACATTTTGGGGAGCTCACATCACTCAGCTTGGGCATTACAACCAAAGATGAGGTTGATGCATACATTATTCTGTCGTTTATTCATTTAAAAATATTGAAATCAGTATTGGCATCTGTTTTAACAGGGAAACTCACCGGCCCATAAGGAAAACAAACATGAAAAACAGCTGGAATGCAAAATAATGAAGACTATAATGAAAGAAAGTGCTAGATAAGAATGGCATAGGGGATGGGGATATAATTTAGTGGTAGAATACTTGCCTAGAATGAGCAAGGCCCTGGGTAACAATGCCCAGCACCACTGTGGGGAAGAGGGGTGGCATAAGAGGATGTAATTAGTTTTACCCAAATAGATCAAGGGCAGCTTCCCAGAGAAAATGGTAACTTGAAATGGGTCTTTTTAAGGAGAAGTTTTCTAGAAAGTGAAAGTTAACTTCAAATGGAACAGCATTCATAAACCTTAAAAAAAGAAAAAAAAAACATGGCTGATTATAGGATGTGGCTCTGAAAGATGATACTAAGAGGTAGGAGCAGGTTTGCAGAATTCCTTGGATGCCTCACAGAAAGATTGAGTGTCCCTTCTGTTAAACAGGAGACGTCTGCTATTCTGGAAATGTTGAGGAAAGGAGATGACACCAAGATAGGACAGTGCAAAGGCTGCTCCAGTAGCTCTCAGAAGAAACACTGAGCTCAGAACTCTAAACAGTGGAAATGGAGCAGAGAGAACAAGCCTCAGAGAGGTCTAAGAATCCAGCACTGAATAAAGGTGGAACTGGAGGGCAAGGAGTGGTCTAGGTTAACTTCTAGGGTTCTTGCTTAGGAATCTATGGTTTCACCATTAAGCCCCAGCAATAAATATGTGGCAACTATTCCTCTTTCCATCTGTTTCTGACAGGCAATCCCCAGTCATGGAGGAAATAAACTATTGGTTTCCCCCAAAATAGTGTCTTAAAGAAGCTGCCCAAGGGAAAAAATGGCTTCACTGTCTCAGCAACTTGCTAGGAAACTAATGAGAATAACATGTGGGAACATAGTTCTTCTAATTTAATGTCTTTGGAGTAATCCTCTCCTTTGCAGAGGATGGTTTTGATACCGAGTTCATGACTCCTGCCTTGAGCTCCCTTTCATCATTGCAGATGGAGTGCTGCTCATGTGTCTTACCAACCCGCTCTATGTTCATGCTCCTTCAAATGTTCTTTCTGAATAATTAGACTTTTTCACTTAGTTTTAAAAAGATTTCTGATAACTTGTGCATCACATATGGTGGCAGATGCTTTCACATGTGTCATTCAGTACCCATGGCAACCTGAAAGGCAGGTAGTAACATTGGATTTACAGATGAGGAACTGAGAGTCTGAGACATTAAACTATCAAACCCAGGTCACAAAGCAAGTCAGCAGCAGAATCAAGGCTAGATGCAGGTTCATGTTGAATGCCTAATGGTTTTCTACCATCCAGTGTCCAAGCAGTCTGGTAATATGAGCTTTCCTTTAGCATGCGTCTTTCTTTGAGATTTATATTCATTCATCCTTTTATTGTTTTCACCATAAATAGCCACTCTTATCTGTCATTAAAGTCACTAGACTGGGCACTGGATTGACCACAGGGAATCAAAGACCAGGGCAAAGAATGACAAGAAATAGGCAATTTTAATGCAGTTTAAGGAGTATTCCAGATGTATGCAGGGGATGATGTGGGAGATTCTAGGAAGGACATTCAAGCAGGAATTGGAACTCAGTGACAGCACCCCAGAGGAAGTGATATGTACTGAGCTGAGGTCTAAGGACTGAGTCAGAGGTAGCCAGGGGAAAGACGGAGGGAAGAGTTAGTTTAGGACATAGACACAGGCCCAAGGGAGAGCATGGTATGAAATAAGACAAAAAGTAGGCCTGGACCAGATCAGGGAGGATGTTATAAACCACATCAAGATACTTAAAATGAATCCTGAGATTGATGGAGCAGCTATGGAAGAGTTTTTTTGTTTGTTTGTTTTTGGTTTTGTTTTTGTTTTTTTAAGCAGGGAAGGTATCTGAATATGCAAGCATTTTTTTTTAAAGGTGGCTATGGTAGTAGTATGAAAAGAGAAATGCTTATTAGACAAGCTCCAAAAGCAGAAACTACCCATCATCCAGGGCAAAAATTGGGGCCTGGATAGGGGAAGTGGCTGGAAGGATGGAAGGAGGGGAATAGGGTGGCAAACATGGGTCTTTGTAATTGAGTCAATGGAGAGAGAAAGAAAAGTAAAGCAAGACTAACCCAGGTGATGAGGTGGGGCCATTCCCATCCACAGCAATAGAGAAAGAACCACTTTGTGGGGAGGGAGGAGAAGACTTCAAGTTTATTCATGTTGAGTGTGACACAGTGGACACCCAAAATTCTGTCACTTAGGCAGCTTCAAACATGAATCAAGAGATCAGGAGAGGGATGAGGTGAAGATTTAGGTTGGAGAGATGTTAGCATATGGATGGTAATTAATTAGCCAAGGAGAGGGTATAAAGTAAAAGGAAGGGAAAACATAAGCTGAAGAACATCTCCAGAGAAAGAAGATCTGGCAGGGGACCCAGACGGGACATCCAGAGAGCTGGGAATAAAATTAGGATAGCACACATAAGACAAGGAATGAGTGCTTAATCAACAGTGTCTGATGCCACTCACTGAAGACAGGTAACTGGATAAAGACAGGCAACTCTCTGTGGGTTTTAGCCCCTAGAAAGTCTCAAGGATCTTGGGTGAGCGCAATTTTAGTGGGGAGGTGGTGGAGGTCAAGTCTAGACAATCTCTATCTGGGAAGAGGTTGAGCAACAACTTCTGGCTGGGAAGGATGATAGTTAGATGGTAGTGAGGACTGAGGGAAGATGGAGGCTGATAGTGTTTGCTTGTCATGTTAACATTGGATGAGCACATTGGAATGTTGATGAGAAAGAGCTGGGGAGAGGGTGTTTGCTAAAACCGGAGCCCTGGGAAGGAAGGAGTATCATGGGAGTTGAGGACAATCCCTCTGAGTATGAGACACATAGGTATAAAGATTCAGGAAGAGAGGCCAGCAGAGATGGGATCCAGGTAAAGGGAGAGGTGCTAGAGGGAACTTCCCTCTGATAGCTTTAGTTTTTTTCTGTGACATCCAGGTCAGGATATATATATATGTTGGGCACTGGCTGGAACACAGAGGGACAGGGGTCAACAGTTTGGGGAGAGTGAAGAAGGTTTGATGGAGATGGTAGTAAGCACTAGCTGGGTGAGCCTGGAAGGTCTATAGTTTCCTAATGCTGGGAATATATCCTTTTGTGAGGAGGAGTGTGCTTTCCAGTCTGCCTTGTGTTTGGAGCATGTTCTTAAATTATTTCCCCTGTTGCTCCTATAGAGAAGAGTCACATGTGGGCTGATTATTGGTCAGTGAGTTGTTGATCTGTGGAAGAGGGGTCCTGTTAAAGCCATCTTCTCCGTCCTGGGTATGGCATTTGCCTCCTACATTAATACACAGGTGATAGAGGCTGACTCTAAAAGGGTCTTCTCCCTTAGAGTTTGGATGCATGGAATGTTTTTCACAGATGCCCTCAAAAAAGTAGGCTGGGATTTTTGCTGTGCTCCTTCTATAATCATCTTCCCACTTCCTCCCAATAAGAGTAAGTTTACCCCAGCAGGCCAGGTTGTACCTAGTAGCAGGCCCTGAATGCATAGGACTCTCTGAAGAGGGCTGCTCCACCGCTCTGGGCTCCCTTATAGTTTCTCCATAGAAACAGAAGGTGTGTGTAGGTGGAAGGCTTGCCTGGTTTCAGATCTGGCTCTGCTGCTCAGTCACAGTATAACCCTGAACACGTCTTCTCCTTTTCGGAGCCTCAGTTTTATTACTTATAAAACAGTTGTAACACTTATTTCCCAGGGTGGTTCAGAGAAGTTAGCCAGCCGGTTTCTATGAAGTGCCTAGGTATAAGAGATAAGCAGTGCCTGTCTATTCCTCTCCCCGTTTGCAGTTAAAAGAAAGTACAATTCTCTGGCTTTTCAAAGGTGGTGGGAACAGTTTGTGTTGCAGTCCACTGCTCTTCTCTTGCAGGGCAGCTGTTGGAGGTATGCATCTGGCTCTGCCCCTCAGTTTCCATAATGAGGTTGCCCACCAGGGTCTGCTCACCTGGGCGGTAAAAAACACAGAGGTACAAATGTTCAGACAGTGGGACAGAACGACCCGCCTCTCTAAAGACAGCCCTCGACCATTTCCACCCAGCTTCCATCAGCTTAAGATATTACTTGTAAGAGGAAGACAGATGTAGTCCATCCATTCTTTCATCAGAGGTCAGATTGGCAGCTTCTGTTGCCAGACCAAGCAAATTCAACACTTAAATGTATGCAGTTTGTCAAGGGATGTTTTTAACTTTTTTTTCTTTTGGTTTGGTTTTTGGTTTTCTGTTTTGTTTCACAAATATTGGGAAGCAGAGCATACCTGCCCTATGCTTGCTGCCACTCACCCCTACCCTCTTGGCTTTTATATCCCTTTTGGACCCATGAAGACATTGGAGTTTGCAACTGTTTCTACTCCAGGCCTTCAAACCCATAGGTATCCACAGAACAGGTTTTTTTTTTTTTAAGAGAGAGAGAGAGAGAGAATTTTAATATTTATTGTTTAGTTATCGGCGGACACAACATCTTTGTATGTGGTGCTGAGGATCGAACCCGGGCTGCATGCATGCCAGGTGAGCACACTACTGCTTGAGCCACATCCCCACCCCACAGAACAGGTTTTTGAATCCTCTTGATATGTTTGAGGCTGTTGTTCCTTTACTCAAAGACTATGTATTGTGCAGCTACTATGTGTGGTATATTAAGCTCTACTGTGTGTGGTATATTAAGCTCATGGGAAGCCCCACACAGGTGGCCTCTTTTAGATAGACATCAGAAGGAACAGTGTTTCCTGAGAGTAGTTATATACAAGACTTGCCATTTAGTGCCAGTGTACATGTTTTTCTTCCCAAGATGCCACCAGATCCTTCATTCTTTTCTTCCATACCACATCCTCTGGTCACCCCTTCTTTTATCATACTCTTTCTGCAGGCTTGGCCCTGTGCTATTGTTTCCTTCCTTGTCGGGAGAGTTTCTTCGTTGTTTAGAGAGCTTCAGGTCCCCTGCTGTGTTCATGTCTGAGGAACTGAAGCTTCTGGTCTAAGAGGGTTCTAATGGTTACCACTACTGTGACCTTGATTCTGAGAGCAGCTTCTGGTCCCTTGTGTTGAAATACATTGCCAAATGTATGAGGTCTCCTGAATTCGTTCTAAATCCTCACCTTGCAATCTAGTTTTTATTTCCAAGTTGAAGGAGATAGAGAAGAGGAGCCCTCGCTCTGGCCTCATAAGTTCTTGAGCAAGCAGATTTTCTCTAGTTCTCCTTTTTATGAAGAAAAAATAGGTTAATTTTACAATAGGAAAGGGCTTTCAATTTCAACTCTAATATTCTAAGAACTAGCTGTGAACTGTTTAATTAGTGACCCATTCATACAAATTTGCAGTAAAACAGGAACTACAGGCTTTGAACCAGGATGAGTTGGCTGAATGACCCTAAAAGCAAGTCAACCATTGGAGCTTTGATTCCACATTTTACTCTCACATGGAATAAGATTAACTGCCTGCCATGCTTCTTGTGTGACAGACCTCAATAGGATGAGGAACATGAAGTGCCGAGCAGAGTGCAGGCCACGCTGCCAGACTTGAGACCAAGTGTTCCTTCCCGTTGCTGAGCCATGAGTGGGGTTCTTATATTGTCCCTCTGTAACAGAGCTAACAGACGAGCCCATCAACTGATGGGAGGTGGTGCTCTCAAAACGTTGAACCCTCCCTATTCATACCATTCCCAAATCTGTTTTGGTTTATCAAGTATGTTGCCAAACATAAGGGGGGTCTCCTAACCCATGTATGTTAGCAATTAGGTATTCTACCACCATGATTCCCTTCCCCATCAGAGTGAGCTTTTTTAAGGGACAGAGTTTCTTAGTCATCTCTATGTCTCTGGTTCATAGTGGGTCTCATTGAGTGTTTATTCAAGACTGCTCAGAGGCTGCCTACTCTCATAAGCAGATTTGCTTATAGCTTCTCCTCTCTAGCCTTCAGGCCCCTTACAGCTGGGACAGTGTCCAGGAACTCTCCCATCCCCAAGGAAGATATTCAATACACTGGACATATGCTGGCTGATGGAATCATTAAGTCAAGTCTTCATCAGCCCAGGTCCCAGGACATAGTAGGAGCTCACAGTAGTAGCCTAGTTCCTGTTATCATTATTAACACCAAAAATTAAAACAAAAAAAGAAGAGGAGGAGGAATAAAATAAAGATGGGCATCCAGTCATTCACTTTGGTGGGAAGTGTGGACATTGATTGGAAGACTATTTCAGAGAAACAAAATGGCCCTTTATTCATTTTGGGGAAGGGAGGAGGGTTAACCAAAGAGTCTTTTTCAAGTGTTTGCTCCATCTTGCTGCCACTTTACTATGTGTGGCTGCTGTTGCTATGGCAATTCTTTAAGCAATTGAATAGAACAGCACTGAGTTGTTGCAAACCAGCTCTAATTGCTCCCGTGCACCAGGCTGCCCACACGACCACTCTCTGAACAGCATTCCCTTTTTCAGATGCGTATTTTCATAAATCTCTGGGCATTGTGTAGCTCTCTTGCTCTTGTGACATTGCCATCTCAGGCAGAGGGCACAAGAAGCAGCTCTCAGTGAGAGAGAGGGCGCTACCAATTTTCTCTGTGTGAAGGAGCAGTGCAGACCCCCATGCTCAAGGGGGTAGCAGGATGCAGGCTCAGCAGGGCCTTGAAACCAAATAAAGCATTTGTGGGATAGGTTTATTATATATGTTTGCCATTGTGAGGCAATTTAATCATCTTTTTAAAGTCAACCAAACCATTCCTGTGCCCTCCTGCCCTGAGGGTCCAGTTCACTGAATGGTAAGAACTTCTGGTTTTAACCTCAGTGTGACTGGGGAGAAGAAATGGAAGAAGTTGGCATGTATTGTATCCCTCCTAGATGCAAGGCATTGTTCTGGACACTTTCTATGTGATCTGCCGTGTATTTCACAGATATAGTGGGCAAAGGGTGAAGATGGGGGAGGAAGTAGTAGGATCCTATTACAGATGAGGAAACTGAAAGGCAGAGATTTAGAACCCACACAGTCTATGCATGTGCAGCTGGGATTAGACCCTGGTTCTGACTAATTCTAAGCCTGTGCTCTTTTCTCTGTGCCACACTGTCTCCCAAGAAGGGGGCCGGCCTTTGATGACACAGAGGAGGCAGATTTCAAGTAACTGTGTGGCACATGTCATTTAGCCAGCTCCCTCATTAGCATGCAAGGCCCATTTTAAGGCATCTTAAAGTGTAAGGATTATAGTAGGAACAATTTATTGTAACTGTAGCTTCTTTTGAACACTGACCATCTATCAAGCTCCACAGGGCCATGTGGGTATCTCACTTATCATTTAAAAAAAATTGTTAGAAAACAAAAAACAAACATCCTGTGAATTAGATAGTACTCCCATTTCCCATTTTATAGATGAGAAAGTTGAGGCTCAGAGAAGGTAAGTGACTTGCCCACAGTTATAACTATAGGGGTAGCAGAGCCAAGTCCAAATCTGACTCCAAAGGCCTTAACTACAAGGCTGCCCCTGCTGGGCTTATTTGGAAATGGATGCTCTACATGCATTTGAAAACTCTCCTGTCAGCATTCCAGGGAGCTTAATAGCCAATGGGAAATTTTCTTCCTCTTCCTGAAATATCTGTAAAATCAATTTAAACTTACAATTGACTAGTACCTAAAGACAGGAGCACAGCATTGGTATGAGGGGAACTGGAGGAAATGCCACCTGGGGAGAGCATTTCCATAGGAAGCCTTAGTATGCAGGTCTGTGTTTACATAAGAACCTTCTCAGCTGAGTCCTGCAATGTTAGGGTGATAGAATTGCATTTGAAAATTTTCTTTCTCCTTTTTATCATCTTTCTTTTTATTTTAATGGAGTGTGTATGATGAGAAGGTATGCCAAAAAAGAAAAAACTGAACACTATTCTCATAGAAATAAAACAAAATTACTATAGCAGCGGGGTGATTTTTCTTAATACATTACTCTGATGTGTTCACTCAAATGAGTTTTACTGAATACCTACTATGTGCCAGGTGCCACATTGGATAGTAGGGATGGAGTAATAGAACAGGAAGCTTTCACCTATAGAAAATAAAATGTGACTGAAATGATATGAACTGTACCCATTGTGGGACAGTCAGAGGTAGGCACTTAAGCTGTTGGCTAGTGAACAACTAACTCACTGAATGATATAAAGAATTCATTATTTCCTTCTCGAGTTGGCAGACCCAGCCTATCAGCTATGCTGCCAGGTCTCAAGGTAGCTAGCTGTGTCACTTGTAGGCATTACATCCTGGTTACAGTTTCCAAAGGCAGCAGCTCTCCTGATAAATTCTGTTCATGTTCACCAACCCAAATGAAGTCATGTGCCCTAACCAATCTCTGGCATGGAATTGAGACTTGGGATTGGCTTAGACACGAAACCTCACCCCTGGCTTTAAGGGTGAGACCTGGAATACCTTGTCCTCACAGGGAAAGCTGGGGATCCTGTTAGGAAAGAAAGAGGAGGGAATGAGTTGGGTAGCAGCCAATTGTAGTGAATGTGACCCTGGGTCCTCAGGGAGCTTCCATTCAAGGGAAATAGTCATCAGGGGAATAGGTGTTGTTTAAAATGCTTCATTCACACTGAGAAGGAGGTAAGTAAGCGTGCTCTTCAGCGCATCTACTTCAGAGTGGTCAGCAAGGGCTGAAATTTCATCCAAGAGATGAGGGAGGAAATCTGCCAGCCATGTTGGGTGGAGGGTAGAAAATGCTCCAGGCAGAGGTGGGAAGGAGACTGCACACTGGAGGAACCAGAGGAAACCAGAGCCTAGGGTGCATCAAGTGAGGTGGCAAATGCCTAAAGTTGGAGATTTAGGCAGGGGCCAGGTCATGCAGAGTCTTGCAGGCCACAGGAAGGAGTTTGAATTTTATTCTAAATCAAAAGAAAACTAGCAAAGGGTTGTTAAAACAAGTGTGACATAATGAATTTTACATTTTAAAACTCCCACTGGCTGCTGAGAGGGGCCTTCGCTGAAGCACAGAGAAAATTAGAAGGTCACTGTGACCACCCAGGCAAGAGGCTAGATGGCTTGGACCCATGGCATCAGTGGAAACAGGGGAAAGAGCTTTTTCGGATATGAGATCAGTAGGAGTTGTCAGCAATGTGCTGGTGCATTCCCACGGCCTCTCTTCTCCAATCTTCTCTGTGCTCCCACATAGTTATTTATCTTGTAAAATAAATTATTATGCCCACTTTACAAGTAAGAAATTTCCAAGACCTGGCCTGCATTGGTCTCAGCAGGTAGGACAAACCAGCTGGGGAGGAGAAGAACTCGGTTCTGATTCTGGGATAAGAGGCAGGATCCATTCAATTAACATTGCATGGGGTTGTTTTCCTAGCTGAAGCTTTTGGTTTTGAGGGTGATATTTTGAGAACTGCTGTCTCCGTGGGAATATCTTAGTTATGTACAGTAGAGCCATCTCTGCGTCTACATTTTCTTGTTTAACACATGGCTGTCTTTATAATGAGTGCCTTCTTTATATGGGGTTATCAGAGTAACTCTGAATCTATTTTACAACTAAATTAATGATATCCAGGAAACATTTATTTGGCTCCTTTTCTATTTATAATATTGTTACCAACTAATTGCCTTTGAATGTTCCTACTTATAGGGTCCTTTGTGCTAGTTAAAATCCATCCCACGTAGGTGAATCCCTAATGCCACTAGGGCTAGCCATCACTTGTGAAGATTCTCCTCTTGTTGGAATGACAGGAGCAATCATAAAAATTTATACCAGGGCAAAGGACCAGGTTGAGACAACATCTAAAACATAATAATGTGTATTTTTTTCCCTGATTACAAAAGTAATACATTTCAGCATAAGACATTTGGGAAAGACAGAAAAGCACAAGGAAAAAAGATAAAAGGATCATTCACATTCCCACCACCCAGACTCAACAAGCATTAAATTTTGATACATTTCCTTTTGAATATTTTTATTTCTTTTTATATAATTGAATTCATTCAGTCAATACATGATTTTTATTTTTTCATGTAACTGTGGGGGGCAGAGTTGATGTTTTGGGTTTTTGGGGTTTTGTTTTTGTTTTTCCTAGTACTAGGGACTGAACCCAGGGGCACTGTACCATTGAGCTACATCCCCCAGCCCTTTTTATTATTTTGAGACAGAATCTCGCTCAGTTACCAAGGCTAGCCTCAAATTTGCGATCATCCTGCCTCATCCTTCCAAGTTGCTGGAATTATAGGCCAGTACTATGGTGCCTGGCACATCATATAATCATTATCACACAGATTTTCTTTAATTAGTT
Organism: Spermophilus citellus; assembly: GCF_964194105.1. Lineage (NCBI taxonomy): Eukaryota > Metazoa > Chordata > Mammalia > Rodentia > Sciuridae > Spermophilus > Spermophilus citellus. Next base: position 11,545,220 of record NC_138183.1, read on the forward strand.
GTAAGTGATCATATAATTACTTCGCTTAAATTTACTTACCTGTTCCTCTCTTGAGCCACTTAAAACTTTTGTTGTTTTGTTGTTTTGAATAATTTTATACAGAAAGAATCATTGCCATTTTAGAGTTTTCCTTAAAGTAAATTTCCATTAATTCCATTGCTGGATTAAAGAACATGCATATTTTTGAGGTTCTTCATACACTTGCCAAATTACTTTTCATAAATGTTTCACTATTGTTCATTCTTATCAACATTTATGGCCATCTGGGCTATAACTGGGAGTTTTTATTTTTTTAATCTTTGCTAATTTAATAGGTAAAAACATTAAATTGTTTGAACTTTCTTTTTATTTTTTTTAATTACTAGTGGTGTTCAACTTTTTTCATGTTAATTAGGCAGGCACTTGTCTTTCTATTATGAACCCCTGCCCTTTATCCATTTATCTCTGAATGCTCTAGTGGTTTTTTTTTTACTATTTTGTTTTGTTCTGTCTTTTACTATTTTTCACTCATATTTACATAAGTTTTTCATGTATATTCAGCATTAACCTTTTTATAAGTTTATAGAAAATACATTTTTTTTTTTAGTCTGGGACCTGTTTTCTTCACATGTATCCAGAGGTACAGAGTGCGCATCCCGTGCCTGTCACACAGCTTCAACCTTTACCATCTCGTCATGTTTTTTCCCACTCTCCCCATTTTTTTTTCTAGAATATTTTAAGGCAAATCCAGGTATTTCATTTTATTCTTGTTATATTAGTAAGCATCTCTAAAAAGTAAAAATTTGATACTTTCTAATTTCCTTCAATTATTTGTTAAAAATTCAAACCTATAGGGCAGTTGAAAGAATAGTACAAAGCATCGCCACTACCTTCACCCAAGTTCATCCATAATTAGTGTTTTACGCATTTACAGTATTTTTCTAAGAATTCACACTGTACCTTTTGTTTTATTTTGTTTGTGTGTGTGTATTTCAATTCAGTTGAAAGTAAGTTGCAAATATCATGATTCCTTCACCCCAAAATATTTCAGCTTTTGTCTCCAAAGAACCAGGACACTATTATATTGATAATAACAAAGCCATTATTACTCTCATGAAATCTGACATCAATACAATGTTAGCTAATATAAATAGATAATCTTTGTCTACATTCAATTCTCCCAGTTGACTCCAAAGTATTTTTTATAACAATCTTTCTGGGGTTTTTTCCAAATATAACTGGGCTCAAAGCAAGTATCACTTATGTATTTGGTATTATATCTCTTTAATGTCTTTTAGTCTAAAACAGTCCTTCTTGCCTTTTGTTTCATTTTGTCTTGGTCTTTCATGACATTGACAATTTCGGAGAGTCCAGGCAAGCTATCTTATAGAATACCCCACAATGTGGATTTTCTGACTGCTAACTCGTGGCTATTCTAAGTAAGCCAAATGCTTCATGTTCATCTTTTACATTTCCTGTCCCAGATCTGAAATCAGCCTTTTCTTTAAGGAGACCCAGTTCCTTTTAGTGGGGAATGGTACGTCTCTAAGTACCAGTAAGACCAGGATCCAGGCACCAGGTGTGTTTGCTGCTGCTTCAATTGCTGACTCCAGGCCCTTCAGTGGATAAAGCCTGGGGATAGTACAGGCAAATCCAGACCCACATGGCTTCTAACATCCCGATTTCTGTACATTTACATATTGAACAGCCTTGAATTCACATGGTTGGCTCCAATTCCAGTCCAACATAGGAATCATTTCAGTTTCTTCCCCTTATGGATTTGTGACTACATTCTACAAAGGTGAAAACCTTTGCCCTGTTTGCTTAGCATATTTTCTTATTTGTGTGGAACCACTCTTCTGTCACTACCCCTGCCTCCTTACCCTCCTTTGAGCTCTAGGGCTGAGCCTTCACTGTCTACTCCTCACACAAGTTGGATACCTCAGTGCAGGACCACTGCTGTTTCCTTCCTTCCTTTGTGGACCTCTCCTTATCTCACCTGAGTTCAGTTGCTGCCTCACTCTCCCACAAACACATGCTAATCTCCCTCCAGCTCTGACACACTGAGCAGGCTGCTCTGCAGCTCAGGCCCCATCCTCAACCTGCCATCCCTTCCACATGGATGCCTTCTAGGCCCCATTCGTTCTCATTCCAGCTTTACCCTAATCCCTCACCTTAGGCTCTGACACACCATGCTGAGCCATCATGGTTACACACACACACACACACACACACACACACACACACACACACAGGAAGCCTACTTTGCTCGGCCTTCCTGGTGGTTTTTGGACTGGGGAGAGGGGATTCTGTTTTTTAGTGAAAATGTTTTCCTCTTATTCTAATCTGGTGACCTACACCTTTCATACAATTAAGGCTTTGAGGATAGATGCTGGGCAAGGCTACAGTGAGGAGGGGAGGGAGATTTTAGATTGTCATGTAAGCTGTATCTCAAGCAGGTGTCACGGTGGGAAATTCAGGAAATGATCAACAAGGGTATGTCACTCAGTTGTGCAGTCATTTGCTTTCCAGTCACAGTGACCCAGATACATTGTCCTATCTATTCTGTCCATGAAACAACCAACTATTTTCTTCCTACCAGTGGTCAAAAGCAAGTCTTGTTGTGTTGACTCTGGAACTGGATGGGGGCAGCATTAACCCAAACAATACTTCCAGTTCCTTGTGTAACCTGGAGGCAAGTTGCCTAACCATTTGGGGCCTTGGTTTTTCCGAGAGTAAAAGGAAGAGATGGACTGGATGATACCCAGAGACTTCCACTCCGGCATCCTCAGACCTGGGCCTTCGCTAGCCTTCTTAGCAATCAGATAAAGAGGTGAGGATCTTACCTGAGAAAAATTACAGTGTAGCATGTAAGTCTTAGAGAATCTTCCAGTTGCTTCAGTTCTGTTCAGTCTCACCTGTCAATTGAGATTCCCCTAAAAACATGCTTCCTACATGGAACTTCCAATAACATGTAAGCAATGTGCAGAGAAAACTTAAAAAAGGACTTTTGGGGCTGGGGATGTGGCTCAAGTGGTAACGTGCTCACCTGGCATGTGCTGGGTTTGATCCTCAGCACCACATATAATAAAATAAAGATGTTGTGTCCACTGAAAAATAAATATTTAAAAATATTTTTTTTTCTCTCTCTCTTAAAAAAAAAAAAAAAAGACCTTTTACTACAGAGGACTGGTGGCTTCCAACCTGAGTTTTTGACTCTGAAGCCTGTGAAGTCTCAGCTCCTTTCCTGCTCCAGGATGACTCTTACTGGGGTGTGGGCTAAACAAGGAGGATTGGGAATTGGAGTTGACAGAAAAGCTTACCCTGACCTCTTAGTCCCAGAGCTCATATCAGAGCCACCCCACAAGGTGTCAGGGCCTCAAACTGACATTTTAGTAGTAATAGCTGGAATGATCCAGATTCCTATAGCCCATTCAGAAAGCACTACAGTTTAGTAGTCATTCTCTAGTTTCTAGAATACCAGAAGTGTTTTAAAATATGGCAGCTTCAGATTACCCACATTGCACAACAGTGAGGCAAATACTTCAGACACCTGCACATCCCATTTAATTTAATCCTTACAGCAATCCCAAAGGCATGGATTATTATACCCATTTTCCAGTTTAGGAAAACGAGAATTTGGCTGGGATCACACACCTATGAATGGCAGAGCTAGTATTTGAGCCAATGTCTGCTGACTCCAAATTTGCCCCTCCTTCCAGTGTTTCAATTAGCTATAGTCCTTGAATGTTGCAGCAAAATTATGTGTACCCTGTAAGGGGCTACCTCCACACATTCAGGAATCTTCCCATTACCTCAGTTGGTAGGGGTCTGTGATGCTCCATCAGTGCTGGCTGCTGGAATAGCCAGTGGGCCCATGCAGCGAGGAAGGAGCACTGAAAAAAGATGCGAAGGAACTCTAGTCCCCACGATGCTGAGAAGGACACTCACCTTTCCTCATTTGAATCTACAAGTCCTAGTCCCAGGATGCTGTTCTTGCCCGAGATCTGCATCTATAGCGGCCTCTGAGCTTTCAAGTGAAGTGAACCAAGTGCCAGCCCATTCACTCGCACCCCACTCCCGTGGCCAGGGGCCACGCTCCCCCTCGAAGCCAGCACAAGGCGAGGTCCTCATGGGGCCTGGCCCTCTGCGTTCACGGAAGAAAAATGAAAGTTGCTTTATTCCTCGGCCTCTTCATGTCTCCCATTATGAGGAGAGGGCTCCACAGTGAGGAGCCGGAGCTGTGATATTTCTGCTTCAGCGTGAGAGATTCATATGCTTGACTAATCAATTCTTTGGCACTGACTTCCTGGCCTGCATTTTGTTCTCTTGCTTTTGATCGTCTGTTTGCCTTTTTGCCATTCTGCTGGTTCTTGTTTGGAGCTTTTATTTTCCAGGAACACTTTGACCTACTCGATCCACTATATTCTTCTCCATCTCTCCTTTTGTCATTTTTCTCTCTGATTTTGGTTTCCCGCATGATTGACCACACACAGCTTCCACATATAAGCAAAGTGGAGACCCCCAAGTCATGAGGGCACAATAACTGCTGGGTTTTTCTTGGGGAACCAAGAGACACTGGACCACAGACAGTCCCCAGCCCCCAGCCAAGCAGGGCAGCAGCCCTTCTGTCTCTCTCGTCCCCATTCTAGCCTCGCCCTGCAACATGTGATAGCTGATATCAGCTTGGTGCTCTCTTGTTCACAAAGCACTCTGCAATGCTCACAGGAAACTGTAAAGGAGGAGGTGCAAACACTAATATTGGTCACATTTTCGAATGAAGAAGATCTTCCCCCGTGTTCAAAACTTGAAAGTGGCCGAGCTAGGGTGAGAACTAGGTCTGTCCTGAAGCCAGACTGTGTCCTGCTGCTGCAGTTGTCAGCTGACTGCTGGCTCCATACCAGCCAGTCTGTGCAGGGATGAGAGAGGATTCAGGGTCAAGAGGCACAAGCTTCTCATCCCCGTGTAGTAAGAAGCCCTGGTGCAGACGTGGCAGCTGCCTCTTCCTGAACACTGACTCTGCTAGGTGTGGTGCTGAGCACATCACCTGCATTAGCCCTCCAATCCTTGTGTCACCCAGAAGAGCACCGTGGCTTCCAAAGGCCACCCTTCCCATGCCAAAGACAGGACTGGGCCCAGGTCTGACCACCTTGGACATCTGAAAGAGAGCAGAGGGGTTCTACTTTGGGAAGTCTTCCAGAGATGGGGACTTGCAGGGTGAGTAGGGGCTTAGCAATGAGAGGAAGAGGAGGGAATCATGGGCCTTCTGCACAGCTTGCCTCCTGGCCTATTTTTGAAATCACAGTACTGTCCTAAGTCATGTTTTATATCTGAGAATCTCAAAACTGGAAGGATTTGTGGCCTTGTCACCTGTTCCATGCTCAAGTCTCCTGCACAGCACCCCCCCCTCACACACTTCCCAAAGAGTTTTTAATCTCTCTTGCATACTGGTGCCAGGGAGCTTCCTCCTTCTTAAGCACCCTGTTCACCTTTAAAATGTTCTTTTATTAGCAATCTGTTATTTCAGTGAAAAGCCTTGCCTTTAAACCCCACTCCCTCCATTCTGGGAAGAAGGAAAAAACAAAACAAAAAAAAAAAATCAAGGCTACAACCTTTGTTCTTAGACATAATCAACAGGCTATGAGTAGAACTGGGATCTTCTCTCTTTCAGGCTATGGGTAGTGGTATGGTCTGGTGGAAAGGTCATTAGTGTGGAGTCCAAAAGGCAGGGCCATATCTCCCAGTTATACTGTATGTTCTGATACAGATAACATTCCTCCTCTGCACCTTCACTTGTACATTGGGAGTAATAATCTGTACTCTGCCCATCCCATGTTTGCTGTTCACAAAAAAATAGCAGATGGATATACATGCACGCTAGGTAAAGTGGGAAGTACTCCACAGTGGTCTTCCCACTGCTTTCTCTTGTGAAGGACACTGTTGGGCCTGTGCCCCTTTGCACTCACAGTCTGATTATCCCATTCCATGTGTCCTTCTATTAGATTAGCTTTATTTGTGTATAATGTGTACAGAGATGTGATCAACAGATTCTCCCCACTGTCCTCGGCACCCAGTCACTGCCTGGATCTGGGGAAGATTCCAGGAGCACAAAGATTGATAAGGCATAGCTTCTGCCTCTGAAGAGCTCACAGTAGGACAAGAGAGACAAGAGGGAGACCATATGGTGGGGAGGTGAGTGCACAGGGCCTGGGCAGTGTTGCTGGGGCTCAGGGGAGGCATGCAGTGTACCGACATTTCTCTGAACTTTGGTGCTGAGTCTTGGAAGAGGCAATCTTGTTGGTTCAGGAGAAGAGTGATAAAATGTGAGGAGACAGAGATGGCTGTAGACTGTTTGCAGGATGGTTCCTCTGGAAGGAGGTGGCTTCTCAGAAGTGAGAAGATGAAATAATTGGAGATGACCCTGACTGCTGAATGCAACTGGTAACTGAGTGGAGATTTCCTTGGCCAAGGACAGGAACGTGCAGGCCAACTGAAGGGAAAGCAGTGGGCTAGAAGCTGGAGTTTGAGGTTGGAGGGGCATGCACATGGCGGCCCCTGGTGTACAGTTGATATGGTAGATCTTGAATTTGGAAGGAAAACCTGGCTGCCTCTGCAGGGTCGGGAGACACCTATCTTTTGTGGGCTCACCTAGACCTAAAGAGACTTTTGGTGCCACCAAGGGTAGTAAAGGGCCAGCCCGGCTTGTTCCTCAGGGGTGTGCCATCCATCAGCAGCTCAGAGAAGAGGCTAGAAAACCAGGCCATGAAGGGAGATGGGGCAGGACTGAGCATTACCCCCATCCTGCATCTCCCATGTGGAAGACACTATGCTTCTAGACCCTGATCCTCCGAGCAGCTATGACCAGGATTTCTGTTCCTCCTCCACAGAGGGGAGTGAACCTCAGGTTCATGCAGATTTAGTGAGCTAGCTGGTGGCAAATCAGAAGACAGACTCATCTGACTGCACATCTCATGTGCTGTCCGAGACAGCAGGCTGTCACCTCAGGGGTATCTCTTTTGGCGAACCTCTTCTACACGGTTGGGCCTCCTCGCATTTGCCTTGCTGTCTGCCAAAGCTGGCCAATTCAGGCATGATCACTGTCCAGCGGGTCTCTCGATTTTGCAATCTGCCCCCACCCCCGTGTGCAGTCACAGGTTTGAATGTGAGGCTTCTCAGGTGTGCCACTCCTGCTCACATCAGAGGCAGGACCCCAGTACCCTATCAGGGAGATGCAAAAGGGCAGATTTTTCCCTCTTCACTCTTTGTTTAGTGTTCCATTCCTTCTGTCTTTTGGGGGCTGATGGTACATTGTGATGTAAACCTGCACTTTGTAAGTCATCATTTTACTTTGTATTTGAATAAACTGTGTGCACACAGAGTATGAGATGTTTGAAGGACATAGCTGGGAATACACTGCTCTGGATTCCTCTGACTTCAATGTTTTTTTTCAACTTTGAAAAATCTGTTAGGAAGAAGACAACATTATGATAATTGGAAGTTCAGTATATCCATCTTTTTTCCTCTATTCTTTTATATTTTTTAAAATACAGTTAACACTTCATACTTCACCTGGTCCCTCCTTTGTTACCTTTGACACCTCTTTTATATTTATTTAGATGTTTGTGCCACCTTCGCTTTGAATTCTGTGGTTAAGAGAATCAGTAACTTTTAAAACAAGCATTTTTCCTTACTTGGAGATGTGCAATTAGAGAATTATCTACATGTGGATGCCCACTTGTCTTTTCTCATTTGTCAAAAGATCATGACACAATTATATTAAAATTGTAAAGAAAAGCGATTATTATCAAATCAAAATACCTGCTGTGAAACAGTGGAAGCAGCTCATTTTATTACAGTTTCCAGAACAGAGCATTTCACTGAAGACGGGAAAACATATACAGAGAACTTCATGGGTGTCGTCTTGGAATTTACAAACCATGAATAATGCATTTAATTTAAAATGGCTGTATTTTTCGTAAGCATGTGTGAATGCAAATTTCAAAGATGTATTGGAATTTGACTCTCAAGAGTACACAATATCATGCCATTGTTATCACCAAAAATGAAAGTTAAAAAAAATTGGCTTTTGCCAAAATTTTACATTGGCCCTGGACCTGCCTAGTGTCACTGAGGCAATTTCCTTGATTAGCTCCATCTCACTTTGCCTACATGATTTGGGAGCTGTCACATAATGTCATCATTAACCCATTGCCGATGTGCTTGAAAAAGAATCCTGAAACTCTAGATGGATTTTGATGCTAGAACTTGAAAAGATAAAAGGAAAGTTGTTTTCAGAGTGAATACATTTTAAGAGGAACTGAATAAAGCCAAATGAAGTTTCACAGTACCAATGGAAACTGTTTTTTGACTCTCTGAACACTAGTTATTTTAAGACCAAAAAAAATCTTTTCTATATTAATATTTTCTGCTTTAATTCATTTGGGAAGAAGTGGAAATCTCACATAACCAACTTGAATGGCTTTCAGCCTAGAGCGTTGCACATAAATGCATAGAGAATGAGTTAATATACTTAATTGTGACTATTGTTATCCTCAATGATAGTAAAGATGCAGATTTTAAAATTTTGAATCATTTACTCTATCAAATGACTTGTGCCATCTTTCTGTGGATAGATAAGATCTGCTTAGAATTCCCTCTTGACAGAGGTTCTGGGTCTCTTAAGAGAAAGCACTAGTGGTCATGCACTTGGTCCTCTCAGCCCGGTCATTCATATGAAAATATATGTGTTTCTTCTTTAAAGAACATATAGAAATTTTGAGCCATCTGAGTTCTGAAGTTTGCCCTAAAAGAAGCCTGAACCTAAAATAACCCTGGGTTATCAAATTCTCCTGCTGTAACTTTCTGGCAGTGACCCCAAGTAAGGAACTTACCCTCTGGAACCAGTTTGTTCATTTGCGAAATGGATTTAATTACCTGAGTTGTTGTTATGAGGATAAATAGGGAAATATGTATTAAAATTCATAACAGCAATACTTAAGTAGTACAACAACAGCAGTACTTAAGTAGCCAGGCACTGCTTAAAGTACTTTACACGTTACTCATTTAATCCTCTCAGCAATCCTTCGAAGGTTGTTTTTCCCACTGTACAGTTGAAACAAGTAAAGCACAGAAAGGCTCAGTGACTTGCCCAAGATCACCCAGCTGAGAAGTGTTAGGATTAGAATTCTAATGCAGAACATCTTGCTCTTACTTACCTCACGGTTTTCTCCTAGAGGAGCTCGGTATGTGCTTGTTGTATCTGGAACCTTTCAGCTCAGGTGCATGAAGGGGGCATACTTCCTCATGCTTGGAAGCAGCCACATTGTGGATGGTGTTCCTAGCCTGCTTTTCCTGATCCCAGCACTTGTCTGAGAGGCCACGGTGCTGGATAGAAGAAACAGCATCTCAGACCCAAAGCCATCCAGGAGCATCATGTCACTGGAGAATCTTTAAATATTCTATTTCTAAATTTCAAAGCTAGTTTGGGCTATATTTACAGCATTTAACATGTGAAAAATCGTTGGGTAATCGGGCTTTTAAGTGGAACGGTTGTGTAATGGAATATTTCACGTTCCGGTTCAGCCATAAAGCTCAGGGCTGATAAACAAAGCATCTGAAGCCAAATGGCTCCTCATCTGACCCCAATTAAAATAAAGATTTCATTCCATTCTGTCCTGACAGAGAGGAACATATTGTTGCCTTTAAGGGAGTTTGGTTTTTAGTTAATGAAAGAATTTTATTTCATTTTCTCCCCCAAATACAATATCTAATTAAATAAGATTCAATTTGTTAGGACTTCTGGTAGGAATGTGTTAACTCCTTTAAAGCTGTGTTGCTTAGGTGCCTCAAGATGTAGAGGGTGCCTCTGACTCTCACTTCACAATCCATTGTTTAAAGAAGTAAGCCCTAGTACGTTAAAGACAAGCACTCTTCTCCAAGGTCTATCTGTTTACACATCAGTCACAGTGACCTATGTATGTAAGTTGCATGGATTCTGTGTAAAATATCACATATTTACATAAAGCTCCATTTCCTAGAAGCATTTGTACTCATACATATTGTAATTTACCAATCACCATAGATCTGTCCATATAGAATCTATCACACAGAGTTGTAGCTGCTAAAATATGTTAGGTAACATAAGTTGGATATTGATGCCAAATTATCACGGAGTTCCTTCAGAGTTATCTTGAAAAAATATGTGACTGTCGAAAGACTTCATCATTTAACATTAAGAGTGAACACCAGCCAGACTATTTTTTTGAGGTGGGGGGGGGGGTCTTGTGTCATGCTGTTGCCGCTTTATTGTAGCCTTTTCTATACATGCCATAGCTCATCATGACTCTCAGGTACATAATTACCAACCAGGACACTTTGGTGCCATTGTGGAGAAGTTTGCTTCAACTTATTGAGGCACGGGGAAGAACATGGATTGTGATCTCTGATAGGTCACCTCCAGGCCCCTGAGGAACTGCTCAGGGGTCCACAGAGCTGCAGGGAAAGAGGACTGGCCTGGGCATCAGGAAGACTGAGCCTGGGCAAGCCCCTCCCTTCTCTGAACTTCAGTTTCATCATCTTGAAAATGACAAAGCAGGGTCAGCAGGTCTCTGAGGGCCCCTTGGCTCTGCTGTTCTCAGATTCTGTATTCAGTAGAGCAGAAAGTACATGATGTTCTTAAATCCTCTAAGAATTTATAGTCAGATGCTAAGGATTTATGTTCTGAGAAATAAAGAGTCTTTAAGTCTATAAAACCTAAGACATTTAAGCCATATTTTTAAAAAATTCTGAATGGCTCCTTCTGACATTCAGTGAGCTTTTATCAAGTGTTATTGAGCACTCACTCTGCGCAGGCCTAGTGCCTGGAGTGCAAAAACAGATCACTCACAGTCCTGCTTCTCAGGAGCTCACCTCCCAAAGGGGGCAGAATGCAAGCAAAGATGTCGCCCTTTGCTAAAATGGATCCCCACAGTGTACTATGGGGGTGGAGTAGGTGGGATGACGTGAGGGGCAGGTGTCCTGGGAGGGATATTTTGAGCCTTGAAGGGTAATGGAGAAAGGGAACTTGTTCCAGGAAGAGACACACAAGAATGAGGGGTGCAACATATTGGGGCAAAGCAAAGAGTTCCACGCCATTAACACAAAAGTGGGCTGAGAAAGGAGCAGAAGGGAGGGAGAGGTTGTGGAAAATCTAGACTCCATTGCAGTTCTGTCTCAAGGAGAATGGCCACTGTGTCTCAGACTAACAGTGGGTCAAGAGACTCTGGGAAGACACTTGATTGGTTCGCCCTTGGAAATGCACATGTACCATAAAGGCTGTGCTATCCCTCCACAGTTGCCAATAAGTCAAGCGCTACTCCGCAGAGTTGCAATCAACAAGGGCTGCATACATGACAGTAGGCCCACGGGATGGTAATGGCGCCAAGAGAGCCCTGTTACCTAGTGCTGTGGTGATGCTCGCATAAACAAACCCACTGTGCTGCCAGTCATGTGGAAGTAGCACACGCAGTGATGGTCAGCACATGTACTCGATAATAAGCAGCGGTGTTACTGGTTTATGCGTTTACTGTAGTGTATTTTTTTTTAATTTAGAGTGTGCTCCTTCTACCTATTAAAAAAGTTTAATGTAGGGCTGGGGCTGTAGTTCAACAGCAGAGCACTTGCCTCACATGCATGAGGCACTGAGTTCAATCCTCAGCTCCACATAAAAATAAACAAATTAAAAAAAAGTCATTCTGTCCATCTACAACTACAAAAAAAAAAAGTTTACTGTAAAGTAGTATGCTGTTATGCTGGCAGCAGCCTCAAAAATCTTGTGTTTACACCTCTCAACTGCATCATTTTCTCTTGGACTTGATTTACTCTCATATTATTCTATGCCAGCAAATCCATGTGTGTACGTGTGTATATATATGCATATACACAGGCACACAGGCGTGTACACACACACACACACACACACACACACACACACACAGACCATATAGTCTAAGAACATTCTGTGATGTTAGCAAAACCAAATCACCTAATGACATTTTTCTCAGAATGTATCCCCATTATTGACACATGACTGTACTAAACCTGGTTTAACTCAGTGTCTCCTACTGACTGAACATGAAACCCTGCTGAGGCAAAAGACCTACTGGAGATGGGGAGATCCACTGGAGAATGATAATCAGAAGAAATACAGGATTTCATCAGCATTTTAAAAGATTATCTTGGCCTGCCAGAAGGATTGGAGCCCAGGAAAATGGCAGAGGAGGATATCACCAGTATTAGAAGGTATACATCTGCTTACACTTGGAGTCATCCAAGGTCTGTTTCAAGGAGAACCCCCTCTGAATAGACTGTACCAATAGGTGAGCTGTCCATGAGTTTGTTACAAAGTCAGGTTGGCCAGATGCTGACAGTTAAAGTCACCTGTCTGGCAGTCTTTCAAGAAACACACATAACTTGACTAGTGCAGAGTGGATTTGGTGTTAGGAGGTTGGAGGCACAAGATGAAGATGGTTCCTTGAGGCCATTTGTTACAGGTCTCTGTGCCAGGGTCTGTGCTAGTTTCTTTTTCTTGAAGTCATCTGAAGAGGCATTGCTGCTCTTAAGCTTTGACAGGAAGCAAAGGCATAGAGAGGGCAGTTGACCATCCCAAGGTCACATGACTGGTAATGAGGTCTCAGGTCCATCTGACTCACTCATGAATCCAGGATCTTAATTGAATTAAACTGCCCACCCCAAACAGCTCCCATTTAAAAACACTGCCAGGCTCACTGTATGAAGCACCTATGTGAATTGTTTAATTTGCTCTCCCCAAGCAGCCCTTTGAGGTGGTATTATCCCTGCTTAATCAATGAGCAAACAAAGGCTTTGTTAAATAACCAGGGTCTCAGCTAGACATTGCAAAGGCAGAAATTTAACTTCAGTCTATGCTGTCACTACTCCCCCTAAAAAAAGTCCAAGAAAGTGGTTCATACTGCTCAGAAATATTTCTCTGTAGACATTACAAATTAGCGGGCTCAAAACAGTTCAAAGATCTAAATGACTTTAACCCATAAATCTTAAAAAAAAAAACAAAAACACAGGTCAGACGCTTCAAAACATAGGATTTGGCAGTGACTTCTTGGATACAATACCAAAGACACAAGCAATAAAATTAGAAATAAACAAATGGGGACTGGGATTGTGGCTCAGCGGTAGAGTGCTCACCTAGCATGTGCGAGGCCCTGGGTTTGATCCTCAGCACCACATAAAAATAAAATAAAGATATCATGTCCAACTACAACTAAAAAATAAATATCTTTTTTAAAAATGGGATTTTGTGAAAATTCAAAAACTTTGTATAAGATGACATCAACACCATAAAAAGTAGGAATAGCAGGAAATACTGATAAATTATATACCTGATAAGATAATAATATCCAGAATATATAGACACTCAACAACAGAAACAACATGATTCAAAAATGGACAAAGGACTCAAATAGACATTTCTCCAACGAATGTGTACAAATGGCCAATAAGTACATAAAAGGATTCCTAGCATCACTAATCACTAAAGAAATGCAAATACAAACTACAGAGAGATGCTGCCTCACTCATTTGAATGACTACTGTCAGAAAAGGCCAGAAGATACAAGAGTTGACAAAAATGTGGAGGAATTGGGATTCTTGTGCACTGTTAATGACAATGTAAAATGATATGGCTACTATGAAAAGCAGTGCGGCAGTTTCTCCAAAAAGTGAAGATGGAATTGTCACATGATCCATCTGTCCCACTCCTGGATTTATACTGAAAAGAACTGAAAGCAGGGACACAGATATTTATATACCCATATTCATAGCAGCATTATTCACAATATCAAAAATATGGAAGCAACACAAGTGTCCATCAGTAGATGGATGGATAAGTAAAATTTAGTATATACATATAATGCGATATTGTGCAACCTTAAAAAGGAAGGAAACTGCCAAATGTTGTGGCACACACCTATAATCATAATCCCAGTAACTCAGGAGGCTGAGGCAGGAGCATTGCAAGTTCAAGGCCAGCCTCAGGAACTTAGCAAAGCCCTAAACAACTTAGTGAGACCCTATTTCAAAATAAAAAATTTTTAAAAAGGGCTTGGGATGTTGTTGCTCAGTGGTAGAGTACCCCTAAATTCAATCCTCAGTACAAAAAAAAAGGGAGGGGTAATCTGAAACATGCTACACACATGGGTGAACCTTTAGGACAGTATGCTAAGTAAAATTAGCCTATAATAAAAAAGAGAAATAGTATCTGATTCCATTTATAGGAGGTACTTAGAGAAGTCAAAATCAGAGAGGCAGACAATAGACTGGTGGTTACAGGACAGGGGCAGCAGGAATGGGACACTATTAAGTGGATAGTGTTTCCTTTTACAAGATGAGAAGAGGGATGGGGCTGAATGGTGGTAATCTCTGCACAACATTATTAAATACCTGAAGACTGTACCCATAAAATGGTTACAGTAGTGAATTTTATCTTAGCACAAATAAAACATGGGACAAAAAAAAAAGAGAAAGTTTGTGGGCTTTTATTTTTGATGCACTCTGGGGTAAATTGATTCTAATGCAACTAGCCTTGATGCTGGAGATGAGAAACCCAGATATGGTACAGTTTTTGGGTGACATTTTTGCATTAAATTCAGTGTGTTATTGAGCTCTGACGTTGTCCTGCACTCATGAATCCAGGTTGCCAATAAGTCAAGCACTGAGAACTGGAGATGTGGGCATGCACAAAACACTGTCTTTGCCTTCACAGCAAGCAGAAGGGACATGCAGAGAACTCTCAGTGTAGTTTGCTAAGTGCAATTATAGCAGTCTGTTAAGTAACTCCAAAGAGGGAGAGATTCACTACATTTGAGGGAATAGGATAGGCTTCGTAGGAGATTGGTTTACAGTGGGTTTTAAACTTCTATAGAAGTTTGCCAAAGAGTGAAGAAAGGATGTGTCTGATGAGTTCGTTTTTCTTTTTTCTTTTTTTTTTTTTTTTTTTTTAGTATTTTTTGTAGTCGTAGATGGACAGAATGCCTTTATTTATTTGTTTTATTTTTATGTGGTGCTGAGGATGGAACCCAGTGTGTGCCTCATGCTTGCTAGGCAAGCTCTGTACCACTGAGTTACAGCCCCAGCCTGAGTTCATTTTTCTTGAATTGAATGTTCATGATTCGCTTAAAAACAATTGAAGAACTCATATGGAGCTTGAAATTGGCACCCTTGTTGCCTCAGTTTGTTTAAAAAAAAAAAAATCCAACCCCGTCCTGTCTGCCAACCTGGCATAATTGGAATCCTGAGATGTGGTGACCTATGAGGGCCTTTCGTGTCTGTCTTGTCTGAATGGCAATTACAAATTTTTGTTCATTTAGAGACAAAGATCATGGTGTATTTAAGTGGCATGCTTGATTTAAAATAGTTCAAATGATGAAACCTGTGGAAAAAATAAGTAAATTTTTGGATTTTGTGCTTTTCAACTGAAGCTTCACACAGGCTGCTTAGCTGCAATGGGGCTGGGGCTTTTATTATGCCTGGGCATGAAGGGAGCCCAGGCTTCATGGCTCTTCAGTTTATTCAGCAGCAGTAGGGTGCTTGCTCTGTGCTGGGAAGGAGAGGAGGTAGGAGAGGGAGGACCAGGTGGAAGAAGCAGAGGTATTTATTTAATGTAGGCAAGAAGGGCAGCCAACCCAGGGGACGTTGCTTACCAGCACTTGCCTGAAGAGGTGACTGAGCTGGGCCCTGAAGGAGGAATTAGCCACATCCCCATCTCTAACATTGTCACCAGTCACAAGCAGGACAAAGTGCAGGCTTCGGGGGCAAACTGTGAAACCCAAATGGCAATTCTGAGTATTCTTGGTAAGCCTTTATTTTCTTTGTGCTGTCTCCTCAACCCCCAACCTATCAGGGGTTGTTGTGCAGATTAATTGAGTTAATATGATAAAGTGATAAGAGTACTGCCAGGTGCCTAGGAAGGGCCAAGAAAAGGTGAGCAGGCATTGCCTCAACCAGCACTGCACTTTAACCTATGAGCTCATCCCCACAGCCCTTCAGAGTGTATCCACTTATCCCATTACTCAGGTAAGGAAGCCAGCTGTTGAGAATGGCTAGGTGACTTACCCAAACCCATGCATCAAGTAAGTACCTGAGCCAGGACTTGAATACTGACCCTTCCGTGACACCATCCTGTTCACATCATCTGCTTTCTGGGACCCCTTCTACGTCTAGGCTGCCAGATATTTTGAATAATGTTTTGTTATAATGGTAGTTAAAGCTTACAAAAGAAAAATTGTTGACCTTGATATGGAGAAAAGAGATGGACTTTGGAACAAGAGTTATGGATCCAAATTCTACCTCTGCTCTTCTCTAGACCTTGGACGAGCTCTGCTGTCTACCAGCCACAAGCTACTTTACTTCCCTGAGCCCCTAAATAAAATAGGAATATTAATTCCTGCTATCCAGGAGAGGCTGAATAAGAGAACATATAGGAAATTATGATGTACTGAGTGCACGTAGTAGGGACTCTTAAGTATTACCTCTGTCCTTACCCACGCTCTTGTGTTGTTGAACTCTTCTTTCTAATTAGAATTCTCCAGCAGTATTTCACCTCAGGCTTTACATCTTTAAGTTACCTCTTGGTTGTCAGCATAGTAATTCTTCTATTGAAATCGTCTTTCTGACATGAGCTCTCAAAGTGCACATATCTTTCTCATACCCTGTATCTCCACGTACACTCTTTAGGCTCCTTGCGCAATAATTATACCTTTTCTCTCTTGTAGCATGAGGTCTGGATTGATGAGACAACTCCTACTTTTGTGTTTTTGCATATAAAGTCAGGGTCCCATTTCCCAAGGTTTGAGACTTATTTAAAAAGAGGAGTGATGGCAAATGTTTTTTGTTTGTTTGTTTGTTTTTTAAGGTGGAAAGAGATGAGTCTGGAAATAAAACTAGAAATAGCCAATATTTCTGCAGTTAGCCACACAAGATAGGTTTGGTATATTTTATTTTTGCAATTCAAATACTACCCGTAAGGCACTTATCTATACCACTAATACTTCTGTAGATGCCACTTGGTTATTCACATCAAGAATCTTAAAAGGCTGTTACAGTAGCACTCACCTGTGATCCCAGTGGCTTGGGAGGCTGAGGCAGGAGGTTCACGAGTTCAAAGCCAACCTCAGCAAAAAGTGAGGCGCTAAGCAACTCAGTGAGACCCTGTCTCTAAATAAAATACAGAACAGGGCTGGGGATCTGGTTCAGTGGTCTAATGCCCTGAGTTCAATTCCCAATACCCCCCACAAAAAAAAAGAAGAAGAAGCTTAAAAGAGGGCTGGGGTTGTGGCTCAGTGGTAGAGCACTTGCCTAGCATGTGTGAGGCGCCGGATTCAATTCTCAGCACCACATATAAATAAATAAAGAAATAAAGTTCCATCAACAACCAAAAAGAATTAGAAAAAAGAACCTTAAAAGTGTTCATGCTCTGTTGGAGTTAGGAAGCTTTCTGGAGTCACCACCATTAAGTAGTTGTGCCTAAGCTCTGGGCATGCACACCCAAGAAAATGAAGTCAGACACTTCCTACACAGGTGGTAAGTGGGGCCATAAGCAGGGATTGGAGAGGCCCACAGAAGACATCCAAACCCAGCTTGAGAGACAGGGATACCAAGGCTCATGTTGAGAGTTGTTAGTCAAGGATAATTTGTAGAGACCCCTTCACAGAGGTGAGCAGCACTGATGGCTGTGTGGCTGGGGAGGCAGGAAGTGGTAGGAGATAGCACTGGAGAAGCAGACAGTGCCCCTATCCTGGGAAGGCCTGTCCTGGTCCTCAAGCCCACATGGCCTGGGAAGTCCTGCCAGTGAGTTTGATGAGTTTGATTTCAGCCAAGTACAAGCAGCTCCACAGACACAGTTCCCACCAAGGGCATTGGTGGCACACAGACTGCAGTTTTCTCTCTGTGCTCCAGCCCATCGATTACAGTGTCCTAATAGCAGCTTCTAATTAAATTGCATCACGGTCCGGAATGCACCGCTGACCTGAGCACTCTTGCAAGTGGGTCTGATTCATAGAACATTTGTGCAGTTCTGCAGATCTGAAGAGGTATTTATTCTCATTTTTGCTTTTCCAGGCCAGAAGAAGTTCTAATTTGTGCAAGGCAGCTTTAGTAATTAACAAAGTGTGTTCTGTGAAGTGAAGCAGGAAAACTCAGGACTGGGGAGTCTTGCTCTGGGTATTTATACTCTTTGTTGTAAATATCAGTGAGATCCTTAAAATGAGGACCCATTTGTGTTAAATATAAAAATAAAGAACCCACACTATACATGTCCTGTTCAAAATCACTTGACAAAGCTGAGTTACTTGAACTCTGGCTGGTACTTAATTTTAGCTACTTTTTTGTTAAAAATGCCGAGAAAAGCAGCAAGACTTCAGATCTTTAAATTTCCTTTTTTGGAAGCACTGACAATGTGCCTCCAAAGTTTGTTTCTTACCTTTCCGCCTTTGAACAATTGATTTTGATTAGAAACATTACACCCAGCATTTACTTTGACATCCCTGAGTACAAACAGTCATTTTAATGGTTTTTTTTTTTTTTTAAACAAAATCATGACAGGGACATCAATCCTATGCCTGGTGTATGAAGGCCTGGTATATTAATTGGCTGTCAGATTCTGAAGAAATAATGGATTAATGTGCTTGATCGTAACACTCTGTTCAGAGACTGAAGTTTGATCCTGATGTCCCCAGTCTCTCTGCTTAATGCAATTACAGATATGCATTCAGGACATTTGAGTGGATTGCATTTCATTAATATGATTTGAGCGGACAACATTAGGCTGCTGTCGGGTCCTCTCTGACAGCTAATTACTAGAATGAAGCGTGTATATCGCTAAGGAACAATGTTGCCCTTATTGGGGCCGTTAAAACAATAGAAAAATAGCGCTTTAAAACGCTCAGTTACTTACTTTCTGTGTGTGTCATGGGCCATGAAGATAGATCAGTGTGGGAAGTTAGAATAAAAGAGATGGGCAAGAACTAGAGGGGGCTCTAACAGCAGGACTCATGCTAGTCTCTAAAAGAATCCCAAAATCTGTCTATTATCCTTCTAAAGGAATTGAGAAATGCTTGCTTAATATTGATCTGTGGCCTCCGTCGGGGAATGGAGACACCATAGTCTCTAAGCAGGCAGACCTGGTGTTTTGCCCACTCCCTTTACCTCCTCCCATGTCTTTCATGCTGGAAAGATGAAAGAAATAGAACCTTTATCTTGTGGTGTTGACACTTGGCCACGTGGACCATTTGAATGTCTACCTAAGCAGGGGAGGAAGAGCTGCCTGGTATTAATGGAACTTTGTCCTCTTGGGGCTATTTCTGCCTCTCAGAACCCCTGGCTTTACTAAGACAGTGCATTCAAAACACATTCATTTGGCTCCCTGTGTGTATTCATCCAGTACTGCTGGCTGCCAGTGACAAAGAGATGAGTAAGGCACAGCCCTTTGTCCTCAGGCTCCTCAAGCTCTGTCAGAAAGACAGGGTTTTTGTGTTTTGGGTTTTTTTCCCCATTTTTTTAAAACATGAGGCAGTGATGGGTTGTAATGGAGAGATGATGTGCAAGAAAAATACAAAACAGGGAAGCCTAAAGGCTTCTCAGAAGAAGAGGGAACATAGGTGTCCTGAGGGATGGATGGGAGTTCCCTGAATAATTAGAAGATGGTGGGGGGAGAGTTCCTCAGCAGAAGGAACTGTGAAGAGGCTGGGGAAGGAGATTGTCCTAGCCCTTTAAAAGGGACCTCTAGCTTGAAGATTCCTATGAAGGCCATTCCTAGCTGCTCTATGCCACCTGGAGCTGTAGTTAGCCAAGATCCTCAAACAAAGAGCCCATGGTGGAGGATGTGGAACTGAGTATTTGAAGTCATGGATCCTAGCCCTGGCTCTACCCTCTGGAAAGCTGCATAAATCCCCCAAGGGTCATTTTGCCTCAGTTCTCTCATCTGTGAAATTGAGAGACTCCCCCAAATCCTGTCAGCTTCATGGATTGATTAGGCTTGATCCAAGAAGTACAGTGGTATGCTCAGGACCCCCAAGCAAGGGGCAGAACCAGGAGTTAAACTCACAGTAGGCCACCTTCAGGATCCATCTACTTTATACTGCTCCTGGTTTCTTTGGTTAAACAGTGTAAGGAGTTGGTTTCATTGCTGCAGCAAGAATTCCTAGGGGATTTGGCCTCATCTTTGGAACCTCTTCCAGCAATACAAGAGATGAGGTAGAAATTCATGACACTGAAGCAGCCATCATTTGAGAGACACCACCCACCAGAGGGCTCTGGCCTGGAGAGCCTCTGGCTGCCAGCCTAGATCCCTGTTTCTCTGGGATGTAGTGCCCTCAAGGTGAGGGTGGTAGTCCCCAGAAATAGCAGCATGTTGTTAGCATCCCAGAGACAGATTATCCCAAGATGTTTGCCTTTCTTTCAAACTATTCTCAGGAGAAAGAGCCAAAAGCTGTTCAAGAAGCCACAGTAGTAGTTGTCTAATGCCTGGCCTCCTCCCCTCTTCCCTCAACCCATTCATGCCCTCTTGGCCTCCTGCTGGAGAGCCATCTCATCCCCCACATGACTTCTCAAGCCTTTTTTTTTCCTTTTTTTTTTTTTGAGGTTCCAGATTTTGAGGTACATGCTAAGCAAGCACTCTACCCCTGAGCCACATCCCCAGCCCTTTTTAGTTTTGTTTTTTTTTTTTTTTTGGTTTTTTTGGGGGGGTTTTTTTGCGACAGGGTCCAAGATGCCCAGGCTATCCTCAAACTCCCAAATAACTGGGATTATAGGTATACACTACTGCACCCAGATGTCAAGCTGTTCCTGGGGACCACTGGGCAGTGTTCAACTCACACTGAAATCAGATCCCTGCTTCAAGCTAAATACTTCTGAGGGTACACACTGCTGTTAGAGAAACATCAAAGTGGACGGAGCATTTAGGGCAGGGGCTGCCTGTATTGCACACTCCATGTCTTCAGGGCAAAGGAGTGTCAGATGCCTAAGAGAATTTAGGAGATGGGAAGAGTTGTTAGCGCGATGGTACCTCTGTCTGCCCCCCCACCCCCCCATTGGCATGATAGCATGTCCTCTCTTACCCCCTTGGCATTCTGTTTACTATGACAAGAGGAACTTGATGCTAAGCAAAGTAGCAGGGAATGGATGCCAAGGAAGCCCAGTTTCCTCCCTCTTTCCCAGTTACCCTTTGCAGGGGAATGAGAATGAGGCCTGTCTTGCCTCCCTCCAGACTCAGAGCCACCATGTCAGAGAATGAGAGCTTCCTGAGGGCAAGGCCATGCCTTGGTCATTGTGCCAAGGGTCTCTGCGCCTCCGAGCCCCTCCTGGAAATGGCCCTTCTGCTCACCTGCAGCCCAGAGCAGAACGTTGAGTCAGTCTTCTGCCTCCTCAGGAGATCCTCAAGTGGTAGGCACATGTGTCATTATTCCCCAAGAGCCTCATTGGGTAAGCTCAGAAGCCCTCGCTTTCTTCTCTGAATTTTATTTGCTAATTTCTCTATGGGTAACGGCTCTGCCGATCTGCTCCCTCCTATTATCTGGCTAGCATTCTTCTAATGGTTCCTTTCCTAATGATCCTCAAACAAAGAGCCCATAGCGGAGGGTAATGCACCAGTCCTGCGTGTGCTCCCTGGTCACTCTTGCTAACAGGCTTAGCTGCGCTTCACAGTCATTATCACATGTCGCACTGTCTTTGGGATGCAGAGATGATCTGCCAGCTCCATGTTACTTCATTTTTACTAAAATGAAGGCAGAATGAAAAAAAATTCTTATATAAAAAATGTAGAATTACTCCTTGCAGATTTCATCCTAAAACTCTAATATGCCTATAGGATAGTGTCTCTCTCCTTGGCCTGGCATACAAGACCCCACCAACTGGCCCATGATCTCTTGTTCACTTCCCTCACATTCTCTTCCCATCAGCCCAAAGCCCCTGGTACAGGAGTACCATGGGCTTTTCTCACATACCCTGTCTTTGCCTGGAATGCCCTCTTGGGTCCACGGATGAGACTGTTCACATTCAGCATGAGCAGCACTCCCCTGGTGTCCTGTGGACCTGTTTGGACAGCTAGGGTGAAACTGGCCCGTTCTCTTCTTTTTGCGTCCTCATACCAAGCCAGCCCCTGTCCTAACACATAAAACCACTGATGTCCTTGTTTGTGTGCCTGTCTCTCCTATGAGGCTGATAGCACTTCTGTAACAGAAGCCACATCAGATTGGTTACCCCCAGTTCCCAGTATGGAGCTGACATCCAGTGAGAGAGGGAAAAACAGCCATCTCTGAGAGGCCTTCCCAAGCTCTTCAGGTGGGGCTATCTCTTCCTCTTGCTCCAAAGGAGTCCCTTGGCATTGTCATGTTTTATCTGGTTCTTGATATTAGAGTTGCATGTCCCTCTCCAATGAGGTAGTGAGATCCAGAACCCGGGGTCAGAGACATAGCCAACTGGCTTAGTAGCAAACTCACCCAAATCTGGGGTCACAGAGAAACAGTTGGGGAATGAGGAGGTGGGGGGACAAGGATTAAGTCTAGAGTGTTCCCTGCAGAACCTCACTTGTCAGTGGCACTACAATGCTTGTATCAGACAACCAGGACTACAAAGGCAGCCTGTGAAGGTGGCCAGAGTAAGCTTTCACCTTCGAAGAAGATTGAAGAAGGAAGCCTCATTGGACACGTGCTTTCTGATTTGTTGATTAATGGCCAGCCTTTTGCTTCATAGACATATTTAGCATCTCAAAGCCATGAATCTCTATTAATCCAGTTAACGGGGACCTTAGAGGCTTCAGTTTCCTATAGTGTGAATGTCCTCTTTTGCACTTACACAGTCTGGCTTCTGCCTACACACCTTTCTGTGATAGAAAACAGAGTCAAAATCTTATCACAGTTTTCATCCACTGGTCCTAGTTTTATGCTCCGTAGCCACATTAACACCTGCATCACTTGCCTATGATTCTTCTACCAGTGCTTGAACATAGTCCTTTCTCACAAAGATTCCTTGTCCCCAAGCCTTCAGATAGTCTTTGGTGAGCTCTAGATTATCACTGTACCTCCTAAAATGCTTCAAATACCAAATATTCCAGATGTGGTCTCCAGCACTGAGCCTGGTGGGCTTCTCCTCACTTTTGTTACACCCTTGACCATGTCCTACCCAGTAAATAGCCTCTGACTACACATGGTTAGTTCAAATGGAGATGTGCTGGAAGAGTGAAATACACACCAGTTTTCTAAGGTTTAATGTAACAACAACAAAAGCAATGTAAAATTCATGATTTTCTATATTGATTGCATGTTGGAATTATATATTGGGTAAAATAAAAATTCATTATTAGAATTCATTTCCCTTGTTTCTTTAATATGCTACTAGAAAATTTAAAATGGCATGTGCCTTGCATTATTTGTTTTTCTGTTGGACTCTTCTGCACTTGAGTACAGTGTGAGGTTTTCTCCCTCTGTCACTACAGTGGGTTGCATTATTCTTTTTCTTTCTTTAACCGTATTATACTGTTGTCCATTGCAGGACATGTATTGGACATGCCTCTTTTACATCTACCACATAAATTGCTTTTAAAACAGGTTAGCAGGGCTGGGGTTGTAGCTCAGTGGTAGAGCACCTGCCTACCGTGTATGAGGCCCTGGGTTCTATCCTCAGCACCACCTAAAAATAAATAAAAGTATTCATATACAACTAAACAAAAAAATTATTTAAAAAAAAAAAACAGGTTAGCCTTAGCCAGGCACCGTGGCATATACCTGGAATCCAGCTTCTCAGTAGACTGAGGCAGGAGGATCATAAGTTTGAGACCAACCTCATCAACTTAAAAAAAAAAAAAAAAACACTAGGGATATAGCTCATATACTCCTGGGTTCAATTCCCAGTACTGGAAAAAAAAAAAAAAAAAAAAAAAAACAGGTCAGCCTTAATACTGCTTCAGTTGTTTTCTTTAAACATAAGCATAGGAATTTACATTTGCCGAATATATCTCAACTTGTCCCATTGTTCCAGTGTTCTGAAATTTTTGTAATCCTTTTGTCACCCGCTCCATTACAAATTGAATCAGCATTTATTTGTTTGTTTGTTTATTTAACCTAAGTCACTGTTAGTGTTGGGATGGGAACAATAGGGCATCCTTCTGCACACACAGCACCTCAGTCAGCAGTGTTCACAGCAACTACAAACCCATCCTTCAGTTGTTCAGCTGCGTTTCTGCATTTACCCCACAAGGAAACTGAGTTCTTCCAGATATTTCACTGACACCAGTCTGTACTAAAATACCTCCAACCCCCTTAGCTCCTCTACCCACAAGTTGCCTTAGCCACCTACTGGAAAAGAAACACAAAATCTGCCCTGACTGTTCTTTACTGCTTTTAGACTCCAAATTTACTACTTTTCACTAAAGTGTTAATGACTGATAATGATCAAACTTGACTTTTATATTAAAAAAACAAGAACAAGATCTACCTGGGGTCTTCGGAATCACAGGGAGAGGAAGAGCTCTGTTTGGAGCTCTTGCCACTGAAGCAGTCAATGGTGGAGAAGTTTTAGGGGATTAAGCAAGAAAAGATGGGGACTTGTCCAATGCCCTTCAAGTTGTTCCACACTGGCTGTTACTGAAGGATGATTTCCTATCATTGATCTAGCGAGGACCAGCATTTGTAGATGGGAGCATTTTTTGTGTGCCATGCTGTGCTGCCTCTAACTACTATCTCTCTCTCTTTATTTTTATTTTTTTAGGTACCAGGGATTAAACTCAGGGGCATTCAACCACTGAGCCATATCCCCAACCCTATTTTGTATTTTACTTAGAGACAGGGTCTCAATGAGTTGCTTAGGGCCTCGCCATTGCTGAGGCTCGCTTTGAACTCAGGATTCTCCTATCTCAGCCTCCCAAGCCACTGGGATTACAGGTGTGCACCACCCCACCCAGCTTTCTATCTCTTTTAATCTTCCCCAATCCCTATAAATTTTGGCAATAGGAAATGAAACTATAACTTCACATCACATGCTTTTGGCATGATCTTTGTCTATAGTTCAAATACAGCCCCCTCCTTTCCAGCTAGGGTTATAGTTTGGGTTCTCTCCTATAGGGTTGTTTTTTTTTTTTTTTTTTTTTTTTTTTGTGTGTGTGTGTGTGAGAGAGAGAGAGAGAGAGAGAGAAAGGGAGGGGGAGAGGGAGGGAAGGAACAGAAACAGAGGGGACAGGAAGATATTCTCTCTGCTGGCACAGGGCAGAGGGGAAACTCTTTTTGTTTTTCTACCTTTGAAGCCTTCGCCACAGGAGCTGTTTTGAGTGTGGGAGGCTAGAGGGGAGCACCGGCAGGCCTCCTGCCTGGCTGAATTGTAAGCATTAGCCATTTTTCCTGGGTGGCTTGGCAGCCCTCTCTCTCTCTCTTTGGGAATGATAGATGAAGGCAGGCGCCACATGAAGGTGCCTGTTTTCAAGTGCGCTGCATGAAGGATGCTCACTTCATTTGGTTTATGGAGCATCTCCCCCACCCCCAGGGGACAGAGTTTACTTTATTTAATGTTAACTTCTTGTGTTAACACTGTCTCTTTACATCTTTTGAGTGTCTAGAGGACTTCTTGTCCAGGGTCATCAGGTGGGGAGGCCTTTGAGGGATCTCAGGGAGAGTGTCTTATGGAACCAAAACTGAGGCAGGCTGAGGGAATACCCCTGGGTCACAATGAATATAGGACAGCAAGTCTTATGGTTATCTTATCCATCAAGAAGAGGATCATATCCAGTTGGACCTGAATGATTCCGGTCCACTTTCTAAATTTTCTGCTACAGGCCAGACTCCTTCACTGGCTCTGTCTCGGAGGATGTGGTGTCAGTTGCATTTGGAATTAGCTGGATGTAATGAATTCTAGATTTTACATATTTATTACCATTGTCCCTGCTCCCTCTGGTCTTGTAACCACTGCTGCTATCCAGCCTGACTCCCTCCAGGGAGAACAAGAGGAGGCTTGGAAGTGCCAGCAGTCACAGAGGCCACTGGGGTGAGGAAGGCATAACCGCCCTGCAGTTGAACAGGGGCGTTCAAATCCTGACTTCTTCATCCGCTGGTTGAATCCAGCAATCATTGCAACCCTGCCCTGAGCCTTGGCCTGTGCAGGCATGTGGGATCCAAAGATGAATGAAAACTATAGTAAGTGCCCCCTTATCCATCAGGAATACATTCCAAGGCCCCCAGTTGGATACCCAAAACCCCAGAAAGTGTCAGCCTCTCTATATACTATTTTATCCTGTACATACCTATGATAAAGTTTAATTATAAATTGAACACAGAAAGTGATTAACAGCACTAACAAGTAACAAAATATAAAAATTATAACAGCACACTGTAATGAAGATTATGTGAATGTGGTGTTTCAGTGTCTCTCACTGTACTCAACCTTCTCATGCTGATGTGACATGATACAGTGCCTACGTGATGAGATGGAGTGAGGTGAACTGTGTCGGCACTGTGACATAGTGTTAGGCTACTACCAGAGGGTTACTGGAACACAAGCACTATGATTCCATGAACACTTAGTAGATCTGATATCCAAAATGGCTACTAAGTGAGTAATGGGCAGGTAGCATGTACAGTGTGGATATGCTGGCAAAGGGATGATTCATGTCCAGGCAGGACAAAAGAGGACAAAATTTCATTGCACTTCTCAACAGTGCATGATTTATGAACTGTTTACTTATGGCATCTTCCATTTAATATTTTTGAACCAGAGTTGACCATGGGTAACTGAAGGCATGAAAAGTGAAACTATGGGTAATGGGGGGCTACTGTAGCCTAAAGACCCTGTCTAGGGGCTGGGAATATAGCTCAGTTGGTAGAGTGCTTGCCTCGCATGCATTAGGCCCTGAGTTCAATCTCCAACACCACAAATAAATAAATAAATAAATAAATAAATAAATAAATAGACCCTGTCTACCAGGAGGTCACCTGGTGGCCAGCAGCACAAACAGTGGAAACTACTGCTGGACATCTGAGGGTTAGAGGTTCCAGGAAAGTGTCTTCAGGTCTCATGGAAATTGATACTTGAACTAAGCCTTAAAGGAGGAGGCAGGCTTTGCCAGTCTGTATGATAGATAGAAGCTACATAATTCTCTCTGAACCTCAGTTTATCTGCAAAATGGGGGTAATAATATGTACATAAAATCGAAGGGCTCTGGAAACCCCAGCAATCCCCTTTCAGAGGCTTGGTATTTAGGTTTAATGGGAACAGGTCTTTTATTCCCCTGCCCCCACCCCTTTTTCAGTTATTTTAAAGTTATTGACTTTGCAAGATGTTTATACCTTTGTGGTCTTTGTTGTTCAGACCAGGAAAATGGTGGGAACATCCTAAGGGATCTCAGAAAACATTTGAGAAACAGGGGTCTTTATTTTTTTTTTCTTTTTTTTTATTAGTTGCTCATGACAATAATCTTGACATATCATACATTTGAATCAAATGGGATATAATTTCTCATTTTTCCAAGTGTACAGGTTGCAGAATCACATTGGTTATACAGCCACATTTATACATACAGCAATGACTTTATAAGGAGCAAGTGGGACTGGAAAGTATCCACTGGACGAGTGCATCTGTGAAAGCCATCTGGGCTGTGGCGCGATCTGAGAGCAGCCTTGGGTACTGCTATGTCTCTGCCCATGGTTCACGAGAAAACAACCAACAACTGTGATTTGGGCTCCTGACTAAAAGGCATGTAGAGTGGGGGTGTGGGGGAGATTCCAGTTAGGACAATAGCAGCAGCAACATTGGGGGAGACAAACCAACCCACAGGCTGACTGCAGTAGCCCTACACTTGCAGTAAATGTTGGCGTGGCCCCTCGTGGTCATAGGTCACAGAAGCCTAACTGACTCACTGAGCAGAAAAGGTTGGGGAGAACCACTTTCTCATGTTGCTGAGCAGCCTGAGACCTTCCTGCTGCTAGCTTGGCTGGATCCAGGGGCTCGCTCGGACAATGTTGTCTAGACTCGTGAACCATTGTTGGGCTTTGCTTTTCTCTACTCATTAGTTTTAATTTCTTTGAGATCGAGGTGTAAGAGCCCTTGTGGTCCCTTGATTCTCAGAGGAGATGGCCACCTGCATAGTCACACCTAGCCACCCTGAACCCATCACTGTGATCAGAGGATGTGGTCTTCCAGTTGGCCCTAGGGTCACATGCCCACCCCTATGGCAGGACAGGGTTTGGCAGGCTCAGTCCCGACAGGAAAAGAGTTTCATTACCCATCCACAGTGGAATGGAAGAGACAAAGTCGTGAACAGGTGATCCTTATAATGGCCAGTTGTAGAGCAGAAGGTACCCATAAAACTGAGGGACCAGCGAAGATACAGGAACTAACATATGGGCTGGGGGGACTTGGATATCCAGGCATGCTCACCAAGGGGCTCATGCTGACTCTGGGCTCCAAGGTTAAGGACAACATCCACAAGCTGAAGCTCAGGGTTTGTGGCTGTCATATGCAGGCTAGTTGGTAACAACTTTCTGTGAGGCTCATATTGGATGCAGCTGTAGATGTAGATAAAGGGGTATTTGATGAATGGGATGTTATGAGGGAAACCAGAAGCCAGCATCTTCCTCCCCTGCATCCCAGAAGTCTCAGCATTGAGCTGAAACAGAAAGTCTACAGGTAGGGCTGGCCGCAGAGCCCAAAAGCTGAGGTGACATGCTCTGTAAACTGTGCAAACACCACAGAGGTGCCAGCCTTCAGGGGGCCCAGTGTTCTAGGAGCCTTGTCCAAGGATACTTTGCCATTTGACTCAAGCCCAACAGGGGCCTTCATTGGAATTATTTGCCCACTTCTCTGATGTTCATCCTCTTTCTTTTAATGAAATGTTAATCTCACAGTAATTAACAGTGAGCAACTCTTATAAGTGGCTTATACTTTTGAAAGTTCTCATCTACGGATGATCTTTCTCTGCTCCTCTTACAGGTGAGGAAGTTAGAGCTCACAGAGGTTGTGACTTGGCCAAAGCCAAGAGCTGAGAAAAAAGCAGCAGTGCCAAAATTCATCCATCTGTTCTCTTGCCACCCACCTGTCAGTTCCACCAAGCATCTAATGTATTGGTGACATCTGGGTTATGCCTGCCACTGAAGTTCCAAGTCCCCAGGTCACTGAGCTCACAGGCCAGGGAGGAGAAGGATTCAGGAAGCAAAACCCACTCCGTTGCTAGTTAAACATCAGTGGTGTCTAGTACATCAAGAAGTCTGGACATGCAAGTTTATTCTGTGTATGTGGAGTCCCAGAAGAGAGCCTTGATCCAGTCCTTGGGTCCAGAAAGCCTTGTTGAACCAGCACATGCTCCTCAAAGCTGAGGAAAGCATCCTCGAGGACTATCTGCTTCTTTTTCTGGCAGTTGACCCTGTACTGTGCATATATGCATATGTGTGTGCGCTTGTGGAGAGGGTCTCCTGGCAGAGCATGAGGGGCGAGGTGAGGCCCTTCAGCCCTCAGAAGCCTGTGGTCAGGTTCTCAGGTGGGGGAGCCTTGCTTGCTGCCCTGAGCCTGATCTGCTTGTGTTCGGCAGAGGAGATTACAGAGCTTAATGATTCGTTCCTCCGAGCTGCAGCTGATGCCAGCCTCTACCCCCTTTCCACCTAATTAGTCTCATTAATGAGCTCCTCTGCTCTCCATAGAGAGAGTTTCCTCTTTGGAATAAGAGGAAAAAATACCTTGCCCAGGTAGATTGCTGAAGCCTTTAATTATTGCCCACACCTGCTAAGCCTTGTGACTCACACCCAGTGATAGTGCTGAGCCGAAATGGAGCTTGTTTATAATCACAAGCAAAACTTAACTCTTTCAACACCAAAACAGCTTTGGATTTCAAGAGACACAGTTCCTTGTGACTCCCACACTCGCTCATCTCAGGTGCATCAAACCCTGCCTCTCACACTGGGGATCCTGAGACAGCTCCCAGTCTAATAAGAGTGTCAGGGAGGAAATTGCTCACACCATTAAGGCGGCCACCATTTACCTCATCTATGTCAGGTCTCCTATAGTCCTCAAAATACAACTCTGAGTCAGACATGACTACTTCCATGTTGCAGATGGAAGGCAGAGAGCATCCCTGCTCCAGGGGCCACAACTGGGGAGAGTGTGGAGCTAAAGGAACCAGGTCTGCTTGCCCAGGACTCCCCTTTCACTCCATACTGTGCGCTGTGTGAGGTCATTGTAGGACATTATGACAATATGGAGGGGCAGGAGTCACATGCAAATGGACCACATGAGCACCAACCATCAGGCAAAAACATGAGCAGAGGCTCTGAGGTGAGAGGGTGGCGTGTGCACTCACAGACCACAAACACTTAGCATGGCTGGAGTGTGAACCATGGGGTGGGGTCAGGGACAAGGGGTTATAAAGCAAGCAGAGACCAGAGCATGGGAGGCCCTCAAATTCAGGGTCAAGTCTTTGGACTTCCTTTCCATTGCATCCTCCCTGGTACCTAACATTGTACCCATTACACAGTAAGTGCTTAATAGATATTGGTGAACAGAGAGGCAGGATGGCCATTGAAGGATTTAAGGCACATGAGGGACAGTACCAAACAGCTGTCTAGAAGAATCTCTGGGTAGAGAATCTCCCTGCACATGCTCTCATGGATCCGAAAATACTGAAGTTCAAGGGTAAAGTCCTCGTCCCCACTTGAGAGATTTGTGGCTTCATTCTAGGCTATCCAGTTGCGGGGATAGTAGAGGTAGGATTCAAACCCAGACCCATTTGTCTGCAAAACCCAAGCTCACTCCCCTTCCCCCTGTGGCCTGCTAGCTAACAGCTCACTAAACGGCTTGGAACACAAAGGCAAGAGCTTCCTGGCACAGACTCCTTGGATTCTGAGTGAGAAACTTTTCGAATAGGAACACAGGCTTCCAAAAAACCATAGCTGCCAACTCAAACATAACTAAGACACTCTGACCAGATTTAGACAAATTTTTAAATGAATAAATGTAATATTTAATAGCACGTATCGGATGGCAACAATTACTAGGAGACACTAGCCAGTTTGCCACATAGTCCTAGAGACTAAGAATGATTTTCTTTTTTAAATAAAATTTGTATCTCTAACTGGGACAGTAAAAATGATTACCAACTCAAGTCTCCGTGACATGTCAGGCCCTGAGTCAGGAATTTCATATAAGATCTGTCTATCATGACAACTCTGTGAAGTGGTTTGCCTTAGTCCCAGTTTACAAACAGCAAACTGAGTCTTGAGGAACTAATGACTCCCACAGTCACACAGTGAGTGGCAAAGCAAGGAATCTGAGCCCAGCCTGCACCAGAATACACCCTGCCCTCAGTACATCAGGCCCAACAAATGGCATATTGGACAGGCTCTGGCCAGTCCTGGGGTCAGCCAATAGTTCAGTCCCCAGGTCTGAGCTGGGAATTCTGTACTTTCCAAATAGAGATCCTCTGCACACAGGGGTAAGCCTGCTAGGCCAGGCTTTGCTCTGCTTGGGATTTGTTTCCTGAGTTCTTGGAGTGGCCTGGAGGTCATCTGGCAGCCAGGTAGAAGAGCTGAGCAGCTCACCTTGTATGACCTGCCAGCATCTCTGGTGCATATCTGGAGCAACCCCACCCCAAAACAGGGTGGCCCTATTCTTGAGTTTGGGGATTTATTGGCACCCAAAACAGTCCATGCCCAGGGAGTGTGCCATTCTTAGGAATCGGGGGCACAGTGTGGAACACGCCTGGTCTTTTCTTACCCTCCTCTCAGGGCACTCAGCTTCATAGAGGGAGTCTGTCAGATGCATCAGATTTATCAAATTTTACCTTCTACAATCACGCTTGAATTCCTCGCTTTCAATGGCTGCCTCTCTCCACTGCCACCATCTCACATGGATTCCCCTAGAGGCTGCCTCAGTGGATACCCTGCTTCTGCTGTACCTTCTTGGCAGAGTGCTGGCCTCACTGAGGCCAGAAGGACCCTTTCAAAGTGCAGCTGTCTATACTCCCCTACCTTCTCCCCAGGTTTTAGGTTCCCCATTGCTTCAGGACAACAGAGCCAAAGGGCTGACATGACCTACACCCAACCTGGGCTCGCATTTTCACATCTGTTCCCAGGTGCCAAGCTCTTGCCATCTCTTAGTCCCCCACACTCTTTTATCCACTGAGGCCTTAGGAGTTCTGGCTTACCCTCCTCTCTCTCTTAGCCACATGTCACTTCCTCAGGAAGGCTTTCCGCCACCTCCCTTGGGCCCCCTGCTGTGTGCTCTCCCAACAATGGGACTTCTTCGAGGCCTTCATCCCACTGGACAATGCATCTGTGAGTTTCCTTGACTCCCCCTTGTGCAGTTCAGCCCCACAGCAGTTTCACAGCAGGCTCTCAGCAACTGCTTGCTGAATGTAGGAATGAAAGGCAAAGAGGACTCCCTGTCCTTGCAAATGTGGGCTGGACCTCCCAAAGGCGGAGTCCCTGCAGCTGGGTCTGGAAGCATGAGTTATAGGCCAGGAGACCCTGACTGCATGAAGTGTAAATCTTGGTGATAATGTTGAATTCCAGCTGTCCTGAAAGCAGGCAACCCTTTTCTGAACTAGCACAAAGAAGCATAATCAATTCAGCTCAGGTGTTCACCTCCAGGGAGCCTTCCCTGACCACCCACCTCCAAGTGGCAGAGACAGGAAGGCCTACTGCATATCTCTACTTAGTCGCTAGCTAGTGGCAGAGTGGCTGGTAGAACCTGACCCCACCACTCATTATTTGAGTTTTCCAATCTCTCAGAACCTCAGATCCCTGCCTTTAAAATAGGAATAATGAGAGCTGCTGGGCAAAGACTGGGTGAGGGATGGTATTTTTCACAGCACCTGGAACAGGTAGGCAGTCTGGAAATGTGCATATCCTTGCTGAAATGGCTTTCCCTACCATTTCATTCTCCATTCTCCCTTCCCTATTCCCACTCTTGCCGTGCATGCTCACAGTTCTGATAGGTTTCTAGGTAGTTGCCACCCCACCCTCACCATCTCTGCAGCTAATAGCTTCTGTTTATTTAGCTCACCCGTGCATATTTTAGCCTCATAATTTTTCCTCCTGAATCAGCCTCTGCAGATTCTAATCACCTCACTTTCTCTTCCCTGAATTCCCTCCAATTTGGAGATTCAAAAGAGGCGCTTCTCTGCATGAACATGCTGTGATTCAATTTGAAAATAAATTTCTCCTGGCAGCAGCCATCTTTCTGAAGAGTGACATTTAAGACTGACAGTGGACAAGATTGTAAACAGGTTTCCAATAAGAAAAAAAGTCCGTGCTAAGTGCATTCTGTGAATTTTTTTAAACAATGTTTGCATGTCCGCGCGCATGTCTATAATTGCAGCCTTGCTGTGACGCCGTCTGCTATAGGAAGAATTCCGGGATGATGTGGGTCTGTTTCAAACTGTCTTGGTATTCTTTTACTTTTTGGAAACTGCCTTATTTCATGAGACTGACTCACATACAGAAATGCAGACCATTCATTCATTCATTCATTTAGCATTACTCACTGCCACTTGAGTGGCAGGCTGTGTGCTCCAGAAGATGCTGTAGACTGAAAAGACAGTTCACACCCTATGTATAAAGAGTTCATGTCCTCAAGCAGGAGATAGCAAGTAAGCAGGGACTGTAATGCAGTGTGATAGAGGTAAGCTGGGGCACCATAGAAGCCAAAGGAAGACCCAGAGGGATGTGGCTGTGGAGCAAGGATGGCTTCATCAAGGCCATAACCCCTGCACTTGGCTTGCAAGATGAGTAGGAGTCAGCCTGATGAAGAGGAGGAAGGGCAGTCCAGGCAAAGGGAAAAGCAGAAGGGGTTGGAACAGAGTACAGGAAGCGTTGCTTTGGACAACTATCAGGGATCAAGACTTTCAGTTTGTGGGACAAGTGTCAGGAGGTATGGTTGGAGGGCATGAAGAGCTCAAGTTGGGAGTAAGAGATGTCATTGGGTGATCAGAGTGGCACTAGATCAGGTGAAGAGCCTGGAAGCAGTGGCCAGGGAGAAGGCACTGACTGCTCTCTGGGCAGAAGATCAGGAGGCCTGGGGACCTCACAGGGTCAGCTGGAAGTTATGAATAAGAACCTTTAGAAAGTATAATAGGGAGCCCACCAGCAGGAAATCTATTATGTCGTATTTCTTTGAAAACAACTTTGCTCACATGCACCTCAAAAGTACTAGCTGGTATTTGGGAGCTGGAGACAGTCTTGCTTGACATCAGGGAATGCATTGCCAGTAGAATGAATCCAGCTGATATTTGCCTTCCCTATTGATCATTACTAAATAAGCTTCTTCCAAGGTTTCTTGGAATTGTCTCTAGACAGTCCCCTAGCCCGAACCATACAGTACCCTGCAGCGTTGAAAGGAAGCAGGAGGCTCCTGATGTAGCACCAAAGCAGAGGGAGAATCATTTGGTCCTCATAGAGATTATTTGCAAAAGGCCTTTCAGGGTCCTGGAGGGGTAGCCAAGCCAAGCGGCATGGAATGGTCCAGTCTAAACTCTAGCATACAAGCACTCTCATTGCGCAGCTTCTCTTTTCTTCTTGCCAAACTAACCAGCTTCTACTCATCCCTCTAAGCCAGAGGTAAGGGAGGGCTAGGCAAACAGCCTATCACTCCAGCTCCCTAAGCTCTTGGCCTCTTGTTCAAATGGGCTGAAAGCTTCAGGATTCCTGCACTATGTGTGGGTCAAATGAGGCAGTGACTGGGAAACCACCTCAAAAGCTGGGAAGTTTCCCAAGTGAAGGGAATTAAAGCCATAGCAGTTGCTTTGCTGATGTCCCAGGACTCCATCTGGTGAGGGGCAGCTTTGAAAAGAATGGCTAGAATGAAACTTGGATGTGATCTTGCAATGTCAGTTTTTCTTGTAGCTCCTCTCATCAAGAGCAAATGAGAGTTGATGATGTTAGTGACCTTTTGAAAGGTGACAGGTGACAAGAGGAAAGAACCCAGAGTTTAGACTCAGATATGCCCATGTGTGAACCCCACCCCCACCTGCTTGTCACGTGGAATTGGCAAGTCACTTGACCTTTCAGAGCTTGATTTCCAGATCTGCAGATGCCTCCCCTGCCTGTCACATGCACTGTTTGTTTCCTTGTGTGATCACCCACACTGTCTGAGGGAGGGACTGTGACTGCTTTAGTCATTACTATTTCAGTGCTTACATGGGGCCTGGCTCATAGTAGATGTACAATAAATCGTTGGTTTTTCATTTATAACTCACTTTTAATACCTCCCTGTCACTGTATCAATGATAAATTGGATTAGCACAATGTCATGTTTGGTGTTCCCTCAAGACCAGTAGCTTGTGGAATAACATCTTGCCACCACTCTTGCCCTGCTGATGTTCTGGCACTTAATGTCCCCTTGTGGGTTTTTTCCCCACATTTTATTATAAAAATATTCAAACATACAGAAAAGTGGAAAGAAACTTACAGTGAACACCCACATATCTACCATCTAGATTGTACCATTAACATTTTATTATTCTTGTTTTATCACATCTGTCCATCTATGCATCTATCAATGCTTCTTGTTCTTTCATGCATTTCAGAGTAAACAGCAGACATCAGTATACACTTCCCTTTAAACATTCAGCGCCTCTATAGACATCTAGAATACATACTGTTTGAATGTGTACAGCAGGCTCTCAGTAAATGATTGCTGCCATTATTATTATTATTATTATTATTATTATTATCATCATCATCATCATCATCATTATCATTATTGACAGTCATGGAGAGTTACTATCCCCAAGGACTAAGTACCTGCTACCCATGGTGCTGGGAAGGGCTGCCATTTCCTGGCATTCAGACTGTTCTTTATTTCATGGGATAGCTTTAGTAGGAAGATGGTTGTAAGTCCAGCTACTCTGGAGCCCCCAGCAGAATCCAGCCCCATCCCTTGGATACACATCCCCTTGACTATCACCAAAAGCTTTTTGAAGATTTACTAAGGTGACCATAATAATGGGGATGGGGGTTTTCCAATGGTTTTGTGCAGCATGTGGTTATCTGGTTTAGTCCATCTGGGGTCCTCTGGGGTCAGATGCAGTCCCCCTTCTCTCTTTATCCGTCACAGAGGGACTTGGCACATTTAGATTAGTAGCTGAAAAATCCATAAGCCAGGTTCTAAGATGTCAAATCTGGGACTTTCCAGTCCCCACCTTGACCTTGTGTAGGACTAATGCTTTCCACACATCCCAGGAATACAGCCCAGCTAGAAAAGACCCCTCAGAGAATTTGCTTTTTTCCAGAACCATGAAAGCTATACTCTCAATTCATTTGTTTACATTTAATCAACAAATGTGCCTGTGTGAACCTAAAGAAGTTACTTTTACATTTCTGTGCCTCATTTTCCCCAATTGAACCTCTTCCTTGTGGGATGTGGTGAGGATTAAACAAGTGAGGACATGAAAATCATGTAGCACAAGGAAAATGCATACAAGTGCCTGTTACTCCCATCACTACCACCACCGCTGCCACCTCCCTCCCAGGTTTTGAAATGTGCTGGAATCATCTGAGCAGCTTTGTTGAGGTCAAGCACAGCCCAAGGATGTACATTAGAAAACCTTTGGGTGAGTGTCCACCTGCCACCAGATGTAGGAACCGCTGATCAGAGTGATCAGCAAATGTTAGCTTCCCACACAGGTGATGGAAACTCAGGCAGAGAAGGAGCATGTCCAAGAGGTCACATGGAGCACCAGAACTAAAACACCACCAAAGGTCAGCAACCCCCACTTCCCAGCTTTTGGGCATATACTTACCTTGAGATCAGCCAGCGTATGTGCCAAGCCTTCAACCAAATCTGGGTTCTCCACACCATTGTGATCAGTTTTCATATAAAGGGTTCAGTAGAACTGAATCAGCTATGTGGTCTGCGGCAGATGAGATCTCACATAAGAAATCCCTATACATTACATGTTAAGACACTTATCAAGCATTTTAACTAGGAATACCCCTGTTATTTATAACCTATAAGCCCTTCAACTCCCTGGAGGATTCGCATAAGAAGTTGTCTCCCCAAATGATCACTTCACCTATATGTGGAGATAGAAAAGTATGTGTGCCACTCTGTCACTAACTGGGTAACTCTTGTAATTAGTATTTACTTAAGACAATCATTAGTCTCTGCTGGGTGACATTAAACCCACGTTTGCAATATTTTTATCCAGGCCTTCCCCACACCTGCGATGGCAGGCGAGTGAGCCTGCAGCAGGAACCCCTGCGGTGCTTCATAAGTAAGCCTGTAAGCACCTGGGCCAGCCGCCTGCAGGCCACTCAGGTGCCACTCAAGCAGTGGGCCAGGGGACCTCCAATGGTCCTCTTATGCATCCAGGCAACCAATACCTGAGGTGGGGTTCCTCATTTCCCTTTACTTCCCAACCTCAGAAATGAAAATGAATGTCCCTTTAAGCCACACAACAACATCACAGGGCAGATCTTATTACCATCCTGCTTTTCCAGAAGAGTAAACTGAGACTCAAAAGAGTTGAGTGCTTCGCTAGTGCCACATTGCTATCAAGGGGATTCCAGCCTAGCCTAGCTGAACCTGTGCTTTTTTTTTACTCTGTTCTCAGCCTCAGTCATTTTTTATTCCTCTGAATGAACAGGGAGAAAGGAAGTGGAGCTAATGTTTTTGAGTGCCTACATGTGCTAGGCAGTTAATTCTCACAACTGAAATAAATTCATCCAAGGTAAGAATAAGTGGTCCCATTTTATAGATGGAGAAACTGAGGCCCTAGAAAGGTTTAAGTTACTTGCTAGAGATTTCATAGCTCATAAGCATCAGAGCCAAAATCAAACCCCAGCCTGATTCCCAAACACTCGACATTTTCACACCTTACTCAAGACCTTAATAACAGACATTTGCCATACATGTGGATAATAAATTATGGCTTTGTACAAACTCTAAGATTTTGTTATTTTCCTGTACTCACATAAAAGAAACTTTCTGCTTAACATTATTGAGACTTTAAGAAAATTTATCTTGGTTGAAAATTACCATTATCATAAGAGCTTTACATTGATATAGGGTTTTATAATTTTCAGGGCTCTTCCATAATTATTGAATTAACTCCTTAAAATAATCCTGTGAAAGTGGGTATAATAAACCCATTTTACAGAGTGGTAAAGAGAAGCCAGTTGTGTGCCCATTGCTCAGCCTCTGAAGCCCACGTTCTCCTCAAACTTGGCAGGGCATAGCTCCCAGGCCTCGACCTATAGCATGGAGACTACAGAGTGAGGAATAAAGACACTATGAGTAGAGAAAGAGATGGGAGGTGGGGGCAGCCTTGTGGAAGGAGAGCCTATCATCAGGAACCCCTTCATTAAAGGTGGTGACATCTCCTCACCCACACAAACAGGCCTGAAGTTGTGATGGTCAGAGAACTACAAAAATAACAGCTCTCACACTGATTCCTACACAAGAGGAACTGGTGGTTCCAGGGCAGATAAGAATGACTTTACAAGATGAAAATGATCAGTGAGGGCACGCAGGTCTGGGGGGCAGCGGAGTTGGCATTTTTTGGCCCTGCAAATAGCTGCCCATCTGCTCTCTGTCAGAATGTGTTAGGAGTGCATCTGGACTGCTGCCCCTGAGCCTCAGCTCCAGGCAGGTCATGTGGTCGTCTCCACGACAACTCCAGGAGCAGTGGAAACTGCTGTGCTCGGAGCCAGATGCTGCTCTGCACATGTGCCCTAATTAGATGGGGTTCCCTGCCTCCCCCACCTCGCCGCCCCTGCCAGCCACACACCAGCTTCTCCCTTCCCTCTAGCTCCTCCTCACATCCTCGGTCTGGCTGCCTGGCCCTCCACCCTGTTTGCTTCTTCCTCAAAATGTCCCTGTTGCTGCTCCACAGTAGAGTAATTCATGAACTAGAGACAGAGGACCCACCCTGACCCAGGCACCAAGCAGGAGATGCCAGGGTGAAGCAAATCCAGCACAGCCTGTACCCTCAAGGAGGCCATCTCTGCTGAAACTACCATTAATGCTATGGCAGAGGTGAGCCTAGGGGCTCAGAACCCAGAAGAGGGACACCCAGGCTAAGGCCTGGAGGGTTCTGGAAGCGATTTGGGCAGCTGGCCCCGAATTAGACCTCAGAGGGTGAGGGGACTCCTCAGCCTGAGAAAGAAGAGAGCACAGCATGTGTAAAGGCAGGAGATGACAGACTCTTTTAGAGAACTGAGGCCCACTCCATGTTATGGGGTAGCATGGATTATTTGAGGCACAAGGAAATGTGTCCTCAAAACCCAGCAAAACCAGCTCCTCCCTGCTCTTTGCTTCCACCTGTCTCCTGTGTCTCCTGGGCACACAACTGGCTTCTCTTTACCACTATGTAAAGTGGGTTTATTATATCCACTTTCACAGGATTATTTTAAGGAGTTAATTCATCTCCAAGTGCCTGCTCCTCCTTGGTGCTTGGCCATTATATCACTCCTCCTCGTATGGCCTTCCTAGGATCCCACCCCTCCCAAACAGGTTCACCTCAGTCAGAGGTATTAGTTGAGGGTAGTAAGGTATAGAAGATTCCACCTGAGATGTGATGCCCAGCTGTAAAAGGGCATCTGAAAAAAGCCATAAAGGATATTGACCTCCATTAGCACTTGCCATGTGCTACTTGGTGATGGCACCTTGACAAATGCTACATCACTGTAAACCTCAAATATGAAGTAAGGGATATTTCCAATGGACAGCTGAGGAAACTGAGGCTTGGAGAGGCTTGCTTCTAGCCATTTGCAGCTTTGGACTCACTCAGTCCCTGTGAGTCCCTAAGTCATACTAACCCCCATAGACTCCGAATGCCTCATACTAGGGCTGTAACTGGAGTAAACAGAAAAGGATGTCTTCTTGTGGAAGGTCAGTTGCCATTTCTTGGAGTCTCCAGAAACCAGAGGAAAAAACACATCTGGACAATTGAGCATGCACAGTGTTCTGGGGTATCATGGGGAGAGCCTGGGCTATGGGTCAGATGGAACTGGCCTCAGATACCACTATAGTTCTTTTAGGTCTGTGGCCTTAGGCAGGTCACATCCCCTCCTTCCACAAGATGAGGGTGAGGAACCTCTCTGGGGTTATCACAGAAAGGCAGCCTGCAACAATATATAGTCACAAGAAAGGCTGCACAGAAGATTGATATTGCTGTGGAGATTCATATTGCTGTGGCTCAGAGCCATGGTCTCACCTCCACTACCCTGTCACCTGTCATGCACAGTAGTACACGCCACATACACTGCATCAGGGCTGACTGAAGTAGAATCTAACACCTGCTGTGAGCAGAGAACCTCCAAAACTGGGGATGGAAAACTGGGGTATTTTTTGTAGCCCTCTACTGGGAGTCAAGCCCTTAGCTAAGCACCTTGCATGAATCAGCTGTGACCCCCACAACCCTGTGAAACAGGAAGTCACGCCCCCTTTCACAAATGAGAAGAGGATTTAGGGATTTGCCCTGAGTTCCAGATATGGTGGGTGGCAGAGCCTGCATTCCCCTCGCAGTTTCTTTTCTGTGCACCATGGCACATTTCTCTGTGGAGGCCACGGCAGACCTCAGAGAGATCTCATCTAGGTCTAGAAACAACACGTGTTAATATTAGAAAGTATCATGACAATTTCCCAACCATCCCAATTTATAGAGGAAGAAGCTGAGGCCTAAGCAGGAAAATGAATCAAGGCCAAGTCAAGTGCTTGACTCTTCTCCTTGTGCTCTTTCCACTTTACAATGCTGCCATTTATTCATGACTAGAAACTTCCAGATGAAGCCTCCTGTGTATCACACCAGTGCCAGGCACTGGAAGCTCAACCCAGTCAAAGGACACTCGATGGGGAGGGGTGATATTAAATAAAGGAACCAGGGGATGAAGAGCCAAGCCCAATAATTCGGTATGTGGACACTGCTATGAAGGACCCTCCCAAGATTCATGTCACCACCAGTCCTCTCTTGACTCAGTTAGATGGTGGGGCTTTTGCCTTTGCAGACTAATCTGCGCTGCTTCAGCCTTATGCCATTTTTCCTTTTGATCTGAATCCCTTGTTCCTATTGCTATAATTAATGTTGGCTGTCCTATTGATGGCTTTTCACGTTGACTTCTCTCTCCCAGTGATTTGCCAGGCCCTCAGACCTGTTCTCTGTACAGTAGGCTTTCTTAGGACTGTGTGTTCATGCTTAAAACACTGAAACCCTCATCTCTAGTTAGAGAAACCCTCTCTGAGACATTGGAATGCCATTTATTGTTAAAACCCAGAATCGGGCTCCCAGTGGCAGTGAGGTGACAGACACTACCCACATGGCTGAGCCAGCAGGTGCTTGATATTAAATCTGGACATGTCCCATTTGGTTTCCATTCAAGGAGACAGGTTTGCTCTGCTGAGGCACCAGGACCATCCCCTCTCTCAAGTCAGCTCTGTCCTTGAGCCACCAATGCTCCATGGACATACCCAACACTGAATCACATGCTCAAAGCATGCCATAGATATGGCTACTACCATCATATCATATCAGTGAGAAAATAGGGCTCCAAGAGGTGAGGCACCCACTGCTGGCTTATTGTGGAGCCAAAACTCATACTCATTTCTCCGGAGCCCTCTCTCAGCATCACTGCCTCATAATCCATCTCTTTGGATGCTTCTAGAGCAGCTCCAGCTGGCAGTACATGTGTCAAACAGAATCTTATGATTATCTCTCTTAATGGAAGCGAAAGAACACTGGGCTGCATGAGCCCCAGGGCCAGACACTTTGCTTCAAATCTGGCTCTGCCATTGACCAGCTCTATAACCTCAGGTAGTTGATCTCACCTCTCAGAGCCTCGATTTCCTTATCTGTAAAATGGAAATCATCCTCATACCTACCTCCTGGGTTGCTGTGAAGAATAAGCGAGATAATGCATGGAAACCCACCTAGCACAGGGCAGGCGCTCAGCAAGCGGTAGCTGTTTTTAATCACTGCACCTGCTTTCCTCTAAGAGCCGATTCCCATCTGCATTTCTTAGGGGAAGAAAATCTTGAGCTAGTATGCATGAAGACCAACTTCATTGTGTCTCCTCGGTTTCCACGGGCCTCCCCACTCATCTTCGTTCCTGCACTAATCAGAATTTCCTGACTTCTCCCTGTTTGTCTCGGTTAATGCGGAAGGAAGGGGCTGCTGGCACAGAGGAGCCAGGCGTGGGCTGACGTGCCTGTGATTTGAATGTCTTTACTATAATCTAGCGAGTGTGTGTGGGGGCTTCTGTCAATACTGGAGCTGTGGCCAGAATGGGCAAATACTGTCAGCCCGCCTGTCTCTGCCCCTGCAAATTATCCAAGTAGCTCTTGTCGGACACCCACATTTCCCCTAACTTAAATCATCCGAACAGCAAGCCGGCTTCAGGATGAGACATTGATTCTTTGTTTAGGGCTTATTATAGTGGCAGGGGCCCAGGCTAGGAGTCTGTCCCCAGCGTGCCTCAGCTACAACACAAATGCATCAGAAAGCTGTCTTGGTCCTGTCACCCCAAGTGTGACTTGACCCAGCCCAGCCAGGATCAGTGGCCCTCCTTCCCAATCCACCTGGTGGTCCCAGTGTGTGCTGTGTTGTGCCTCAGGGTAGGACAGAGCTTGGACTGGGAGTCATTAGACCCATCAGCTCTGGGACCTTGAACCAAATGCTTCCCTGTAGGGGTGGCCTTTCCTCATCTAGGAGATGGGGGTCATTTATGAAATTGTTCATTCTGTTGAGTTTGGGAAATGCAGGCTTTCTGGTACAGAGCAAGGATTTAGCTTATGTGGGCTCCCTTCTTGCTGCACCTGGACTGCCTCTGGCTGACCCCAAGTTATTGCAGTGGAAACCTGCCTGCCTTCTCCCTTCCCTCCCTGTTCCTGCATTCTAATAAATAAGGCTTTGGACTCTCCAAGCCAGACACCATGCTAAGCCTTTTCTGTTCTCACTTGGAATCCACCGTGCCTCCTGGGCAGCCTCATCCTCCTGGCCCTGGGACTGGTGCTGAGTCCTGAACAGAGAATTTGGAGGTATTTAAACAAAACACAGACCAAATGGGACTGCTGGTGAAAAATTGGACCAAATCTGTGGCTTTCTTAATTTCTTTATTCTTGTTCAGAAAAAAAAAAAAATGACTGTTGATCAGTCTAGACTAGTCAGTTTCCCTCTGACAGTGGTTTTTAGCTTTGGCTACACTAGAGTCAGTTTTAAAAATGCAGCTCTGGCATGGGGGTTTTAAGCATCAGTGGCCATTCTAATGCATCGCCAAGGCTGAGAACAACTGACCTCCACTTGCCCATCCCTGTTTGATCCCCAGCAGTCTCATGAGGTAGGGAGTTTTTCCTGTGTATGATAAGGCTGAGGGTGGTCACTTGCCAAAGGAGATATACAAAAGCAGCAAGGGGCAGAGCTGGAGCTAGAGCCCAGATAGTGTCCCACTCCCCATCTGCCTCTCCTGGAGCAACAGAGAGCCCTCAGGAAGCTCATAGTATGCTGGGAACAACATGTCTTTACCACAGGTGGTGTTTGTGTAGAAACATTGGGAGGCATTAGGTAAGGGTATCCCAAGGAGGCGATGAGAGGAAGCCTGGTGGGGGCATGGGGCAACACAGAATCTCTGAGGGGAGGAGATGTGTGTGGATGAGATGGAAGGGTCATCAGCAAGGACAGGCAGCTAGGAGAGGCCATAGAGAGCCTTGAAAATCATGCTCAGGGATTTAGAAACCACAGTTCTTTGAGCCACAGGTTGACCTGAAGCTCTTCTGCCCTACTGAGTCATGTGAATGTGGTCAATGGTCAGTGTATTAATGTACAGTAGTAAACTCTGACATCACTGTGGTTCAATAGGTAGTGTAATTTTAGAACAGGAATCAGAGAGATGGATCTGTAGTCAAGGTTGAGGCCTTATACATCTGAAAAATTATTAAACTGTGAGCTATGTTTCTGAGTCTTATTTTCTTTGGATCAAGTAGTAAGAGGTAACCTTAGAAGACTCAGCCCTACTGAGTCATGAGTGGCTGCTCACTGAGTCCTAATGCAGAAGAGATGGGAGAAAATAGCCCCCAGGGAGGCTGGGAATGTGGCTCAGATTGTGGCAGAGTGCTTGCCTCGCATGTGTGAGGCACTGGGTTCAATCCTCAGCACCACATAAAAATAAATAAATAAAAGTATTGTGTCCATCTACAACTAAATATATATATATATATTTAAAAAAAATAGCCCCCAGGATGGCTTCACCAACCTTCAGCCTGTGCAATCACACAGGACCCAGACTCAGTTTAGTACTCTGCCATCACCATCTTAAAATTCTTAACACTTTTACCTTTGAACTTGTCTTTGTGAATGAAGTCCAGTGGGATGATGGAACATGGGCATAAGCAAGGGAGATAGGCGTGATGCCTGTCTCCCAAGGAGCCTGGACATCCCAGGCTCATGATGTCATGATCTGTCATGGAGAAACCTGTTTATGGTCATCTGTTTTAATCTTCAAAGTGATTCTGTAAATTAGGCCAGCATTGCATGATTGTCACAGATGAGGAAATACAAGTTAACTGAGATCACATAATTAGTACATTCATAGTCAGGGTTCTGGTGTCTTTTGACTCCAAGACACCTTCTCTCTCTACCATGTTGAGTCACCTTAAAGGATCAAATCAAAACAAAGTTTTAAGTTTTTATAAAGGTGCCTTTTTAAAAATGAAACCCAGCCCGTGGTGCCAGTGTCACACTGTGCTATAACTGTTTGTTCCCTGAACCAGGCAGGATTCTTTGACAATAGGAGTTTTCCTTTTTAACTT
Organism: Spermophilus citellus; assembly: GCF_964194105.1. Lineage (NCBI taxonomy): Eukaryota > Metazoa > Chordata > Mammalia > Rodentia > Sciuridae > Spermophilus > Spermophilus citellus. The sequence goes on from NC_138183.1 coordinate 11,589,974, forward strand.
TTTATTATGAAAAATTTCAAACTTATGCAAAGTAAGCAAACCCCCATGCATACAACTTCCACAATTATAAGTGTTCTGTCATTTCTTTTAAGATTTAAAAAATGTTTAATTGTAAAATATGTGTAAAATTTCTCATCTTAATCATTTTTAAATGTACAATTCAATGACATTAAGTACATTCAGATTGGTGTACAACCAGCTTCCTTTCATCTCCAGAACTTTTTCATCTTGCAAACCTGAAACTCTGTCCTACTAACTCCTCACACTTTAAGTACGCTGTACCAGTGGAATTATATGGTAGTTGTTTTTTTGTTTTGTTTTGTTTTGTTTTGTTTTGTTTTGTCTGACCTACTTTACTTAGCATAATATCTTTAAGGTTCATCCATGTTGTAGCATGTGACAGATTCCTCCATTTTTACAGGTTAAAAATATTCTATTGTGTATAAATACCATATTTTGTGTATCCATTCATCTGTAGGTGTACTGTGGGGTTTCTTTCATCTTCTGGCTATTGCTGCTATGGATAGAATGCCCTGCCATTCTTGTGTCATCTCTATTTTCATCCACTCCCCTTTCCTCATCCAGTTATTATTATTTATAAGAACTGTATTTTATTTATCTTTTTATTCCTCCTATACAGAACCTGGCACATAGGAACTGCTTTTTAAATGTTTGGATGTATGTATGGATCTTCCAACATCGTTTTGTTTTTTAAATTTTAAGCAAGGTCTATAAAGAGGAAACTGACAGGTGTTTCTGTTCCCTGTCTCTAAGAATTTCACAGTAAAAATACATATAAATTTTTGATTAAAATTACATTTATAAAAGAAGATAACAATTTACTACTTTAAGTGTGGGTCAGCAGAACAAGGACAGTTGCTGAAGAAGCTGTTGGGAGGTGGCATTTTCACACCGGCACTGACAGTGCTGAGGATAAAGTCATTTATTTCTGGAATTCTCAAAAACCTTTGGAATCACCAACTTCACCTGTTAACAAAGACTCAACTCATTAACGATGGAGTTTTTGATTGATTCCATATGTCAAGAAGATAATACAAGAGTGAAACTTGTCTTTTTGTAACAAAGTCTTTGATAGGGTTGAGCAGCTGTGTTGCACTGTCCTTCGGGTCATGGATGAAAACTCCACTAATGCCATCTAAGCGCAAATGCTCACGGCCTGACTTCCAGGCATTAACATCACCACCAGCCAGTAGCCCCAGCATCTAGAGTGTCACCTAAGAAGACAAGAGGTTTAATCAATCTAGTAAGAAAACTAAATCAGCCCTTCTTGCAAGGAAGGGAATTGACAAGACACCTTGCCTCCTCTGCACTGCAGGGGGTAAGCGTGGGGAGTGGCCATGCCAGTTGCAGGACAAGGATGGACAAGTAGGAAAATGGCACTGTGTCCTCACCTTGGACTTGTGACAGGAAGAGCCTTCGCAGCAGTTTACTTACTCCCTGAAGCAGCTTGTGTCTGAAAGACTGCACTGTGTGTCCAGGAGAACCTGAAGGGAGGTTCTACCTTTAAAAAGAACGTTCCTGGGTTGGGCATGGTTGTGCACACCTGTAATCCCAGCAACTCAGGAGCTGAGGCAGGAGGATGGCAAGCCTGAGGCAGCCAGCCTGGACAATGTAGGATAAATCTCAGTGATTGAACACCTCAGGGTTTCAATCCCCAGTACCGGGGCAAGAGAGAGAGAGCACACCCCTGTTCTCCAGCAGATATCTGAGGGCAAACAGAACTGAGACTTCAGAGTAAAGCCACCTCTACTATCACCCATGTGTGTGATGGGGACCACTAAGAGTTAGACCCTAACTTTACCATTTCCAAGTCACCCAGGTTACCTCAGTTATTTCTGTAAATGTTGAGTGTGATTCCTGATTCACTGAAGTTCTCAAATTGGTAAACAGAACTGTGAAGTGTGTAGCACAGTGCCCCCAGAGCTTGCTATCGGATGACGCACACTGTGATTCATGTCATTGTCTTAGAAAGGGAGTTACTTGAGGGGAACGAGGCCTCTGTGAGAACACTGAGCAGGACTGAGTGACTGCAACACAGAGACCTGAGTTTGGGAGGAGAGTCCAGGCAGAAAGAATAGAACTGGTAAAAACAAGGAAAAAAGTGGGAACAGATATGGCATATGATCAGAGCATAATTTGGCACAATAGGTATATAGGTAGCAGAGGCAAAGGGACATGTGGACTCAGGGAAAGAAAGGCAAGGTCAGCTTGGAAAGGGTCTGCTTGCCCAATTTAGGAGCACGTCCTTTCCTCTCCACGCAGAGTGCCTGGGATATGCCACATCTGTCATTACATGTGCAGTGTTGAGCAAGTATCATTCATGCCCTCGTGAAGCATCTCGTTTAGTAGAATAGTAGAAAAGAACATGCATGAATCAGATCATCACACAGAGGTGACATCTGTGCAGTCCTACTCTCGAGTGGGATATTCACATGATCCAATTTGCATTTTATAACTTACTCTGGCTAGAAAAATTGGAGTAGACAATAAGGAATGAGACAGGAGAGGGACATAGAGGTGAGCCAGCAATCCAGGCTTATGCCAGGGTGCTGGATGGCAAGCAGGGAATGAGCATGTGAGACTCTTCACAGGTGGATTGGAAGGACTTGGAAGTCTGATAGATCTGTGGTGGCCCCTAAGAATACTGGGAATGCTGCTGATTAAGAAAGAAGGAAAAGCAGGTTGAGGTGTAGTTCTGATGGAATAATAATTAAGAGTGTGGGCCATTTTGAATTTGAAGTGCCAGTGCGTACTCCAGGTGTGGACTAATGCGTATAGATTTGGAGGTGTGGAAAGGTAACTGAACTGAAGATGTTTATCCAGAGTTGCCAGGATTCAAGTGATACTGTGCCATGGATGAGATCATCTGGAGAGAGAATAGCCCTGCCATGGTCCCACGGGTGAGAAGCAGAACTTCCAAGCCACAAGAATGGAATTCCAGCTGGACTTCTGTTTATCATCAGTAGCTGGTCCTTTGGCTATTTGGCAAGGAAGATGGCAGTCCCTGCCAAAGTAATAAATGTTATGAACAGCTCTGTCTTTTTTTCCAGAGAACTAATTTTTTTTCTCATGCACAATACAAAGTTTGATTTGTTTTCCTTCTTGCTTTGACAGCCAGGGAGCTCAGAGCTAACTTTGTAACCTAATTTTAGAAACTGTATAGGACCTATGTACCCAGGCACCCTATTCCCAAATAAATACATTTTATATAATTATGTATTTCCCAACCCTGATTTTTCTTTGTAGTCTTGGGTGCTTACATAAGGTGCCTCGGGTCCTTTGTAAAAGTTGGTAGTGCATACTATATAAAAACACTCCTTCCCCTGACCCTCGCATTCTTGGGTCATCCTCCAGCCTGTGCAGTGTTTGCCCAGTTGCTGAGACTAGTTGGCTAGTTGTCAACTAGACTGAATCAGGAGGAACTCTTGGAACTTAGAGAGCTAGACAGTAAATTTAACACTCACGTAACTCATTAAAAAAGGATGAAAGTGGAGCTTCAAACATCTCTGTGTTTGCCACCAAGTCTGTGAAGGGGTGGGGGCACCCTTAATTCAACTCAAGATGTAAAAGCCCGATCTTTCAGAATTGAGAATACACTGCTGAAATTAAAGACTTATCTATGTAGATAAATACTCCACATGTGTTCAAAGAGAGATCGAGGTGTTGACTGTACAGGATGGGATTTTTAAAGCATACGGTATCATTTTCTTGACTTATAAAATGTAGTTTGGTGAAAGCAAACTTCTTTATCAAACAACTTTTAAGCACAAATTGACTTGATGGGGGGATAGATTTTATTTTTGATCATCTTGCTTTTTAAAATAATTAATTATTTTTAAATTTTAGGCTGGGCATGATGGTGCATGCCTGTCATCCCAGCTTCTCAGAAGGTTGAGGCAGGAGAATGTGACTTTGAGGCCAGCGTGACCAACTTAGCAAGACACTGTCTCCAAAACAATTAAATAAAATTAAATGATAATTTGCTATAGGTAACAATCAGCATAAGTGGTTTTCAAACTGTGTTCCACAGCTGGTGTCCTATGAACAACAAAGGTATGTGAGAGATGGGAGTAAGGAGAAGGCCACCAAGCAAGGAGAGCCCAACCGTGGCCCCCCTCCTCCCAGCTCCCAGCACAGCAGCTCAATTCTGCCTTATGTAACAGGCTTTTTCTGCCTGAGTATCTATCTGAATATAATGTTCTGCTCCTAACACTGGAAATAAACCAAAAAAAAAGTTTGGAAATCATCATAGTGGAAGACATATTCTCACTAACTTGCTATTGAGATGTGACTGTCACTAATACAGAAGGGGAGGAATGGGGGCTTTGGAATCTGACCCTGAGTTCTGGCTGTACCTCCTCATCTTCTGTGATTGGGGGTTGGCCCTTTCTTGAAATAGTGTTCCCACCCCTAGACTAGAATGACTTACATAATAATGATGACTTCACTAATGAAAATTAGGTAAATGAGCAGATGTGAAAGCAGCCAGAAGGAGGGTAAGCACTGATTCCTTTCCCTTCAAGCCTCCAACCCTCCTGTCAACTTCTTCTTTTCCCAGGAGGAACCCATCACCTTCTGTGAAGAAGCCTTCGTTTCCCACTATCGCTCTGGAGCCATGAGGCAGTTCCTGCAGAATGCCACACAGCTGCAGCTCTTCAAGCAGGTGCCCAGCTTCCCTGGGGGCGGGGCCTGCATTTGTCCCAGCAGGGATTTCTGTAGCTGCCTTCACACTGAGCCCTGAGACTGAACAAGGAGGGGACCCAAACCTGCAGGCCCAGGGGAGGGTGACTGGATGAAGAGGGTGGCCAGCCATCAGACAGTCCCTTAGCAAACATGATGGGAGGCTTTCTAAGTTTCATAAATGTGTCGCCAGGTTCGTAGAAAACTCGGTGTTGAAGGGCCTTTCCTATATTGGAAAGCATGGCTGTTCTTTGGGCATGCACCGAGGTCCCCAACTGGATGGTTTTTCCTGTTTATGTAGACAAGCTGTTGTGCTTTTGCTTTTCCTCTAGTTTATTGATGGTCGATTAGACCTTCTCAATTCTGGCGAGGGTTTCAGCGATGTTTTTGAAGAGGAAATCAACATGGGCGAGTATGCAGGTGAGAAGCCTCCTTTTCTTTCTGGGTTGTGGATGCTGTAGGCCAAGGTGTTCTTGCCACAGATGGATGTGGACTTCATTTCTCCATAGTTAGGGATTGGGAGGAGACTGGTTGCAACCTTGGCCTTAAAACAGCTGGAGAATTCCTCTTCAGTTTTCATGAGATGCTCGTTGGCCCATATGAATCCTCTGCTTAGGAGTTAGCTGTTTCTGCTGGGTAGAGGCTATTTAAAATGTAGTGGCCGGTATGGTGCAGGGAAAGCACATGAGATATTGAATTAGGGAACTTGGGTTCAAATCAGAACCCTGTCCCCTTGCCAGCTGCTTGTTTACACACTGAGAGCAACACACTGAGTTAGGCCTCTTTCTTTACTACCCAACTAAAAGCTCCTTGAGGGCAGAATTGGGTTTACACACTGAGAGCAACAGTGCACACCCCACAAGATTCCCGAGGAGTTGGGATCAGAGCAGGGTGTAGTCACCCAGGATAATCCTCAGTATAGGGCCAGTGCTCAGTAACTGTTTCTTTAAAATGCAAAAGTCATTGCTTGATGCCCGGTCTCTTTAAAACTGGGGGATTGTCTTTAATTTTTCAGGGATGGCATCTGAAGCCCAGAGAGATTCTAGTGGCTGACCCTACCTCCTGAATCCCAACCTGGCCTTCTTCCTAGGTCCAGTGAGTGGGCTCAGTCTTTGGCAGCAAGAATAATAACTTATAGACTTAGTCTTTGGATATAAAATAATAATACTTATACTGCCAGCCCCTCTTATTGCTGGACATATCCAGTCTGAATCATTCAATAATGCGAGCAGTTAGAAAAAAAAAAAAAAAACAGGCATGGCTTCCACCTGTGGGTATTACAGGGCCTAGCGCCTGTGCTGCATGGGGAACACAGTTGATTAATAAAACCAGTATGGTGGCTGCAGTCACTAATGGCAGATTGTTGACAAGCATTTCCTGAACCCCTGTGTCCAGAGTTGGTAAATAATGAAAGACTTAATTCTGCCTTCAAGGAGCTTTCAGTTGGGTAGTAAAGAAAGAGGCCTAACTAAAGACAGATAAAAATTAAATGAGTGCAGGTAAAGGAGTAGAAACAGGTTTTTGTGCAGCTGGACTAGGACTCTCACTGCATACTGTGGGAGCTTCCCAAGGGGACAGGGTTTGAGTTGGCTTCTCACCATAGGATATCAGTTCCAAAGAGAAGTTGAGTTTTGTGTGTGACTAAACTAAGTTCAGTCATTCAGAGCTTCTAATAGAGCTGTCTCCTCATGAGACCTCCTTAACCCACCAGATGAAATAAGCAGAGTTCACCCTCAATGCCTCCTTTTTCTTTTTCTGTCACTAATCAAGTGTACTAAGGGCTGAGTATGTGTCCAGAGGGTCCCTACATGGAGACACACAGCTCTGGTGGTTCCTGCTCTGGCATGGGTCATACTACATCTAACAATTAGGACTTATAAGTGGGTATTACCTGTACTAGAGGGCTCTTCAGAGGAAGAGGAGGAGGCTTCTGGAGAAAATGATATTTCAATTGGTTGTTGAGCTTACTGAGGCAGAGAGAATAAGAAATGGTACCCAGGCACAGGAACAGCATTTGCCAGTGCTGAAGGACTGAGAGAGAGACTACTGTTTGGGAGCCCTAGGTGGTATTTTGTGTTGGAGCAGAGGCAGTACAGAGCATAAGCACAGGACAGAGTGGCAGAGAGTGGGGAGGCCAAGTCAAGAGACGAGGGGAGAAGGGCAGGGTTGCTCTGGAGACTGACCTCACTTCAGTAGGCAGTGGGGAGGTTTTTGAGGGTCTGTAGTCAGGGCACTGATATGAACAGCTCTCTATTTGAGCAAGAAAGCTGTGACCATGACTCACTACTGCCTTCTTCATGGAGTGGGACATGGAGTCTCCAGGTGGTTCTCTAGACTTTGAACTTTCCAAGTCCTGCATGCTGAAAGCAATTTAAAGAACTCTTTAAATCACAGTCTCTCTGATTCTCTTTTCCCAGGCAGCGATAAACTATACCATCAGTGGCTCTCTACCGTCCGGGTAAGTATGCCCCATTCAGAGCCACATGGCTTCCTCCTTGGCCTTCTGGCAGCCCTCTGCCTCCCTGGCTACCCACAAAGCTTCTGTGAGGCCCAGAGCACCCCATTCTTCCCACCAGAAGTTGCTTTTGTCTTAAAACTAGGCCATTCTGTCCAAGGGCTCTCTTGTTGGGGCAGAGGGAGGTAGGAGAGAGTCTTCCTCTTCAAGAAGCCAGCCAAAGCCTGTTGAATTGAATTTTGTCATCCTAGAATGTTTCTGGGAGTCTCCTTCTAGGGCCAGTGCTATTGTCACAATCATGGGGCAACCAAAAATGTGTCCCTCTTGCTGTTCTGCAGTATTTTCCGCAGCAAAGGCTCCTGGGAAGATAAAGAATACATCCCTGATTTTTTCTTCTCCTCACTGTTGTTATTGTGTTACAGTTTCTTATTGTGTCAGGAGCCAGGTGGTTAGGATTTCCAGAACTTCTACAGGATTCAAATCTTGCCTAACCTTTCCATCTATTTACATTTGAGTATGTACTGAAGGCCTACTCAGTGCCAGGCAACAGCTGTGTCTTGGGGATACAGAGGGGAGCAGGACACAGGCCCTTCCCTGGGGGAGTGCCCCCATCTTGTTGGGGAGGCAGGCACGTAAACAAGCAGCTCCAACATAATGTGATAAGTGTTCTCTCCTGCTTCAGGGCCAAGTGCACCACTGCCAAGGCAGGTCCCTTGGAAGTGGCTGCATTTGCCCAAGAGTGAGCAGCAATTCCTCAATGAAAGCCTTCCTTTGTCCTTCTTGTATGGCCAAACACAGCACTTGGCATATCTGAGGTGAGCAATAAGGACTTGCTGATTGATTGATAAAGGGGGTTTCAATACTCCAAACATCCATTTAAATAGGATCCTGAGTAATTTTGGAAGGCAGTATGGAATAAATGAGTGGGTGAGAATTTGCTATTGTCAATGTAGAGCGCTTTCTAGGTCAAATTGTGATGTTTTTAATTAAAGTCCAAAATTTTTAATGTGGGCAGTAACCAAAAATTGTACTAAATGTTAAGTCAATAATTACATTACTGTCTTATTTGGTTATGTACCCACTGGTTCCAGTCTCTCCATTCTAATCAATTGGATTAACTTTCCAAACCACCACAAATCAGATTATATGATATATTTGATTAAAAACTCTCCAGAGCTTTGACCCCTTAGCCAGACATTCCCAGCTTCTCTTGAGCTGTCCCCATAAGGCCCCCCAGCCTGGCTCTGCTCTTCCTGAGATACAGTCCATGCAAAAGTCATGATGATCCCATTTTTCCTTCCTTTTTCTAGTAATCAGAGAAGGTGATTCGCGATGGACTGAAACCCATCATGCATACAGCATAGTCACTGCCTGTCACTCCTACAATATAGCGCCGCTTTTTGGCTTCTGCACTTTTTTCTATGCTACTTCCCATCTCAAGAATGTTCTTATCCTCCTGCTTCCTCCCTACTCGTCCTTCATGGGCCAGGTCAATTGTATTTTGATCTGCAGCCTTCCCTGACCTTCCCTGTCTCTGTGCTCCCTGTATGCAGTCATTACAGCTCTCATCACCTGACACTTCAGCTCTTTGCCCCAGCATGCCTTGCCCTCCCCAGACTGCATATCTTTAAGATAGAGACCAGGTATCCTTTGGCTCAAGGCCCTCAGAGCCTAACACAGTGGGACCTCACCACACCTGTAGGGATGAGACTAAAGAACAGGCTTACGGATAGCTCTGGAAACATGGTCCACTCCCTAAAGACGATGAACAAGACATTGGTGTGGTAGATTTGTACTAAAGCCATGTTAACATTATGGCCGTTCATTCTTTCCTTCTCTAAAGATTTATATGTTAAGGAAGGCAGCCTATCAGAAGTATTTTAAAAAATAGTAACACAGAAAACTCAAGTGAGGAAAGGAAGTTGCCTGGGTGAGGGCATTATATTTCCCAATGGTCCTGGTTGATCAGGACCCAATTTTCTGCCCCAGCTTGGTGTCAGCTGGAGAATTCACAGCCTTGAAACTTACCTGAATGCAGTAACTAGAAAGCTTTGAAAAGCTGCCTGACTATGAGAAAAACCTTACCTGAGAGAGCCTGGGACAGGAAACAAGTGCAGATTAGAACACTGAGCCTAACACCCCCCTCAACTAGTTATCACAGTCCTCATTGCACATACACACACCCAGAGCAATTCTGCCATAACCCTATGACTGCCCCTGACGGTAACCATCTGGGCCTGTTTCTCTACTTACATCCCATGCCCTTAAAATGTTGCCTGACTTGATTAAAGAGAAGAGGACTTTGTTGGTGTTGGCCTACTCTATCTTCAGCCCACATTGCTGATTGGTGTTTTTATTATAGAAAGGAAGTGGAGCAATTCTGAACACTGTAAAAACAAAAGCCAACCCAGCCATGAAGACCGTCTACAAGTTCGTAAGTACAGGTGTTAGTCTCAGGATCCAGGCAGATCAGTTCCTTAGCATGACCAGACTCTTAAATACACCCAGTCCCCTATTATAGAGCAACTTGGGAGCTGCTGTGCTATTTCCTAATGACATTAATGCTCTGATAATTATTTAGCATTGTTTTTCTTATGACTAGGTCAGTGATCTTTCTAATTTAAAGTATGGCTGGTCACAGTCTCTGCAATAGAGAAATGGGAGGCTACTAGTTTTAGCTTTTAAATTAAAATTTAAAATTTAAATTTCTCTTGAGCTGTCCCCATAAGGCCCCCCAGCCTGGCTCTGCTCTTCCTGAGATAAAATTTTAAAATTCAGACTGCTCCATGTATCCCTGAGACCCAGAGGCATGGTCTATCAAGTGTCCTAACATACCTTTCCTATTTGTGTCCTCATTATTATGTCAAAATGAAGCAGCTCCTTTGCAGGTTACTGAAGAGTGTGGCAGGAATACCCCCTAATTTTTGTCCCAGTTCTTCATCATCTCTCTCATCACTGCCCTATAGGAAATGCATTATTTGTGAGACTCGTGCCCACAGCAGAATGAAAATAGGAGAACCCATCAGTTCCTGGTGCTCCATCTTTTACAAGCCTCAAGTATTTTTTCTTGTGATTTCTCTTGCTTGCTAATTTGACCCTGAGCCACTAAAATGGGGTGGTTTTGAGTTAGTTTTGTTTTTAATTATGGTAGTCCTTTCTGTGCTTAAATTGTAGCTCTTATAACAGGGTAGGTGGCTGTCGACACTACCAAACGGGTCTAAAATGGCATAAAGTAAAAGCAAGTGGTGTCCACAGAAATGAGACCTAGGCAATGGCATCATGGAAACCCAGTAGTGTGTCTGTATGGCCATTCAGCCTGGGCAGAAAATTGGCCCTGAGGCCCTACCATAGTGGAATAGAATGGATATTTTGATTCTTAAGCAGCCAGTGAAGCTGCCCTTCTACTCTTACTGGTAGATGTTACCAAGATGCTGAGACAAATAATTAGAGAGCGCCCAAGAAGGGCTTGAGAAGGGGGGGGAGGAATCTGTGCCATCAAAATGTAGAAAATACAATCACTGCAACCCCTTTAGGGGACTTTTTTTCTTAACCTTTTACTATTGTATTTGTTTTCATAGCCATTATGTTTTCGACTTGATGATCCCATTTTTCCTTCCTTTTTCTAGTAATCAGAGAAGGTGATTCGCGATGGACTGAAATCAAGCATAGTCCCTGCTGGAAACAGAAAGGGAATCTTAACTTAAATTAATTTTTCATGCAGGCAAAAGATCATGCAAAAATGGGAATAAAAGAGGTGAAAAACCGCTTGAAGCAAAAGGTACTTGAAGTTCTTATTCAAAATGTATAAGCACCGTGTATGAAATGCGTGGCCACAAAAAAGTAGGATGTGATCAATAGAGGGCTGTTTGATACAGTGTTGTTAGCACACTTCAAAATGCATTACCAGCTGTCCGGGAGTTTTCACACTGTTATAAATATTCACAGACAAAAAACTGTCTTCAAATAACATTAAGACTCTGGCGTAAACCCACAAAGGCGAGCAAGTTCAGCATTACCACTATTGGTCTGTCCCCTCCCTGCCCCACCAGGCCTGGAGTTCACAGATACCCTTAGAAATTAGCTCAGACACATCCCAGCACCACTCCCTTCCTCCAGCTGCCCTCTGCCTCTATGCTTGTCATAATCCAAACCAAGAAATCCCTAGGGAAGAACCGCCCTGGACCCATGGTGCACATGGCCACCGTGCAGACACATGCAAAGGGGAGCTGGAGGAGGGTGCTGCAGACTCTCCCATCATGGTGGAAATGAGAGAGGAGCCCAGCAGTGTGTTTGAGACTCTGCACAGGGAAACAGTGGCTCTGATTGTCTTCTTGGACCATCATTAAGATTATATGAAGTCACACTGGCCATTCCCAGCACAGATTCTGCCAACCTGAATCTCTAGACATTACGTGAGGCTACTATGACTAGGAGAGGATTTTCACATGATTGCAACGTAATTATTATTGCCACCCTTTGTTAAGTACTTGTTAAGGATGGCCCAGGCCAGGAGCTCTCGCATTTAATCCTTAGAACAACCCTGTGTGGTATTATCCCGTTTCATGAGCAAAGAGATTGTGGTTCAGAGGTGAAGTCATTTGCCCAAGGCCACACTGTGGAAGCCTAGCAGAAATGGGATTGGATTCCAAATTCATCGGCTCCCAGCTTCTGTGCACTTGCTATAGTGTGCTTCACACTACCTTCCTAAAACAAGTGTTTGGTTTTCCAAATGATAGCTGGGGTTACTTACTTCATTATCTCTAAGTCCCAAATGTATCACTCTTAACAAGGGCCTTTGTCTGTCTTGGCAGTTTTTTTAAAAAATTGAAAGCAGTTTCAATTTTATGAAGTCAGAAAGGACCTCTAATTAACTTGAAATAGTCGAAGGAATTGATTCTCTTCTTTTAATTGGAAAATAATTTGCTCCAACTAAGCATTTAAATTATTAGTTTCAGCTGACAATGAATTCTTAACAGCTGAGATTCACCTCCTGCAATACAAGCCCTGTACTGTGAACCCAGATAGCCTTTGACTAGCCTGCCAGGGGCTGGCAGGTAGGATTCTTCACCTGGATGGTGTTTGAGTCACTAAATATACCTCTTCATCTCCTATCCCAGTGGCATGCATCCAAGTGGCAGAGAGGGGGCTTCTCCTCTTCTGTGTCTTCTGTGTCTCTTCAGGGGAGAAATATCACCTGAAGTAAGCAAAGACAGGGGTCCCTCCTCAAACCCCACACAGATGTGGCGCATGATTCCCACTTCCTCTCTGCAGACCATGAAGCTAGAGGCATCACCTTACCTTCCTACTAGAGTGTGCAGGCATCTGGCCTCCAGAAAACCCCCTTTCTATGAAAGGTAGCCTTTCTGGAAAAAAAAAAAAAAAAAAACAGTAAAGCCCAGTTTTTTTAATGTGTTTGTTCAAAGTTCATTTAAACAATCTAGATTACGTTCTTTCCATGCCACCTCCCATTCTGTTCCTTGATGGTGTCTAAACTGATTTTCCCCTCCCCTTCTCTTCCCCCTGCCAGTCTTTTCAAGAATAGCTTCAGGAGATAATGTTCTATAGAGAGTGTCAGTGTATTTCAGGTGACACAAGCGGTGAAGGCATTTTATAGAAATGTGGCTTGTCACCATTGGACTGTTGACAGATCTATTAGTGCACCCTTTTCAATTTTCACTTTTCCCCCCTTTGGTCGTACAGATTTCCACAGACTTGATATTTTGCAGTTGTTCTTGGAAGAGCTGTTTTGTAATTGAAACTCTAGCATTGTTCAGTACATGCAGGCCCCGGGTCTCCAGCGCTCTCCAACTCCCTTTCTTGAGCTAATTTAGAATTTGGCTTCGCCTGACCTCTCTCACTGCAGTGGAAAATATTTCCTTGACTTTTTTCTTCCCCTCCCTTCCACCCTCTCCCCTTTACACAGAACCTATCTATGTGGCTCCCCAGAAGCATCTAATACAGACATCTCAAGTTTGGTTTCTGCTCTGAAATTGAGGCAGTTCCCAACAAAGATTCAATTTTCAAATGTACTGGGTTGCCACCTCACCTCCTCTAACTCTGCATAGCAATGGTGACCTCGCAGATATAATCAAGAACCTAGTCTTGCCCTCTTTGCTCTTGCCTTGGGTTTGAATTGCAAATAGAAAATGTGGGGCTGACCTGTGGAGAGGTCATCACGGTGTGTGGAGGGTCCATCTCTAATGTGACTGAGCAGGGCCCCTTCTCCGTCCCTTGTTCATTTGTGCTGCAGATTTTCAAAGCATCTGAAAGAGGAGCTTTCAGGATATCTGTGACCATTGGCAAATAATTGTTCATAGATCCTATAGCATGGCTTTATTCCACACCTGCTCTGCTTCTGCCCAGCAACAAAAAAAGAAAGATGGAGAACATATTTCTCTGGATAAATGGAGCAAGGTGGTCAAGTTCTGCTCCAGTTTGGCCTCCTTTGAAATCTGACTTGCTCAAAATTAGGAAGAAGAAATGGCAAGGATGCGATGTAGCTGTCACTTCCTAGGGGAGAACATGGTGCCTCCATGGAGAGTGTGGCCCTGCCAAACCCGCTCTGCAGAAGAATGTCAACAAATTGCCTTCTGCTGCGGCACCGAGCCATGCTGGCATGAGGAGACCCTGTTTTAAGTGATAGCCACATAACCTTCCCTCACCTGCAGGGAACATTCAAATACATAAGGATGTCTTTCTGTGCCTACTGAGGAATCCCTAAAATTTTTATCTTTTTTCTTTAGTATCCGAATATGTAACCAAATGGGCCCATTTCACAGCCCTTTGTATAGTTTCTAAATCCCTGATCTTTTAAAGACAAGTCAAGCTTGTTTAGAGTCTCCGTGATTGAAAGGAGCAAATTCACAGTTGGCTTGAATTTCTGGCCAAACATTTCTGAGCGCAGTGAAGGGAGTGAGCCAGCACATGAGGGGCAAGGAGAGCCAGGTAGACTCTCATAGCACAGACATTTTCACACCTTATCATACGACTGTCAGCTCCCTGTCTCCAGACACATTAAAATACGCTGCAGCCTCAATCACACAGACTCCAACTTTGGCTACTAGTTTGATATCAATATTCATATTTTAATTTACATTTGGTGTGGTGGGAGGTAGGCTGGGAAAAGGAGGACGCAGCATGAATCTCAAAGTAGAGAAGGTAGCACTCCCATCAGCAAACTAAGTCAGACACAATACTGCTGCAGCCTCACACCTAGGGTGCCTTTAAACTCCTCCAGACAGAAATGTGGCATTTGAGCTTCTGAGGCAGAAAAGCCAGTTCAAAGCTGGAACATTAACTGTGTGGCCTTGGGTGAGTTACTAGACCTCTCTGAACCTAGTTTTCCTCATCCATAAACTAGGGGAAATACCAATTTTTGTTGGGTTGTCAAAAGGATTAGAAGAGATAATGTGCTAAAACAGCAGCACTTAGTAGCCCCTCCACAGATGAGAGTAGTGATTCTGAGTGTTTTCTTATATCTCACATCCTGATAAATAGCTTCATGTTGCTTATGCCACCATTAGAGCAAGGTGTCTAGAACAGCTCTGAGGGAGCCCTCCCTTGGTTATGACCTTCCCAACCTTGCAAACCTCCCACCTCATTGCCCAACAGGGAGAAGGACGCATCAGCCATTCCATATGAAGGCTCTGCTCTCCACCTTCTATCCCTCCTGTCCACCTCAGCTCCTCCAAGTCCACACAGACCCCTGCTGTCCTTGTAGATCCTGAGAGTCTGAGTTCCTGCCTCCCTGACTGCTCATGGAGGTCCCAGGACATCTCAGACCCCTTTTTGCCTATCTTCTCTGAAAAGGTGGAGGTTAGCTCTGACGGACTTTTTATCGCACAAAACGCTTAGGGAAGATAATAGGAATAGAATTATATTCCGCCTCTTTCATCACTACTGAGGGATGAGGTGTGGTAGAGCCCCCGTGCTCAGAGCCTCAGGGCTCCTGAGAGAGATTTGCCACCCTGCAGTGGCCTCTGATCTGCAGCTCTGTCTAGTGTCTTCCTTCTGTGTGACCCTTCAGGAAGGAATAGGCTTACCCTTCCCATCAGCCTCTTGCTTTTGCTTTTTAAAAATGACATTTAGAAGGTCAGTTTTTCCCTGTTTGCAAACAAAATACATGTTTATTGAAGAAAATTCAACAAATCAGAGAAGCAAAAAAACAAATGATCTCATTTCATAGCCTACATTTTCACTTGGTATATCCTGAGCATATCCCAGGCCACTATATATTTCTTCCATTTGTCATTGTTTTAAAGGGCTCCAAAAATTTTATCTGATGGGCACCTAAGTTCCAATTTTTTAGGCAAATATTCTCATAAGACTGTGCAGCAATTTTTATTCTTTAGTTAGGATAAGTGTCTAAAAATGAAATTGGTGGGCCAAAGGACATGTGCATCTTTTAGGTCTTTTGTATAAATTGCCAGTTTGCATTCCCACCAGAAGGGGATGAGAACCTACTGCCCAGGTCCTCTGCGGCAGCCAGTGAGTTCTTAGACTGCAGCTTCCTCGGTCATGGGTGGACACTGCTGCTGCCCGGGCCTCCACTCTGTGCAGATCTTCTGCTGGTAGGTGCAGCAGAGGCTGCACACTGTTCCTGTTTTTTTCTTGACACGGCTCCTCCTGCTCTGCTCCCTGTGGCATCGCAGGAGGAAGCAGTTGTCCTTAGGTAGAGGAAGTAGTTGTCCTTAGGTGGAGGAAGCAGTTGTCCTTAGGTGGAGGAAACAGTGACAAAGTGAAAAAAATCAGTGAGCCACAAACTTCATAAGAAATGAAATTCACAAGAAATTTTATGGCTCTGAATCTTCCAAGTAAAATGAATGTACAGCACTGCTTTTTCCCAGGCACATTTGTATATTGCACACATTTGCCTTCCAAATGTTCAGCTAAACTTTATAAAGATTTACTACAGAGTGAGTGCTAGATTTAAGAGAATCCAGGATAGAGAACCCAAACCCTAAGAACTCACCGTCTGTGGGGAATCACAGGTAGCGTAGGGTGTGGTAGATTATGATCAGTCTAGAGCTGGGGTGTAGCTTGGTCATTGAGTACTTGCCTAGCATGTGAGAAGAACAGGTTTTGATCCCTGGCACTGACAGAAAAAAATAATAATAATCTAACAAGAAGGGTTGCCAAGGAGAGAGAGGTCACTCCTGATGAGGTGGTAAGTCCTCCATCAGTTCAAGAGCCATTATCATGTATGCTATTTTCATGGGTCATTGTGGCATAATTGCCAGGATTGATAGTTCTAGGTTCCTCTGCTTCCTAGCAGTGTGGCCTTGGATAAGTTATTCTCTCTGAGCCCTACTTCCTTACCTATGAAAAAAGTATACTCCTGTTTACCTTGTGATTATCATAGGGACTATGTGAAAACAAAGGTCAAGGGTCCAGAAAAGTGCCCACCAGGGCAGGTGTTCTCCAGGGAAGCTTTCTGTCCTTTGTAGGAGGAAGTGTCTAATGTTCAATTTTCATAATGCTTAGACATTTTTCAAATCCTCCTCATATCTCATCTAATTTAACCCATCACCCAGTAGCTTGGAAATTTGCCAAACAGGTTATAGTCTCCTCATTGTAAAAACAAAGAAATAGTTGTGGAGAGGTTGAGTAAATTGGAAAGATTAGATGATTGATGGTAAAAACAAAGCTAGGAGACACTTTTCCAAAAACAACCACATGCATTTTCTTTTTTAAAACACCTATTATCTTGTAGTTTCTTAATTATTTTCTTACCATGCTACCTTGCAGCTCCATTTATTTCATGCTCGCACATGAAATGGTTACTGTTTGGCTTGTTCAACCTCTCGTGTTTATTTTCTGGGTATCCCCACCTGGATCCAAAATGCCCCTTTGGCCCTCTGTTGCTTTCTGGCACAGGAGGAGCCCCTCCCCTTTTTTGTTCCACTTGACCTAAGTGCCTTGGAGCAGCCCCTTTCCGAACAAGGCAGTCAGCAGGCCCTTTCATCATTGAGCCTTAGCCTGGCTGAGACTGACTGATCTGACATGGGCCAACTGATCCAAGGCCTCTCTGTAAAGTCAAGAGGTCACTACCTCCCTGTGTTGTTTACCAAGAAGTAGACTCCTCAGACTGGCTTCTTGGGAAAGGAGGCCAACGGATAGGCACCTAAAGAGCAAATTAATATGGTATGGGAGGGGCATCTGTGCAATTTCTACAGTTCATTGAGTAGCTAATAATGGTCAAGGCACTTATCTGGTCTCACCTGTCTTCTTTAATTCTCATAACTACCATAGCCTCATTTTACAGATGAAGAAACTGAAGCTCAGAGATGTTATATGTTTCCTCCTTAATACAGGATTATTCAATAAGCAACCACTTTCCCCCGTGTCCCACTTTCTCTCTACTTAGCTGAGAAGTTAAGAGTGATCGGTTATCTCTCATGTGCAGAATTTAATGAGTTTTAAGAGGGTGTGGTCTGTTGATTAAAATGTGTGTTTTTACAAAGAAAAGAATTGGCAATTATATTTATTATTTAATTCAGGCTATGAGTTGTTTGTACTTGGTTAAAAAAATGATTGTTTACATGTAATTTGTACATTTATTCTCTATCCCATTCCAGTCAAGATCAAAGCAACTTTCTTGACCTGAATACAATATGTGATGCTTATTGCATTGCACTTGTGGACCATATCCATGCTCCAAATAGCCCACGTGCGCCGTCAGCTCTAGCGCTAGCGAAAGCAGCCATTACCTGCCTTTTGCACATTGGGTTTTTCTTTTCCTTCTAATGTGACTTCATTCATCAGAAGCACAAATTAAATGTAAATTTCTGGATTGAAAAATATTTCTTTGTTTCCCTAAATGTTCCCCAGTCAGAGCCCTAAATCAGAATTCACACTCTTTATTCTCTTTTAGAAAGACTGGGTGGGGGTAGAAAGAGGGACACAAGCACATCATATTCACACACAGTAACATCATCAGCAGAGAACACGGAGAAAATGTCCACACTCACAAATAATCAAAGTAATGCAAATTAAAACAACAATGAAGTCTAATTTTTCACCTATTAAATTAGCGATACATTTTTTAAATGATAAGGCTAACAAGGACTGTGAAACCGATAATGCATCCATTGCTGGTAGTTAGTGTAAATTGGAAATTTGGTAGAATGAATAAAAACCCTGAAAAATGTTTATATCTTTTCACCTAGTAATTTTATTTCTAGGTATTTCCATGGAAGAAATAATACAAAAGAAAGAAAAACTACAATATTTATCATGGGTATTTAGAAAGTTAAAAAAAATTAGAAACAAATGTCCAATAGCAGTGGAAAATGGTTTATTAAGTTGTTGCATATCTGCTCAATGAAATATTATGCATCCATTAAAATTGTTATTATAATTGTTATGTAGCACCCATGGTGATGCATATAATATATTGAGACAAAACAGGATATAAAATTAAGCATGAGCTGTGATTGCAAGTAATTTTTAAATGTGTGTAGATACCGTGAATATGTAAAAATGAAAATAGCTGTGTAAGATAGTATGAAAGATGATTTTTTTCACTATTAAGAATTAGTTATCTTTATAATTTAATGCAAATGATTTTAGTTTCTCTAGTCCTTAAAAGTCAAAGGGCCAAGTTAGCCTTCCATTTCCTCCATCTCTCCCAGGAGGATAGGCTTGGAATGTCCCGGAGGGGGTTCCATGGCAGGCCACTTAGCTGTGGGGTATGAGGGAGCCCCCTGACACCAACCCCGGACCATACTCCTCCCCGCAGGACATCTCGGAGAACGGCTGTGCCCCCACCACAGAAGAGCAGCTGCCTAAGACTATGCCGTCCCCACTGGTGGAGGCCAAGGACCCCAAGCTCCGAGAAGACCGGAGGCCCATCACGGTCCACTTTGGGCAGGTAGGTACCTGGTCCTTTTTCAGGGTCTGTTTGATTTTCCAGTTTGGGGGTTTGTTGTTTTGCTCATAGCAGAAGCTGTAGCACATACGGCAGACGGTTCATCATTCCAACTCTCCTTGGCAGAGCAACTCCATGGAGTTTTTCACGTCGTCAAATGTTTATTTGGTGTAAACATGTTTTGAAGGTGAATTTTCAAAAATTTCGGGGAGACAGTCTGGCTCTGGTCATCAACTAGCTCCACTGCTGAATGAAGTCATTAAATGCGGCTGCTGCCTCCCCCACTCCCAGGCATTGCCTTTAAGATCCCTGTTAGCTAAGCATCTCATTAGAACACTTTAGCATCCCAGGCCCTTCTTTGCACCTTCAAATAAAAGGCAACAAGCGAAGTCTTAAAAAAAAAATCAATTAGGAGTTCTTTATTAATGTACTTCCTGAAAATCAATATCAGGAGTCTTGCTTCTCAGAGTAAACACCCTCACTACAGTTCTAGAGATCCAGTTCTTTACCCAACTATTTTCAACGACTTGAGCATTTGAAAAATTGTCTACTCATTTTTTTCCCCCTTAAGTAACACATTGTACTCTGTATAGAAACTAAAATTGTTTTTTCCATTTCTATCCATGGTCATCTTTTTTTTTTTTATTAGGTTTTTTTTTTTTTTTTAAAGAGAGAGTGAGAGAGGAGAGAGAGTGAGAGAGAATTTTTAATATTTATTTTTTAGTTCTCGGCGGACACAACGTCTTTGTTGGTATGTGGTGCTGAGGATCGAACCCGGGCCGCACACATGCCAGGCGAGCGCACTACCGCTTGAGCCACATCCCCAGCCCCATGGTCATCTTTTTGGTTGAAAAAAATCGTGTGCCCTTCCCTACTTCTCTTGACTCTGGTTAGCATAAGTCTTTTTGTTTGTTTGTGGTTTATGAGAATTGGCTCTGTTAGCAAGATATGGTTATAATAAGAATTTGCAAGATAATTTATTCTTAAATAACCTGACTTTTTTAGCCACTTATTAGATGAGACATGATTAAACTAGTCTTTATGAATTTTACTTTAAATGTGATTGCGGTTTCACCATATGAAGGAACTAGAATCCTACCTTTAAAATATTTTTGATTTTGAAAGATGTTTATCAAGGGCCTACTATATACCCAGCATAGAGCTATTTAAGAAATGAAGGGAACTGATGAAATCGTAGCTGTAGCTGTTATTGTAAGGTGTGAATTGGAATTGGTTGAAACATAAGAATCATTCTTCTCTAATCAATCTGTTCAGATAATACATTCATACATCTTTAACTTGGGGAGATTCACCCTCTTTTCTGATTTTACACTTAAAAGGGATATTCTGAGAATTGAAATGTAGTACATGAAAGAAGCATGAATGGGAGGCACTCGTTTGGTTAATGATTATCTTCAAATTGCACTGGAGTCTGCACCCCAAAGAGCTGCCTCCTCCCCAGGGTCAGACCCTGTTGGAAAGATCCACACCCCAGTTCCCCAGCTGCTGCGCTTGCTGAAAGCACAGCCCCTGGTTGTCGCCAGCATGGCATTCCATAGTCAGCTTCCTGCTTTCCTTTGTCCTCATTCCTGCACACACTAACCTGCCCATGAAAGGAGCCCTTGCTGGAGTTTGGAGCCCATTACAGAGAAAGAGGGGGCGGGGGAGAGGGATTTCATGGTGTTAAACATTCCATTTTCGAAACACACAAAAAAAAGGAGGCCCTATTTGAAATGGAGAAAGACCTTCTTTCCATTTCAGCAAGAAGTAGAGATGCTTTAATGTCATTCCCAGCTAAATGCAGAATAAGAGAGTGTGTGCGTGCACGCGGGTGGGGGATAAACAATTAAAAAAGCCACCCCAAACTCTGTTGAAATAAGAGCTGTCTGTGCCTTCACAGGTCTGCAAACTGGAGAGGATGAAAGTGGCTTTTTTCCCCCCGTTTGTCACTTCCCTCACGTGGCTGCCAGCATTATGCAAGTGTACAGGAAGGCAGGATTTTTTTTAATGCATGCATGTGGATTAGGGTCAAGCCCCTAGGATCAGCCATGCAGCCGGCTCTTCCTTCCAGCTGCAGCCGCAGCGCCTACCCACAGCCGCGAGATGCCTTAATTGAGACGTGCTGTCAAAGTGACAAACACATTTGCATACAGTCTACACTCTATTTATTTTCTCTGGAAAGGTCTACAGTCTGCTGTTGGTTGAACATTCTTAATCAGTCCGCTGTAAGTGAACTGCCAGCTAGCTCACTTGTGCCGGCCCCTCTTCATTAGGTGACAGATTAGCTGTGGGGGGATGGGCCAGCGAAACTGCAGACCCCTTTCTTTTAACTCTTTCCAGCTTTGCCCCACAATAGGTTGTCCTTGAGTCCTTCCCCAACTGCCTGGTTTGATGGGCCATTGGCCACAGCAGGTAGAGCCCCTACTACTGGCAGACATGAGTTTTGTGGACTTCAGATTCTTCCAAAAGAACAGGCCTTTGAATTCCAGTTCAAAATTTTTTGCCACACTCTCCTACCATCTGTACTATTTTTTGGTGACTTGATGGTTTTCTTTAAATAGACTCAAACCAGATATCCATACCAACTTTCACCACGACTTGAGCAGTTGGTTAAATCATAGGTTTAACATACTGGTCTAGTTTTTTTTCTGGGCATATAAAAAAAAAATTTAAATGTTCATCAGGGATCACCAAAGCCAGTCATATAGGCCCAGTGCTATAGATTGTCCTTTTGGAAAAACAACAGACCTGCTCCCCACCATATTTTCTGTCACTTCCACCACAGCCCTTTGAAGGAATTTTTAACCCCATTTTATGGACCCAGAACTGGAACTCAGAGACATTAATGGATTTGCCCAGGCCCACAACACCAGCATGGAAACCCAGGAGAGTCTAGCTCATGCCAGCTCCCTCACCCAGCAAGGACTTCATCTGGTCAATATGTCTCTTAAAGCTGATATGTCCCAGCAAGATAACTCATCATGGCAGTCATGCTCACTAACCTGAGAAAAATTCTTCCCTAGGTTTTCATTTTTGTGGATTTCATTCTTTAAGAACACTCAGCTGGCAGACTGTTGATGGTTGCCTTAATCTCTACCTTGCAAAGCTGGTGCCTGCACAGCCTGCCAAGGGAGCTCCATGGAAACATCCCTCAGGGTGACAGGGGGTCCAACAGAGGCTGTTTGCAGAGGGCTCTGCAGCAGGGGGCTGGTGAGAGAGGAATTTAGCAGTAGGGCAAGACTGGCCACTGCCAGAGAGGGAAGGTGCTCTCTTGCTTTCTACCTCAGTTTTTCCTTCAAGGCTGAGACCTTCCCTCTTTTATGCATCCATTCATCCATATGCTGTGTATAAGACAAATAAGTCTTCAGTCTCCACCCTTGTAGGTCATAAGGATGGTGACAGACCAGCAGATGGACAGTCTCAACCTCAGTGCTAAGATGAGAGATGAGTCCAGAATGCCGTCAGGGCCTCTCAGACGCAACCTCTTATCCCCCAGAACTACTCTACATAGTCCCTCATTGGATCCTATGTTAAAGGATATTTTGTCAACATACCAAACTCAGTAGCAATTCATTTGTTTGCTAAAGCAGACACGTGTTATCCACTCGGAGCTTGTGATGAACAAAATAGATGCGTTTTTATTTGCCTCTGCATCTTGATCATGTATGGTTTCTTCAAAGGTTCAAAAGTGGCTCCAGAATGCCTGTTCCAACCTTGGAAAATGCTTAGTTTAGAGAGGCTTAAAGGAACTATTTTTCCCCTTTCTCAAGTTTAGAATCAGTTAAGAAATACCATCCAGCAGACAGGAGACAGTCAAATGAGATTAAAATGACAGCTTCCCCCTACCACCACCACCCTCGTACTAGGAATTGGACCCAACAGTGCTCTAAGCACACTCACAGCCCTTTTTATTTTTTTAAAACTGGTTCTTGCTAAATTTCTGAGGCTTGCCTCAAATTTCTGATCCTCCTGCCTCAGCCTTACAAATCACCAGCTTTTTAAATTAAGACTAAAGGAATATTGCATTAGACCTGAGGCCAAACGATTACTAAAATGTTGCCTCAGAATTTAAAAGACTCTTATGCCACGCAAGGTAAGTAGACAATGGCTCTTCAAAGGGAGGAGCTACAGGTGCAGGGGGAGCTGGAAGAAATGACAGAGCATGCTTAGTTCCTTCCCAGACCCCAGGAGGGGGTCTTCTCCCAGGCAGGGGTAGGGCAGAGACAGGCTAAGGGTGCCCTCTGCTTTTGTCTCCTGGGATGGGGAATGGAAATTCCCTCCTTTCTGTGACCATAGAAGGGGTGAGGAAGCAGTGTCCTATACAAGGGCTGAGTACCCCATAGCTAGAACATCTTGCCCTGACCCCCTTCTCTTGAGAGGAGTCAATGGAGGCAGCACCCCATGGAAACTGCTGTGTACCTCCATTTAATCAGATGGCCAGGCCACTAGGTGCTTTTACATCTGTGCTCGTTGAGTAACGCCTTAAGTAAGAAAAATAAGAAAGCCTTGTACAAATGAGGAAACCAGTTCAGCTCGAACAGTGCTTGCTGGAAAAAGTAGCTCACTCCTGCCCCAGCAGCACCCCTGCTTCTGCCACATACAGCCCTCCCTCCTGGATATGGCACTGGACTAACACTGCAGTCCAGTGATGCTGGATTCTGGCCCTAATGGTGCTGCCAAGGCTGTGGGCAGGGCCAGGCCAGGCCTTCTCGGGGGCCTTCTAAGGCTAGGCAGGTGGGAGAATGAGGCTCACCTGAGAACTTAATGCAAAGTACTCTCAGGGCCCCCTTCCTAATGTTTCCCCAGCTGACTGATCTGCAGACTACTTACCTGCTTCCCAGGCCATCAGGTTTGTGTGTTGAAAGATGCATCTGTTGTTCTCCCATCTGAGCAGAGATTTAGGAACTTCTCTTATGTAAAGCTTAAAAATATGAGTAAACCAGAGTCCCCATCAAGCACCACTGTGGCTTCTGGAAAGCTGTAACAGAGAAGTTGGGACACCACCTTAGGCCCAGCTCTTAGAATATAATTGTCTGCCTGTCTGTGTTTGGAGCGTTTGGGCTTTGCAGTGAGTGGTGAGCCAGTCCTTCAGTTCCAGTCTCCTGCTAGGCTGGAGACACTGCCCAGCCAGGAAATGCCTTCTCAGCACCCTTGACTGAGAAACTCCTTCTGCCCCACTGAGATTGGAAGTCACACACAATTCCCTACAATTCAACTATTGATCCCAGACATCTCCAGGAGGTCACCCATGTTCTCCAGAAGACTCCAGTCCAGCCGCCCGTGTGCTGTGTGCTCCATCTCCTCCATCTCTCCCTTAGTGAGTTATGCTGCTGTCCATCCAGATCTCGGTACCACACACTACTGCCATAACCTCCCCTCTACCTCCTGACACTGCCCTGTCCCCTCCTCTCCATCAATTCTGCCACAGTCTTGGTGCAGATAGTATAATCATTTGCTCCAATCGCACTGGCATCACCACTGCAGTCATCACATAGCCTTACAGAAGGCTACCTAAATAAAGCATGCACAGGGGCCCATGTCAGCCCTTGCTCCTAGCCTCCCCTAAAGACTCCCCTTGGCATGGCCCATGAGGCCCTTCACCATCTGTCTGGTCAAACCCAGAGCAGATCCCTTTTGTAAACCCTTCCAGTCCATTTCTTGAATGTTCATCTCTTCCCTGAAAAGGTGAGTCTCTCAGAGGTCCAGTGCCTTCTGCAGGGCCTGGCATGGAACTGGCAACCAGTAAATATCCTGGGATTTGTTATTGCTACAGATGTTTAATTAGGTCATGATTGATTATTGTTTAAGTATTGCTGTGTCCAGTAAGTTATTTGATTTCATTTCAGTTGCTATGCTTATAATTATCTGTTCATTTGAGAAAGAAAAATGAATATTCCATTAGTGGTCAAAAACTAATTCCAAATTCACTTTCCATAAATAAGGATTAGTTTCTAAGTAGAAATAGCTTTGTATTGTAGCAACTTAGATCCTGTCTCATTTTATTTTGTGTATCTTTATGAGATTCTAAGGTCTGTCTAGATGTCCCGAGAAAGGAAGTGGGGAGGAACAAGGTAGAGGACCACCTTGAGCCCTGTACGAGTAGTCGCTGTGCAGGAGATAGGGAGGGGAGTGAGAGAAGGGAGAGGCTCTTTAGCCCTTCAATTACATAGAATAAAGCAACTGCATAAATCAGACATAAAGATTTTATCCATAAAAGAGACTAAGATAGATACATAACCAAATGCAATGCTTGGACCTAACTAGATGAAAGAGTATATTTTCTTTTTACTTTTTTTTTTAGTTGTTTGTAGACATTTATTTTATTTATTTATTTTTATGTGGTGCTGATGGCCCAGTGCCTTACATGCTAGGCAGACACTTTGCCACTGAGCCACAACCCCAGCCCTGGACCTGGAAGGATATATTTTATTTTTACTTTAAAGACATTCTTGGGAAAGATGGGAAATTTAAAGATAGACTGGGATACTAGATGATGTTAGTAGCATGGTTTTGTATGTATTCCTTATCGTTGTCCCTAGGAGATACATGCTGAAGTATATAGGGGTGAGATGGCATGATGCCAGAAACTTACTTTCAAATGGTATGGCTAAGAAGTTACACACACGCATGCACACACACAGAGTATCCATTCAGAGACAGAAGGAGAAAAAAAATAAATACAGCCTCTCACCCCCGCCCCCAAACTTAACTGCTAAAAGGTGAATACCCGTCGGTTGGTAAAGGTAGAGTGCATGAAGCACAGATTTTGGAAGCTGGCAGCTCTGAGCTTAAATTACAGCTCTGTCACTGACTAGCTGGTGACCTTTAGTAGGTCACTTAACCTCAGTGAAACTCAGTTTCCTCATCTTTAGACTGGGGTGATAATGTCTGAGTCATAGGTTGTTACCATGATTAAATGAAATTTGGCTTATAAGTATCTCCCTCAGTGCTGGCACCTAGGCCCAGTGGGCAAGAGCAGAGTTGGTTACCTTCCAGCCAGCCCTGTCTTCTTAGGGCTTTGTCTTCTTCTCAGGTCTTGAAACATGCCCTCCTGCCCATGCACTTATAACTGACCTGTGTCCCTGTCGCTCTCAGTAGGAAAATAAAGCTTAAGCCCAGAGGAAGCTGTCACTGAGCAGAGGGGAAGGTCCTGGTGGCTTCTCTGGGAGCTGGCACTGGAGAGAACAGATGATGCTGCCTGACTCTGGCTTGGACTTGAGAGCAAAGGAGCAGGGGGCAGGCCAGTGAATCCAGCTGGGAGCAGGCTGGCAAGCGTCAAAGTCATTTTTCTCATTGGGACTCACCAGCCACATTCTTAGATCCTGGATGCAAAGCTCCCTATACACCATTCTTTCCAACCTGTCACTTCCAAAGTGTGTTTCCCCTCTCCATTGCCCTTTTTTTCTGCTCTTTTCAACCAATCTTTGTGCAAGAAAGCAGAGCACTGTGTTGGTCTCCCCACCACGTTCTCTCCAGTTCCTCTGGCTCCAGTCCAGCCTTTGTGCCAGCTGTAGGGTGACTGTGACAGGGCCCTGCCTTCTGTTCTGGTAGGATTGCTGTCCACAGTTGTTTCAACTCACTCACTGCCATTACCAAAAGCAGCATTGCCCCCAGATGGCAGCAGGTCTCTTTTTAGGGTAATAGGCTAGACCTGTCTTCGCACATGCACTCAACCTTTTATAGTCCAGGCTAACCCAGAGACAGACTTCCAAAAGGCTTAGCAAGGCTGCAGTTTGCTCCTCTGGAAAGACGCATTTCATTTCAGGAGGGAAAACTTGCCAATAAACAGAGAAATCAAGATTCTGAAAATCTGTAAGGCTGAGTTGAAAATTGAGGAGATTTCTGAATGAGCATTCAGTATTGCCTTCCCAGGTTGCATTCCCCTCATTGCAGGGAACCGGAGAGGCCAAGCTGCCCAGCAGTGTGGGTAAAGCTCCTAGTATGCCCTGGAAGAACTGAGAAACATCTGTAGCCAGTGAAGAGCCAGCTTAAAAATAGCAGCTTTCTTTCTAAGCCATATCACCTTCATTTCAGCACAAATGAAGGATAGCTACAGAAGGACTGGGGCCAAGGTCAGTCTCCCTCCCAGACCACCCCGCCTGGGACCTGAGCACATGTGAGTCTGTGTGTGAGCATGTCTCCACACAGCTGCAGGAGGGATGTGAGGCCAAGTTACTCACCCTTGGCCAGGCACACGCCCTAGAGAAACAGTGGCCCATTCCAGTAGGTTGACCCATGTAATCTGCTCAGCTCCCCTTTGGGGATCTCAGAGAAAAGGTCAGGCTCAGAGAAGATGGGGACTTAGCCAAGGGTCTGCAGCTCAAAAGCCATTGTCAGGAATGAAAGCCATATTGTTGATTCTAATACTTGGGTTCTTCACCAACTCTGCTGAGAATGTGACAGTTCTGGGTTTGTAGTGTCCGAGCCACTACAGTGATCTGAGCAGGTGGCCCAGGATCCCAGGATGTTGGAGCATAAGTAAGGCTTTGTCCCTGGCTTCCTTAGCCTCTCAGGCCCTCCTTAATGCTTCTGACCTCATTTAGCACTAATACAAGTAAGCAGGTGTCCTGCACCTGAAGAAGTGTTGCCTGTATATCAAACCGCTGGTCCCAAAGGCATGCTGGTGCTTTCCTGATATGCATGAGGGAATAGAACACAGGATAAAAACCAAACATGTATAGAAGTTTGTATTGGTGATGCCAGGGGCAAGGGCCTATGCTGGGAGTCTACACTAATTAGGGTACCTGGAGTTGCAAGAGACATAAAACCCAAAAGAGAAACTGTTGGCTTATATTAGCTTCAGGTGCTTGATCCAGGTATCAACTCATGTCAGGCTCATGTATTTTTGCCATATTTTTTGACTTTGCCTCTTCTACTAGGGCCACTCTGCAGGCCTTCTCCTAATGATGGAGCAAGTACTATAGCTGCAGACCACACTTTTCTAGGGCAAGACCAACAGGAAAGTGAGTGTCACTTCCTAGAAGCTTTCTCACTGCTGATAAGTGAAGACATGGTCTTTGCTTATTAATCCAGCTGTGCTCCTGTGCCTGTCTTAACAGTGTTTGTGGCCAAGGACTCTTGTGTGCTGTGGGTGAAATCCTGCCTGAAGCACAGGCCTAAGAGACAAAGAAGAGGTAGTTCCTGGGAAGAAAATCAGATGGCTGCTATCCAGATAAGGGACAACAGATCAAAATAATAATATGCACAGAGACCAAACTGAAAAATTTGTCCTAGCCTCTTGTGGTATTGTCTGATGACAGAGAAAGGTTCAGACCCAGAGCTGTGGAGATCCTGAAGTCTAGAGAGCATGGAGGGCTAAGTCAAGCTCAGATGTCAACCATCGTACCACATAGAGAGGGAACAGAAGAGAGATGGCAGATCAGTGCATGGTAGGCCAGGGATATAGGAGCAGGTGACCCAGCTTAAAGGGACAAGCACAGCCATTCATGGCTACCTGTTTCTGAGGAATGGAGAGCAGCAAGGAACCTTTGTCAATTGCTCAGCAAACAATCACTGATGGCTATTATGTGCTGCATGTGTGAAAACAGGGATGAGGATTACCTGAACCTAGGGAGGCCACAGAGCCGTAGCCATTGTTCAACTTAATCCATCTGGTAGTTTTGAAAAGCCCAGATTTGTGCTGATGTGATGGGGCCCTGAGGCATCTCCAAGTCTCCTTTTTGCCCTTTTTATTTGCTTTAAACTCCAACGAGTTTTTTCTTTAGGGTGGGGACTGCCAGCATCCTCAGGAGATGCCATCACCTCTGCACTGGATGTAGCAGTGTTTGATCACACTCTTAGTCAGAGGGCTCACTTTACTAGGGTGGGTGGGAGCCACTTCTTCAGGCTGTGTCTCAGATACATGGGGAAGTTTCCAACACCTGAGTGACTAAACACAGTGGTCACTCTCAGATGGGGTGGCAATTGACTTCCTGTTAAGTCCCAGATTCCCTATCCTGGCCCAGGCAGTCCTCACTTGCTTTATCCATTGGTTACAATGGGAAATTCTCACTTTTAAAGCTGTTCCTTAAGCCAAAGATGTGGTCTCCAAAAAGGTCCACCCAAAATAATACACAAGAGAATGGAAATTGGGTTGGTGGAGCATGGCTTGGCTGACTGATGTACAAAGGCCAGTCCAGCTGAGCTTTGTACCCAGGAGCTGCATTTTGTCCTTCCTTCCCATGGATGGTGCTCTTCCCATGTTCTGTCCTGCCTCTGACTCTGCACTCTGGGGAGTGTAGTGCTCTGTCTGTGGTTTCTAGTGCCATTTTTGTTCTGGCATCTCCAGTGTCCACTTCTTACCCATTCGTGCTTCATGAACTTCAGCTACTGGTGGCTTATTCTGCCCTTGGTCTTCCTAGGCATTCTTCTGTCCATTTGCACCAAGAAGTCAGCCCTCTGCACTCCTATATCCCTCAGATTTTGCATCTCCTCCACTGCTCTGTGAGGCACCAGCATGTCAGAAAAGACTATCAAGAATTGAGATAGGTCCATCAGCTCTCGGAGTGTGAGTCCCCTTCAGGATTCCCTCCCTAGTTGCTAGTTGGCCTGTATCATTAGAACATAACCAGCCTTGAGAACCCACCCTGACCATAGCTGGATCTTCTGGATTGGAGGCCCCTGTCATCCTCCACTTCTGGGCAGTTCCTGCTCACCTCCAATACTCTGTGAAGTGCCCACCCCCCACAGAGACCTTCCTTTCCTCTAGCCTCTGACACTTGTATTCATTCACTTACCAACTCTTTATGGACATCTGCTCAAGGCCAGACCCCACATGGGGCACAGGGAGGACCCCAGGATGAATCAGCTCCTACCATCTCTACTGCCAGGAGTGTCCTTCCTCTTCTGTTCCACCAGTCCTCCAAGACCCTGTCCCACCACCCCTGCCCCATCAGTCCTCCCTGCCTTTTCCAAGCCTCGTGCTTCCTTGCTGCTCTGAGCTAGAACCGTCCCTGCTGGCTGCTTTCAGGTAGTGCACTTACATTCAGTTCCCAGTTGGGGACAGTGTTGGGTTCATGTCTGTATCCTTGGCACCTTACAGATCCTGGCACAGACAAGCTGCCCAGTGAGAGTTTGGGGAGTGACAGAGTGGCGAGTGAGTGTGCATGAAAGAGAGCAGATCCAGGATGAGATGAGGGTGGGGTTACTACTCCTTCTGTCCTGGAGTCCTGGTCAGCTCAGCAGGGAAGAATCCAAAAAATGAGGGTGGTGGCTGTTTCTCAGTAACTGTGTTCACTTTAGATTCCCTGAATTCCCAGCCATGTTGAGTGACAGGCCTCCTGAATCCCTGAGTCTGTCCACGTTCAGCAGTGCGACAGCAGAGCCTCTTTGCCAGGGGACCAGCCAGAGCCTAAAAACAGCATTTCTTTAAAGGTCTGTGTTGGAGCTGCTCATATCCAGCTCCCTGCCAGGGAGATATTGAGCCCAGCAGGACAAGAGCAGGAAATCTGACTCAGCGAGACCAGAAGAGGCATTTTCTCAGATTAGAATTTTCTGTGCCAAAGGTGGGGAGTTTATCACAGTAGGGAAGGGGAAATAGAACATAAAATATTGAAAACATATTATATCCCACAAGCAAGATCCTCCAAGAGAGTCAGCTCAGTGTCTGTGGCTGTGCAGGTAGTCCCTGCTCCGTGGCCAAAGGAGTGTGTGCCAGGAGCTGCCTGTCCTATATCCCTCATTAATCCCTACCTAGCCCTGGTGGAGCCAGGCACTGCCTGCAGTCTAGGTAAATTACCAACTGCTGCTGGACCCTTGGAAAGAGATGACCAGGACTAACCAAGAGAATGGAAAGCAAGAAGGGGTCAGTTGGATGGAAGCAGTTTTCATTATGATATGAAGCCAGGCCCCTCCCAAGCATCATCTCACTCTTCTCAACAGCCCTGTAAGTTCAATGCAGCCAGTATCCCCAGAGAGCTGATTCTCAGAGATGTTGGGTAACTTGCCCAAGGTCATAAAGCCGCAAAGCAAGAATTCAAAACCAGGCCTATCCAAAGCAGGAGCCAGGGCTCTCCCCAACCCCTCATCAAATCCTTTTCATCAGTTCCACCTACTTCCTGAGCCATTTGGTTTGGGCCACCAGTGGTTTAGGTCACTTTTGAAATCCAGCAATGTAAATTAGGATGGCTGTGGAGGCCAAGGTCACTTTGTCCCACTTCTCTCTCTCTCCTGTCTGAGACATAGATGTTATCTGGACATGACAGTTTATTTATCCCCAGAAATAATCTAACCCAAACCCAGGTGCCTTAGCACAGGGCTGAGAACAACAGATGCTGCCCTTCTAAAAGCTTACCGTGTGCCTGGCAGGGGTAAGGGCCCAACCCTCATCCCCTGGCTGGTGGAATGGATTCAGATTCAAAGCCCTTCCTTCACCTACCTCACTGTCCTGCTGGCCAGATCCTGGGACAGCTGGCTGGTGACCATAGCTCCCTGGTAGCCAAGGCTGCATGCTAGTCTCCTGAGCAGTTTATCTGAGGTCACGCTGACCATGTCTGTAACTGGCTACCATTTTTGCCTGGTTAGTTTGGTTGACACCCTGCTTAGTTTCATGTCTTCTGGAATTTTGTATTACACTTTGTGTATACTGCCAAACACTTCAAATATAATAAAAGAATGAGTGGAGAATATACAAAAGGTACTTTTCCCAAAGGATGTCAAGTGTATCCCTCTTTCATTGGTGACTAGAAGCCAGGATGGGGTTCTATTCAAGAGGATGGCAAGCAGGGATATTCATTCTGGGACACTGTGGGAAGAGATGGGAGTAGTTGTTTAAACTGGATTCCTGGGATGTTGTTGCCATCAGCCACATGGTTCCGTAGTTATGGACTCATCTTAGCCCCCCTTGGGATGCCCCAGTCCTGAACCCCCTCTGGGTAAATCCCTGTTTTCACATCTGGAGGGATTGACTGTGAATATTTCCAGATGAGCCTTGGCAAGATGAAAGGCCACTGGGATGAAGCAGTCAGTAGAAAGCTGGAGACTGACTTCGTAGATGTGAGGATTTTTCTTTCTGCAGAGACAGAAGTGTTTGCTTGCCCATAACTGTCTACTAAACACCTTCATTGTCCTGACCTTGATAACTAGCAAGAATTCTTCTTCCCTTGCATTCCTCCCAGTAGTTGAGAGAGGTCACTAGTGATGCCATTATATTTCAGGAAAAACTTGTCTGACTAAGGATATTATTTACAGGGGTGGGAATGAGGGCAAGATGGGGAAGATGTTTAGGAGACCAAAAGGACCACACGGTGGGGCAGCTGGCGCCCTCCATAGGAGCTCTTGAAGTTCATCATAAAATGGCACAAGACAAAACACTGTCCATATTTCTCCTCCTCCAGCCAACATGCTCTGCTGAGGCTTGAGATATAGCCCATGGTGAAGGGAGGGTCCTCAGGGCTGTGTAAAGTCAGTAAACACCTCCCTGTGTAGCCCAGGGTGATAGGTTCTGCTGAGGGGGGTGAATCAATGGCCTGCTTCAAGGAAATAGAATGTGGCTCCCTTCATGCTCTCTGTCCTGCATTTTCCCAGGGTTCCTACTGACCACCCACCTTTTTACATCCTCTGGGTCCTATAAGCGCCAAGATCTCCATAACTTGCTTCACCCTCCATCCCAGGTTATGGACACTGTAGCTCCTCCTCCCTAGATTGCCAGCTCTTCACCATGCCGGGTCATTTTGTCCAAGAATTATGTACAGCAGTAAATTATGTACAGCCAAACCAACTTTACAGGCAGCCTCTTAAAACGCAAGCCTGTGCCCATGGTGGTGGAGACCATCCAGTTGTTTAGCTAGTCACTTACGATTTTTTGCAAACCCACGCACACCAAGCATAGGCAGCTTGTTAGGCCTTTCACGCCAAGGATCCCATAAATAAATAGCAGAGAGTGTCTGTCTTGGTGCATCAGGGCTGGAGTATGGAAATAGAAATGCTGTATAAATAATACATATTTACAAAATAAATATATCAATACATTAGAGTGTGCAGCCATAACCAAATCACCTAGTTTAACAATCATGGGAAGCTCCAAGGGTCTGCCAAGTGATTGGCTTCCATCCATCAGTGTGCATCAGCATTAGAAATGACCGCTGAATGGAGGGGGTCCTTCTGTACACTGACCTTGAGGCCTTTGAATTGAGACAAGTGGTGAGATTGCAGGTGGGCACCCTGACACACAGCTTTTCAGCCAATGTGTGACACCTACCGCGGCCGTGTGTTCCTGCAGATGTCTTAAGGTCTGCTGCGAAGCAGAAGGCTGATTAGCACCGAGTTGCAGGATGTGGTAGGTTGCACCTACAGGAAGATGGCTGGCTGGGGAAGACGGATTTTCTAATTATGCAGATTTGCTTTGGCTTGCAAGGGGAGCCAGTGAGTTCACTTCCTGAGTGACTGTTCCCAGAGCCCTATAACTTTCTGCAGTTCACCCTGAAGGTAGGGCTGGGTTTTCAGAAAGGCAGTTTCCCATCTCTGCTTCCCCCTTTGCGCTCTGACCCCCACTGGGCATCTGGCTCCAGCATCTGGAGCTCCAAAGAAGCAGCTGACAGGATGGCCGCTGGAGCAGGCACCCCTCCCCTTGGTTGTGATGGCACAATGCTGGATTTCAGTATTTTAAATGAAAAATATATGCAGTTAGCTGTGCACTGACAATGTCCTTGAGGATTTGACAGTGAGATTTTCCAGCAGTTGGTCTTCGTTAGGATCCTGGCGGTGTTTAATAAGGCAGTCGAACTGCTGGCACCTTGGGTTCCTGTTTGTTCTCTGAGGGCTCAGGGGCTGCTGCGGTAAGCACATCGACCAGAGCTGATCATTACAAGGGCGTACGCCACCATGAATAAAAATGTCACACGTTTTCCCATCTCACAGCGGTACAAAATGTCAGTCCTGTCAAACACACATTGCAGGGAGCTGTGTGCAGTCCGTACAAATTGGAGAGCTGCATATTCCCCCAGCCTTCTGATATTCTTCATTTGAAGCTGAAGAAAAACAGTTGTTAACCTATTAGCTAGGATTTTAAACTCTGCCGAGGCGCTGGATAGTAGACTTTGACACAGATAGAAATGTATTCCAGGGTCCAGGAATTTTAAACCAGGTTCTCCATCCGTTTGTTCTGAGGGAAGAAAAAACAACCACCCCTCTGTCTAGTGAACCTGACTGTCTTTCTTTAACAGACACACTGGGGAAATTTTGGGATATTTCACATCTAAGCTTCCCATCGCTTCAACATTTGCATTCCACTCAAAAAGTCTCTTGCTTTTAGGGATGGCCCTGGGGCTCAGCCTGTACGACTAGGGCACCTCCAGGTTGAGAGTTTTTCCTGATCAGAAGGAAACCAGAAATGTTGCCAGTGTTGGGGACAGTGGCTGGTTTGCCTGGCATTTTTCAGATGCTTGGTGATGACCTGACTAAGAATTTGATGCTGGCTTCCTGCTCTTGAGCAGGTGTTTCTTTGCACTTACTTACTACATGCCAGGCCTTGGGCCAGAGGCCAAGGTCCCTTAGCCTCCTTAGGGGAGAAAGGGCAGCAATGCCCTACTCGTGGGAGCAGGAGGAGAGGGGAGACTTCTCAGGAAAGGGAATGCAGGCTTGACAAGCAGGACTCCATCAGGTGGGCAAGCCAGGGACAGGCTTACAGGACCAGCATGCATTTGTTGAAGGGCAGAGGTATACAGGGGCAGGGCAGCACTTCGCAGAGCTGGAAAGAAGGGGCTATTTATGGAGGGGTGCAGGGATCATTGAGACATGGCCTGGTTTTGAACAGTCTGCTGAGGGAACAGGGATGCAACTAGTTCCCCTGGGCTGCTGGCAACAGGAAGAGCAGTGTAGAGGCCACAGGAACCGCCTGACCTGGGAGCAATCATCAGGTTCTCTTTCCAGAGATATGAGGCATTCTATCTGTACCACTGTAAAATCAGGAGAAGGTTTTTATTTTAATTTCCTAGTAGCATACTGTTTCGGGTGGACATCTTTCCAGAGATGATAAATGAATCTTGGTTTTGCTGAGCTAGCCCTGGCCCTTAATATACTGAGCAAACCCTTGCCAAGTCGGGACCCAGGCTTGGTGAGATGCATGCAACTGCCTTTGTGGTCAGGACAGAGAGCTCAAAGGATGTCACAGGGAAGCCTACTCAGGGCCAGAGAGGTGCCCTCGGGCTAAAAGGAATGCATTTCAACATCTGCCTTCTGCTTGTGCTGCTTCTCATGGAAGGAGGGAGGGCTCATGGATACATGATAAATGAATCCACGACCTGGACTCAGATCGTGGCTCTGCCACTTGTAAGCTATAAGGCCTAGCCTAGGCAAGCCACTGCAATACAGCCTCAGTTTCTTCATCTGTCAAATGTGAGATTTCTACTTCTTTGTGGGGTTGTTGAGATTAGAGACCTTAAATGCAGAGCTCCTAGCACAGAGCGTAGTTTGTAGCAAATTCTATGAAACCGTAGCTCCTGTTGATATCAGAGAGGGATCTTCTCTGGAAGCCCCTCCTCTAGCCTCCTGAGTCATGAGTTCCCGCTTTCTGAGAATGTCACCCAGGCATCCTTGATGACATCCCAGATGGCCATCCCAGTGTAGGTAGCAGTGAGGCGCCTGCTTCTTGCTTCTATCTGGGCAAAGAATGGCACATGTCAGCAAAGCTCCCTGCCCCTGGCCAGCCACCGGCCACATCTGGTACCCGACCTCTGGCCGCCATTGGGATGCCACCTATTCAGACTATGCACCTGCACCAACTAAAAACAAAGGGCTCCCCTCCCCTCCCCCCCAATGCTGGCCCTCCTCCTTCCCCCACCGCTGTCCCCCAAGCGGCCAGGGTCACCCGGAGTGGTGCAGCCTTCCCTCCCAGCTGCCTGGCTGCTTTTGTTCAGCATGTGAACTTCCCCGTCAGCCGCGCTCCTTGCACGGGAAGTAATCAGGGATCTTGACAAGGCTTCAAACCACAAATGCCACTACAAATTAACCAGCACCACTACAAAATACTACTCCTGTCAACATCGGGAAGAATGCGCTGCTCTTCAGGACCAGTCTGAGGCGGCTTTCAGCTCAGCACTCACGCATGGCAAAGAGGGTGCTGGGCCCTGTGGAGTGAATGGCCTGGCAAGGCTCCTCATTGAGGGAGAGGCAGGCGCCGAGTCCTGAGCATGCCCTCTCCAGAGACAACAACTTGCCTGGCCCTGGTGGCAGGTGCTGCACTATTCTCCCAGGGCCACCTTCAATCCTGAATGCTTCTCAGCCCCCTTGCAGGTGGCATCTCAGGACAGCAAGTTGTGAGGCACATGGAAAAGTTAATTGGAATTGTGACAACTAGAGATTGCAAGTATGAATGTGGGCAAAAAGCTTCCATTTCCCCGTCTGTGAAATGGGATCACAACAGAGCCTCTGCCCCTAAGTTGTCAGGAGCAACTAGAGTCTTCTGAGTACCACTTGGCCTATTAAGGAGGCTCCAGCATGCAGACTCCTTCCTGTCCCATGATAAAGCCCTTTCATGTTGCCAAGTGAGTGGGCGCTCACTAGATGGACACTTCATCCTCAGTCGTGATGTCAAAGTCCCTCCCATGCAGCATCCCCCTGGATGGTAGCTCATTACCTCTGCAAATGCTCTGGGGCCAAGGGTCCCCAGCTCCCTCTGGGTGTCCTGTTGAGCAGCTCAGGCCCAGAACACATGCCATAAACACCAGGCCCCAGTCTGCTCCCACCATCTTCACTGCAACTCTGAAGCAGAGGCAAGCATTTGATCCTCCCCAACAAGCAGGATCCCCTTAGTTGAGGCTGGATGAGGAGGACTGGAAATAATGACAGGAGTTGGGGGACAGGCAGAGCCGTGCCTGAGAGCCGGTTGGGCATTTCAAAGGAAACACTCCACAAAAATATCACTTCAATGCACTCTCTTTTAGAGGCATATCAAAAGAAGCTCTCTTTTATTTCCATACCTTGCATAATAGCAGATTTCCAGTCCCAAAGAGTAGAGGAGCCTTGCTCCCAGCCCACAGGCCCTTTGTAAAGCTGCAGCAAGCATCATCTTCCCCTCCCAACTGGGTCCCTTTCACACACAGGTCAGAGCATTGATGTGGCTACTAGCCAGGAAAATTAACCAGGTGAACTCTTCCCTCGTTAAACAGCAACAGAGCTTAATTGTGAATTTTATTTCACCCTCTCCATTCCCAGCAGCTTATCTGGTTGATGCACATCCCCAGAACGAACAGAGAAACTCCAACTCCTATCCAGCTTCCCCGCCAGGGCCTCCTTCTTTAGGGCCAGGTGGGATCTGGTGGGAAAGGAGTAATTCAGATCACAGTTCAGACACAAATCAAGGTGTGCTTTGGGACCAGTCTTAGAAGCCAGCTGTCTCACACACCAGCCCCATTGGGCATATTCCCACTTTTTTGGCCCTCAGGAAAGAACATACCTCTCAGGGAAGATTGCCTCCCTTCTCCAGCCCACCCCAGCTTGGCATGCACAGGCCCCAGCCTTCAGCAAACCTGCATGAGCCTGGTGGCCTCCAGCATCTGTCCTCTTCAACCTCCCTGTCTCTACTTGGTGGGATCTGACCTGTCCCCACCAACTCTGACATTTCACTTTCTGTGTGGCCTTACTTTCCCAGCAGTGAAATGGGGGTTCTGATTCTGACCTTGTAGAGAGGTTGAAGGGATAGGATAGTTCCAGGGATGTCCTCCATTGACAATGGAGTGAAGCCATGTACCCATTCCTAAATAGGCACTGCTCCTGGACCCCTTGCCCCAGCTGTAATTTTTTAAATTTTGTTTTAGTTTTAGATGGACACAATATTTATTTATTTTTATGTGGTGCTGAGGATCGAATCCAGGGCCTCACACATGCTAGGCAAGTGTTCTACCACTGAGCCACAACCTCAGCCCCAGCTCTCATTAATTTGAACTGAGCTCATAGACCATCCTCCAAAGTCCTGTCATCTTTGTGACCCTGGGCAAGGCCTTGCCTTTCTTCATCTATAACATGGGGTGGCAGCCCTCATTCCCTATAGAGAATTCCCTGAGCTAGTGAATGTGCCATGCAGGTAGGAGGTGCCTTGGCTGTGCCCACGATACAGGCTGGCTGGCTGGCTTCCTGGTGCCGTGGACAACCCCCCCCCCTCGCTCCCATGCATGCTGCATTCTCTGCCCCCAAGTCAGCGCCTGGCAGTTGAGCATTTCCCACCCCACAGCCCCATGTGGGGCGCCCGCTCATCCATGCCGCCCAGGTAATTAAGTTGATATTCCAACATGACTTCCCCTCCTGACCTTTTGGAAACAATGTGTTTTGCTGCATCAACAAATTAACTGCAAATCAGATGCTGTCCTCATAAATGTGGGTTTCATATCCAATGAGCATACTCACCTGGCCCACATGGCTGACAGATAAAAACGCAGAGGGCCAGGCCAAGACTGGCAAAGGCCAAAGGGTTCCTCTCTTCTCTGGGACCTCCATGTCAATCACACCTTCAGGCTTGCCTTCTCATATTCATGTTTCCCTGCAGTCATGTGGTCAGGGCTTAAAGTTGGCAATATGGAGGCCTGGACAAGTCTGTGACTGGAGGGGATTGTCTGTCAGCCCACCCATCCACTCATCCATCTAATAATCCACCAAGCTTCCTCTTATTGTGTCCCTGATTATGTTTCTCCCACAGAGCTAGAAGAAATTTACACTTCTTAGCCTGACAGTCATGGTCCTCTTATCTGGCGCCTATCAACCCTTCCCAGGTCCTGGCCTGTCCCATCCTCATAGCCAATCTCATTCTACTCTTGCTAGGATACCATGGCCCCCCTGTACCCTGCACCTGAGCTCCTCACCACCCCATCCAGTAAAAGGACCCTTTCTTTACGTTTCCACAGACCTTGGCATCCCTGTATCCCGCTTGCATTGTGACCTCTCCAAGTTTTGTTCGCCTGTGGGCCCCTGTGCCTGGTACAGAGTACAATCCACTATGTATTGAATAAACAAATGAATCATCTGCCTCTTTTGGGAAATACCAGAAAGAGATGCTCAAATAAGGAAAGAAAGGGAAGACATTGATCCCTTCTAATAGTCTTTTCTCTAAGGCACAGATCCCTAATAACAGAAGGGACAAGGATTAGAAAATCATGCTGTAAAGGATTCCAGAAAACTTTGGGAATTTTAATTGACAAGGATAACACAATAGACTCAGAGTACCTATTTGTTTTCATTCTGGCTACTAGCTGTGTGACTCATACTAGTCCCATAACTTCGCTGAGCCTCCTATTTCCTATCTCTATAATGGAAATAATTCTTCTCTAACTTGCCTCACCAGAGAATGTGAGGCTCAAAAGAAAGAAAAGGAGCAGAAATGGTTTGAAAGGAAAACGCATCATACGAACAGAAGAGATTAAAATCCAGTGTCCTTCAAAAGAGCCTAACTGACAGCATACACCCTTGGAAAACCAAAGACCTCACATCCACAGGATTTTTCTGGGGAAAAGTGTGAGTCCAATGGGAATATAGGATTGGATGGTTCCAACTCATCCTCAGGATCCCAGGTGGAGCCTCTGCAGTCATGCTTGCAGCCTGGAGCATCCTCACAGGAGGGTTAACTGAGAGAGAGAGAGGTTAAACATCTCACCCAAGTGGTGGAGCCAATACTGAGCCCAGCTGGAAAAGGAAGAACCAGAAAGATCTCTCTCTCTCTCTCCATATCTTTCCAAACCAAAATATATTTTTCAGGGTTTTAACCCACAAATACTCGTCTCACCTACAACGTGGGTCAAATCCCACTAGACTGTACATTCTTACCTTCTTTAAGGATAAGAGACTATGTCCTGTTCTCCTCTGAATCCCCGGGCCTTGGCCCCTAAGTTATTGTTCCATCAGCATACGTGGGAGGCCTCCTTCCACTTGCCAGAGCAAATCTGCTTCCCCAGATGTGGCCTTCAGAGACAGGGGTGCTCTTCTTTGACCATCGAACCCTCCAGCCCTCCTCACCATCCAGCTCAGAAGGTGCCAAATAAATAGTTAACTGAACTCTTCTTAGCCAAAGATTGCCAAAGGCCCAGTCTTTTTGATCTTATGTAAGAAGCAGTGGTCAGTAGCCAGGTACAATGTGCATGCCTATAATCCCAGTACTCGAGAGGCAGAAGAAGGAATATTGCAAGTTCAAGGCCAGCCTCAGCAACTTAGGCCCTAAGCAACTTAGCAAGACCCTGTCTCAAAATAAAACATTAAAAGGGCTAAGGAGGGATGGAGCTGTAGCTTAGTGGCAGAGAGCTTGCCTCAGTATGTGTGAGGCACTGAGTTTGATCCTCAGCACACATAAAAATAAATAAAGGCATTCTGTTCATCTGCAACTACCAAAAAAAAAATTTTAAAGGGCTAAGAATGTAGCTCACTGGTAAAACACCCCTGGATTCAATACCCAGTACCAAAAAGAAAGAAAAGAAACAGTGGTCAGCATCACTATATCTTGATCCGTCCAGGGTGTTGAGAATCGCACTGGATACGATTTCTAGGCAAAGGCATCAGACTTCTACTGCCCTGTTCCTGCATTAAAGTTCTTCTGGATTTGCCTTCCCCAGTGGTGGAGAGAGCATAGATTCTAAGAAGCCTGAGCTCTGCTCTGTTCCTAGTGCTATGTGGATCATTACCAGAAAGAACAGGCTCTCTGCCACTGGGGCCAAGTAGATGAACAAGCAGGGGGGCCAGCTGTGGGCCATAGTCTGTAAATGTACAGAATATTCTATGGAGCTGCAGTGTGTATGTGGGGGGTGCCTACCTGGTGATGATGACATCACAGAGTCCCAGCCCACTCTGCAGTGCCTGCATTCACTTTGTCCTGCGTGCAGCTTCCTGAGTGCTGGGGCTATTTTCTAGAAAAGGATATTTTTCTGAGTTGGTCTTCCCTGGCTTCTCTCCCCATTTCCCATCCAGCTTACCACCACTCCCTGCCATGGCCTGTCCTCATTCTCCCCAGAGTTCTCAGCTCTCCTCTCACCACTGTCTTTGTCCCCAACTGGCATCTACCCCAGCATATTTGGGAAATTGCAGCCACCATGACCAGGCAGCTCTGTCACTCCCTCACTGCCAGGAGGCGGAGGCTTCCTCCTGTCCCCTTGTCCACTGACTCTCTGTGAAGTACCCTAATATCCAGCATCCCTACAGTGGGGCCCTTGTGATGGTGCTCACAGATGAAGACAGTGAGGCCTGGGATTTGCCAAAGTCACCCAGCAACAAACTAAGCCTGATGCCTGGCCTCTGGTGGGAGCAAGGGGACTCTCCACAAAGCACACATTCTAGCTTTCAAACCTAAAGCTGTTCCCCCCCCATTCATGGCCTAATTCCTGCTCATCTTCCAAATGCCTACTTGTCCCCAGCCTCAACATTGGTGCCCAGGACCCACACACCCCATGACAGGGTACCCTCATAATTACTGCAGTCATCCCCTTCCTTCCCTCAATTTGGGGGTCTTTAATGCACACCCCCCACACTAGGAGTTCACCTTTCTCCCCCTAGTGGCCACCCTGGAATGGCATCCACGTCCAGCATCAGAGAATTTGTATTAGTGAACACATCTCCTTTTCCCTGTTACCCTGGTGACTAGATCCCTCAGTGATGATGGCCTGTAAGGAAAACCCCCCAGACATCAGATAGAGCCAGAATGGCTTCCTGTCTTGATTTCTTTTGTTAGGTTTGTTTTTTATCTATCCAGTTGCGCCAGGACATCTTACCACGTTACCCTTCACGGCGTCAGTAACCCCCCAGCTTACTCCATCAGCTCCTAGACTGCACATAGCCAAGAAGCTGCTGTCCTGTTGCCATTTATAAGTTCCATTGCAAAAGAACCAGCACTTCCCGCAGTCAATCACAGGAAATAAGTTACTTACCAAATCTGAAAAAAGTAACATTTGTTGAGTTTCTGCAGAAAGTTTAAGCAAAAGTTGTTTGCTAAGCCCCTGTGCTGTACTGAGAACTATTCTAGACTCTGGCTTGAGTAGAGAAGTGAAGGAACTGATAGTGACAATCTGTGCGCTGTGCATTGGTGGGGAAGGTCAAATGTCAGATTATAGAGGTAGGTGGGTAGGGCTTTGAATACACAGGCCTCATTTTCCAGGAGATATTAGTGGGCATTATAGTCTGTTCAAATAAATTTGTGATACAGGACTTTTTAAAAGGTTTTTGCCTGGCTTGAGTGGGGTTTTGTTGTTTTGTTTTGTTTGTTTTCAATTGTAAGAATTGGCAGCCAAAAGGAGTCAGACAGCAGAAAGCACCTCCCATGCCTGTCTGGCTGGGGAAGCCCCATTGTCCCTTCACGTGGTATGGCTCCTGGGACAGTGTTTCTTAACAGACAACTTGGAAGATGTGGCCCTCCACTAAGGTGACTTAAGCTGGCAAGTGGCATGATTGGGCATATTTTTTCTTTAAGTTCACTCTGAAAACAGGTGTAGAAGATACATTGGAGAGGGGAAGAAACCTGCTAATGGTGACAGTTGCTAAAGTCTAGTGGTGGCACCTTGCAAGAACCTGACCTGCATCGTCTCAATGAACCTTTCTAACAGTGGGTGGGTGCCATCACCCACCATTACCTGCACTTCATAGATTATCACAGTAAGGCTCAGTGTGGTCAAATCATGGGCACAGGGTAACTCAGAATAGTGAGGCAACTGGGGTTCCATCCAAGACTGTCTGACCTCAAAGGCTACCTCCTGAGCACTCTATTACCCTGTCACTCAGCAGGGATGAAAGTACCCCAGGCCAGAGGTGTCAAGCATTGTAACAGTGGGATTGGAAAAGATAGTTAACCCAGAAGCATACTGGCCAAGTCTAAGAGAAGCAGGGGACAGTCTGGCCTGGGGGCGGCATCTTGTACATGTGTGGAAGGATGAGCTCCTCTATCCCTGTCCTCTTCCTTCTGAGCAAAGTGACCTGGGGGTCCTGTCCCCTTCTGTCCCACACTTTACCTGTAAAGCCGTGGAGAGAAAGAAACATGGCAGCTGTGCCCATCTGTCTGGGAGCATCCCCTACCCACCAACTAAAGAAAGGGCCAGGTTGGGCCTCACTCCCAACTAATGGCAGACTGGGAAGCCACAGTGTATTTCCATCCAGACACACTCCCCGTGTGCTATGAGAGATCCCAATCCTCCATCAAGTCCCTCCACCAACTTTTCTCTGGGGCTACTCTGGCAGGCCCTGTGCTAGACATCAAGGATCCAGGTACACCTGTGACATGGGCCCTCCTAGGAGTTGAATTCAGAAAATGAATTCCGGGGCTGGGGATGTGGCTCAAGTGGTAGCGCGCTCGCCTGGCATGCATGCAGCACGGGTTCGATCCTCAGCACCACATACAAACAAAGATGTTGTGTCTGCCGAAAACTAAAAAATAAATATTAAAAATTCCCCCCCCCCTCTCTCTCTCTCTTTAAAAAAAAAAGAAAATGAAGGTTTTAGTAAAGATGTTTAGGTAAAAAGAGGGGCTGGGATTGTGGCTCAGTGGTAGAGCGCTCGCGGCATGTGTGAGGCACTGGGTTTGATCTTCAGGACCACATAAAAATAAAAAAATAAAGGCATTGTTTCCATCTGCACCATATATATATATATATAAATAAAGAAAAAGAAACAGGTCAGATTGCTTTTAATAATACATTTAGCCAAGTGTATTCAAAATATGATCATTTCAACATGCAATCAATATTGAGGAGGGGAATACTAAAGACAAAACCCAGGGTGTTTTTTCAAAATATGATCATTTCAACATGCAATCAGTATTGAGGAGGGGAATACTAAAGACAAAACCCAGGGTGTTTTGAGTGCTTTGCCACCAAGCTACTTCCCCAGGCTTTTCTGATTTTTATTTTGAGATAGGGTCTTGCTGAGGCTGGCCTTAAACTCATGATTCTCCTGCCTCAGCCTCCAAAGTCACTGGGATTACAGGTGTGTGCCCCCACACTCAGCCATAAAAAAAATTATTGAAAAATTTGATGTTTTCTCACACTAAGTCTGTGGAATCTAGTACAATGTATTGCACACTTACA
This sequence comes from Spermophilus citellus, assembly GCF_964194105.1. Taxonomy (NCBI): domain Eukaryota; kingdom Metazoa; phylum Chordata; class Mammalia; order Rodentia; family Sciuridae; genus Spermophilus; species Spermophilus citellus. The sequence goes on from NC_138183.1 coordinate 11,633,976, forward strand.
GCACATTTCATTCATACTCACCACACAGGGTCGTGGCCCCTGTGTTGGCTCATGCAGGCCTAGTCACTGTCAAATGATGCATCTTTGAGGATTGAGGGACTGGACAGGGACCAACTAGAAGCCAGCAGGGTTTGCCATGGAGGAGGGTGGTCTCTGGTCTTGGCCTTGTGTAGATTTTTACTGTCCTTATTCTGCCTATCCATTTCCCACATCCATCATGGGAGGGGCTTTTGAAAAGTGTGGCTTTCAAGATGAAAAGATTTGAGGGTAGAACCGAGAAGTCTGCGTTCTGTTGCTTTGCTTTGCTTTGCCTTTTTTTTTTTTTTTTTTTTTTTTGTGTGTGTGTGTGTGGTATTGGGGATTGAATTTAGGGGCACTCAAACACTGAGCCACATCCACAGCCTTATTTTGCATTTTATTTAGAGACAGGGTTTCACTGAGTTGCTTAGCGCCTCACCATTGCTGAGGCTGGCTTTGAACTCAAAATCCTCACTTCAGCCTCCTTAGCCACTGGGATTACAGGTGTGTGCCACCACGCCCGGCTCTATTACTTTTGATTCAGATCCTGATTTTAAAAGCCAAGCATTTTATGCAAATTGTGTTTATCCATCAAGCAATTATTGAGCAAGTATTTCTCCCCCACATCTCATACAACCTCCTACAGGCACAGGGACAAATCCCTATGTTTAAAAAAGAGTGTGAATGTAGGGGGTGAGAACCTTCACAGTAAGTCCCAAGTAGCAGGAAGCACAGGGCAGTGGGAGTCCTGGAGATACGACCTGGTCCAGGCAGAGTCTTTTTTTTTTTCTTTTTTTTTTTTTTGAGAGAGAGAAAATTTTTTAATTTTTTTTTTTTTTTTTTTTTTTTTTAGTTTTCAGTGGACACAACATCTTTAATTAATTTTTATGTGGTGCTGAGGATCAAACCCCAGCGCCCCATGCATGCCAAGCAAGCATGCTACCGCTAAAGCCACATCCTCAGCCCAAGGCAGAGTCTTGAAAGACAAGTTTGTGTTCACCAGACCAATCAGGACAGGGTAGGTTGTCGCACCCAAGGGGCAGGCTGGAGGGAGGCATGAGAGCCCAGTACTACTTAAGGGTCTACTTAGGGTGGGCAGGTAAAGGTTGGGGAAGTTCTATGATGTAGGGCATAGCAGCAAGTCTTGCTGGCCCAGGGCCTTGAGCTGTCATTCAAGTACAGGAGAGGCACTGAGGTTTTGAAACTGGGTGTGACATGACCATATGGCAGTTTAGAAGGTCCCCACCACCACCACAACCTAAACTGGAAATCAGAGCAAGGGACCCTGTTAGAAGATGACCACAGTAATCTAGAGCAGAGACAAGTCCAGAACTAGAGTCAGCAGAGGGGATAGCTTCAGAAAATAGACAGTGGGGGTGAGGGGCAAGAGGCATCGTGATAGCCCTCTGGCTCTGTCTCAAGTGACTGGATACTTTCCCCAGGTCCTGTGTAAAGTGCGTCAGCCTATCTCAGTGTGTACTGATGTTTTAAGTTTCCACTTTAATACAGCCACAAAGACTCCATCCCACTCGACCACCGCCTCCCAAGATACAGCGCTCGAGGCCCGTGAGTAGCCGGTGTTGTGCCCTCCCCACCTAACACTGCCTGAGCCTCCCCGCCTGACTAAACCGGGAGTGCGGACTCTCCTGCCTGGCAAAAGGAAACCGGGAATCGGGTTTTTCAGCTTCCTTTGCTGTGTGGCATGAATCTGAACTCGCATTTTCTGGGCTTCTCTCTCCTTTTCCTGAATCAGTTCAGCAACTTCCAGGTCGGAGCTATAGGTAGCGGGGTGCTGTGTGCATCATTTGAGCAAATGGCACAGGGCAAGGCCTGTTTCTAGCCAATGAGCTTTAAACCCTGCTCCAGATGCTTCTTCCTTACAAAGGAAGCCAAAAGTCTAGCAGCAGGGGTCTCATTTGTGCCAGCATCTGATGTCCCTCCCCTGGGGAGGAGGCTACAGCCAGAGAATGGAGCACGCTCGGATGGAGACAGGTACTGCTCCCCTGCCAGGCCTCATGGAGAGCTGCCTTCCCATGACAAGTGCCGAGTAAGTGGGGAAGAGCAAGACAAAGCGTGACAAGCCCACCAATACCTGGGAACAGGCAGGAGGGGAGAGAGGCCCATCTGCGTGCATTAAAGAAAAATGTCATGAGATGATATATAGTGTGGGTCACGTCTTGAGCACACTGGGTTGTTTTCCCTTATAGTTTCAGGCTTTGTCCGCACTGCAACACCATAGCTAACAGGTGCCATAAGGTGGAAAGCTGTCAGGACCATTTGGTGGGAAGAGTTTACCATGGGAAGAGTTTCCCAGGCTGTTATCCAGGCAGCCCCCACTCCATGGCCAGGCACAAGGGGTTGGTTGCAATCAAAGTATGCCACGAACTGGGGGCCCAGCCCCTCCCACCCTTTCAATGCACATGTCTAGATCCATCCTCTGAGGGCACAGAGGCCAGGTCGTACAGATGAACAGGCCAAACCATTCGTCTTTTTAGAATTCTTGGCGTGCACACCCAGCATTCACTGAGTAGTGGCTTTCTGGGTGGGTAGGAGATGTTCTCTGGTGCTGTTTCCTCCCTTTCCTCAGTGTGTGTGGGAGTTAGTGGGTGGGGTGGAGGAATGGAATTTAGACATCTTTATATATAATAGTCGTGAGTCCACAGTTCTGGCCATGAAGGATGATGGATCCATCTTGTGCCCCCATCAAACCATGATTAGCCCAAACCCCGATCAGCACTTCTGCCAAGGGGCTAGAATGTTTCTGCTAATTGTCATTGGAAAAAAAAACACAAGCAACAAGAAGACCCACTATCAGGGACAGGAAGCCCCTTCTGGATCAAACCTTGTGCAATTTACTGAGCATTTCGGTACAGTCATTAACAACATGCATTTGGACTGTAGCATAATTAGGCTGGGATGCTGAAGCTGTGTGGCTTTGGGCAAGAACTGAAGGTCTCTGAGCCTCACTTCTCTCTGTAAGAGGCCCTTGTTTATGAAAGTTCTCTGTGAGAATGAATGTGGATGACATTTGTAGAGCATCCTGCACAGGGCCTGGCACAGAATGGTACATCCTACAACTTCTTTTTTTGGGAGGAAGGGTTCATAGGGATTGAATCCAGGGGTACTCTACCATTGAGCTACATCCACAGCCCTTTTTATTTTTTATTTTGTGCCTGGGTCTCACTGAGTTGCCCAGGCTGACCTGGAACCTATGATCCTCCTGTCTCAGACTCCTGGGAGACAGGTGTGCCCCACCACACTGGACCAGGAATGACCTAGTTTTGAAAAGTCCAGGATTTTACAGCCAGCAAATCATTTTTAGGTACCTCATCCTGGTTGAGCCTCGTAGTATCTCTGTGAAGTAGGTGTTGTCACCACCCATTTTAGAGATTAGAAAACAGATGCTAAACAACCTAACTAAGTCCTTTGCAAGGGTCACCAAGCCCTAGAACCCATGATCTTTTCAGCATCCCAAACTCACTAGAACCTCCATATCCACAGTAACCAAAATGGACTTAACTATAAAGTACAGAGGCAGAGCTTTCAACTAAGAAAAAAGAAACTCAATAACTAGCTGGGCTTCCTGTGGAATCTTAGGGCAGCGTTATGTCCTGGCCGATACAGAGGTGAGGGGAACTTACCTCGATAGGGTGCCCTTTATTGTGCCTAGAACTACTCTAGGCATTTGCATTTTTTTGTCGTCTGTCCTTATTACAGCCCACAGGAGGCACGTGCCATTTCCCCAATTTGTAGCCAAGACCACAGAGATGATAGGAGGCCATACTGGCATTTGAAGCCAGGCTGGCCTCTTCTGTTCCCCTCTTGACAGCCTCCCCTGAAGCCAAAGTCAGCCGTGGGTGGCTCTCAGAATCCCTAGAGGCCCCGGCTCCAAGGCAGGCAGAGAATCAGTATGACTCAGGGCAGAAGTGCTGCCTCTGGAAAAACTCAAACATTGGAGACAGCTGTCATGGACTCTGTGTCATCTCACCAGTATGGAGACTTGCCCAGATAAGGGGGTGCCTGGCCATCTCTACTGGTAACTGAGGTCTTAGAGAATAGAGAAGCCTGAGTGGCAACTACCTCTGCCCCTGGCTTACTGAGAGAGGCACCAAGCCTGGCACTCAGGCCATCCCTGCCCTGGGTCCTGGTATGCTCAGGAAGCGGGGGCCTAGGGGGAGCAGCTCCCCCTAGAAGTCAGAGAGGCCCACCCTCACTTGAAGGACAGCATGGCTACTTCCTGACTGTGTGACCTTAGACAAGACCCTACCTGCTCGAAGCTTTGGTTGGATGATCTATAAAGTGAGTTTATCATGCCCACGTGGTGAGGGTTATGAGGTCATATACTAAGGGTTCCTAACACATTGCCTGCATCAAGTGGCATATCCATCCCCAAAAACTTAATGCCTAGAGGCTGGGGTTGTAGCTCAGCAGTAGAGTGCTCGCCTAGCATGTGCGAGACCCTGGGTTCGATCCTCTGCACCACATAAAAATAAATAAAATAAAGGAAAAAAAAAACTTAATGCCTACCAAGGCCACTGAGAGTCATAGATAAGGTCCATGCTTTCTGGGCTCCAAGATTCCAGGTTGTGGGAACTGTTCACCCTCAATGCATTTGTGCAAATTTCCAGAGGACACCATTACCCAGTAGGTGGGAACTGGGGAGACCTGGAGTATGGAACACTTCAAGGGCCTTGAAGAAGGTGGCCTGAAACCCCCAAGTTGGGAGCCATTGGCCCCAGCCAGGCTTTGTGGTATCACTTAGTTGTAAACATCCCCAGCAGAAGTGCAGCTGCTGGCCCAGGTGGTGGGAACATGGGGGGCTAGCCCTCATCCGAAATTTCTGGCAGGTGCTTTGTGGCCCAGCACCTGTAGCTGGAGTTCAGCTGTGACCACAGGATATGGGTTGCTTCTTAAAAAGAAGAAAAAACAAAGAGCAGGAAAAAAAATGGTGCATGTAGCTAGTGGACCAAGGGCAGTGGCCTCACTCTCCGGGCAGAGGCAGGCTATGGTCGGCCCACATGCAAAGCACTTTATAAGCTCTGTATTTATTATTTCTTGCTCACCATTAAAATAAAATATACTCGGTGCTTTTGTATTCAATACACATTTAACCTGCTGACTTAGATTTCTCAGGTTTTAAATCCAGTGGGGAATTTGGCGAGCTTCCCAACTTTCCCCTCCAGTCCCCCTTGAACCATGCTGGAAATCCCTGTTTAGCATTTTCTCCCCTGTCGCCGCTGGGATCCCGGCAGTGGTGGGGCCGCCCCGTAGTGTGTGCTAGTGTGTGCTAGTGTGTGCGTGTGGTTTTCTCCTCTTTCCCAGCCCCCACCCTTCCTAAGCACTCCAAGAAGAGGTATGCAGTTGCTGAAATATGACAGGAGTTGTCTGCATCGTCTTGTGATTCAGGCTTAATTAAACCATTTTGTCTGTGTGTTTCCTTGCCTGGTCGTGGTCGGCCGCTGCGTGTGTGTGTGTGTGTGTGTGTGTGCGCGCGCACGCACTTGATTCCTCTGTGGGCCTTCACCCCTTGTGCATGCCTCTGTGTGTGTCTATGAGATTGTGTTTATGTTGGAGTCCTGAAGCTTCTGTGTATCTGGGTGGGTGTGAGGATAATTTTGTGTGTGGCTTTGTCCACACCAGTTAGGTGTGTGTGTGGCTCCGGTTGGGTTGTAACCACCAGGGTGACCGTCTCTGGTCCGTTGTGTCTTTCTCTCCCTCCCCCACCCCCGTCTGTCTTATCATCCCTAATGAAGCAGTCTCCTCCATCGATCCTGCTGATTGCCAACCCATTCCTTTTGTTTGTTGGCGCTGAGCCATTCAGCAGCACTCTGACAGCTCAGCTCGTCTAATTAGCTCTGTTGTTCTTTTTCCCCATGTTTCACCACGTTGCAAGTTCAGTTGAAGTTGCCACAAACTTAATCCCCCCATTTCAGCCACAAGTTCACATTCTTAACCCGCCTTTATTATAGCAAGGAGCAGCCCTGTGCAGGATGCGCCGACAGGCCTTAATGTCTGACCTTTCCTGAACCCGGTGCCCCAGGACCCCCAGGGAAGGGGCAGAGCAGCTCCTCCACCCCAGCTGCAGTCCTGCCTTTGTCAGGGGAGGTCTGGGGCATTCTTCCAGCCAGGAACCCTATTTAAAGCTGCCAGGGGAGTCTGGCCAGGGAAACCAGCTCAGAGTTAGAATGAGGGGTGGGTATACCCATTCATTTATTCAGCACATGTTGACTGAACATCTACAAGCACTATTCTGATAACAATAATAGTGACAGTATTATGTGCCTCTTAGATTCGAAGCGCCAACCTTCATGTGTTTCTAAAAATCTCATTGAGCTTCCACTGCATACCAAGCACTATGCAGGATGTTAGGAAGGAAAGATAATCCTAAATTTCATCCTCTAATTCAGAGGCACCTCCCCTTATTTCTTTTGTTATTGATAAGAAGGGAATATCGAGGTCACAGCAAAGCAGGACTAGCATTTATGGAGCCCGCACTCTCCCCCATTCTTGAGTCTTCACAGCAGCCCCATGAAAGGAAATAGAGCATGTTTGGTGGAACACATTTGGTTTTTACCACATCTCTGATTTGCCAAACAAAGCTGAGATCAGATTGACCATTTCGCAGGAAAAACTTTCGTTAGATGATACATGCACAGATGTGAGGGCTTGATGAGACTCTATTAAGATTCATCTTGTATGCAGCTAACTTCTGTAATCTTGTTCCTTAGCCATTGTTCTGTGTCACCCACAAATTGTTGAGAATAGGGGTGTTCAGGTAAAAGGGCAAGCAGGAAGAGGAGTGTGCACAAATTCTCCTTCTCTGTTGTCGGTGGAATTTGGCACTTGTGGCATCATGTCTACAGGGAAAGCAAGCCCCCTGCCCAGCCACAGTACTTGGCTTTATTGGTAGTGAAATTCACGGGGCACTTTCTTAGCTTGGTTCTCTCCCTGTCTCTCTGACATTGGAAATGGTCAGAGATGGTGGTTTCAAATGTATAGCCATGTAAAGTTGATTGGACTAAATGAGTCTTCTTTTGAGCAAACCTATAAATTCTCAGCCTGACCCCTAGCACCCGCTCTGGTGGGGGAGAGAAGCATCCTTGTTTGTTTGTTTGTTTGTTTGTTTGTTTGTTTGTTTGTTTTTGAGAGGAGCATCTTTTTCCATGGATGCTCATCTTGGCTTTCAGGGATGGCAGGTCGGGATACCCCAGCTTGTCACTTCAGTGGAACCTATAGGCTTGAGAAGCTGTCCACTCCCCAGTACACCCCCATCACCCTTGGGTCAGATCTGTGCTGTGAGGGTGGCCATACCTCAGCTGAGCCCCACTGGAGGGCTGGTACAGGGGTGCCCTGGGAAGCAAAAGGATGTCTTTAATTGTCTCTCCCATAGAGAGAAGAAAAGAAGCATCCTGTAATTTAGTTGTAAAATGAACAAAATACACATGTATTCCCCAGAAACAAGTCTGATGAAACATCTCTGCTTACACACTGGTTTCCGGGTAACAGGAGGGCAAGAGATTTATCAAGGATGAGGGCCTCATTGCTGGGTCCCTTATGTACATCATCTCATTGATGTACCCTCACTGCAGCCCTACAAGGAGGCTAGTGGGACTGTTCCCGTCTTGTAGATAAGGAGAACCTTTCCAAATGTATCTATCTGCTGCACTTGACACTGTGGGACTTTTATAGCCTGTACCCTAAAAATACCTACACAAATCTTCAAAATGTCCCTGTGTGGCTTTCCCAACTTATTTCTTCTTGGGCTTTTCCTGTGCCCCTCCTAGGTGCGCCCACCCCGTCCACATGTTGTCAAGAGACCAAAGAGCAACATTGCCGTGGAAGGCCGGCGGACATCTGTCTCAAGCCCTGAGCAGTAAGTACCATGGCTTTCCTCCTTCTGTCTGCAGGAACCCAGTTAGAGCAGAGCTTTGGGTGCCCAAGAGTGCCACCCTGGCCTCTGAGAGGCTTCCCTGGTGCTCCAAGCAGTTGTTTCACCAAGAGGTCTATGAGAAACAGGGCTGGGCCTTTAGTGTTAGCTTCAGTTGGTTCCTTCTGCTGCTTTCAGTTGGATCAGTGAGAGACCCCAGAGGCCAGGGAACCAAGCACCTGGGCTGGGTGAGTGAGACCCAAAGGGCACTAAGCTCCAAAGAAGGTCTAGAATTATATGCAGAAGATGTCAGGTCCACAGGTAAAGTTCAACAACCTAGGTGGCAAGGCCAACTGTTTAACAAGGCCATGCCCTCAGACATGGTGGTGCTGAAGATCTCTGTGGCTCAAATTTGTTTGCAAGTCTTCCTCACTTGCTGCTCCACCTCACCAGGCCCCTTTACTCCCCTGGGCCACAGTATTAAGATGTCATGGCTTTTCCTCGTCACCTCCCTTCAGACCACAACCCAAGGCTGGCTTGGGTTACCTGATGAACAAGTGAGGCAGGATACAAGCCGCGCCAGAGGCTGAGTTACCTAAATTAGGTCAAAGCCAGAAGCTCCAGACAACCTGACTCCAGAGCTTTCTAGAGAAGATGCTGCTTCCCTTTGTCCACAGGGTTCACAACCCATGAGCTTTGCCCAACCACCTTAGCGGCTCCACACCAGCTTCCTGCAGTGTCTTTAGGAAGAGCATGATCTCGTCTTGACCTGGGATTGGAGAAATCAGAAAATTTAGGCCTTTGAGTGAGAAGGGGAATGATCCTCCTGTCTGGTCTGCTTGCAGAAAAATTCTCAGGGAAAGAAGTTAGGGAGATGCCAGGTCCTGGCCCTATTTGGAACCAAAAGGAAGAAACAATTCTGAAATGTCAAGCTGTGGCCTAAACCAGGTTATGGGGCACTTCCTTTCCCAGAATTCCCTGGTTTACAATCAGATACCACTTGAGACTCCCATGTCTTTATAAAACCAACCTACCTGGATAGCCAGAGCTCAGGGATGAGAGAGTGTATATGTGTGTGTGTGTGCATGTGCATGCACACATGCATGTATGTAGATGCTTGGTTGTGTGAAATTTCCGGGAGAGGTCTCTCAAAGTTGGGTGTAGATTTAACTTATCCTCTGCACAATAGGCTGGTGGGAATGTGGAGTCTGGCTCTGGCTGTGGGCTGTGATTGCCCCCTTGTGGAGAGAATGCTGCATAGCTCTAGAGTTCCTCAGGCCCTAAAGATTTCTGAGAGGGATGAAACTAACCACTTATCCTTAAAGTCATCTCTTAAAAACCAAACTAAATCTTTTAGACACTGTGTTGGGACACAGGTTATGGGCCTGTGGATAGTGTAACCCAGGCTATCCTTATGTTGCATAAAACATCCCAGACCAACCACACTCCACATCTGTGGAAAAGCATCACCCATTTTGTGACCAGTTCCCTAGTGACCTGCATTTGCCCAAAATGATATTTTCCTCCCTGGTTACAGGTTGGACTTCCCAACCACATTTATTTATGCTGTTGCTCTTCCAAACCCAGTGAGAAGAGATGACTCTAGCGTGCACCACAGAGCCAGCATTGATGCCGTTTCCCTCAATATCACCTGCGCTGTCCCTCAATATCACCTGCGCTGTTTCCAAATTGATTTTCGTTTCCTTTCACAATGTGCCCCATATTGGATTTCTTCTTGGGAAGTATCTGGGGTTGAAATGAACCAGTGGGAGCTGACTTGGGGATTGGCAAACTAACAGTGATACAAGACAAATGACAGGACTTCTATGACCATGCCGCATGGCAGTTGGGGCCTATAAGGAGGTAGAGCAGTACATTGGGGGACATCATTGCAAGGGTTTCTTTTCACATTTTCTTAATGAGAAGGGGAGGCTGTGCTCTCATACTGCCAGTGACATTTCTGGTGCCACCCGGGTGTTTTCCTGCATCTCTTCCATGCTGCCACCCCCCCCATAGTGCTCCTCCACTTCCAAATGCCATGTCACAACAGCACTTGGATGTGTTTTTCTCAACTGTCATCAGCTCCAGCTGGCAAGACCAACTTCTTGAAACACAGGAAGCATCCAGCGGAAAATATTTTAATAAAACAGACTCCTCATAAAATATTGTTCTGGGGGGAAGGAAACCAACTCCTCCAATCTGTCGGCATTGTGTGAAGAGAGACAAGAAGACAAGCTGGCAGGCAGGAGCCAGAGCCTAATGGGCGTTCATCGGGGCTGGTTCTGTGTGGGGTACATGGACTTGGGGCCTGGCCTTTCATCTGGCCTGGGTTTTCTTGTATGCTGGGTCTTCATCTCCACTGGGAATATCAAAGCACCTCAGAAACTTAGAGAATTGTGGCGGCACAAGAGGATGTGGGATCTTTGAAGCTGAGGGGGGAGATTCAGTCCTCCCAACTTCTTGCCCCAACCCTCCCTTCCAATGGCACATCCACATCCAGTAATTAACTTTTCAGACAGCAAGACAGAGCTGATTAAGAACAACAGCATCCCCTGAGCATCCTGGGATCCGATGACACTCAGCAGACATTGTCCTGCAGCTCTCTGGCCACTCCATCTATGCATTCGTGTGTCCATTCATTCAAAAAATATCTCTGAAAATATGCTACATGCAGGCTGCATAGCACTTTTAAAAGGAGGCCTTAACTGGGAGTTCACATGGTGACTCTTGTGTTGACCTGCATTTGCCCAAAATGATATTTTCCTCCATCAAAAGTTCTTTCTGGTACTGGGGCTATAGCTCAGTGGTAGAGCGCCCACCTCACATGTGTGAGGCACTGGGTTCAATCCTCAGCACCACATAAAAATGAATAAAGATATTGTGTCCAGCTACAACTAAAAAAATATTTTTTAAAAATGTTCTTTCTGAATCAAGAATAGGTTTCTGAGCCCCATGAGGCCATTTATTAGCATTTGGAAGGATACTTCCAAAAGATTTCTGGGGAAACATTCCCTCTGTTTTTCAGTTACCTTTAGCTGATTAACATGTAGTTAATCTTTTCCTTTAAGAAATATTAGCTTCTATTATTATTCAGAGCAGGGCGGATGGGGTGTTCTCAACTGGCAGGAGAGGTCTGGGTTAGATGCCAGTCAGCACAAAGTGCCCTGGAGTCCCTCAAAGTCCTAGGCCCTCTGAGGCTGGCCATTTCCCCTTCCACAGAGTGGGAGCTCAGGCTCAGAAAATGCATTTGACAGGGTTCCCAGGGTTCCCCTGTTAGAAGGTGGCAGGGCCAGGATTCAGGGTCCTGGTCTGTTTCATTCTCTATTGTACTCTGCTGCCCTCATTGGGACAGGCTTCCAGGCCCCAAGTTATTCCCTCTTGGCTTTTCCATTTGTAGTCTGGTTTTCCCCCAAAGGGATAGCTTCATGTCCTAAGATGACTCACCCAGCTCACCACACCTCCCCTTGGCTTCCCTGGAGCCCCTCAGCCCTCCTTCTTCCACACAGCAGTGTCCACAGGCACCTGAGTGTTTCTACCTGGGGAAGGAGGAAGACCTAACATTTACTAAACATCCTCAAGATTACAAAAGGCAGGTGGTGGCTTTCCTGCTTAGCAGATAGAGAAACTGAGGCTCAGGGAGAAACGTTCCAAAACTTGTCTAAGGTCTCTGGGCCAGAACAAGATACATCCTTTCTTCACCACCAGCCAGGGTTTTTGTTCACAACCTAATTATGCCTGTGTGCCACTCTGACTAGTGAGAACGTGGCTGCCGTGGTGGTGAGGGAGGCTCACAGCTCCCCGCCCGTTAAAGGTGGGCCTTGGTGGTTTCCTCCTGGAACTGACCTGCTTCCAGGCCCCAAATTTTTCCCTTTTGGCTTTTCCATATTCCAGGGAATTTCCCATTCAACTTGATGCTTAGAGCCAAGAGCCAGCTTGGAAATGCAACACTTCGATCAGAACTGCCTGCCCCCTCAGGACTAAGGCAAGGCTGGGGTGACCATGCTGACCCCCAGGTGCCTCCTTCTACCAGGCAGGCTGCCATTTGTTCCCTACTAGGAGGTGGCAGCCAGTGGCTGAGAATATGGAGGGAGATTATTTTATGCATTTGCCAGCTGGTTAATCTTCACAACCCAGATGCAGGCTGTCCTCTGAGTCCTAGGTCAAGGCACTTGCAGGTAGCAATGGGTCTGATGGGGACTGGGCATGACACCTGCCCAGCTGAGCTTGTTTGACTACACACCTTGTCTCCTAATGAGTGGGACTAATGAGTCTGCCTGACCCTGTGCCCCATATTAGATCTTCAGATTGTTTCCAGGTTTTCATTCATATGATAAATGCCAGGATAAATATCTAATCCTCCAAGCTTTCTCTCATTTTATATCATTATAAGAAATGGAATTAACAACTACCTTTAGCTGTGAACCATGTGCTAAGCACTTTACATATACCATTTCATTTAGTCCTTGCAGGAAATCTTGGGAGCCAGGTATTATGAGCTCTATTTTATAGAACTAGCTGAGACTCCAAGAAGTTGTCACTGCCCTTGGTCACACAGCTAGTTATTAGCAGAGCTGAACTTCAAACACGTCTCTCTAATGCAAGAACCGATGCTCTTAACCAGTCATGTAAGAAGATGTCTGCCCTGTATTGCTAAAGAACTTCCTAAAAGAATTGTTCTACTTTATACACCCACCCAAACTAGAATCCCCCGGAAATCTGGGGAGCTGGCATTAGACATCCTCTGAACAAGGAAATGCCCCACAGGCGTATAGCTGCATACAGCTGGTCAGATCTATACACCAAATGGCCAATCAATGCTGCTGAGGACCCCAAGTATCTGATCAGCTGAGTTATACCACGTGACCCAAACCCGGGACCCAGAAGATTAGAAGAAGCTGCCAGAAGCATTCAGTGAGTACTCTGCCCAAAGCCCAGGTCTCAGAACACTTGGCATACATCTCTCTTGACCAGTTGCTAGCAAAAAAATGACATGCTTCTTTGGCACGGCAGACATACCTCACTTTCCTCCATGCCAGTTGTTCCGGCTGTTCTTCACAACAGGACAGAGCCCCTTTCCCTCCTGCACAGCCCAGAGCTGCCCTGAGGGTGTGGGTTAGTCATTTGGATGGTGGCCTGGTACATGGGCAGGGCTTTGGCATCCAACACTCCCAGGACATCCTGCCACCAACCACCAGCCCTGAGGCTTTGGGCTCCTTGCCGTCTGCTTTTAACACTATGAACATTCCAAGAAGTGTGGTTTGGGAAACTGCCCACAGGAGCCATAGTCACATCCTGAGTTAGCAAAGCACATGGCCTCCTCTCCTGCCTCATCTCTGCAGCCACTGCTGTGGCCTCAGCACTCTGCCCCCAACACTCCCCCTCCCATGTCCACAGTCTCCCAAGATGCTCCAGATGTAGCACTGACCTACCCTGTGCAGTTTCCCTTTGCATCTCATGCCTGCACATACACCAGTGGTCTGCTAGGTCCTCCACGGCAGGAGCTGTGTGTCCTTTAGCTTTGACTCTCCCACTCCCAAACCAGAACCCAGCCTGGACCTCTGCTCAGAGATGTTTCCTGAATGAATGAGCAAAGGAATTAATAAAGGAAAGTTCCACTTTTAGCACATCACCCTGGCAAGGGGTAACTGTCAATTAACAGCCACAAATATGTAAAGAGCACCTACCATGTGCCAGGTATAATCAGCACTTGAATATTAAACTGCCAATACCTTGCCTTCCCTGGCCCCATAAGAACCAGGAACGTGCTCAGCCCCAGGAGCAAATCTCTATGATGCCAGCTGAGCCCTGGGCCCCAGCAGGGAAGGGGCAGCTGTCCTGATGCTACCCACTGGCAGGCTGCCAGGACCCACTGCCTGAGTGGCCAGGAGTCCAAACACCCAAGCAGAAGGTCACATACCAATTAGCAGGGCAAGAGGCTTCCAACCTGGTTCACACCCCCACTCCACACCAGTGGATTCTAGGCCTTGGAGACAAAGCCAGCCTGAAGCCAGACATGGAGCCTGAGCCAGAATGGAAAAGCAAGAACTGCCAAGGAACCTGCTCCCCATCTCAAAGCTCCCATGATCCACAGCAACCCAAGAAAACGCAGGACCTTCTGGTTTCCATTACTTCTCCTTGGCCTTGTGGAGGGAAGGACTTTTCCCAGGACCTGTCACCACAGGGAAAGTTCTTTACTGCTGAAAACTGAGCCTTAAGGATGCTGTAGAAAAGGGCCCTTGCCTCAAGAAGATTTTAGTTGTCTCTGAAAAGCTTTGCCACCCCTACCGAGACCCCAACCTCTCACAGATTCCATGTCACCATTTCTGAAGGGCACTTGGTTAACTTCCCTGCACCTCTGCCCAAAATACCTTTGCCACCAGCTCATTGTTAGCTCCACTCAACTACAAGGGAGCCAGAGCTGTAGCAGGTGGGACAGTACATCCTGAAGCAGGTTGTGCACCCAGGGCTGCCAAATTCCACGTGCACTGCTCTGTCACTGCTACCACTTACCATGGTCCCCAGAGTTGAAGGACAGTTTTTATGCACAGTCCACAAATGTCTCTTCTTGGTCAAGGAAAGCACCCCAAAGGTGTCCCCATCCCTGCCTTCCTTCCAGCACAGCCTAGAGTATGTTCAGAGGAGCAGAACCCACGTGCTGTGCTCAGACCTCACCCTGTGTGACTGTCCACCCGTGGCTTGGAAGTACTTCTCAAGACATGTTGGGGCATAGATCTGGAACTGCAAGATGGGTGTTAGTGACTATTGTTGAATGAATGAACATATAAGGGAGAAATAATTCATCAGATGCACCAGTGAAAGTTCAAAAGGCAGAACCCAGAACATCCGGCCAGCATGGCTTTCTGCTCAACTTCCTGCCACCCTGAGGCTTCATGTCACCCAGCCTTGCCCAGGGCTCTCAGTCCTTGTGCCAATCCAAGGCCCCCACCACCTGCCCTTCCAACCCATCCAGCCTCTTCTCTGAACTGTCCAGCCTGACATCACCTCCCTTGCTGCTCCTCATAGCCACCTCTGGGCCATTGGGCAGCTACTACATGCTCAGGATGAAAAGCTCAGCACCCACACTGCCTTCCTGGGGAGCCTGGGCCAAGATCCCCTGCACAAAAGCCCCAACTCTTACACTGGGCCACTCAGAAAGGAGCTTTAGGTCCCAGTCCAGAGCTTCCTCTGGGTCCTGAGCCATGCTGGTTCCTCCAAAGACCTTCAGTATTACTTCAGAGCCTTTTTCTATTCTTTTACTTGCCACTAAGGGTGTGGTCTGGAGCACCAGCCCTGTATCACAGTCCTGGAAAAAAGCCAACAGAATCTCCAGGCAAGGCTTCATAGATAATTGCCATGTGCTGATGTGCCCAGCTGAGGACCAACTTGCCCTGGAAGGCAGGGACCACCTTCTTTGACCCTGCACAGTACCCAGCATCCATTGGTTAGCAGGTAAACATGTCACATGGGTGGAAAGTGAGTGTTTGCTTTGCACGAAGCACTCTGCTAGGCCCTCTGCAAGTATTTTCATTTGACTTTTACAGTTCATCTTTCAAAAGAGCCGAAAACTCCATTTCACAGAGAAGCAATTGGGGTCCAGGAAGGTAAAGTGACTTTTCCAAGGTACCCTGGATAAGAAGGAGTGAAAAGTAGACAGGCTGGCATTGGCTGGGCAGACAGAACCTGGCCTCATCCTTTGGCCTGTCCCTGCTCATCACCCCACCAGGGCCATGTCACCAAGGGGTGATGGGTGGTCAAGCCATTTACAACATGAAGACACTTTGTGCTGGAGTGAAACGATCCTTTAAAAAATGATCACCAGCTCCCCTTCATTACCTCCAGAGACCGAGTCCTGGCTGATTTCTTCCCATCTTTATCTCAAGTACATTTAAATGTCAATTAAATTTGAAATATCTACATTTGTCAGCATTTCATTTTGGGCCAGCGTGACGTGCTGCTGATTTGTCCACGCGATGTGACACATGAAAAAAACTCTCGAGATGCAGATCTTCCTCATTAAAAAATAAGCCAGTGCGATCCGGGTGCAGCAGAGAGCACAGAGCGCCTCCCTGCTTCCTGACGCCATGTCTCTGACATGGTATTTAAAAAGGAACAGCCTCGCCTGTCACCACTGTCACACGCTCGTGCTAACTGGCGACACGTTAAACCAAACATTAGAAAGGGCTCAGGAGTCATCTGCATGGGAACTGTGCACCAGCGCTGTGGGCAGAGGCGGGAGCAGCTGTGGGGGCTGCTGGGGTCCGAGCGCTGATGGACAGCGGGCTTTTCTTTTGCGCCGAGACATCGGCAGCCCTCGCTGGGGAGCCGAGTTCGCCGCGACCTGCCTTTTCACAGAAGCCCTTTGTGTGTAATAAAATCCAGGCAAGTGGTGGGTGGCAGCCTGCGCGGTAGTAGCTGAATTGGGTTAATGAGGAAAGAGGTACACTTTTTTTTTCCATATTCTGCCTTAAGCTAATAAAAAATTTAAACCTGGACGTTTTCAATGGTTCATCCTTTATCTCTGACAAATATCTGACTGTATGTTTCAGGGGGGAACATGAGCAGCTGAATTTAAATAAGTTTATTTTGAAATCTTACCTTTCATTAAAAGTAGAAGGGGAAATACCCTACCTCTCACTGCATTGTTTCAGATCTGGGAAACTGAAGAGGTAGGAAGACCTCACAGTGGTTTAGAGTCAAGCAAATCCAGATTCACTTCCCAACTCTGCCTTCAGCTGCTGTGTGACTCCAATAAGGAGCTCCCCATCTCTGGGCCTTGACTTCTTTGTCATAAGTAGTTAGTGAAAAATTGTGTGCATAGCATTTGGCTTATGAATTCTTCTAGGGTCAATGTGGTCATCCATGTATCCTGGACATGACAAAGTTCTGACCTTTCCACATCACATGGTCAGGTTCATCCAGGTGCCTTGTTGCTCTTGAGAGAGTAGTCTCCTCCAGAGACACCCTGAG
The DNA here is from genome assembly GCF_964194105.1 of Spermophilus citellus. Classification (NCBI taxonomy): domain Eukaryota; kingdom Metazoa; phylum Chordata; class Mammalia; order Rodentia; family Sciuridae; genus Spermophilus; species Spermophilus citellus. Next base: position 11,650,828 of record NC_138183.1, read on the forward strand.
CCACTTGTCAGAGCCACTGCCCCACCAGCCTGGCCCAGCAAGAAAGCCAGCTGCAGGAAGAAGCTGCTTAGTGGGCTGGAAAGCGAGGCTCCCTGTCCTCCTGCTCCTCACTCATACCTGTGCCAGAGACACCGGATCTTGACTATGACCTACACAGCAGCAGCCTGACTTAACAGTGACACCAAGACCCGTCCAGCACAAAGGACTTTGCTCTTCTGTGAATCCAGAAATTCCTGGCAGGTTTAGTGGCATTCAGCTGACATACCAGTCTGTGATCTGTGCTTTCCTGTCAAAGCCAGAGGAGGGGCCTTGCTCAGGTGGGTGTTAGAAAGGCATTCACAGTGGATTCAAGGGCCACCTGAGAACCTCATTCCATTTGACCCAGAATTACTGGAGATGAAATACTATCTATGAAGCACCAAGATGCGCAGCCAGGGAGAACTAACTCTGTCCAGGGAGAAAACTCAGCTGGGAACTCCAGGGAGCTTCCATTTGGGCTGAGTCTTCAAGATGGAAGATCAGTGCACCATGTGGAAACAGAAGGGCCTAGTGACAAAGGGCACATGACTCAGAAATAGGAAGTCAGTTGAAGTATGCTGGGAGGGCAGAGGGGGCCACAGGGGTGGGCAGGGCCACATGCACTGACCTCCCCTGCATGGAGCCAGGACTTGGCACTGCCTAAGGCAGCCCTCACCCACATACACCCAGCACCTTCCACAAGCCACCCAGAGTGAGGATGCCTGCTTCCCCCTTCCCCTCGCCTGCCCAGGGGCAGTGCCATATGGGGAGAAAGAACGGGTCCCCTAATTTTTAAACAGAGCATCCTGCAAATGTCTGAATATTTTCATTCAATGAATTTACCACATAACTCATTACAGCAAAATTGTAGTTCAGAATGGCAGATTTGCAGATTTCTAAGAAAGAGAGAGATATAGGGACAGGTCTGCAATTCACAGCAGGGCTCTAGTGACCGAGTGAAGGTGGCCCTTTTGCTATGGGCGTTCTCTATGGAGCTGGGGTGCTCCAAGGCTGGCCTGTTCATACTTCTGCCAGCCAGGTCCTCCTCCTGCCCTCTCCACTGAGACCACAGCAAAGCACTCTCCCAGGTGATACCCACTATAGTCTAGGAATGGCCAATGTGTGTCCCATCCCTGTCAGCCATGGAGTGGCCTGGGAGCTTAGGGGAGATGAACAGTGTGACCTGCCCCTTCCTGGTGTCTGACCCTGGGCTAGTAGCTTCCCTTGTTAAGCCTCAACCTCCACTTCAGTTTAAAGACAAAACTCTACCCAGCTAGCCTGCAGGGGTGATAAGAAGAAATGAGGGCACAGAGCTGAAAGGCTTGGTGGCTTTGAATGACAACCAGATTAGCACCAGCGAAGGTGGGTCGCAGCACAGCCCAGTCCCAGCACTCGCCCCCTCCTTTACCCTCGGGCTGTAGTTCTCACATACTTGTCTTACACAGGTTACCCTTCTTGAAATAAAATCTTAAAGGGACCCATGCCATCATGTAAAGTACAAGAAGACACTGCTTTGGCTGGAATGAAGGGAGAGCTGCTCAGCACCCTCTCTCCATGCATCCCAAACTTCACCATTGCCTCCCAGGGATCCTCCGAGCAAGCCCAGCCCACAGAGTGGGGCAGACCTGGAACACGGAGCCCCGGCACATGGCTAGAGCAGCAGCCATGGCAGGATGGGGTTTGAACCTTGGTCCTCCAGGTCCCGCTCCCCTTTCTCAGCACCCGCCTCTCTTGGGCCTGGTCAGTATATAATTCATAGGAGCCCGGTGTGGCATTTCTCTGGGCTGCGTGTGTGTTTGTTTATAGAGGTAGAGCTCACAGGTGGCTGACAAGGGAGATGTATTTTTTATAACAATGAATATTTAATTTCCACATCACAGATGAAAAAGACTCTCTGAAGAAGCATCCGAGGGAGACTCCAGAGAGCGGCGCTAATCAGAAAAGGGCCTTCTCTCGAGGGCTCTTCCGCATGGCTCACTTTTTTCTTTTCACTTCTTTTTTTTATTTTTCATTTTTCCCTGATTATTGAAGTAGATATGCTCATTGTAAAAAAATAAAATAAAATAAGAAGCAGGAGGTGGATCACCCATAATCCCACAAGCTATTATTGACATTTAAGCACTTACCTCTCCAGTCTGTTTTCTGTGCATTTTTCCATAAGGAGATGAGAGAGCACGCAGTACAGCCGTCCCTCGGTGTCCTCTGGGAATTGGTTCCAGATACCAAAACCCAGAGATGCTCAAGTTCCTTATACAAAATGGCCGTAATGTTCACATAGAGCCTGTCCAACCCTCCCCTGTGCTAGAGTATTTACTATATCCAATCTAGTGTAAATGTTAGGCAAGTAGTTGTTACACCATATTGTTTAGGGAATAATATGACAAGAAAAAAAAGTTGTGTATATTCAGTACAGACAGGGTTTTTTTTTCCAAATTCTTGTAGCTGCAGTTGGTTGAATCTGCTGATGTGAAACCTACAGATAATGTAGGGCCAACCATAAAAACTGCAATTCTGCATTGACTTTTAAATGTTCCTTAATAAACATTAAGTTTAATAGGAGGAAGATGTTAAGCCAACTGTTCCAGATTCCTATTGTGGAGAATTTGGGGGCTTTCATGTTTTCATATTATAAACAGAGCAGTGGTGACCATGTTGGGTGAAATTCTTTGTTACATTTCAGGTTACCTCAGCAGAAGTGGGATGACTTGGTCACAGATGACTGATCACAAGTTAAGGCTCTTGACACATATGGGAAACCCAGTTTCTTTTTTGCTTGGGACCAGCCTCCTCACCTTGGTGCCTGTCGGGCCCCATGCCACTGGCCTTTTCCTTTCACCTGCCACATGGAGTTCTAACTTGTCCCTAACTGCCTGTTCTCTTCTCTCTTGTCTTCCTCTGCCCCAGCCTGGTAAAGCCCTTGCGACACTATGCGGTCTTCCTCTCCGAGGACTCCTCTGATGATGAATGCCAGCGGGAAGAGGCCCCAAGCGCTGGCTTCACCGAAAGCTTTTTCTTCTCTGCTCCCTTTGAATGGTCTCTCCTTCCTTCTTCCAGTTCCCCAGGCTCAGCTTGGTGACTCTTGGGGCTGCATGGGGGCGTAGGGGGACTGTTGTGCTTGCTCTTGTGTGGGGGGAGGGGGGCTTGGAGCTGCCACGTGCCAACTGCTCCAGGGCCAACTTACAGAGTGGGCGCCACTTCCATGGGCCTCTTCTCAGGGCATCCATTCTGCCAGCCCCACTGGCACTGTGACAGCGGAAGGAGGCATCAGGTAATACAGGAACATCCCCATTCCTTATAAGGGGAAAATGAAATTGCTTGTTAATGAAACTGGTGGTCACAATGAGCCTGGTTGCTGATCCCTGAGTCTTCCTTATCTCAACACATCTTGAAAAGCCATGGAGATAGGAAGTCAGATTTTAAGTTTCAAAAAAAAAGTAAATAATATGAAATGCATATATAAATACCAGCATATCCAAATGTTCTGATCCACCTTTTTTTTTTTTTTTCCATACTGGGGATGGCACCTAGGACCTTGCTACACAAGCACTAAACCACACCCTCTACCTGACTTTTTAAAGGCATTTTTAACATTATTGTTTATAACATAAATATCGTACTAATTACAAATAGCTTTTTTTGTAAAATCTACCTTTAAAAACTAAAATAAAACAAGAGCCAGGTGCATGACGCACTCCTGTAATCCCAGCTGCTCGGGAGGCTGAGGCAGGAGGATCACAAGTTTGAAGCCAGCCTGGGCAACTTATGAGACCCTCAGTAACTTAGCGAGATCCTGTCTCAAAATTTAAAAAGTGGGCTGGGGATATAGCTCAGTGGTAGAGTATCTCTGAATTCAATTCCAGAAAGAAAGAAAGAGAGAGAGAAAGAAAGAGAAAGAGAGAGTTCAGAAGGTTCATCTACCCCAAAATTAATTTTTTTGTAGTGCCCCCTTTGCCATTTCTTGTCCCTCCACCCACAAGAGCTGGGACTGAGCATAGTGATGTCCATTGTCTGTTTTTATTTAACAAGGTTGTATGAGTGTTTTCATTGGGAGCTTTTAAGGGATGGGAATGGCCTTTGCTGTGCGTCCACGTGTCCACAGCCTTCCAGGGAGTGGGCTGCTTGGCCATTTTACAAAGTGGGCCTTTTCTCCCTCCATCCCCCTCACTGCCCCTTTTCCCAAACCCCAGCTGAAGTCCCCAGTGTCAAGTCCTTCCCCCCGGGCTGGGCCTGTGGATTATTCCAGGGACTTTAAAGTGCCTCCTGCCACTGCCCCATAGAGTAGGTGCCTTGAACCTTTCCAGTCACCAACTCACCTGTGATCACAGGCAGAACAACTTCTTCCAGAGTCCTCACTTAGAAAGTGGCCACCTGAGCCAGTATTGCCCAAACTTCACAGACCACCTTTTCTGTACATGAATCTTTTTTAAATTTTTTCTTCTAAATGCCTTAAGAATTAGCCTTGTCTTAAACAATATCTATAATAACATAGGCTATTATTTCTAATGCTAATTTGAATCAAGATAGAACCATTGGAATAGGAAATGTTCATCCAGGTATCAACTTTAAAATCACCTTGGAGGGGTCTGGGGATACAGCTCAGTTGGTAGAGTGCTTGCCACACATGTACAAGGCCCTGGGTTCAATCCCCAGCACCACACACACTCACACACACACAAAAAAAATTATTTGGAGGAGAAGGCGGCCCGCCTGGGGACAACCCAGGGGCTCTCCCACCACCGGTCCAGCATGTTGAGTCCATGTCCTACCCCATCACTTTCTCTTTAATGCCAACATTATTGAAATAATGGTTAATGCTCATTTCTTTAGCCCATGACTTCAGGTCAGTACAGGCCTTTGTGTGTGTGTTTAAAAAGGAACTAGCTCATCCTAACTCAAAACAAAATATTGGTCAAAAAGACACTATTTCTTCAAGTTTAGGAAGCACATGGACTTTCCTTTATCCTTTTCACTGTGTCCAAACTTGATTAGAGAGTCTCTAATTCCTTGATCAGATGACTTGGCCTGAGTGAGGGAAGGACTTTTGGAGTTTCTCAAACTTGGCTTCCCTTTCTACCTCTGGCTTGGTGCTGTGAGATACAGTGAGTTATTTCACTTCTCTAAGCTTCCATTCCCTCATCTCCAGGGTGGGGGTGTAAGTCCTGCTTCATGGGTTGCTTCATTGAGTTAGTGAGGGCTTACAATCTAATGGGATCCCTGCCACAGTTGGGTCTATTTGTTGAACCCTCCAGGGACTGTCCCTGCCTGGCTTCTTCTTTGAACCTACTCTTGACCAGCAGGTGGCGCCCTCCTCCCATTTGATCATCTGAGCCCAGTCCTGCCTAACCAAGGGCCTCAGTTAGCCCCCACCTTGTAGTTAGAGGAGGCAGGACACTGCTCTGGCCAGGGGTACTAAGTAAAGGTTTACCCATGTGATGACTTCTAGTGTACCCACTGATGCCCTGGGATCAGATCATGGGAAAGAAGATGAAAGGAACCTGGCTTGCTTGCAACTTCCAATGTGCAAGTATACAGAAAGCTGTCAGCACAAGCCCTGGTGATAGCAGCACTCACTGGTGGGTTGTCACCAGCTTCTGCATACCTGCTATATGCCAGGCACTGCATTTGCTCATGTAGTCACCACTACCACCTGAGAAGATAAGGCTCAGAATGTGTAAGTGACTTGCCCAACTTCCCACAAGAGATGGCATGACCAGAACTGGAACTGAGCCCAATACAAGCCAAGGCCCAGATAGTCCCTCTGAGGATCCCAGGACAGTGTAGACAGCTGCCCTCTTGAGTTTCTCCAGGTCTGCTCCCCATTATCCATTCACAGCCAATTCTGTAGCTACTTGTCAGTCACCAAATGAAGGAGCAGGATGGGGAACCTACAGATTCCTCTTCCAGTCCTGCCCTTTTCTTCTAGCCCAATATATGAAAACACACAGGGAGAACTAAGTGGACCTCTGCTGTGCAAGGAGAGCCAGGCCACAGAGCAAGCAGCAGAGCCAAATTTACCCCCAGGTGGCTCAGACCACAAGCTTGCCCCCTTGCTGCTGCCTGGCCCCAGCCCACATGGAGCCCCAAGACTCTCCTGTCCCAGTGGTTCCCAGGCATGGTCCTGCAGGCCTCGGTGCTTTTAGGGTCTGGGAACTGACTGATCTTCCCATGGACACCCTGGGTGGGAGAGGAAGAGTCCAGCCCACTCTGTCTCCTTTCAGGCCGCAGCCATATCGGACACTCAAGGAGTCAGACAGTGCAGGAGATGAGGCAGAGAGTCCAGAACAGCCAGCACGGGAACCCAGGGGTCCTGTCCCAGCTCCACCTGACCGGGCTGCCAGCATCGACCTCCTGGAAGACGTCTTCAACAACCTGGACATGGAGGCCCCCCTGCAGCCACTGGGCCAGGCCAAGAGCTTGGAGGATCTTCGGGCCCCCAAAGACCTGCGGGAGCAGCCAGGAACTTTTGACTATCAGGTATGGTACAAATAGGGCAGGGTATCCACCAGGTACCTTCCACACATAGGACAGACCCCCGCCCCCCCAAGTGACAGTAGATGAGACAAGAAACAAACTGATTTTCCTGAGGACCTCAGCCAATGCTCAGACTATGATTCCAAACCCTGCTTGGTGGACCAGTAGCCACATCACCCTGACAGTGAGCCTGAAGAAGATGCTAGCCCACTTCCTTTGGTGTATCACAGCAATGGGCTGGTGCTCCAGGTTTGGCCCCCATCCCCAGTGGAACTAGAATTGATTCCATCTCCACCATGTCTCCTTGGAAGAGCCTAATGGATCAGATTCTTCTATTTCTGTGTGATCACTGATCTCCCATTGTGACTTCCAATCCATTGCATTCCTTCTCTGTGCTAATCTTGTAATTACTGGGTCACACTGTGGAGTTCACAAGTTCCCACATGTCCCATAATTCATGTGTGCTCCCCTCTGGACATGAGGTAGCTGAGAGAAGGAGAGTGAGCTGTCCAAGTCAAGTAGCTTGGAAATGGCAGAGCCAGGACTGGAATCTAGTCCTCCTGCTTCCTCCCCTACTATGTACCTTCAACCAGGCCCCAAGCCTTATTTGCCCTCTCAGGTATGATCAAAGTGCCACATGCTCTGAAAAGTTAAAAAGACCAGGCCAGCCAGGCACAGTGGCACACACCTATAATCCCATTAACTTGGGACGCTAAAGCAGGAGGATCAGAAGTTCAAGATCAGCCTTGGCAATTTAGCAAGACCCTCAGCAACTCAATGAGACCTTGTCTCAAAATAAAAAAAGGTCTGGGGATGTACCTCAGTAGAATAGCACCCCTAGGTTCAATTCCCAATACCAAAAATGTGAGGGGGAAGGCCAGGCCAGTGGGTGGTCAGTAGAGGTAATCATTTTCCCAAAACCAATTGACAACCACTAGTATAAAAGGACAAAAGCTACCTCTCAAGTCCCTTTGTGCCACAGTGAGAGACCTGGGCTCTCTGCTGGTTACCTGGGATGAGCCCCTGACTGACCCAGGTCCCAGGAGCTAATTGGACACATGCCTAGCAGCACCATTCCAATGCCCGCTCAGCACTCAGGAGGGATGGGAATGGGCATGCATTTCTCCTGTCTTCCCTAGGCCAGTCTGTGGTCACCACCTCCCTTCTTCCCTCCCAACAGAGGCTTGACCTGGGCAGGAGCGAAAGAAGCCTTGGGATGGCAGTAGCCTTGAAGCTTGCCCACCCATACAACAAGCTCTGGAGCCTGGGCCAGGATGACATGGCCATTCCCAGCAAGCCCCCTGCTGCCTCCCCTGAGAAGCCCTCAGCCCTGCTTGGGAGCTCCCCAGCCCCGCCTCACAGGCCCCAGACCCAAGACAACAACCTGAACCCCAGCAACAAGGAGGAGGCTCCCACCCTGACTTCAGGCAGTATCACCATTCCCCGGCCACAGGGCAGGAAGACCCCAGAGCTGGGCATTGTGCCTCCACCACCCACTGCCCGCCTGGCCAAGCTCCAGGCTGCCAGTGGCACCCTCGGGGACTTTTCTGCAGAGCGACTACAGACAGATCAGGAAAAGCGAGCTGCCCCAAGCCCAGCCCTATTCCCAGGGCTTCTCCCCAGTGTTGCCCCCCAAGGCCCCACAGAACTCCTGCAGCCACTCAGCCCAGCCCTAGGGGCTCCAGGCACAGGCAGCGATGCCCTGCTCGCCCTCCTGGACCCCCTTAACACAGCCTGGTCAGGCAGCACTGCCCCGCCACACCCTGCTGCCCCAAATATGGCCACCCCATTCACCCCACAGTTCAGCTTCCCCCCCATGGGGACCCCTACCCCTTTCCCACAGCCACCGCTCAACCCCTTTGTCCCATCTGTGCCAGCAGTACCACCCACCCTGCCTTTGAGTTCTACACCTTCCAGGCCTTTCGGGGCCCCTCCAGCTTCTCTGGGGCCGGCTTTTGCACCCAGCCTACTACTGTCCAATTCTGGCTTCTGTGCCCCTCATAGGTCTCAGCCAAACCTGTCTGCCCTCTCCATGCCCAATCTCTTTGGCCAGGTGCCCGTGGGCGCCCACACCAGTCCCCTGCAGCCACTCGGCCCTCCAGTAGTTGCCCCATCAAGGATTCGAACATTGCCCCTGGCCCGCTCAAGTGCCAGGTCTGCTGAGGCCAAGCAGGGGCTAACTCTGAGACATGGAGACCCCCCACTCCTGCCTCCCAGACCCTGTCAGGGCCTGGAGCCAGCACTGCAGCCCTCTGCTCCTCCAAAGGCCAGAGACCCCTTTGAGGATTTGTTACGGAAAACCAAGCAAGATGTGAGCCCAGCCCCAGCCCCAGCCCCAGGCTCCGTGGAGCAGCTCAGGAAGCAGTGGGAGACATTTGAATGAGAGATCCTGAGGGTTAGGGCCAGCTGGGCCCAAGTGCTGCCATCCAGTATGCGGCTCCCCTCTGCCCAGGTTCTGCTGGTGGGAAGGGATGGGACCTACTCTCTACCCTCCCCCTCCACACTACCCATCTCTGAGGGCCAGCCCTGGGGAACGGTGCCAGTCACAGCCTGGGAACTATCCCAGCTCCTAGGCGCCCGTCCTACCTTACTCCCATCCTCCTCAGCACCCTGCTTGGGTTTTGCACTAGAGAGGTCAACAGGGTGGCCACTGCCCAGACCCCTCCTGCCCACCGTCTCTTCAGAGACACCCACGCAGCCATGAGGTTCAAGGCTGCTTCTCTGGAGCCCAGAACTCCTGTCTGTCCTTTGACCATCCCAGCACCCCCAACAGGCACAGGTGTCGGTGTCACCCAGCTTGTCTGCATCAGCATAGATAGCTTCAGGGCTGGAAGTCAGGGCCCCTCCTTGACTGGAGGAAATCCCTGGTGGTCATCTCCAAACCCCTTCTAGCAATACTGCACTCATGCTTTCATGAGTCTGCCCCAAGCCCCAAACTTCGGTTGTTTCCCCAAGCCAAGGGAACTCGGGGCCACTTTTGATGGCCAAACCCAGCCCCAACCAGCTCAGCAGGGGGTCTGGGAGCACCAGCAACTCTGATTTGTAGAAGAAAAAGAGAAGCCCACAAATCCAAGTATCAGAAGTCAGCTGTCATCCCCATACCTCTGAATTCTCCTGTGTCTCCAATCACTGTCAAAGCTGGGACTTGGCTGGGCCTCCTAACACTTGGGGCTTCGAGGGCAGAGTTGAGCAGCAGCAACCCATGCCACAGACAGATGCCTGGACTCCCTGGAGCAGGGACGCCCCTTGAAGGACTCTCATGGAATGGACAAACGTGCCCCTCTTAGCCTGGGGCAGGAGGAGGCCTAGAAACCAGCCCCTCCCACCTGCCTCAAGCTTCGCGTCAGCACAGAAATTCCTAAGGCCAAAGTTAAATTGAAATATTTTGTTATTGTTTCTTTTATCTTTCTTTTCTTTTTTACTTTGATTTGATAAATCTTGAAAATTGACTCCTTTCAATAAACCAAGTTAAAATAAGACCCAACCATTTAAGAAAACAACCATCTGAGACATACAGGAAATTGTGAGCATTTTGACCTGATTTCTCATTTCCTATTTGTGAATGGTCAGACACAGTCCCTCTCCCCTCTGCCTGGCGGTGTCTGACAGGGTCAAAGGGGTCCCTGGAGGTCCCCATCACTCCAGGGAGCTTCCTCTACATCTGAGAGGTGGGAGGCCACTGCCACTGCTCATAAGTCAGTGATGCCTGGCCTCCTGTGTCATTTGACCCCAGAATAACAAGTCTCTCCTATCTTGGTAATGTTCTGTGGTTGCTGGGGAGCCAGGTCTCACCTGGGCCACATGGGTCCCTCCTTCAGGCACTCAGGTGTATCGGCACAAGTCCCAGTTCCACTCCTCTGCCCTGGGCAGACTCCAGGCCCCATTAAGGACAGGGAAGCCCCCCACAGAGGGGGCAGAAGATGAACAGAGGCACTGGGTAGCCCAGGAAGCAGAAGGCACCCCGCAGTCCCCCTGGTTGGGCTGGGTGGCTGCTGTCATGTGCTCCCTGTTCACATGAGCACCGATGTCTTCTTCGCTGGCTGGACGGAATTTACAAACCCAAGGATGAACTTTGTGTGAATTCAATAAAGTCTTGGGGAAAAGGCTGGAATACTTGTGTCCTTGAAGGAAACTCTGGGGGAGGGGAAGTCCCCTAAGCAGACCCTTAGCCATCTTCTCCATCCCTCATACAAAGGTAGAGGCCAGGTGACGGGCAGGATTTGCCCTTGGCCAACTCCAACACCTGTGACCATGGAGCTCTGAGCCAGCGACCCACTTCCCTCCAGGCAGAGCATGGTGTGGGCTGGTTGACAGTCCACACAGTCCTGCTGGGACCATGAAGCAGGGATACAGCCACCAACAGTGCCAAGGGCACCCAGGCTTCAGGACAGAACAAGTTCAAAGAGACACCTGGAAAGTCACCCCCACAGATCTCTCACCAGCAAGGGCAGAGCCTTGGATTGGACAGTGCCCTAGTTGGGCACTAAAGTTTGGAGGAGAGATCTAGACCAGTCACCCACAGTGGCCAATGTCACCAAAATTAAGTTGAAATGTGATTTGTCTATATGTTGGCATTCCACATGAAGTGTCTCTTCTAAGAAGTCTGCAGCTAGCACAGGTTTCAAATCTAGGACTTCGGTAACCCATCTGAGGAGCCAACTTGCCCTCTCCTCTCCCAGGGTCATACAAAGACCTGGGGTAAGGCAGCCCCACCTCCTACAGGATAAGGCCAAACAGCCTGGTGTTCAGGGCTCTCAGCTTCAACTGAGCCTCGAGTGCCCCCAATCCTATGCCTTCTAGAGATGGCTGAGACCTCAAGGGGCGCCAGGTAAAGTCAGCCTCCAACTTCGAAGCGTAAAATATGTGGTCTGGCCTTGGCACTTGGAGCCCACAATCACAGAAGGTGCTAGCCTGGGAAACAAGGACGAAAGAGCACATCTCCAGGTCGCGGGGGGACTCCATGAAGTTCAGAGGAAGCCAGGCCCTCAGGAGGGTGTCCACTCGGATCCAAGGTCACAATGTGCTGAGCCATGTCAGGATGTAGCAAATTCTTCATGAGTCCGCCTCTGAGGGCCCGGCCCCAACACAGTCTGAACTGAAGTTTGCAAACTCTGAGGGCTTCCTTCCAGTCCTTTCCCTGAGTCATCCCAATAGCCAGACACTCAGGAGACTGGCCTGCAGGCATAAGAGCAGCCAGGGTTGAAGAACTAGGTAGGTTTGTGAGGGCTGGGGAGAAGGGGGCACTGCTTCTTCCTCCCAGTGCCCCTCTGGCCTCCTTGCCAGGCCCCTTGCTCTAGTTAGGGGAGACAACACCTCCTGATACCTAAAAGGAAACCCAGACAGTCCTTCACATCAGATGGCAGTTTAACAACTTTCTGAATTCTTTCCCCCTTGCTAGCCCCTCGATCCTCACAACAGCCCTTGTGAGGTAGGCAGGGGGCCCTCCTGTTTCTACAAATGACCACAGTCAGGCGGGAGAGCTCAGGACTCGGGTCCTCTGCTTCAGCTGGCCTGCCCTGCACAGAAGTTGGGTCCAGGGGTCTGTGCTTCCCTTGTGGGACTGGCTCTGGCACCAGACAGAGACGGATCTGTCTAAAGGATCTTGCTCGGCCTCCATGAACTCCCTCCACCCCCACCCAGTCTCCCAGCTGTCTCCAGGGCACGGGCTGCCCTTGGAGGTGAGAGAAGGGGCCAGAATTAAAGATTTGATGCTTGGGCAAGCCCTGGACTGGCTTCTGCAGAACATGTAGCTTTGGCTGCCCCTGCCCCAGAGCTATCCAGGGTATCCACACCCCCAGAGCAGCTACCCCCCCCCCATGGGATCATCTGCTCCCACTACAGTCACAATCACATATATAAGAGGCGGTGGACACATCCGTGACCTCGTCAGAGCACTCACAATGGAATCTGTGGGGCTGCATGTCCCCCACACACACACTCCTGGCACACCATGGGCACTCATTGGTGCCCTCCCACTCACAGCTGAGCATCTGCCAAGGCAAATCCCGGCAGGTCAGGTGGCAAAGCTCACACCTCACAGGCCCCTCTCTGCTTCCCTGAGTTGCTCCCCTGTTCCTCAGTCCATGATGGGGCAGAGGCAGGAGCTGCCAGCTATGGGACACTCCCAGTGGTTGTCTGGGCCCTGTAGTAGCCTCCTTGGGTCACCAGGTAGAAATCCTGCAGGATCTCTGGGGCCTGGCATGAGCAGCCAGGCTGGTCTAGATAAGTCTCTCTTCGGGTGGCACCTTGAGAACACTGTCCATCTCCAGCCGGGCCCCAGCCACCTCCTGCTGGCTTGGGCTATAGGTGCCTTCTGACTGGCGGCGTTTTCTGGCAGCCAAGATCCCTGAGAGGAGGCCCAGGAGGAGGAGGAGGAGGCAGGCACAGGCAGCAGGCACAGCTACCTCCAGCAGTGGGAATGGCAGTGGCAGATGCAGGCCTTTCTGCAAGAAGACAGAGAAGGCACAAGAACTTGCTCAGAGAACACCTGGCAGGAGAACTGTTTTCCCAGGAAATGGTGAGAGACCCAACCCAGGGCTAGGCAAGCAGGGGCCAGCAAGCCACCTGTCAGAACCACCACAAGGGGGCGCTGCAAAACTGAGGGGCTGTGGCTGGAAGGACAGAAAACACTCATTGAACGCCCAGCACAAGGGCAGCACTGACCCTACAATGGTCTGATGAAGCAGGAGGGGGAGCAGGGACAGGTAGCTGATGGCAAGGTCAGAATCCACCAGGGCCTGCCAGTCCAAGGGGGGTCCTCTGACAGTTTGTCCCTGGGAGAAGCAGGCCAGGTTCTAGGGACCAGCAAACCTCCTCCCCATCTCCAATCACAGATCCCCCCAGGATGTCCCTATTTAGATTCTACAGGCCTGGAATTCTGAAGTCCCAGGAATCACAGGATTCCAGAGCCTCAGAGTCTCAGTCCTGCCTCTATACCTTGAGGCGTCTCAGCCCATTGTGACCTGAATCTCCAAAGCCAGCACCCAGCCCTGAAGAAGCTGCCCCAAAACTATAAAATTCATGCCAGTCCTGGGAGGACCTCTCAGACCTCCACCCAGGCAGGCCCTTCAGGGACAGCTGTAAAGCCATTTCCTCCCCACTGCCTGGGAGGAGGGTGAATAGGTAGGGTCGCTAGAGGCTATAAAAGTTCAACTTGAAAGGGATCATTCCCCATAAGCAAAGGGATCTGCAGTTTATGACCCGGGCTGCCAGAAGCCTGTGGAGATCAAGGCTTCACCTCAGACTGAGCTTCCTGAGCCCCCTCCCAGCAGCCCCCATGGTGGGCCCACTGCTCCTCCAGTGCCTGTTCTACCCCAGGGCTGGGATGCTGGGCGCCTTCTCAGTTGGGCCTCACTGGGGTCAGGGACATACACTTTTATAGTGGCCAAACCTCTCTGGTTCAGAATCCTGGGCTCCTCAAATCTTCCTGGATCAGAAACCCTCTAAGATTACAGGCTCTAAGATTCTGTGGGCCCTAAATTCTCATCCCAAATTGAACCTAGCAGACCCTAATGTTCCCACTGTCATTCCCCTAGGCACCGTGCCTGGCCAGGAGCCTCGTTGACAGATGGTGGGCCCCCAAGAATCTCTTAGATGAAACCACCTCCTGCGGGCAGCATGGAAGGGGCCTGAATCCCCTAGCCTGTTCCTCCTCAGCCATGACAAGGTTGGCCCAGAAACAACCCTACAAATGTCCTATACACTCTGCCCCCAACAGCATGGCACTGAAGTTCAGACAAGCCTGTCAGGGCACTCTTGCACCCTGGGCATCACTCACCACCACTTCGCAGAACTGGCCGGAGAATCTGGTGCTGCAGACGCATTCATACACCCCATCCACTTTCCGGCAGGTGCCCCCATTCAAGCAAGGATTGGCTTCACAGGGCGGTGTGGGGTTCTGACACCTAGAGAGGGAGGAATGCTGAGCGTCCCTACCCCCAGGGCAGCCCCGTGTCCTCCAGCTGCTCTAGCACACTCCCCAACCATCAAAGCTCATCCGTCACCTGTCCCCAAGCATTTTCTTGCTCAGCTGAACCCTGCGGATTTCTATGGTCACCCACTTGGACCTAGCGCTCATGACCCAAAAGGACTCTGACTCTGTGAAAATGACAGGAGATCGTGTGGAAGGACAGGTGCCCAGGGACACCGACCCCACCTTCTGGAGGCCCAAAATCTGTGCTTCTGCTGTCTCCACCTGACACGGTGGGGGTGGGGGGGGGTGGCGCCCTGAGGACTGAGCTCACAAAAGCCAGCAGATCACTACTGCCCAACAGGCCTTGGCTGAAAGGATGGTCTGGGAAGCCCAGAAGGAAAGGACTCCGGTTACAGTGATGGGATGCCTGGCACTGTGACACAGCCAGTGAGGGAGGAAGTGGTGAGTGATCATCCCCACTTCCCCTACCCGGGCTGCAGGGACCCAGGGGCCACAATGCCCAGCTTTCCACACCTGAGTCCACCTCCCAGTCTCCTGACCTCCACACACACCTCTGGCCAGCAAAGCCCTTCTGACAGCTGCAGTTGGTGCCTGGGGGTCCGCCCTCACAGGTGCCACCATCAAGGCAGGTGAGGTTGAAGCTGCATTTCTCCAGCAAGAGAGGCGTCCTGGGGAGAAAGTGCGAGGCTGCACCCTGGCCCTCTGGCCCTCTGCGCCCGCCCAGCTAAGCATGGTGCTCTCATCTTTGGAATTCAGCCCTCCATGTGGGTCAGGGGTGGGTCAGGGAAGCCATGTCTGGGTGGGAGAGAGGGGACCCAGGGCTGCCATTCTGCTGCTCAGGCCCCACCCACAATACCTACAAAACCTGTGGGCAGGGCACGAACATTTCCTGAGTCTCAGAGGCCTTTAAGAAGCCCAGTGGGAAGAACTTGCAGGGGTGACAAAAGTCCTACCCCCAGGGCAGCCCCATGTCCTCCAGCTGCTCTAGCCTGCTCCCCAACCATCAAAGCTCATCCATCCCCCGTCCCCAAGCATTTTCTTGCTCAGCTGAGCCCTGCGGATGTCCATGGTCCTGGCCCTCTGGCAGAATGCACCTCTCTCTGCTCCTGACCTGGGAGACCAGGAGGTGTGAATGTCACTGCCCCCTGGAGGTCATAGGCTCCCGACTGCGGAGGTGGGGGAGGGGGCAGACAGCGGCATTATTTGAAATTCAAATTTAGCTGGACATATCTTAACCTCTGTTTGATCCTTCAGTGCAGCCAACTGAACTATCACCCCATTTCACAGATAAGGGCGAGGAGGCTCAGATAAGGGAGGAGATGCCCCCCCCCCACTGGGCAAATCTGCTGCCTCTTTGGAGACTCTTCTGCCCCTCCCATCGCTCCAGGGGTTCTGCCCTCACCCAACCCGACCCAGGTGAACCTTCGGTGCCCTCGGGCATAGGTCTCCAGGCTTTCCGCACCTGCAGCGTGGGCCCGCGAAGCCCGGTGGGCAGCGACACTCAAAGTGGCCGTTTGGGCGCGCGTGACAGCGTCCGCGGGCACAAGGCGCGGAGCGACAAGGGTCGGCTGGAGCCTCGCAGCGCGGACCCTCCCAGCCCGGGCCACAGGCGCAGGCGAAGGCGTCAAAGAGGTCGCGGCAGGCGCCGCCATGCAGGCAGGGAGAGGATGCACACACCGGCGCGCCGAGGCAGCCAAGGCGCGGAGCAGGCGACCCTGGCCAGACCGCGAAGTGCTCTCGGGGACCTGGGGACACGCCGGGCCGCGGTCCTGCCAGAGGCAATGGGAGGCCGCCGATCGCCACCCGGCCCAAGCAGCCGGTGAAATTCTCGGCCAACAGGACGCGCGCAGCGTCCGGGCCCTGCAGAAAGTCCAGGTGACCCGCCTGTCCGCGCAGCGCCACAGGTGTCGCGGCGCTGTCTAGCCACAGCAGCCAGCGCGAGACGGCGGCCGCGGGTTGTTCCATGGCCAGGCGCACTCGGTGCCAAGCGCCATCGGCCACCTGCGGCCCAGGAGCGGGCAGCACTGCGCCCGACACGCCGCGGCCACTGCGCACGCTAGCAGCCAGCGAGCCGTTGCGCACCGCCAGCCAGAGGCCAGCCTGGGCGCCAGCTGAGGCGCGCAGCAGCCCGGCCTCGGTGTCACGCGTACGGAAGGCAAGCGCAAGCCCGCTGAGCCGGTGCCCCGACGACATGTTGTGCCCACTGAACGCAGCCGGGGGGCCCTCCTGGAACGTGGCCTCAGCCACACCTGCAGAGAGAGGAAGAGGGCTGGGGAAACGACTCAAGCGACCTTCTCCAGAGATTCCATCTCTCCCCCCAGCATGCAGGTGGTACTGTCTGTTGCCCCATTTCAGGGCCATGGTGGGGGCTGGGCACACCTACCCACCTACCATCCGTCCAGGAAACTACAGTGGTCCCCTACCCTATCCCGTGCACTCCCTACCTCTGGGGTATCAGTTCTGGAACAATGCTGAGAAGACAAACCAAGATGCAACCCTGCCCTTGAGGTCACAGGCCCAATAATATTACCTGCCCTTCCCTCTCCCTGAAGCTCCTCTGTTTCATCAAGGAGGCTCCCTTTGGCAGACAGGCATCTTTTTTTTTTTTTTTTTTTTTAGTTATACATGGGCACAATATCTTTATTTTGTTTATTTATTTTTATGTGTTGAGGATCAAACCCAGGGTCTCACACATTTGAGGCGAGCGCTCTACCGCTGAGCCACAACCCCAGCCCAGCCAGGCATCTTTTTAAAGTACCTACTTAAAACCTCCAGTGACTCCCTACTGCCATTAGGACTTGCCATGCCTGGAATTCAAAGGGTCCGGAACTTCACCCCATTTCCTGTTGCACCCCTCTGTCCTTGCTTTCAAAGGTTCTGGTAGACCTCAGGATCTTTCCTCTCCCTGAAATGTCCTTCCCTGAGGCTCCTCAGAGTTTGCCCTGGAAAATCCAGCACCTGCTTGCCTCCTCCAGAGAGCTAGCCCACCACCATGGGCTGGGGTTGGCATTCCTGGTCCATGGTGCAGCATCCCCTCCCCCAAAAGATATAACCAGCGCAAGTACCCAACACTGCCCAGAGCACAAACTCACAGACAAAGCCATCCGGGACTTCCTCACAGGTGGCAGGCGGGAGGCAGGGCTGGCTGGGGCACCATAACTGCTGGGCACATGTAGGCCCCGTGAAATTGCCAGGGCAGGTACAGTGAAAGTCATTCCAGGTGACAAGGCAAGTTCCACCATTGAAACAGGGATCAGGCTGTGGGAGAGTGGAGGGAGAGGCAGCTCAGGCCCGCAGTTGGCACCATCCCCATAACCATCATAGAAGCAGTTCTTCATTGAGCATCTACTAAGACACATGACCTCCTCACGGACACACAGAGAGAGCCAGGCACAGCAGCATGTGCACCTTCAGTCCCAGCCACTCAGGAGGCTGAGGCAGAAGGATCACTTGAGCCCAGGAGTTTGAGACTAGCCTGGGCAATATATTGAGACCCCATCTCAAATAGGAAAGAAAAAAAAGTCACCATCATCCTCCATTTTACAGATGAGGCTCAGAAAGGTGAAGCTACTTCCTGAGTCACCCAGCCCATTAACTAGAAGTGGAGTTCACACCCAGACTATTCAATTCCAAAGCTGGTACTTTGTTCACAAACACAGAGGGTCCCCTTCCTCCATCTCAGGCAGCCTCTGTCTAGGTCAGGGTGACTGTCTCACACAGGGACTGGGTAGGGGAGGCACAGGGACCACCAAAGAGTAGGAGCGGCAGGGTGGAGGGAGGTGAACGCAAACCTTGCTCTGCCACTACAGCACTGGGATCATGGGCAGGTCACTTCCAGTCTACTTCCTCCTTAGCAAAAGGACAAGTCAGCCCCCAGGGACACAGAACAGGTCCAGAGTAAAGAACCCACATCCGGGCACTCACACTGCACGTGTCCTCAGAGACGCAGCCCTGGGTGAGGTTTTGGGCCTGGCCGCCGAGCTCACTGAGCTGACTGGAGTTCTCCAGCCGCAGAGGAAAGAAGGGGAGGTGGAGGCCATTGAGTCGCAGGTCCTGGAGACAGCCTCGGAAGGGCCCGCCCCAGGGCTGGATGTCAGCAGGGAGCGGCCTCCCCCCCACGTGCACCTGCTGGCCCACGTCCTGCAGTTGGTCAGGCCCGAAGCTGAGTGTCACCAGATGACGGAGCCCGTCATCCCAGCGCCCAGGCAGCGGCACAGCAGGACTGCCCAGTGCCTCTGCCCAGACCTGGCCCTCCCTCAGGAAGACCGTCAGGCCAGCGGCCGAGGCGTTGGCAAACTGGAGCAGCAGGCCGGCAGGCTCCCGAGTGCGCAGCAGGAAGGACACGGTGAGGTTGGGGCCTGGCAGCTCAGGGAGCAGGAAGGAGGCCGCGCTCGGGGTGCCCCCCAGGCCAAAGGTGGCAGCCGGAATCTCTGCAGGGAGACAGGGCTGGCATGAGGCCGGCAGGCCGGAGCCCAGTGTTAGGCGCTACCTTTCCACCTGGGTCTTTCCTCACCGTCAGCACACGTGGGTCCGCTATGAGGCCGGGGGCAGTCGCAACGGAAGTGAGTCCACAGATCCATGCAGGTGCCTCCATGGGCACAGGGCAGAGGCTGGCACTGCTCCTGGCGCTCACAGCCCAAGAAGACATTGTCACTGAGATGCTCAGGCAGCAGAAGGTGCCCGTCCACATACACATCTTGGAGGCAGCCAGCAAAGGCCGAGCTACCCAGCTGCATAGAGCAAGGCCCAGGAGGCCGGGGGGCCACTGAAGCTGTGGGACTTGGGACCACAGGACCAGAGGCCACACAGAGATGGGAAGGGCAGCCCTCATGCCACAGTCGCAGCTCCAGGTTCCCCAGGCGCAGTGCCACCTCCACCTGGTGCCAGTGGCCATCGTTCAGGGTGAGGTCTGGCAGACTCAGGACAAGTGCATGGGTACCATGGCTCAGTGTGGCTTGAAGTGTGGCCCCCACCAGTGCCAGCTCCAAGCTGCCCTGGGTGTCAGTGCGAGTAGCCAGGGCCCCAGCAGGCAGTGTGGTACAAAACCTCAGTGCCAGACCCAGGGGGCCACCAGCTGGCACTGATGCCCACACGGGGCTTCCAGCTACCACAGAGAAGGTGGTATTCTGGCCACAGAAAGGCCCATGGGTACCAGGGGGGCAGTGGCAGACATAACTGTGGACCCCAGACTTGAAGGTAGGAATGCAGGTGGCAGCAGGTGGGCAGGTGTGGCCCAGGCAGCCAGTGAGCTGCACAGAACAGTCATGTCCACCCCAGGGCTCTGGGCACTGGCAGATGTAGCCTGCCACAGCATCGTCGCAGGTTCCACCATGGAGACAGGGCCCTGACAGGCATTCGTCCACATCTTCCTGACACGTCAGGCCTTCAGGAGAGACCAGGCCAAGACTCAGTAGCGCCCAGGGCCAGAACCACATTCTCAACCCAGAATGTGCGTGCCTCTTGAGGTGTGAACCCCCATCCCTACCAACCAAACCACTTCCCAAAGGATCTCTTTTCGTCCCTGCAGTCCTTTATGGCCCAAATCCAAGATTCCCCTTCCCTTGCCATGTCTGGTGAGTCCCCCTACCCTTGATCCCTTAAACATCCTCCATACCCTCTTCCCCCACCTCATGTCTCCTGCCTGGCCGGCTTCCTGGGACACAGTCCAGCAGCCTCCAGCTCGCCTGCCTCAGAAGCCCCTCTCCCATCTGCCCCAACCAGAGATCTACTCCCGAAATAGCACCCGGGAGCTCCCTCTGCTTCTTCAAGTTCAATTGCTCACCCCGGCATTCACGCACCCGGAGTCCATGGGCTAGGCCCTACCAGGATCTCAAGCCTCAACTCTGCTCCCTAAAAGCCTTGAATTTCCACTTCCTCCAAGCATTTCCCAGAAATTCCTGCCTCGGGAGCTTTGCTTATTCCATTCCCTCATCCTCCGTTACTCTTCTTTTCAAATTTCTACTAACCCTGCAAAACCCAACTCAGAGGGCCCAGGGCCTTTCCAACCCAAACAACTCTGTCACTCCCCACTCCCAGAGACAACTCCCCAGAACCCTGTAGGCAAAGTTTTCTGTTTATTCAGATACATCTCCTCCGGGGACCTGAATGTCTTTGGTGCCCAGTAAAGGGCATTACTTTTGTGGGCAGTGTGATAAAATGGAATGGTGAGGTTTGATTTATGCACCTGGGGCACGTTGGGCCATCCCCAGGCTTGTCCCCTCAGTTCCTCTTTTCCGGTGTCCCCTGCTGGCTGTATGGGACCACATCATCCTCTTCTCCAGCCTCCCCACAGGTACACTGGCCCCAGCTTGAATCAGGAGGCCACAGCCCAATGCCAGCTTAGTCAGCCCCACAGAACAAACCCAGACAAGCCCTGCCCCAAACCCAGCTGGAGGAATCCACACCCAAAGCAGCCACCAGGATTCGGAGCCCAGCCCCAGTCAGCCTGAAACACCACAGCCACCTCCTGGGAACCACCAGCCACCTGCCCCAGCTTCCCCCTGGCCCCAGTCCTCCATACCTGCCAGGAGCCACAGACCCCCCAAGAAGGGGTGCAGAACCCACAGCCACATTGCAGTACCCCACAGATGGGCTGAGAGTGGTGGCAGGTGCCGAGGCTCGGGAGCAGAGCTCCCTGCCTGGCTGCCTGCCTCCTCCTGAGTCTGCTCAGGAATGCCAGGCGCTGGCCTCCCCCACACACAGAGCTGCCGAAAGGGAGGATGGGCCAGGATGCCAGCCCCACAGCCAGGACCTCCTGCTAAACTCTGACCTAGAGATCTGCCCTCCCAGTCCCTGGTCAGCTGAGCTCAACTGGGAAGGAGTTGGGTTCCCACTGACACTGGTGAACCTAGCGGTCCTGGGCCTCTCTAACCTCTGTTGCCTCCTCTGTGAGATGGGGACTCTAAACCCTCCCTCACTGAGCTGTGGCAGTGAGAAGCAGGATGCCCAGAAAATGCTTTCCAGAGTCCTGGCATGCAGTGGGTCACCCACTCCTAGAGGACTCAGGGGACTTCAGCCAATGGGAGCAGCAGATGGGCTTGCAGGGCTCTCAGAGCACTGGCCACTAGGAGGGGACGCTGAGCCCCAACATCTTTGGTGAGTGAGGGCAGGAGGAATGATCGTGATCACCACCTCCTTCCTCAGGTCAGGGGAGCCCCAGGAACCTTCCAGGGAGAGAAGGCAGTTTGCCCAGAAGGAATGCAGGAGGTGTGGGGGAGGTGCACACATTCCAGAGGGGGTGGGGACACTGGGAGTGTATGCCATTCCTCAGGTTCACGAGTGTCCATGTGTCTGCATCTGCATGGACCCAAGGCAGGGAGAGAGGTTTGTGCCTAACAGGTCCTAGTCCCAGAGGAAAAGCTTGCTCTGTTGGCCCCAACTCTCTGCACTCACCCACCTTTCCTCCTCTGTCCTCCTTGGAAACCTCTGGGCCTCAGCCCAGTCCTTTGTTGTCTCAGTCTCATCACTCTTCATGATGCCCCAGACAGCCTCAGTCCTGACCCCCTGTCTATGGATCCACACCTACCCCTCTCCTGGCCCCCAGCCCCCCACCACCAGCCCTGGGGCACTCCAGAGACTGGATGAGCAAGACTGAACTCACCTTCCTCCAGTCAGTTCCCCCAGGGCACTGGCAGAAGCTCACTAGATCCTTGACACCTCCCATTCATGAGGACCTATAGCTATCCCTTCTAAATACTTCTCAAGTGGATCAGCTCCCTCCCCTCCCACTTCCAAAGCCTGATGGGGCTCAGCCCCCCTCAGCTGTCTGTCACCTGGGCAACTACACCCACCTTCTCCCTCATTTCCTGTCTGTCCCCATCAATCCATACATCAGACAAAAGGGACCTTCTCATCCAGGCCCCACAACTCTAACCCTGCCCACCCCCAGTGCCCACCCCACCCCAGTACCTGCATAGCCATCCCCACAGTGGCACTGGAAGCCGTTGGGCAAGTCCTGGCAGTGGCCTCCGTTGAGGCATGGCCATGAGGAACACTCGTCCACGTCCACACTGCAGTCGTCCCCTGCAAGAGGCTGGGCTGAGGCCCCCTGCACCCTCAGAGCCAGACCAGATCTAAAAGGGTCCATTCTTTGGCAAGGGAGCCTGAGGTCCAGAGGGAGGGCTGTTTCAGGCAGAGTGGCACAAGACCACCTGGTGGCAGGGCCGTGGGCGGACTGGGGATCCCTCCCTGGAAGTCTGGACACTGGCTGACTGCTCACCCTCAAAGCCTGGAGGGCAGCGGCACAGGAAGCCAGCAGCGTGGCGGAAGCTGAAAGCGCCCGGGAAGGCAGCCTGGGCACCCCCGTAGAGGGCTGGGTCTGAGCGCTGCAGGCACAGGCCACCGTTGAGGCACGGCCCCGCAGCACACTCGTCCTCATCCACTTCGCACAGCTCTCCGGTGAAACCTGAGGGTGCACACGTGGGCATCAGGTCACGTGAGAGGTCATCAGGCATCTCCCCTCCACTGCCACTAAGCCAGCCCATGGCCAGACAGGGACAACAGCTCTGGATGCAGTCAACAGTGAGGGTCGCTTTGAGGGGGGTGGAAATGACCATGGAGACCTGCAGCAGCACATCATTCCTACTATCTTGTATTACCAAGCATGTCGTTTGTGCCAGGTGCTCCACCGCCATTACACCTTCATCCTCCTCACTGCAAACCGAGGAGTGGGTGCTATTTTCAGCCCCATTTTGCAGATTAGTAAACTGAGGCTCAGGCAGATTGCAGTCTCTCTCACACACAGGTCCAGAGAGCCCAGATGGCACTGCACGCACCCCGTTGCTCCTTGCCCCCCGCCCACCTTCGCACCCACAGCCTACAGCCGCGCCTAGGGAGCACGCATGCACACACCTGGCCAGCAGAGGCAGCGGAAGCTTCCGAGGCCCTCGAGGCAAGATGCGTTATTGGCGCAGGGGTCCGATGTGCACTCCAGCACCTCCTCCTCGCAGCGCGCGCCCTCGTAGCCAGTGCCTGAGCAGTCACACCGGAACCTGGGGTGAACCGGCCTAAGTGAGCGACAGCTCTGCACCACCACCCCCACGCCCTCCTGCCCAAGGCACCCGACGCCAATCGCTCACCCGCTGACCAGGTCGTGGCACACGCCCCCATGCGCGCACGGCTGGCTCTGGCACTCATCGATGTCCAGCTGGCAGCTGGCGCCCGCGTAGCCCGGCGCGCACACGCAGCGGTAGGAGCCCACGCCGTCCAGGCACGAGCCCCCATGCAGGCAGGGCGCAGAGGCGCACTCGTCCACCTCGGCCTCGCAGGTGACTCCTGGACAGGGGCCGGAGACACAGAGACCCAGAGCTGCTTACCCGAGGGGCAAAAGAGGCCAAGCCGGGGACCTGGGGCATCTCCAGTTACAAGGAGCCACCTATGAGGCTCTAAAGGGAAGCGCATTTCGCTTGTCCTCCACAGCCCGAGCTGCTGTGGGAAACCCAGGCAGTGGGTAGAATCAGGGAACCTCCCCGCCCTCTGGAGCTCCCAGCAGGCTGGGCCCGGAGAGCGGAACTCAGTCAATATGTTAGGACTGGCTTTCAATAAGGGTTAACTCAATAAGGGAACCTGATCCTGTGAAAGCAAGATCCGGGGTCTGGTCCGGGATGTGGGGAGGCAGGGAAGGCTTTTGGGAGTTGGAGGATTGAGGCAGAGGATTATGGTGAGCAGTTGGACACCAGAAAGAGATTGCAGTTAGTCACCCTGTGCTTGGGTCAGGGGCCTGATACCCAGGGAGGGTGTGCCCCAGGAGCCATGGGGAGCTATGGGTCAGGAGCTATGGGGAGAGTGGAGCAGGTAAGGCAGGAGTGGGGGTGTTGGGACCTGGGCCAGGTAACAGGCTCTGGGCTCATCCTAGAAGCTGTAAGCAGATACATGACAGTCCTATCTACATTTTAGAAGGCTCTGGTGGCTTTGAGAAAAGTGTTAGGAAGGGACCCCACAGAGGAGGGATATTGGAAAAAAAAAAAGGCTGGAAAGGCTGAAGTAGGGTGAACAATTTCTGCACAGTTTTTGCTGTAAAACTCCTTAGTCCCGGGAAACCCGCTCACCTGCACAAACCGGGACAGCTGGGTACCCTCCACCAGGTGAGGGCGGAGATGGAGAAACATGGAGAACCTTATGGTTTGGATAGTCACCCTAGGGTTCAGGGGTCACTGCAGACTCCAGTGGGAGCTGTCCCCTAAGTGAGCTTGCTCATGGGGGCCAGGGACCCAGCTGATTCCTGCTGGAACCCTCCCCTTTCCCAGCTCAGTGAGCACTAAATACACCTTCTCCTTCCCATAACCCTCCAGCCCTACTCCCACCCCCGTGCCAGGGGGAGCCAGGCCCAGGCTGCCTGGAATCCCAACCTCCCCCACCCAGCTCAGAACCGGAAGAAGAAAAATGAGTCAATACAGACACTGCCCCCTCACATTCACCACTCACCCAGAAAGTTACCCAGAGCACTGCACATCTGGGTCACAGGCACCTGCTGGCACCCACACATGTACACTTTCACATGAAAGTATTCAGAGAGCCCAGACACCCACAGATAATGGAAGATGCACAGAATTCTTTTATGGACGCAAACAGAACTTCAAAGAGGAGACACACAGACAAATGTGACTCACACTCACATCTACACAGCGAATACGTGCAGACGCTGAGACATCCAAACGGCAAGAAAGATTCAGGGAGCCAGTGTCCCAAAGCCATCTTCACCCGCGGGCCACTCTTCACTATATGCTCCTTCCCCTGGAACTCAGACCCCCCAGTCTGTCTCCCTTGCTCTGAAATGACTTCAAAACTACCCCCTGCCCTTAAAGCCTGAACTCAGGGTTGACCTAGTTTACGTGTCTACACAGTGGACTACAGAAGGCCCGAGACTGGGCCTCACTGGAAGACCTCCTTCCCAACTTCAGGCCACTCCAAGAAGCAAGATGCTCTCACCTGGGAGCTGGGAAGGGCCTGGGCCCCCCCCACCAACACCACCATTCTGGAGGAATGTGTTCTCAATGTCAGCCAGTTTTCTGAGCACTTGTATGTACATTATCCCACTTAAGGCAGCAGGGACCCCTGGGGCCACATCTGCATCACAACTGGAACAAGACCAGGAGTGGGTCTCTATGCTAGGTCTTTGCAAGGGGTCCACATTCCATCCTAAACTGTGCAGGATGTTCTCACTCTAGGACCCTCAAGTGGTGTCTACAGGACAATTTGATACAGGTCTGGAGTGAGAAAATGCTGGCACTACTGGCCAGGGTGTCCTGTTAAAGCCAAACCGGGCAGATCTGCCTGTCTGCTCAGAGTTGCCAGAGATGCCTGAGGGGTCTCCACCCACCTAAGCCAAACTCAGCTCTGGAGAAGGGACAAAAATGTTTGTCCAATGCCCCATACAGGCCAGGCGCTGTGCCAGACCTCAAACACACAGACTCTCACCCCCAGCTGCCAGGTTGGCCTGAGAAGTGTCAATTCTGTACTAAGTCCAGGAGTGGACACCCGGCACTGTCGGTGCTTGGGGCAGCTGTAGACTCAAGTCAGAATTGAGTCTGTGATGCTTTCCCTGCAAGCCACAGACGGGAGGAGGGACGGGGGCAGACCTCCCCGCAGGGCAGCATACACCATTACCTGCATAGCCAAGGGGGCACTGGCACTCATAGCGATCTGCCAGGTTGTGGCAGGTGGCCCCATGGTGGCAGGGCCGGGATGCACACTCATCGATGTCCAGCTCACAGTGCGGGCCCTGGAAACCAGGCACGCAGTAGCAGCGGAAGCCATTAGGATCTGGACCCTGGGGCACACACAGAGCACCATGGTGGCATGGCTGAGTGGCGCAGCCTTGAGGCTTCACGGGCCCACAGGTATAGCCACCACTCTCTGTGGCCTGGCACTGGGTCCCTGGAGCACACGGGTCTGAGGCACAGTCACCCCGGATCTCTGAAGGCACCGTCCCTGCGGAAAGAGGAGATTGGATGGGCGGGGGCTGCGCAGACGCTCCCCTCCCTGTACTCAGCCCAACCCAGACCCAGGAAGCAACACGGGCGTCCACACTCCAGAGCAGGCACGGAGGCCAGCACACCCAGAGCGCGCAGGGCCCCAAGCTGCAGTCGCTCTACTCGGGAACTGGGAATGGCTTTAGGAGTGCCTGCAGAGCAGAGAAACAGGACCAGGGTGTCTGGCTCCGGCAGGATTAAGCAGCAGACACTAACCCTGTGAGCTGCCCACCCGCCGTCTCACTGGTCCCTGAAGCGCCCCTGGGCAGGGACCTGGTGCCCATGTTATAAGTGAGGCTCCAGAAAGGAAGCAAAGGCTGGCCGAGGTCACGCAGCGAGTTAGCTTCAATGTGGGGTGCTTGAGCCACAATGTGGGGGTCCCCTCTGGGCTTCCTCTCTGCAGGCTGCTCCCTATAGGAGCCCAGGAGGGGGAGGGAAGCAGCCCAGGAGGGGGAGGGAAGCAGCCCAGGAGGGGGAGGGAAGCAGCCCAGGAGAGGCAGCGCCCCGCCCCCTCCGGCCTGCTGGGGGCTGGTAACTCCGTCGGCGGAAACCTGAGCTCTGAGACCTCAAGCTCGGAAGGGAGCAGCGTGGCCACTTCAAAGCAGGGGAGTGGGCTCCGCCCGCACACCCCTCCCGCTGTCCGCCTGGGGAGCTCTGGAGGAGCCCTGGCCCTCTTTTCATCCCCCAACGGCAAGCCCACCTGCGCCTGCGCAGTGAACACCTGAGCCCGCCACCGCGGGGTTTCCGCACTTGGAGCTCCTCTGTTGAGGGTGGCATCCAGTTTGGAAGCCAAGCCCAGCAGAATCCAGCCCCCTCCATTCCCTCCTTCCTCCCCACTCGAAAGCCTGTCGCGAACAGGTTCAAATCCCAACTGAGAAAACTACTAGCTGTGGGACTTTGGACAAGTCATTTCTCCTACTGAGCCTCGGTTTCCCAGTGTGAAAAGAAACAGAATAGTACGTCCCCGGGGACGTGGGAGGTCGGAGGATTCAGAACCTCAGGTCCAGAGCCTCCTCCACCGCAGGGACTCAGCAAGTGGGGGGAAGGGCTTCTAGCAGGAGGCACCCTCCCCCGCCCAGGTTGTCATCCAGACACTGGCCAGGCCCCACGGCCCATCACGCCCTGCACCCTCCCCTCCCCCACTCCAGCCAAGACCCCCAGATAAGGCTGGCAGCCTCTGGGGCGTCATCCACATTCCAGCAGGCAGGGTTGTTCACTGCCAGACCCCCACGCTCTGCAGCAGGCCCAAGCAGGATGGGGACAATGCAATGGAGAAACACACAGAGGCATTGGGAGACAACTGGCTGTCCAGTCCCACCCTCCAGAGCCCAGAGCACCTGGTGCAACTCAACACGGGGCCCCCGTTCACACTGGGGAGCCCTAGCAGCCCCCCAGGGCCAGACACGTGGCAGGGCAGATCTAAAACACTTTCAGGGGAAAAGGGGCCTTCTACCCACACTTTCCCCTTCCAGCTTAGGGCAGGGGCATCATTCCCAGCCCCTTCTCCCAGGCCTGGTCACATGTGTAAGGGCAGGGGCTCCTGGGCATCTCTGAGAGACTTGTGAATAGTGGGTCATTTTCCTGTTCCTTTTCCTTTTCCTGCTTCTGTGACCAAGCAGTTGATAGGTTCCCCAAGGCTGGATGCCTGGGGAGGGGTGATCACCTGGGGCTGGAAAGATGGTCCTGTGGGGGTGGGAGTGGACCCTGCTCCCTCAGGAAAATGCACAGGTTCTACGCACCAGACAGGCCCAGGTAGTATCCAGAGTGCCCCCAAGTGGCACCCCAAGGTGACGTGTGAAGCCCAGGCACCTGGGGAACCCTCTGCAAGGGGCTATGGTCTTGATGTTCAGAGCCTGTCAGCCTGGTACAGTTCTGGAGCAGGACAGGGATCATAATTCCATTGTGAAGGACCTGGCTGCTGGATCCTGTGCCACCAGGCCCCCATTTTAATTCAAACAGGACAATACCCTCATTTTGTGGCCCAGGGACTCCCCACCCTGGTCTGCAGGAGCTTGCCTCCAGGGCCAAGCGCTGCCTGTTAGGACAGTGGGGACCAGGTGAGTGTTTCTGACAGTCTGCCCTCCCCTAGGGTCCTCCCAGGGTCAGAGACAGAGGGCTGTTACTATAAATGAGAAAGCCCTGGAGGCAGAGTCCAGCCCCAAGGGAGGAAGGAGCTTTAGTCAGAACCAGGCAGGGAGGGAGGAGGCTGCTCATCGAGACCGCCACCTCGCCTGGGCCATCTCCGTCCATCTGAGCGGCTGTGTAGGAGGTGGACAGTGCCCTTCTTCCTTTTTGCAGTTGAGGAAAGGATGGCTCAGAGATGACGCCACTTTCCAGTCCCATAGCCACCAGGGGCTGAAATCCAAACCCGATTCTCCCTGCTCCAGGGCCTCCACTCCAGGCGGTTCAGAACCACCCAGGACCTGTATCAAGAATGCAGATTCTTGGGGCTCACTCTAGACCTAGAAATTCAGAACCAACCGGCCCACAGCCCAGAATCTGCATTGGATTCCAATCCCTGGAGATCTCTTTGCACATTGAGGAATGCCAACCCCTGTGCTCAGGGTCTCCAGCTTCCTGGAGTTAGCCCAGGAGGCCAGGCTAGCCCAGGGCAAAGAGGAAGACCAGGCTAGGCCAGGGCAGAGAGGTTGGGAGGGCAGCTTGGCAGGGGAGAGGCTGTCCCCAGGGTCAGACTGGAGGGGCGGGGCCTGTTGCCACAGCAACTAGGGGCCTGTGCTTATCTTTACAAATCCCTGCTGACCTCTGGGCTGCCTGGGCTGACCTGGCAGGGGAGGGATTAACGGCCACTGCCCCGCCCCTTGAACCTGCCACCTCCCTTGGGAAGGGCAAGGCGGACAATTCATTTACAGAGTATTTACTATGAGCTCCAGGCTGTGTATCTATTATTATTACAATGTTACACCAGAGGAGTGGGGGGTACCTGTTAAGGAATCTGCTTTCCTTAACTCAAAACAGGTTGATTAAAAAAAAAAAAAGGTTGATAAACTTGCCCAGGATCATTGTTCCTCCAAAAACTAAGATGTCTTCAGATTTCCGAGAGTCCACATCTGCCAATACATATGAAATTGCCAGAAACGTATTGTCCTCTTAGTACATTCCCACAGTCTCACCCTAGTGTGGAGAGTCTCTAAAGGTTTTTTTTTTTTAATATTTTTTTTTAATGTGGACACAATATCTTTATTTTTATGTGGTGCTGAGGATTGAACCCCATGCCTCACGCATGCCAGGCCAGCGTGCTACCACTTGAGCCATATCCCCAGCCCTAAAAGTTTTTCTTAAGAACAGTGGCCCTTGGGCTGGGGATACAGTTCAGTTGGTAGAGTGCTTGCCTCCTATGCACAAGGCCCTGGGTTCAATCCCCAGCACCACACACAAAAAAGAATAGTGGTCCCAGGAACGGGGTGTAGCTCAGGAACAGGACTTGCTTAACATGCAAGAGGCCCTGTGCTTGATTCCCAATACAAAAGAGAGAGAGAGAAGGACAAAAGGAAAGAAGAGCCTCTTGGGAAGAGCCAGTACTTGGTAGCAGGCCTCACCCAGTCTAGTTACTCCCATTTATTTACCCTCACCTGTTACAGATTGAGTTATAACCGCCATCATGAGATGTGCTGGATAAAACTGTTCCCCTGCCATTGCTGGGCCTGGCTATGGCCGGACTCATCCTTATCAGAAAGGGCAAAAATACTCTAAAAAGACAGCAAAGTGTGGAATACTCTTTATCAAAAATGTTCACCTCCCAGGGTAAAAGCCATCATTCAATAACTAATTGCAACATGGCCGTGGACAATGGAGCATTGCTCTGGGCCTGGCCTTGCACGTCCCCATGTTTCCAAACTATGTCTCAAAGCACAGAGCGGAAGGTACCTCCTGGAGCAAGGGGAGGACATGCCACCTGTACAGTCCACTTTGAACTACTGACCATAAACTATTATGTGTTTCTGTCTGAAACTGGGGTTCCCTGCCAAAACCAAGTTGGAAAACCACTACATTGTCCCACTGAAGTTTTGTGATGGCCCTGGGAGTGTGGTTATCCCCATCTTACAAGGGCAGAGAGAGGATGTGACTGTAAGGAGGCTTTATGTGAGCCCGCTGTGAAATCTTGGCCCTGCCACACACTAGCTGTGTGATTCTGGGCAAGTTACTGATCCTCTCTGGGCCTATTTACCTCCTCTGTGAATGGGGTCTCAGAGCTGATCTCACAGTCTGTTGGGGAGATTGGATTTGATTGTGTTGCCACCAGGCACCTGATGACTGATTGACAAACCCTAGATTGTGGCAGACCCAACTCTCCCAGGTCCTGAGGCTGGGTTGACTGTGTGTGGCTTCCCCTCCCACAATCCCTGCCTCTGTCCCTCAGGCCC
This sequence comes from Spermophilus citellus, assembly GCF_964194105.1. Taxonomy (NCBI): domain Eukaryota; kingdom Metazoa; phylum Chordata; class Mammalia; order Rodentia; family Sciuridae; genus Spermophilus; species Spermophilus citellus. Next base: position 11,681,601 of record NC_138183.1, read on the forward strand.
CCACCTCCTCTTGTTGGAGGAGGGGCTGAAGGGAAGGGGCCAAACCCTTTGTGATGGGTCCCAGAGTGCTGGGGGGAGGGGGAGATGTGAGAGCCCTACGCCCCATTGTACTCCAAGATGCTTGGTCCTCTCCATAGCAACCAGCGGGCCTCTGTGGCAGAGTGGCCCAGGATGAAGGGGCCCAGCTTAGGGCCTGGCAGAGATGGGCAGCAGAGCCCGGGGCCAAGGCCTTCAGAAACCCCCACCTCGTCTGGGATACAAATCAGCTTCCAAGTGACACAGTTCCCAGTGCCCCCCTCAGGTAGTCAGGTCTTGGGTACTGGCATCCAGAGATGGTGGTGCAGTGCCCCCACCCCAGGTTTCAGGGATCCCCAGGGCTGGGGCAGCTGACAGATGTTGCAAGGGGAGGCTGCCCCAGAAGCCCCCGTAGGGCTGTGGGGTGAGTGTGTACCTCAGGGACCTTGCCTTCTATGTCCCATTTGGTCCACCTGCCCACCTCAGGTATGTGGGTGCACATTTGAATGTAAACGCACACGACATCAACATGCATGTATTGGTGTGTGTGTGTGCATGGCAGTGTGCTGTGCACGACCTGCTCATGTGGCATGTGTGCCCTGTGCACACCCCAAAAGTGTGCACACGTGCCTAGGTACCTAGGCATCTCCTCTAGGAGCCCCAGGGAGCCCAGCTCACAAGTCTCTGTCCCTCCATGATCCTTCCTTCCCCCAAAACTGGGGTCCTCATTCACCCTGGCAGCCCCCAGGAGGGCATCAGGAACAGGGGTTCCCCTGACTGCAGAGCAGCCCAGACAGGCCCTCCTTGGCTCCCTCTCCCAGCCAGTGGTGACAGGGCTAGGGACTTCCCAGGCCTGCCCTAGTAGCTATAGCGACTAAGACAAAGCCGCCCCTAGACCCCCCAGTAGGAATTCCAGGCTCTGTGCAGGAATCCACTTGAACAAAAGCAGAAACCCCTTGGTGAACAGGGGTCCGGCTTCAGAGAGCCCTTCCAACTTGGTCTGGGAATGCCAGAGAGGGCACAACAGGGGACAAAAATGTTCCCAAATCTCCAGCCACCAGCCAAGGACCCAGAGCAGCCCCACCTCCCCCTTAAAGTGCAGGCAGGAATCCACACAAACAGAGGGAGCGCAGGGCAGGCAGGGAGCCCGCTCCCTGGGGTCTCCTTCCCTCTTTCCAGCCAATTCACCAGGCTGGGGTCTGCTGCTTCCCACCAGGACCCACATGTCCCTTGCAAAGACCCACTGGACAAGTTATACCCCAGTGCAGCTCTGGCCCTCAGTTCCCCACACCCAATCACCTGGACACAGCTCATGGGACACCTGTAGCAACTCACAACTTTCACCCCCAACTGCACCCGGCCCAGCACGTGACTCAGAGCAGACTCTGGGGTAGGCCATCTCCCAGCAAGTCCCCAGCCCTGCTCCACAGACCCACCTCAGCACCCTTCCCAACGGCCACAAGGCTCCAGGATCCAGTTTCCCCAGACGCACTCACACCCAACCCAACCCAGGTCCCCAGCCCACTCCTGAAAGCCCCCTCCACACGAAACAGCCCCAGGTCCCTGCAACTCCGGCCTGGCACCACGCGGAGCAGCGGCCCCCAGCCCCGCCGCAGGCCTGGGGTCCGTCTGGGGAACAGACCCCCGCCCCCCGGGCCCGGCCCCACTCACCAGCCAGGAGGGCGAGCGCAGGGTCCCAGGGCGGCAGCAGCAGCAGCAGCAGGAGCGGGGCCAGGGGCCTGCAGTCCCGGGTCCCAGGCCCGGCCAGCGCCATGGCAGCGCCGCTCTGCCCGCCGCTGTGGGAGCCGGCGGCCCGCAGCTCGGCACCCCCCGGGTCCCTGGAGCAGCACTAATGCGGTGGACAGAGGCCCGGCCCCGCCCCGCCCCGGCCCGCCCCGCCCCGCCCCGGCCGGCCCGGGGGAGGGTCTGGCCGCTCCTTCCACACCAGCCCCAGCCGCAGGAGCCGAGCATCCGCGGCCCAGGCCCTGACCTTGTCTCCAGGCACCACTCTCCCGAGGGGCCCTCTTCTCTCCAGGTGGTGCCAGCCACTCCCAAGCCCTCCGTGGACAGCGGCCCCAGCCCTCCCACTTGGCTTGACCCCCCCACCGGGCCAAGGCGCCTCTCCTACTTTCAGTCACCGGCCAGCTCCAGGCCGGCCATCCCCTCAATGTCTTTAGATCCCCTTTCTACTCCCTCTGTCCCAACCTGCCACCCAGCCCCTCTCCCTGTGGCCCTGTGGGATCAAATCTAGCACAGAGCCCTGCACCATGTGGCCCCCTTTTACTAGCCAAATGGAAACTTTTCCATCTCTTCGTTTGGTCTTGATCTTGCCTCTCTGTTTGCCACTCTAGAAACCTCACTGCAACCCAAGGCAGCTCATTCTACTGACTGACAGCTTTAAGCAAACTTTCCTTTGCCCCTGCTAGGCAAGCGCTCTACCACTAAGTCACCTCCCCGGCCCCTGTGAAGTCCTTCCTGTAGTCTAACCTCACAGTCTCTAGCTGCAGCAGATGTTTGCTTGTTCCAGGCTGGCCTCTAGACTGGAGAAGGGAATGTTGTTTGCATGCAGAGGAGTTCTTATGGGGACCTGGGTCCAAGAATCCAGGTCATCTCAAAGACACTACAACACAAAGCGTCCCACTGCCCTCAGCTCCAGCCTAGGGAAAATCCCCTTCCTTAAGGGACTTTCCTGAAATGAGCCTCTGGTGTCTGCCAAGGCATCCCGGGCTGGCCCAGTTCAGTAGCCATGGACTGGGCCCACGCCGGCCCTGGACTCTGAGTTAGAGGCAGCGCTATGGAGGGTTCCAGGATGTTTAGAGGGATGGGTGAGGGTGTGCGGGGGGGGGGGGGGGGGCGCCTTCATGCTGTTTCCAACTCAGAAGGGCCAATACCCCTGGTCCCGGGGGCCTCAGAGAGGGGACTAAAGCCTAGGTGGCCCTAGTCCACCTATTCCGTGCCGTCCTTATTCTCTTCTGCTCCCCAGGGTGGGTGCTCCGTGGTTTCCGCTCACCCCCTTCACCTTTAACCATCCCCCCAGCTCTCTCCTGCACCAGGATCCCCTCCCGCCCGCGTGACGCCCCTCCCCTCCAGGGCACAGACCCCACTAGGGATCCGGGTTTGAGCCCAGGGGCGTCAGCTCAGCACGTGGCTTCCTTGTCGGGCCTAAAACGCGGGAACAGCATCGCCCCCCCGCGAGAGTTTAAAGGGCCGACGGGGCAGCGACTCGGGGTTCCCAGAGACCCAGACGGGCCCAAGGGGACCAGATAGGAGGACCACAGCCCCGGGTCTCTGGACACCAACACCCTGGCGTTGACCCGGAGCCCGGAGATCAGCTGGGCGCTGGGTCCCCGCGCCTGTCCCCGTCCCGCCCCCAGCGCTGGAGCTGCGGCCGCCATGCGCCACCCTGTGGCCAAATCAGGGAGCGTCCTGCGCGGGCTGCGGGACACCTAGGGTCCGACCGCATCTGGAAAAGGCGGCGCTGAGGTCCCGCGGGCAGATCGCCTCGCACCTCCCGAGTCCGAACGCGGAGAAGGCAGAGTGGGCGGGGTCTTTGGGGACGGGCCCTCGGGAGGGCCCACTCCCCACCTGCGCCCCACCTGCTCGGAATCTCTCGGCGTCAGTGGGGCGGGATTGGAACTCGGGTCGCCTTCTAGAGACTCTGACTCCCGCCACCTCCCGGGTCGGGGGACAAAACTGCGGGGCAGGTTCTTGTGCGTCTGATTTTCCCTTCTGAACCTTAGTCCCCCTGCCCGTGAGGGGAATGACAGCAATGTCCACCTTCGAGTGTTTGGAGAAGTGGCTGCGGCTGCCAGGGCCCACTGGCGGAGGGAACGTGGCCAGCCTCAGCTGCTCCCCGCCACGGAGTCACCGGAGACCCTAGCAGCACGAAGCTCCTACCTGGCCCGCGCCTCCCTTCTCACAGCCCAGCAGGTTCCCACCCATCCCCTGCCACCGCGCCCTGCAGACCCCGGAGGCTGAATCACAGCTGGCTGCCTGCTTCTGGCTTCCAGGAGGTGGGCCAAAAGCAAGCAGGAGGAGGGAGGAGGAAAGGGGAGAAAGAAGTGGGGGTGGGGAGGAGGGAGGGGAGGAGGGAGGGTTCTGGGAACCTCCATTCTCTCCCTGAATTGGGGTCTGGGGTGAGATTCTGGCTCCAGCTCCAGCGGTGGCCCCTGGGTGGCTTCAGCTCTCACAGGCTCTGTCACACTGCTCCCTTGCCAGACAGCTATCCCAGTCCTCTCCACAGCCATCTCCCACCCCCTGGGAACTCTTCTGGTTCCCTTCCTGCCTTCAGGTCGTTCACTCTTGTCCTCCCAGAATGCAGGGTGTGCCAAGGTCTGCTCCAGCCCCCTGCACTCTTACACCACCGGGTCCAGGGCAGACCTCAGGGGCCAGCCCTCCACTGCCTCACAGTCCCACCGCTTGATAACAAATCTCTTGTATCACCCCTTATGACCTGGAAATGCAAAAGGACATTCATATGCACATAAATTCCAAAGATAATCATTGTGATGCTGGACCTGAAATACCAGAGGGAGCCAATAAGGCCACTGGTGAGACCAATGGACTCCAGTTCAAATCCTCCACCTCCCAGCTGTGTGACCTTGGGCAAGTTGCTTGACCTCTGTGAACCTCAGGTAGCTTACAAGTAAAACGGCTAAAAATGCCACTTTACTGTATAGATTATTTTGAGACTTAAATGAATAACTATTCATAAATCACTTAGAACAGGGTCTGGCCGGTGTTAAACATTAAATGAGTGTTGGTTAAATTAACCCATAGGAAAATAATTTAACAAGTGAATTTCAAAGTAGAGATTCAAAGTTGGATATGGTGGTGCATGCCTGTAATCCCAGATACTAGGGAGGCTGAGGCAGGAGGATTGCAAGTTCAAGACCAGCCTGGACAATTTAGTAAGACACTGTCTTAAAACAAAAATGATGAGCTGGGGTATCGCTCAGTAGTTGAAAGCCCTGGGCTCAATCCCCAGTACTGAAAAAAAAAAAAATCTGAATCTGCTTGTGGAGGACACGACAGAATAGTGAGAAGTTTGTGCCCATAGAACCCAGATGAGTGTGAGAGCCCCGCAGACTCAGGCCATCCAGATCCGTTGGCGGCTCTAGCTCAACAAACGCATTGGAAGCAGGTATGTAATTTTCTGAAATGGTGACAACTTGGTGAGGGTCTGAACATGATAAGGAGCAACCTTAAGTGGCAGCTATATTTCTGGGAAATTCAGTGCATGTTAACAATTGTGTAAACTGCTATCTGTTCCACGCCTGCCAGACCCCGGGGCTCTAGGCAGTGACCAGGGCAAATACATGTTTCCCTCTGTATCACTGTAGGACAGGACACTCAAGTCAAGTGGCAGGTGGGACAGCTCTTCAAGGTGTGCACCGTCCTACAAATCCCAGGACATCCAGTGTCTGGGGCCCCACCCACTAACTTCCAGGGGTGCCCCCACTTGAAATCACCCTCAAATTCCTCAAACAGACCTCCAGCTGCCAGAGGGATTTTGCCAAGGGTCCCAATTCCTGAGTCCACTACCCAGAGTCCTCCATAAGCCAGCTCCCTTTGCCTCCTCACAAACGCAGAACCGTCCCATCGGCACCCCCGGGACCCCCACGTCCACTCTACAGGCTCCTCCTCCCCAATGAACACACGCCCTCTCCAGGTGACTCTGGGGACCGCTCGGAAGCCCCACCCACCACCTGGTGGGATACCTGCCGACCCCAGGCTGATCCTTAAGACTCAGTTCTGGTCCCCACCCCACCCCTTCTGGCCTTCCCTCAAAGACCCCAGCACTGACCCCAGCCCTAGACCCCAGCCCTAGTCACCAGCAAGGTCATCTATACCCATCCTGAGTCAGAATCGCGGAGCCCTTGTCCTGGGGAAGCTCGAGCCTAGCGGAAGCTTCGGACCCAGTCGGGAAGGTGCTGGCGCAGAGCCTGCTGGGACCCGAGGACCGAGAAACCCGCCGCCAGAGGGCAGCATCCAGGGGAGCGAGGACCCCGGAGCGGAGAGGAGGCGGCAGGCACACCTGGCTGACACCCAGGGGCGGGCAAAGGTCCGAGGTGAGACCCCGGGGCTCGGGCAGCTCAGAGTGATTAAGCCGAGGCTGGTGGCCGCAGGGGGCAGTTGGTGCAGAGCTTGTAAGGTACCGGGGAGGCTGTACTTTGTCCTGGGAGGAATGCGGAGCCATGGCAGAGATTAAAGACAGGGAGGGACGTGGCCAGGTCTGCACGTGGCAGAGTTCCCCTGGAGAAGACGTGGAAGATGTGCAGCCCGAGAGCCAGAAGAGAATGGTCCCAGGAAAAGTCTGGATTCGGGTTGGGGTGGGAGCAGGGCGGGAGTTGAGCCGCAGAAACAAGAGAGCTTGGTTTCCTCCGAGGCTGAGAAAGACGGAGAAGGCCCGAGCGCAGCCCGGATCTCAGCCTAGTGGACCGTCAGGGATGCGGGAGGACGCGGCTGGCTGGTTGGCTTGGGGAGGGCCCCCAGGACCTACCCAATCCGCCCCTGGCAAAAGGACCGGCTGCAGGCCCCTTTGGGGACACTAGAGGGAGCTCCAGGACAGATTCAAGCTCCACTCTGCCTCAGTCACCCCGCCACCCCTCCCTGAGGAGAACAAGACCCACCCCCATGCTCAGATACAGGCTCGGGGTCCTGCTGGGGCCTGGTTGACCTCTAGTGGCTTCAAGGTCTCAGGGCCACCTTACCACCTGATATGCATTGGGGAGGGGTCTTGGGGTGTGGACTGGCGGGGCACAGGCAGAGGACTGCAGGTGAGAAGTGCTATAGCTTTTCCCAGGGAGGAGGGCGTGACTCCCTAGGTGACATCACTGTCCGGCAGAGCTGACCCCAGCCAGAACTGCTGCCCCAGCTGGGGAGGAAGGGACAGAATGGGCTCTCAAACTGCAGGAAGGTCAAGGGCCTTCCTGACCCTTCCCGGAAAACCTAGGAGAGAGGAGTCCCCCGTGAGCCACCTCCACACACCGAGGAATGTTCTAGGAATGTTCTAGGTCCTGGTGTGGTGGTGGTTTGGGGAATGGGGCAGTGTGTATAGAGCTGCTGGGTCTGCATGGTGCTCTGTATGTCCTGGAGGTGCTCCAGCTCAGTGGGAGGCTGAGGCCCCTGCCTGTGGAGCTCAGCCTCTCCTCCGTTTCGGGTCAAAGCTGGCCGGAATGGGATTGGGACTTCAGCTGGGGCTGCAGCCAGGGCTGTCTGAGTGCAGGATCATGAATCAGTCTCTCCCTAGGATCAGGGTTCAGGCTGGTGTCCTGCCTAAACTGAGCCTGGCTCCTGGTGAAGGTGCTGCTAAGGTCTCCCTGTGGGAATCGGGTCTTCACTGCTGCAGGAGCGAAGGCACCCACACATCACTCACCCAGCAGGAGGGCCAACAGGCACCAAGGAAGAACCTGCTTCCCCACGGCCGGCTCAGTCCAGAAGGGAAGCAGACATTGAGCAGTGAATTGCAGTGGATCCAGATCCAGCCATGGATGCTCCCCCTCCCCCGCATTCCAGGCAGAGTTTGCATCCCAGGCCAGGAAGCAGGGAGGCAGAGGCTGGCTCAGCATCCAGGAATGGGACATGTACCTGAGCACAGAGCTATAAGGTGGCTCCCAGGCAGCTGGAGAGAAGGGGGACATCTGGAGGTCCCTATGCGTCGGGGAGTGGGGTGAGCCTCGGGAGACCTCCTGCAGGCCAGTGGCAGAGTGGAGCAGTTTGACAGTCCAGCGGAGGAGGGAGGAGTGGCAGGAGACCAATTTTTTGGAAAAGTGATTGAAGTCTCTGCCTGAGTCTAAATGGCACACTCTTAAAATTTTATGAAAACAAAAAATGAGTAACAAATGGAGACTCAGAAATAGGAACCCCTTTCCTATTAAACCAGATGGGAAGAGCAGGCCCAGGCCCAGCTAGGCCAAGAGGACTTGACTAACCTGGAGGGAAACGCTCCAGAAGGCCCACAGCGCTGCTGAAAGCCGACTCCCCAGCTGACCTGAGCACCCCGAATCTGAGGCCCCCTTGGACGCCAGTTCCCATTGCCCCAGAGGAAAACTGAGGCTCAGGGAGTGACAGGAAAGGACCCAGGGTCACATGGCAAAGCTGGAACTGGAAAAAGGAGTCCTGACTGCCCAACGTGGCCTCTGTCTGCACAGTCCCTGCAGGTCCACCGCCACACACTCACCAGACACGCACACAGACGCACGCACGAGCTCGTGGGTACACGCAGCAGACCCCACAGCCCCAGTGCACGTGGTCTGAGCAGAGCAGCCCCAGTCTGTGCCTGCAGTGGGCACTGTGGCACCGGTCAGCAAGAGGGTCCTGCAGCGGGAGCCCAGCCTCGCCTCTGTGGGGGGATCCCAGACCGCCCAGTGCTGCCCCCTGTGCCAGGCCACGGCCACTGGAGCCCAGGAGGAGCCAGGGTTGGTTGGTTCCTAGCGTGCGCCCAGGCAGCTCAGATGGGCCAGCTGCCACTGTCCTCGCTCCCCAGGAGTGTGTGTGTGTGTGTGTGTGTGTGTGTGTGTGTGTGTTTTGCTGAGGAGCAGGGCAGTAGTGTAGGGCCCACATCAAGACAGAAGGCGAGGGTTCCTCGGCTCAGTGGTTCTGGGCGCCCGCCGGCCTCCCGTCCTCTGCTGTCTAATAAGGACCTTTTGTGAATCAGACAAAACAAGACACAGCCTCTGCCCTCTGGAAGTGCAGTCCCGGGTTGAGCTGTCACCGTACACACGTGACTGTGGCTGGGAAGCCTCAGAGAGGCAGCTTCCTTTCTGGCTGTGGGATGGTGACTGATTCATGGCCTTCTCTGAGCCTCAGTTTCCTCATCTGGAAAGAGGGGCCATCCTCTCCCCAACCATGGGTTGGATTTGCTTTTAGGATTACATACGATGCTGGATGTGCAATGTTTGGGGAAGAAAAGGGAACATGTGAGTTAGAGTCAGGCGTCAATGTTCCTGATGCTCGGAGGTCCGTGGTAGAGGGGTGTGGATGAGTTCACAGGCCTAGTCAGAGAGGCCTGGCTGGGTTTAAATTCCTGCTGTGCCAGGCTAGCTGTTGGAGATGGAGCAGGCTATTGAAACTCTCTGGGCCTCTGTCTTCGAGTCTGTAATAGGGACATAATAATAACACACGTTACATGGGATGTGCTGCAGGATAGTGTATGTAAAGCTTTTAACTGGGCCTGCCACAAAGTACATGCTCAGTTTAGTCAGTTCCTACTATTATTTCTAAGTTTTCAGTTATTCATTCAATGAATGCTTACTGAGCATTTACTATGAGCCAGGCACAATTCTAGGCACTCTCCAAATCCTCTCAATCCTTCTAACGACTCTATTATTATCCCCGTTTTACAACCATGTAAACTGAGGCACAGTGAGGTCCAGTCACTTATTCAAGGTCACACAGCTGGTAGGAATTGGAACCTAGGTCTGTTGGCCTCTTTAAATCCAGCTTTGAGTCATGTACTTCCCCTTTATAGTTCAAAGTCCTCCCCTCTCCCCAGCAGCAGCCCCTGTTAAATAAATCATCCAGTAACGGTTTCTAATTCCCAGACTTGGTTGCAAATGAATTATTCACATTGTAAGGCCTGCAAACCGCAAACTGGGCCTCATTACCCAAGAAGGCCGCCTGCCCACAAGATGCCGCTCCCTCCCCTGGGCTCCGGTCCTGGCGGGCCAGTCAGAAGTTGCCAGAGTTGGCGGGCGGGCGCCGGGGCCCAGTGCCTGAGCCCTGCTCCGGGAACTGGGAGGAGGGGTTTCCCTCCCCATTTCCCAGCCTTTGCTTTCTAACAAGCTCCCAGTCTTAGGTTAAGAGAAGACCTGGGTTCTAGTCCCAGCTCTGCCCTGAGCAGCTGCGTGACCTCAAGCAGGTGGCTTACCCTCTCTGAGCCTCCAAGGGAGGCTAAGCTTGCCCTCATTGGGGCACAGGGTCCCACTTGACACATTCTCTTCTATCTGTGGGCTGAGGCTGGTGCCACCTGGCCAGGCCCTGTCCTGGATGCTGAGGACAAACTTCTGTCCAGCATGTGAATGAAACTGTGGCATGAGCCAAGCCCAGGCCCATCCTAGAGGGTGCTGTCTCCAGAGATCCTCTTCAGGGCACAGCTGCTGCGACTGTTGACTGCTGGTTCCTCCTGGGGTTGTGCCCTACTGCCTGGGGCAACCCTTGGCCAGGGACTGACCAGTGTCGGGTGCTACAAACACCTGCCTCCACCGGAACAATTCTGAAGGACCAGCCACTCCCAGGATCCCCACAGGGGCCTCTGTTGCGAGCTCTCGTTGTGGGTCAGCTTCTCCTGCATCTCCCCATTGCCTTCCCGGTGGATCTGCTGCGGGCACAGCCCAGGAAACCTGTGTGCAAGTCTCCGGCTCAGAGGCTGTTTCCAGGAACCACCCTCATCACAGACAGGGCCAGTCCTGGCACTCAATGAGACCCGATCCAAATCACCAGCAGATTCCCAACTCCCAGGCCGACTGAGCCTAGTTTCTGCCCCAGCCAGACTCAGATCCCAGTCCCAGGTTGAGCCCTGACGTCAGTCACAGGCTGAATCCAGATGTTAACTGATCCCTAATCTTATCGCAGACTAAGCCCTGATCTCCATCCCAGGCTGATCTCCAGTCCTGTTCCAAGTTCTGATCCTGATCAGATTGAGCCCAGCATTCACAGAAAGCAGGGGACCTATGGAGACCCATGGAGATGGGACAGAGGGTGGTAAGTGGGAGACAGGAGGAGCCTGGAGTCCAGCTTAGACTGAGAACAGAACCAGACTAACAGCCCGCCAGCCAGAAGACCAGAGGCCTAGAACTTCAGTTCACAGAGAGGCCTTCTCCAAAAACACCCAAACGGGTTTCCTCTTGGTGGAAGAACCAAAATCTGAACCAAGGATGGTAAGAAGGATCCTCAGAGCTGCCATTCTGGAGCAGGGTGGGTGTCCCATGCACTAAGCCCCCATGGTATCCCTCTGGGTCCCCACTGCCTCTCAGAATAACCCTGTGGATTTAATTATTACCCATTTTACAGAAAAGAGAGCTGAGGCTTGAGAAGCAAATGACCTGCCTCTTGCCTCGGCGGTGGGAGAATCAGCACTCGGGCCCTTGACCTCCCTGTACTTTGGTGGGGTCTAGGTGCAGGCAGTTACAGTCTCCTGAAGAGAGGCCTGGGGCTTGCAGTCCCTCTGCCACCCGACATAGCTGTTGGCTAAGTCCTGAGCCTGCCTAGGGCAGGAGAGGAGCCAGGGAAGAGCAAAGGTTGGTCCCTGAGACTGTTGATGTGGCTAGTTCCAGCCCCAGCCCTCCCACTCATATAAAGTGGTTCTATCCCCTTCTCCCCCGGCAGGCGCTGGCTAGCATGGCAGGTGAGGAAACTGAGGTCCAGAAAGGGGATCCCACTTGTCGGGCTCACAGAGCTGAGACCTGCCCCCACAAACCCCAATGCTCAGCTTCCTGCCCTGTGTTCCTTCACCTGCACAGGAGAATGAAGGCCGTCCATCATTCCTCATCCATCCATCGTCCACCCATCCGCCCCACCGGTCAGCAGCCGGTCTGTAGCATCCTCCATGTGCCAAGTCTGGGCGAATTCCGCAGGTGAATGGAGACCTGAGGCAGAGCCCGTGGACTCTCAGGGGACCCACAGATGAAACAAACATGCCGCAGAAAGAAACTGAGTGCTGAGTGCAGGGAGAGCCGCCCAGGATGGAACGAGGCCTCTCCCTCTCGGGGTGCTCTCGGTCCCAGGGAGCTGCGGGCAGAAACCCTGCAGAGACAGCACCCAGGGCTTGGCCTCAGGGGACAGGGGCTTCGAGAAAAGCAGGAATACTCCCCCAGGGAGTCAGGCAGCTTGGTGAGGCTGCAGCCGGGCCACCTGACCACTGGACCACTTCAAGGAGAAGCCCTCCAGGGGGCCTTGTCTGCAGCAGGAGGGGAGAGAGGGAGAGACAGTGTGCGTGTGGGGTCTTTGGCAAGCCTGCCCCTGGATTCACTTTGTGAGCCATCCAGCTGGTGCCGGAAGCCTCCAGGAACCGCATGGGAGCTTTAGGAGAAATAATGAGAGTGGTTATTTCAGGAGGAGGAACAGCGTGAGCAGACGGGTGGAGGTGGGGAACAGCAGGCAGACCCAGGAAGGCGGAGCGAGGAGACAAAACAGAGGAGAGTCCAGCCCGTGGGGACATCATGGCACCCTGGGGAGGCTCTGCTCCCACCACACACCAGTGTGGATATCTGCTGCCCCTCACAAGCTGACTGTGTGCCCAGAGAGGCTCACGTGTGTGCCCTCGATCCAGGAAGAGCATTACTGTTAGAGCCCATTTTATGGACAGGAAAATCGAGGTCAGGAGAAGTTAGAATCTGCCTCCCAGGAAGGTGTGAAGTGAAGGATACAGCCCCATGGCCTCGGCCACACTGTCCACCCCCTTCACTCCCCTGCGTGCCCACAAGACAGCCAGAGGAGATCTGCACAGGCGTCAGCAAGTCCTGTGCAGCTCCACCTGTGTCTCTCTCCCAATAAACCCAGAGCTCATTTGCCTCTGTCATCCCTGGCTCCGGCACAGGCCCTAAATCGGTGCCGAGGACATCTTGGGGGTAAACCATCAACATGGGGCTCCTGCGTGGTTGATACTGCCTTATTCCCATTGCACAGGTGGGAAAATGGAGTCCCAGAGAGCAACGGGGGAGCTGTAATTCACCAGGCTATGAGTATCTAAATCAATGAACTAATTAATGAGTAAACCAGCGTGAGTAATGAGGAATGGCTGACCTAGTGGGTGGGAGGGGAGGCCATTGGAGGAGTGAGAGACTGCAGGGGCACAGGGGGATGACCGGGAGAGTGAGGTCCTCCTTCCTCCCATCCTTACCTCGGTCCACCTCCAGCTTCCAGGAAAAAGGCCCCTTTGCTCTCCTCTCAGGGAGAATTCCAGATTCTCTGCCAGGCTGTTGCCTAGCAACAGTGCCCTGCCTGGCCAGCCCCGCCCTCTCAGATGGCCAGGGCCAGGGTGCGCAGCCAACCCCCGGGCCTGGCCACTGGCAGGCAGGGAACGGGGGACCCGGGCTCCCAAGCTGAGGACAAGGATGTCAGAGATCGGGGAGGAGGCCGGGGTGGGCTCTGAGGCCGGGGAAGGACCCCCGAGGAAAGACCACGTGGAGCACCGTGACTCTGGCACAGGTCCCGGAACAGGGAGGGCGGATGCAGGATCCCACAGGCCTTGAGTCTGAAGTCCTGGGTTTGAGTGGACCTTGGAGCAGTCACTTCCCTTCAGGGACCTGCTTCCTCATCTGCAGGAGGGAGACACGGTGCCACTCGCCAAGGGCCGGCGTGAGGAGGGAAGGCGCACAGCGGGCTTGGAGCAAGCAGGCTGCTTTCAAAAGCAACGAGGGGACAGGACGATGGGCCGGAAGCCCTGGGTCTGCAGGGCCCCTGAGGAGCAGCCCTGAAGGACTTCTCCAGGTGGAAATGGGGTGGGGAGAGGGGCAATTCCTGGCGGAGGGAACAGCCCGAGCAAAGGCTGGAACAGCCTGAAGCTGAAGTGCATCTCATAATAGCTCCTGTTGGGCGAATGGCCAGGCACATTTGCATTGAGCCCTCACCGCAGGCTGGAACACGTGCTCCCATTTTGCAGGAAAGGGAGTGTGGGCTCAGAGACCAGAAGGGGTACTGGAGGCCACACAGCAGGTGAGCCAACTCCAGCTGCCTCTCCCCTGAATTCCTCACCTAGGGGGAGCAAGAGCGAGAAGTGTGGCCACACCGTGTGCAGGGACCCCCTGTGTGCAACTGGAAGCACAGTGAATTTCGAAATCTGGGCAGGGGCAATGGGGAGCCATTGATGGTTTCTGAGCTGGGAGAGGATGGCCCAGGCCAGGTCCTCAGGTCCCTCGGTGCTGCCCCGGGCCATCTGTCTCCACCTCCTACACTTTGCCACTCTTTGCATCCATGTCCCCCACCCTCCGCCCCCACTGCCTCTCAGCCACTGTGAGGAACCATGTGTGACGGTGGAGAATGTAAAAATATACGAAAAACAACAACGGCGACTGCACCCGGCTATAAATACCCTGACAGCGGAAGCGCTCCTCCAGCCCCCTTCCTGCTGCCTGAGGAGCGGGGGCTTGGTGTTGGGCAGGTGGAGAGGGGGACTCAGGAAGGGAGGAAGGAATGGGAATGACCACTTGCAGACCTACTTTGTGCCAAGCACTTTGCAAGCCTACGTCACCGAGTCCTCACGAAACCCTGATAGTGACTCACTCCTGATCCCCTCTTTACAGATAAGGAAACTGAAGCACCCAGAAGTAGGTCATCTGGCCAAGGCCACTCAGTCACAGGGCTTGGGAGGGAGCAGGGCAGCTGGAGCTCCTGCAAGCCCCGCCTGGTGGGAGAGGCCAAGCCGGGTCCCAGGTGCCCGTGGCTTCCACCCCTTCCATGGCTCCCCATCGCCCTGGGCCGAAGGACATGCTCCTGGGTGCGGCCTGGGGTGCTGTGGTCTGCCCTCTGCCCACGTCCCTGTGGGTGCTCTGAGCCACGGCCACGTGGACCCTCTAAGGGAGCTCTACAGGACTGAGCCTCTCTCTGCCGGTCCTTGCCACTTCATTTTCCGGGGCTACTGTCACCCTGGATGCCACCTCCTCAGGGAAGACACCAGGCTTCCTCCACCTGCCCTGAGGGCCCTCCCTCCAAGACCCCAGGCACGGTCCCAATCTTGAGGGCTTCTCAGTGGCCAGGGGAGGAAGGTGCCTCCTCTGATGAGTGGCCAGGGCTGTGGTGGCAGCAGGGTGACCTGGCCTTGGAGACAGGCTGGAGTGTGGGGTGCAGGGCCCTGGAGGGGAGTCAGCCTTGGGGCTCTGGGAAGAGGAAAGAAAACGGAGGCGGGAGGGACAGGAAGGGACTCCTGGGGCCCCTGCTGGGGGACGCACAGGGTCCTGACCGAGGACAGAAATGAACTGGCTCCATCTCTGGGCCTTCATCCTGCTCCCAGTCAGCTTCCGGGTCAGCGCGGCCCTTTCTCCCTCTGGCCAGGGGGGCTGAAAGGCGAGGGGGGAGGTCGTTCCCTTCAGGCCGCCCCTGCCACCCCGCAGGCCAGCGCAGCCCACAGAAAGACCACGGGAGCCGCTGGAGCAAGTTGGAGCTTTAACTTTCCAGGAGTCCCTTTTTAAAAAAATAAAGGAAAAGCAAATTGAAGTTAGTTTTAACATTTTACTTAACCCAATATGCTCCAAATATTCTTTCTATCTATGATCAAGATAAAAAATTGAGACATGTTCCTTTCTTTTTTTTTTTTTTTTTTAATATTACGTCTTCCAGATCCAGTGTGTGTTTTACACTGACCACCCTCAGTGTGGAGCAGCTGTGGGTCCACTGCCCAGTAGCCACGTGGCCAGCAGCTGCTGTACTGGACTGCACGGCTCTGGATGTGAAGCCCCTGAGAGTCAGGACTGTGATGAGACCCACCATTATGATCTCCAGGGTCTGGTGTGTAGGGGATGCTCAGGAGGTGTTTGTTGATTGACTGATTGACTGAATGAATGAATGAATGTCCAAGACCTTAAAGGACCTAAAGGGAGGCTCCCAGCTCCGGCCATGGGAGGGGCGTGGAGATACGTCTCGTCTCCAATTCTCTGAGTCCCTCCCCTCCCCAGACCACAGTTCCCCCATCTGGGTTGGATGTGGTGACTTCTCCGAGCTCTCTCTAGAGGAATGTCCCCTCAGTGTCGCTCCCTGCCCTGCTCCACCTCACGACCCTGTCCTCCCTCTCCCTGTGTGTGAGACGGGGTCTCTGGAAAGGCCCCGGGTGACCTTCTGTACAGAGGGGACCAGACCCCACAGGGGGAAGCTGAGGAAGAGCAGCTGCCACACACGGCCTGGGCACAGGGAGCGAGGACCTGTGGGTGCTGACACCTCCGTCACCCCACACCTCACAGGGGTCCAGAGCTGGGAGGAGAGTGGGGCCGGCTTGTCGCTCTGATTCTGCAGGGTGAACAGGAGGGCCAAGGGGCCAGCGAGCAGGCCCCGGGGCAGGAAAGGACTGACCCATTGCCTGGGAACCCTGTTTTCCTCCTCGAAGTATGGGCACAAAACCTGGCTTCTTCCTGTCACACGTCAGCGCCTGGAATCCAGGTCCCGCTACCTAACAGCCCGGTGGCCTTGGAAAGACGCTTTACTTAGTCTCAGTGGCCTTATTTGTTCAAGGGATCGCAACATCAGCAACCACACGAGTCTCTGAGCCCTTGAAACGTGTCCCCACACAGGAGCCCACGGGGTGCCTGGGACACATGAATGACAGATGCTGTCCTGGCCTTCATGGCAGAGTGCTCCGCAGTGCACCTGAGGTGAGGGGACGGGGCTGCTAGCTCTGAAGTCCTCTCTGGAGCCGGGCACCTTGAGGCCATCGTGAACTCAGAGTCGCGTTTGTTGGCGGCGGCAGGACGGCTGTGTGGATTGGCCTTTTCTGATCTGAAAAGCACTTCAGAATCCCAGGTGGCTCTGGAGACCATAAAGCTCTTTGTGAGGACTTTCGAGACTGTTGAGAGCCGTGCACGTCGGGGGCCAAGTGGCCTTTCAAAGACGTGGGTAAGAAGTGGGGTGGGCGAGGGGAGAGGGCGATGCAGCCCCTCCCCGTGCCCTGTCCCCTCCCAGAGATTCCAGCCGTCTGCAGATTCCTGCGATTCTGCTCCAGGCCAGAGCGGCCTCTGCGCTGACTCAGCGCGGCCCCGGATGGCCATGGCGGGAGCTGCCCGGCTTCCTCGCCTTGTTTTCTTTCTGCCACAAAAGCAATGAACTTGACATCCTTTGAAGATTTCCTTACTGGGCTGAGGGGGCGGGGAGCTCCAGGCCTCTGGTGACCTTGGGGCTGCTCTGGGGACCTCCCCACCAAGGAAGGATCCCAGGGTGCAAGGGCTGAGGGCGGGTGGGGGCCACTGCCTCGGAGCCACTGTGGGGCCAGCGCAGGGAAGGCCCGGCTTCGAACGCCACCTTCTCATCTGTGACCGTGGGCAAGTTCTTTTCCTCTCTAAGCCTGAGTCCCTCAACTGTCACATGGGGTCAGTGATGCTCATCTTGTGTTTGCGTCATTCAGTGGCTTGGTATGCAGGCAAGTTCTGTTCCGGCGTCCGTCCGCCCACAGGCCTGAGGGCCTTCTAATAAGGGAGAGGTGAACGGCAAGGCAGCTTCTGCAGGGTAGGGATTATGAGCACGGGTTTCCAAATCAGGAAGATCTGAGTTTGAATCTTGCCTCTGCAACATACCAGCTGTGTGTTTTTAGGCAAGTCGCATTCCCTCTCTGAGCCTCAATATCCTCTGCTATAAAACTGGCACAATAATATAGTCTCTACCTCATAAAATGTTGGCAGGAGGACTGGGAATGTGGCTCAGTGGTAGAGTGCTTGCCTGGCATGTGCAAGGCCCTGGGCCCAGTTCCCAGCACCACAAACAGAACAAAACCAGAAATGTCTGCAAGGGTCCAGAGACATGGTCCTATGGCAGGTGGGACAGGAAGCCTGAGAGCTGCTCAACGAGTGGCGCCCACTCCCCTCCCCAAACTGCAGCCCTCGGTGCCCTGGTGCCTCGTCACATTTGCAGGTGTAGATAAAAGCGTCTGGGCCAGTCAGCACCCTGCACCTGGGGCCTCTTCCACCCCCCTTGAACTTCTCTGGTACAGTGCCCCTCCTTGTCCCTGCCCGGCCCATGTCTCTGTGTGCTGATGACCCCACTCCTGTTGGGACTCAGCTCCTTTGAGCCCCTCCCTATAACCATGCACAAGCACCCTTTTCCCAGGGAGGAGAGTCTACACTGTAGGCACACAAGTGAGTTGAACAAGCCCCGTCAGGATTGTCACTGCTGTGCAGTCTGCCTGCCCTCTGAGTGCATCCCTGGCTTGTTCCGTCCTACCGTCACTAGTCCATAGATTCCCTGGGGGCCAGGGCTATGGCCTTCATTCACTGTGTCCCAGCACCCAGCACAGTACCTGGCCCACAGTGGGTAGCTCGGAACTACCAAACACAGGGTGAGTAAATGAATAAATGAGAGGGAAAGAGATCACTGAGGCAGGAGTGAACTGCATGGCTGTCCAGCACCCTCAGCTGTCAAAGGTCAGTTGTGGGCCATGGGAACTATATGAGTCAGCTTCTTGTTACTGCAATGGAATGCCTGAGGCAGTCTAACTTTACAAAGAATAAAGGTCTATTTGGCTTCCAGTTCTTGACAGTCATGGGCATCATGATGGCATCAGCTCAGCTCTGGTGTGGACTTGTGTCACATTGTAGCAGATGGCAGTGGTGGCAGCAAGGGATCACATCTCAACCAGGAAAGCAGAGCAAATGAAGTGGGGCCAGATGCAGGCCAGGTAACAGCCCTTGGGCAAGAAGGACTTTATGCCCTCCAAGGGTAGGGTCTCCAGTGACTTCCCACCAGGCCCCACCTCTTCAAGTTACCACCTCCAGATCACCACCCAGCACCCAGCTCCCAGCACACGGACCCACAGGAGACGAACACCCCAGCCATAGCAGAGATGGACCAGCTCCCTCCTACGTACAGTCAGGATGTGACACTGACACTCATGTGTCACCTCTGGGACCCCAGAAATAACTCCCTGCCTAACACATTCGTGGCCTCTTTCAGGGTCATGTGAATGTTAGCACTTGGGGATCTTCCTTGCCTTTGGGTCTGATTCTTTGTCACCAAAGATTGTCACCAAGAGTGACAAAGTCCCAGGGCGGTGGCTCCTAGAACCACTGCATGTCAGAAACCTTGGAAAGCCTGAACACCAGAGCCTCTTGGGCCTGAGGCTGTATTATGTTTTTTAAATTCTAGGAGATTCCAGCATACAACTGGGCTTTTCTTTGAATGCTTGTGGGGTCTCCACACGAAGCCCCCCGTGGGTCAGGCTGTCCTGGGTGGGTGCAGGCCTGGCTGGAGGGTGGGGAGGAACATGTGTGGGCTTGGGAGCCATCGCAGACCTGGGTTTGAACCCCAGTCTCCCAGCCCTGGATTTTGGGAAAGTCACTTAATGGGCAGTCGAATTCCTCCCCCAGGGGCTGGCTGGGGGGAGTCAGTATGAGAATGTGGTGGAATTGCCCGGTCCAGGGCCTGGCCTAGGTGTGGTCTTCCTGAATGAGCTGGGGTAGGAGTGGGGACAGGTGTGGCCCCACCGCTGCCCTGAGCTCCTGATGGGAAGAGCACTGGACGGGGTGCCAGGCACCCCCACGAAGCCTCCTTGACCTCCCTTCGGCTCAATCCTGGGAGGAAGTTAATGGTGAGTTCTGGGAGCAGAGAGACCTGGCTCAGCCAATTATGTAAGGCAAGGCACCCAACCTCTCCGAGCCTCAGTTTCCTCATCTGTAAGACAAACATCCATCGGTGCACATGACTCTTCCCAATTCTGCATTCAGAACTTAAAGTAGCTTAAAATCAGCCACAGTGGGAGAATTTACACCGAGGTCATCAGCGAGCCTTGGAAATCAGCATGCACTGGTGACAGTCCGTTCCCCAGGGTACTACTCCAGGACTCATAATGGTAACTTCCACCCTGGGTGCTGGGAGAGTCAGTTATTCTCCACTTTTCTGAGCATGTCGCACAACCCCTAGGGCCCAGTGGATCAGCACATGCTGGTCAAACTCAGCTAACAGGCGTCATCATCGCTTTGTCCCTGGCCTGCTGTGAGATGCTCACATCTGTCGCCTCGTACAACTTCACAGCTCTAGCAGGTCTCCAGAGAAGGACATTCAGGCTTAGACGGGCTTGCTAACTTCCAATGCCATTAGCTATTGCTGGCCTACTGTGTGCTGAATTATCATTTTATATCCCTCTCATTTCGGCCTCACGATACCTCTCTCATGGCAGATGAGGAATCAAAGGCCCAGGGCGGGCAAGTGACCTGCCCAAGGTCACCCATTTTCTCTGAGCCTTAGTATCGGTCTTGAACGTGTCTGCCAGGCACCCTCCCACCCCACCCCGCGGCATCTCCCTCTGGATGAGGGCAGGCTTTGCTGACATGCTCTCTCTGGTCCTCTCTGGCCCTTTCAGCTCCGACAGCCTCGGTATTTAAATCAGCACATGAATATTTCACAAGCATCCTGAGCGAAAATAACCCCCCGCCTGGTTATGTCAGGCTGCAGCCCTGGTTGCTGGGCCGCCGCTCTCTTGCTATTTACGAGACTTGCTATTCCGCGAGGCCTCCCAGCAGCAGCCCAAGGAATCGATAGTCTTTAAATAAGTAATCAGAGGAACTGAAGACGTCGTCGCAGGGCCAGGAAGGGGGGTGGGGGCGGAGATCGACAGACTCTGCCAGGTTTGCCGAGCAGGGCCCTGCAGCCTGGGGTAGGGCGAGAGACAGGGAAGGGCAGGGAAGAGGGGGAGAAGAGGAAGGAGACCCTAGTTGGCCCTTGCCCTGTGTCCCGCTTTGTCTCATTACTGCCATATCCAACATCCTAAAGTCATTGAAGCTCAGAGAGGGGAGGTCAGTGGCCTAGCACCACACAGCAAGTAGCCGAGGTGGCAGGTCCGTCTGACTTCTGTGGCGCTGTGGAGGTTGGGAGTAACTGTGGTGGGAGTGGCCCCAACACTGCAGGGTGGTTCACCAGCTGCCCTGGCCTCAGGCCAGGTGCCAGCTGCACATCCTCCCCACTGAGACAACAAAAAAATATCTTCAGACCTCATTTCCCAATGTCCTCTGGGAGCTAAAGTCACCCTGGTTGAGGACCACAGCGGTGTTGCCGCTCCCTCCTCTGCGTTTGGGATAAGAACTAAAGTCCTTCTCTTCATCTAGAGAGGCAGCTCGGGAGCCAAAGCTAACTTGGACGCTAACTTGGCTGCTCACTGGCTGTGCCATCTTGAGCTGAGTTCTCAACCTTTCTGTGCCTTAACATCCTTCTCTGTAAAATGGGGTCCTCCCAAAAGGTCAAGCATGAGGTTTAACCCAGTCAGTGGGTACAAAGCATCTGGAACAGCACCTGGCCGCACTGTTGGGGTCCCAGGGGCCGCATGACCAAGCCCCAGAGGCTTTCTGCGGCTTCCCTGAGGCACGCCCCCTCCTACTGGCCCCAGAGGAGGTGGGAAAGCAGCCCAGGAGGCCTTTGGTCCCAGAGGATCCCGGGGTAATAGGCAGCAGAGCTGCGCTTCCTTGCTCCTGCGGCCATCTGTGCCAGGGAAGGAGCTGGTGCTGCCTGGGGTCACCGGCGCGGCCCACCCAGAGGTCTACCTCGTGCACAGCACCGCCTGCAGGCTCCTCGCAGGATGGAGCGAGCTGACCGGGCTCACTGGACAGCGAGTCCAGCCCTGCCTGCCTGCGGACCCCAGTGTCACCCAGGGCTGTACGAAGGCCCCATATCGTGGCTTCACACGGCTCCTTCCTCTCCTGCAGTGCATGTTCCTGGTCAGTGGCCGAGCCTCCCTGGGGGGTGACTCGGGAACCCAGGCTCCCTCCCGCCATGGCGTACCCTCCCCAGAGCCTCCAAATGACTGTTCATGCAGGACAGGGACAGGCAGAGGGACAGGGACGGGAGGTTTTTATGGGCCAGGCCTGGAAGTGGCCCAGGTCACTTCTGTCCATGTTCCAGGGGCCAAATCTAAGTCACATGCCACACCTACCCTTGGGGGAGGCTGGGAAAGGTAGCCTGACTGAGTCCAGGTGCCTGGGCTGAAGGCTACAGGGGCAGAAAGGCCCAAGACAGGGGACCTGGCTTCATAGAGTCTGGGTCTAATGGCAGGTGAGGGGTGAGGTGGCCACAGAATAGACGGGAACTATCGCCCGACTGGCCCTTCTAGCCATGGATCACCAGAGCCATTTACATCCCCCTAGGCCCCCCACCGTCCTTGCTAGCTCAGTCCCGCGGAGTCAGCCTCCTGTTTCTAAAGGGTCGCAGAGAAGCAACTCGAAGTTCTGCTCTGCCTCAGGCCCGCGGTCTTTCCTTTTGGGGAGAAAGGAGGGGGCTGCTCTCCTTAGGGGTGCATGTCCTTGGACGCCACCGCAAGCCTGTGCTAGCCATCAGAGCAGCACTAGCCTGGCCACCTGCCGACCCTCCAGAACCGGCTACCGCAGGCCCTCCCTGCTGTGGTCAGCCAGCATCCACCTGGGGGCGTCCCCCTCTTAGGGCAGCTGAGTGGGCAGGTGCTCTGCAGTCCCAGAGACTAGACCATGGACATGTGGCCTGCAGCGTGGCCAAGTGGACACACCCTCCCAGGACTCGAAGCTCTAGAGTGACTCCAGGACACAGGGTCAGTCAGACAATCAAAAACTGGCGCCCAGCGGTGGGCATGTGGCGCGTCATCTTTGTGTCTGGAGGCGCCAGCAGGGGCACAGTGACCAGCTGGCAGGAAGCAGCCTCCCGCCTGGCACCTTGGCAGGCTCACCTCTCTGGGTTCCCGTCAGGCCTGTCCCTCCAGTTTCCCTGTCAATTGTAGAAGCCACCTGATCCCTTTCCAAACAACTCCTTTAGGTGACCTCGGGCAGTCTTTGCTTCCAGCCAAGCACCCTGGCTGACCCAGTCTCAGCACTGCCCCTGGGTTACCAGAGCTCCCTCCTGCCCGCCTCCCCCAGGCCCAGCTTCAGCACCTTCCACCTGAGGCCGAGGCACCCAGCTCCTTCCTCCAGATATTCCGAGCAGGTCTCTGGCTATCCCGTCTCCCCCCACCACCAACACGCGCAGGCCTCGGGAGGGCTGTGACAGACCCGCCGTCATTGGTTCACTCTGTCATCCCATATATTCTATTTTATGCATCTAAAACCACGTTTCTGCTGGGCCGGTGGCACACGCCTGGCGTCCCAATGACTCGGGAGGCTGACGCAGGAGGATCACAAATTCCAGGCCAGCCTAGGCAACTTGGTGAGACCCCGCCTCAAAATAAAAAGGGCTGGGGATGTGGCCTCGTGGTAGAGTGGCCCTGGGTTCAAGCCCCGGTACCAGAAAAAATAAAAATAATCTAAAAAATTAAAGACACACAATTCTGAGGAAGGGTTTAAAGGCTTCACCTGATGCCACGGGGTGAAGGACACTGAGAAGGCGGGCCTCACTCTGGACTGTGGCTTCCACATCGCAGAAGCACCGCGAGTTCTTCCGTGGCCTGGACCCCTCTTGCCTCGGGTTTGAGGGAAGCCCATTCTCCCACTCCGTTCCTTCTGGAAAGATCCCCCTTCTTGGGACAAGCTCCTCTCCCACGCTCTCTAGGTGGGTGGTCTGGACACTTGCCTCGTTGTTCCAGCCCCTACTCCCCGGCCCTGGCTGACTGGTGAAGGGGGTCCTGACCCAAGCCCAGCAGCCAGACCCTTGCCTGAAATTTCCTTTTTAACAAAAACCTGGAACTGGGGGGCGACAGCTGTGCTGTGGCTGGGGAGGACTCAGAGCCGAGGCCAGGCTTCTTTCCCACAAAGCAGAAGAGGCCAATCTGAGTGGTGAGGGCGGCTGGACGGGGAGAGTGGGGCGGTGGCTGGCCGAGAGCCGGTGGTGGCCCTGCTCCCTGCCACCAGGTTCCTCTCGGCCTCCTTGAGCTCCCACCTAACGGTGGGGACAGCTTGCCGCTGTCTCTCTGGCTCCTGCTGGGTCCCCGGACTGCCCCAGGGCCAGGGTGAGCCTGTGGACACCAGGGACTGTCCAATCATGCAAATCAAGAAAGGAAGTGCGGGCCTCAGGGAAGGGCCCCCGCTCCCAGGGGCGTGGGCGTCCAAGCTGGGGAGTTCTCTGGAGGCTGCAGAGACAGTGGGGCTGGGCCGCCTGTCAAAAGGGGAACTCGGACAAGCAGGGGCTATGCTAGGTCCAGAGCCTGGCACGATGGCCAGGGCTCCATCCAGGTGTCATCCAGGGCAGTGCCACAGGTCCCCGTTGTCCCTGGAGACAGCAACAGTAAGAGACTCCCAAGAAGGAGCCCAGGCTCTCCTCACTCCCCAAACTTCCCTCCCAGGGCCACCCCTGGTCCCACCTGTGTCTAGACCCAGTGGCTCCTCTGTCACTTCCTGCCTTCTCCCCCTGCCCCACGCCGTGGCTCCCAGCAGCTCTCTCCATCTCTCCCAGGGTCTCCTCCTCCTGCATCCATGGCCATCCCTGAGAAGTGGGTGGCCTCCTAGTGCCTCTGCTGGGTCCTTTTGTGTCTGAATGTCCTCCCTGGTCAACTTCATCCCTTCCTGTGGTTTTTAGGGACCACTTAGAGCTAGGGGGTCCCAAACGCCCTCATCCCATCAGCTCTGGGCCCAATCATCCAATGGCTGGACCTTCTCCTCCGGGCTCCCCAGGGGCACAGCAGAACAGAGACATCTCAAACGCACTCCTCCACCCCCTACAGCTGGCGCCCTCATTAGGATTGATATGGCACTTCCTGCTCGGCACCCTGCGAGGAATGGATTCTTTTTTTTTTTTTTTTTTTTTAAGAGAGAGTGAGAGAGGAGAGAGAGGAGAGAGAGAGAGAATTTTTAATATTTATTTTTTAGTTCTCGGCGGACACAACATCTTTGTTGGTATGTGGTGCTGAGGATCGAACCCGGGCCGCACGCATGCCAGGCGAGCGCGCTACCGCTTGAGCCACACCCCCAGCCCCAGGAATGGATTCTTAACCTCTTCAAAGACAGAAGGAAACAGGCTCAGAGCCAGGCAGGACCGAGCTGCCCTGGGGTCCACCTGCCTCCAAGGTGAGGACGCAGGAGGGGGCGATGCATCTCACCTCTGACCCTTGGGCCTCCTGGGGCTGGGGCAGTAAATGTTGACCAGATCGATTGGCACCATGCTTGGAAGTCAGCGGTCAGCTGCTGACCACACCGTCAATTATTCAGACTCCCTGGGATTCCACCAAGAGCCGCGGTATAACTAACACACGGCTCTATTGTCCTCACACTCTATCCTTCCCCAGAGGCCTGGGCAGGGGTGGACAGCCGGCCTGCGCTGAGCACGTCGGCAGGCAGCCGCATGGACCCCACTCCCGCCCCTCCACCAATCAGTCAGCACCTGGCAGCTTCTGGTCTTCAGATCTTCTGGAGGCTTCCTGGCTGAGGGGCTCAGGCCCCAAGGGCAGGACTGGAACCAGTTTCAGTTCAGTTCCATGGGACACAAAGTTTCCTTGTCACCAAAGACACACAGACTCTGGGAGTCTGCGAGTCTCTAGTTCACCTGGGTGTAGGCCGTCCACAGGGCATGGTCATAAGGAAGGAGAACCCGGGGCTGTCAACAAGTAACAACTACAATTTAAATGTGCTTTCAAGTTCACAAAGCTTTCAGTGTCATGCTTCATCTCGTGGCCTCAAGCCTCTTTTGGAACCAGACGGCACATAAATAAAAACACATCCATCCACTTTGCTAGGTGCTACAGAGATGGAGAACATCCGTCCATCACTGCCCTCAAGTAACAGTACTGAGCAACAGCAAGAGGCCGGAGGCGAGTCGGGAGGGTTCTGAACGTTTCTTGCGCTTCAATGCACATGGCCCTCAACAACCACGAAGGGTGGCTCCAGCCCTCAGGCAAGGGAAGATTTTACAGATAGGCACAGAGAGGTACAAAATGTGCCTCACACAGCCTAAATGTAAATGAAGGAACAGAACTGGAACCCAGGCATGTGATTTGAAGTCCCTCTCTCACCTCTCTGCTTAGTCCTTTGAGGGAGGTGGGTGGACAATAGTAAAACACCACATAAATAATGAGCTAAGGACAGAGCTGTGGGGGAAAGACCAGAGGGGGCATGACAGGAAGGACCAATCAGTCTACTTAGGATGAGTGATGGGGGACGGGAGACAGTCAGAAGGCTTCTAGAAGTTTCTTTTATGCTGACTCCTTCAGGAAGAGGAGTTCACTGGAAGAAGGGCCCAGGGAAGCCCATTCCAAATGAGAAGGCCCTGAGCTTCAGCCCCCTCACCAGGACCCCTCACCCTGGCAGGGGAACGGGCAGAGTAGGAATGGCTGGGCCTCCGCACCCCTGCCCCCTCCAAGAGCCAACTTCCTCTTTGTATTTTTAGATCTCTCACTTTCTGATGGCACAGCGGGAGGGCAGGCCTGGGCCTTCTGCGATCAGATTGTTTATACCCCCTTCCATGGGCGTCCTTCCCAGTGGCACAGCAGGGCCACTGGAGCCCACTGGGAGCCACGGCTCCTCCTCTGATGTAGTTAGCCACCTGGCCGGGCCTCCCCCCTCTGTCTTCTCTTCTCCTTCCCACTCCACTCCATTGACAGCTCTCTGTGCCAGACACTGGGCAGGGCACTGGTCAGACACAGACCTGTGACACAGGGGCCTTTAGCACCATGTGCACTAGCGTCCTGGTGAGTGTGCCTAGTCACAGTGCCCACGGGGACCTGTCTGGAAGAGGTGCTATTGCAAGTACTAACGATTGATTTGTCCAGTGCCACGGTGCAAGCCCAGGCAAAGAGGTGCCTGGTCATCTAAGTTCCACAGAAGGATGAAAAGATGAGCAGGAGAGCTGGAGGGCTTCCTGCAGGACTGACGGCCCGTGCGAGGATGTGGCGAGTTCGGGAAAGACTGTGGAGTCCGTAGTGACGATGACCTAGTACACAGGGCCCCATTCTCCAATCCTGGCCAAGGGGAGTGGAGGGGAAGTCCAGATGAGAAAACAGGGAGAGTCTGAAATGGCTGAACAGAAAGCAAAAGCGCGCAGCTCGGCCAGACCTGTGACCACGGCAGGCATCACTAGCTGATCACAGCACTGTCCTTCCAGTGAGCCCTGAGCCAACCTCATAGCCCTCAACACAGTGCTCTGGGGGCCAGTCACTACCACCTGTTAGGCTGGGATTGGGGACTGGGTGGCAAGCATGAGTGTAGACCTCAGTGGACATGAGGTCAGAGGCTAACTGGACAGAAGCCTAGAATTCAAGAGTAGGGAGTTGAGCTGTGCACAGTGATGCACACCTGCAATCCCAGCCAACTGGGAGGATGAGGCAGGAAGACTGAAAGTTTGAGGCCAGCTTCAGCAACTTAGTGATATCCTGCTCAAAATGAAAAATAAAAAGGGCTGGGAAGGCAGTTCTGTGGTAAAGAGTTCGATCCCCAGGACTACCAAAAAAAAAAAAAAAAAGATTAAGGATTTAAGAAGTCAGAGAGTCAGATGTTATTTTCCAGATGATAGGGAGCCATTATAGGATATGAAGGGAGAGATCAAACTAAGGCCAAGTGTTGAAAAGGTCACTGCCAGTGGAAGGAAGGGACTGGGGCAGAGAAATCAACAGCCAGGCGAGTTCCCATGTCCCCGCCCCAACTGTGAGCTGGAACCAGGTGCAGAGAAGTAGCTTGGGGACCAAGAGAGGTGGGGGCAGCAGGAGACGGCAGCCAGGGCGACTCCCCTTGTCTGGAAAGGGGGTCTGGGCAGGCAGCTGTAGCAGCACCGTGGGAGGTCCCCGATAGGAATCTTCTACCCCAGAGGTCACCACACAGTGAAGGCCACCTGAGACTCCATGTCCCCAGGGGAGAGGCCAAACCGGTTTGGTGGGTTTTACCAGCAGCAACACTGCCTGGAAAACTCAGTTTTAGAGGAAAGGAACCATCAAGAACGTGAATGTGAATGTGTAGCAGAATACAACAATTACTAATAGGGCATTATGTAAAATTGTGGATGTGTAACCGACGTGATTCTGCAATCTGCATTTGGGGTAAAATTGGGGGTTCATAACCCACTTCAATCTAATGTATGAAATATGATATGTCAACAGCTTTGTAATGTTGTGAACAACCAATAAAAAAAAGAGTAAAAAAAAAAAAGAAATATTTTATAAAACATAAAAAAAAAAAAAAGAACGTGAATGTGGAGATGGGCCTCCACCTACAACCACCAGGCCACAGGCCACGCCCACCACAGCCAGACTCACAGGTAGGGAACCAGAACCTTCTGGACAGTTGTCAGGAGGTAGACAGCCCTATTCCTCTTTCTCCCCTTAGCCCCAACCCTGGGGGTGGGCCCAGAAAAGCTGTGGGAAGGGGGCAGCAAGAGAGACCACATGGTCCCCAGACACCCCCCCACACACACACACTCACACTCACACGCACACACTCACACACGCACACACACTCACACGCACACACTCACACTGGAAGCCCCCACAGCTCCCAGCCCAGCTTATGTAGTAGAAGAGAATTTCAAGTCAAATTTGAGCCTCAAGTTTTAAAATAACCAGGTCTTAAGCAAAGCAAGACTGTTTTTATAATCAAAAGCCTCTGAAAGCACCATCAGAGGCTCCGCTCTGGTCCGTGGGAGGGGGTGAGAAAGCCCAGTTGGTAGCAGTTATCAGGAAACTAGACCAGAGTCATAATGTGACCTAATAAGCTGAAAGTCCTTCACCAGCTGTTTACAAAGGGGACACAAAACCAGATTGGATTTAAGGACAAGAGAATTCATAGGATGGGAAGAGGTCTTGTGAAGCAGGCAGAGGACCTGGATGTCCGCTCACCCTTCCTACAAAGTAGGGGAGCCATGTTGACAGGAAACAGAGTCCTGGGGAAACAGGGTCAGTGGCTGGGTCTGGGACCCATGCTGGGCCCTCCCTAGGTTGGCAATAGGCCCTGAGGGCCTCTCCCTCCAAGGCCAAATGCAAATTGCCAATCTCAGGACCCCTGACCTCTAGTGGGCCTGAATCAGCCAGGCACATGGATCTGCTTTCCAGGAAGAGGAAGCAAGACCAAAGAAAGCCTCTGGCCCTGGCTGGTCCCACTTCCCGCAGGGTGAAGCACAGATCGGATGGAAAGGGACTCAGGGGCTCGGCGGTGCCAGGCCTAGAGACCAGCCCAAGGGTGCCTGGGTTCCTGGCAAATGTGGCTCAGTGGGGGACCTGAGCCCCGAGGCAGAGCTCTTTTCTTGGGGGGAGGCCAGGAGAGGAGGGAGTAACTGCCTCGGCTTTCTCCCCACACCTGGGGCTGCAGAGGAGAGTCTGGTTTGGGCTCCTCTGACTGTGAGGGTCCACTGGAGCGGGAAGCATGGGAGGGCCAGGGGTTCTCGGGAGAGGACTCCAGGGAGCTGGGATGACAGAGGGTCTGCTGCAGGCCTCGGAGGGAAAGCACAGAGGGAGAGGAACAGCCGCAGGAGAACAGAGCCCTGGAGTAAGCCCACTTAGGAAGGGAGGAGTCTGGAGGACTCCCTAGGAGCCTGCAGCCGCCAGATCCGGCTCCTGACCTCCTCCGGGCCAGACTCCCCATCTGGCAGCTGCCTAGATACATCTCTCACCAAGCCTGTGCTCTGGGAAACCTAATGGCCTTTGAGTCTGCCCAGGTGGGCAGCGGGACAAGTGTACCTCCCTGCTTCCTGCATCCCCCGCCTCCTGGCTTTGGCTGCCGCTCAGGGCCGCCTCCGAGGCCGCCCATCCAGGCCCAGGCTGCCCTCCCCTCCGGGACCTACTCCCCGTCGGATTTTACCAGGCTGCTCTCATTCCTTCTTCCCAGTGTCTTGCCAAGTTCTGCCTGGCTCCTTGCCCCCGGTCCTCTCAGGAGCCAGTGGAGGCCCCTGTCTTCAGACCAAGCCCCACGCCAAGCCCTGGGACCCTTCCCACCTAGGCCAGCCTGTGATCTAAGAGCCACGGGCTCCCCAAAGTTCTTCTGGCTCTGTCCTCATGCCCCGGCTGTGCCAAGAGGGCTTATGCTCTGGGTCAGAAACTAAAACCCGAGGATCTCGACACCTTCCGGGCCTCTTTTCTGCACATGTTATTAGGCCTCTAACCCCAGGTCAAACAGGGCCTGGGGTCTTACTCCCCAGACTCCAGCCCTAGATCAGAGGCACAGAGACTCTGAAGGGAGGCTCTTGCCCCCAGGGGCAGGGGCCTCCCTAGGCCCCCTCTGCCCTCTCTAGGGAACCCCATTGTCAACTGGGACCTCCCTTCCATGACTAGTTCAAAGATATCAGCTGGAACCCACGTTTCCCGCACTGTGGAAGTGCTGCACTGTCCCTGACATTCTGGAGAGTTCTGGAATAGCTCTCTCAACCCCCACCCTGCTCTGCACCGGAGCTGTGGCTTCTGCTAAATTCATTTAGTGTCTGGATGAACTGCTGATCCAGGTCTGCTGTTTCATTCTTCCCCAGCTCCTTCCCATTTCCCCCAGAAAGTCACTGCGAAGGTCTTTGTGTGCAAGGCAGGTGAAGCCAGATTTAGGGAAGTCGAGAGATGCTTTCAAGTGCCAGGATTCACAGGACTTCAAACAAACTTTCAGCAATCCCTTTGAGAAAGTTCTTTTGCCGACCCACCCCTGGGAAGCTTCTACAGGTCCCTCTCTCTTACCCAGAGCCATGTGCCCAGGCTCCCTTGGCTTTCTGCATCTCTTTTTAGAGAGGCAATAAATGCAAGGGTTTTGCTCCCCACCCCCGGCCCTGGTTCTGTATCTTATCAGCTGTGTGGTCAGAGGAGAGGCACCTAACCTGACTGAACCTCAGTTTTATCAGCAAGTGAGGAGAATACAGGATGAAGATAACAGGCTTGGTGGCGAAGATTTCATAAAACAGTCTATGGGAGACACTTGACCGAGTGGCTGCTCAGTCACGTTAGCTGTTATTATTGCTCACCCCTTCAAACCCGCCTTACTCTCCTGGGCGGAGCAATTCAACCCTCTCAGACCATTTCCCAAATCCTGCCCATCTTTGCGTGGTCAAGCCCCTGAGGAACTCAGAATGGGAGCTTTGTTTAACAGGACTGGCCTAGTTTGGGAGGCAGTCAGGTGAAGTTGTAAATGGGCCCCATTAAAACAAATGGGCCTAGCAGTGACCTCGATTTGATAAACACAAAACTAATGTCATGCCCTTCCTTCCTCTTTCTCTCAGCCCTCCAGCCCCACAGAGTTGAAAGTAAACAGACATGACCAGCAGCAGATCTAATGGGACTCAGCCTGGACTTTTGTTAAACACTAAGAAGGGCTGTCTTTCAGAGGTTTCTACCTAAGCCTGGAATTAATTTGAACCATCTTTCCCATCTCCTGGGAAAAGACTGATAAAGAAGCCAACAGAAAGAAAAAGACAGTATCTTGATGGTATCATTCAAAGTCCTAGATCCAGCCAGACCTAAAGTCATCCTTGAATTTTCCAATTGTGTGACACAATAACCCCCCTTTCTTATCTAGACTAATTTGAGTTTCTGTTACATAAAATTGAGTGACTCTTACTAGAGAATTTCAACTAAAAATGGAGTTTATTATCAAACAAGGGGAAAAATCATGGGCTCCCAGTGCAGGAAATATAACCATAAATCACAGGAAAGAAAAGACTGCCTCTGACTCAATTTCTCACTCTTTCTACCCCTCTCTCTCTCCCTCTCTCTGTCTCACCACACAATCTCCCATTTTTGCTTTGCTAAGCAAAAATGTCTACTTCTTTATTATTATTTTTTTTAACCTCTGCAGACCAATGTTTGTGCTGTGCATTATCTCACCTAGAAAAAGTCTCAAGGCTGGTTACCATTGGCTCAGATTGGGATCTGTGATCACCCCCACTGAACATTCACTGTGGGGTGCATACTTATCTCTGGGTCTGAGGAATGGGGTCAGGCCAAAAACCAAACCACGGATGATGATCTCGACTGTATGGTTAAACGAAGTTTGGTTTTATGTCCAACCTAGCCACGACCAGGCTGAGGGTCAGACCCTTGTCCAAAGGAGCACCCTTAATGGGAACTTTCACTTGTGACAGCAGATTTGGGACAGCTGGTTTTCTTGGACCTTCCTCAATACCTTCTGAATCATGCCATGTGTGCCAGAGGGGGCTGGTTCTTATCCTGGTCCCAGCATGCAGCCCTTCTGTGGCATATTTGAGTTCTACATGCCCCATCCATGGAATTATTGTGGGAAAAAGCTGTCCCGAGGTTCCAAGGTGGGCAGGAAGCTCTGCAGGAGGTGGCTGGGGAGAGGAGATGTATCGTCACAGCGGATCACGGAGACGTATACCCGGCTCTCTGCCGTGTGCCAGTCTCCTGGTGAAAAGGGTACCATGGGAAGTGTCTCTG
This sequence comes from Spermophilus citellus, assembly GCF_964194105.1. NCBI lineage: Eukaryota > Metazoa > Chordata > Mammalia > Rodentia > Sciuridae > Spermophilus > Spermophilus citellus. The sequence goes on from NC_138183.1 coordinate 11,713,477, forward strand.
GGATCTCAATGACCCCCTCAATCATTGGCCACTCCCTGTGTCAGAGGTGGGCTCCCAGCAGCCATGTTGGTACATTGCAGCCCTTGGCTGCTGCTGATTGTCCTAGGGTGGACCTCTGACCAGGCTGAGTCAGCCATGGTCCCTTCTCTGGACTTTGGGACTTTGATGGAGGAAAAGTCCTTTTCTCTGCAGGACTGGAGTATGTGAAGTAGGAGTTTGTGAGTGGCCCCAACAACCCTCCACACATGACAACTCCCTGCCATCAAGGCTGAGAAGAGCAGGCTGCTTCCCCGACCTTTAGCTTGCTGGGCTCTAATATGAAAGCGCTTGGAAACTTTGGGAGCCTAAAGGTGATCTAAGATCCTTGTGGTGGAGCCCTAAACTACCAGAGCAGCAACTGAGAGAGCAGGAAAGCAGGGTCAGAAGATTATATGGGAGGAGCCAGAAGGAGGCTGGATGTTCCAGAGCCTTCCCTGGTGGGGTTTAGAAATCAAGGAACATGGCCATGGGGGGTGGAGGTATAGCTCAGCTGGTAGAGTGCTTGACCTGAATGTACAAGGTCCTGGGTTCAATCCCCAGCACCACACACACACACACACACACACACACACACACACACAAAGAACATGGCCATGGTAACCACCGCCTTTGGCCAACAAGTTCTAGGGAAGCTCAACTTCCACTAGTTGACACAATGGCCTTGTTGATGTTATCAATAATGAATGTGATTTGGTGCCAGTACAGCCCATTATTGCTTTTCAGAGGATATCCACCTCCACAATTTCATGTGCATCTTCTCTATCTATCTTGGAGAAAGCTGTATTATGCTCTAAGAGCCCCTTCTAGAAAAAAAAGCTACTCAGCAGGAATAATGTTGTCCAACCGGGAGCATAACCTCTCTCTTAGGGGTCTGAGAGGGAACCTCTGGAGAGAGCAAAACTCTGTTTTTGCAATCACAGAAGCCAAATGCCACAGAGAAGGCACTAGGGAACCAAGAGTAAGTGAGAAGTGAAGGGAGAAGCCCAAGATGGGACCAAGGTAGGAGACAGACATGAGTTGGTGGGGAAGGATTGGGACAGCTGAAGTGCAGGAGCCCGTAGAGGAGCCCTGCGGCAGAGGATGGCTTTGGCAGATGGCAGCCATAGCCTGGGCATTAGAGCAGTACCAGGCCCCGAAGGTGTTTCTGGTCCCGAACATGATTCTGAACTCCAGAGAGAAGAGCCAGGTGGCTTAGTTTCCTGCCCTCCTTGGCACCATGGGAATCTTCAACCGTAGCCACCTGAGTGGTCTCTGTTCCTTCCTGCAGCCATACACAGCCCACCTGTTATGGTTTGGGTGTGGTGTCCTCCAAAAGCTCACGTGGGAGACAATGCAAGAAGGTTTGGAGGAGAAATGATTGGACCATAGCCTTAACCTAATCAGTGAATTCATCTCTGGTGGGATTAACTGGTCAGGGAGGCAGGTGGGTGTGGCCAGAGTAAGCCCTTCATTGGGGGCGTGGCTATGGGGTATATATCTTGTATCTGGAGACTGCAGTCTGTCTCTCTCAGCTTCCTGATCACATGTGAGCTGCTTCCCTCTGCCACACTCTTCTGCCATGATGTTCAATCTCACCTCGAACCCTGAGGAATAGAGCCGGTCTTCTATGGACCAAGACCCCCGAAAACGGTGAGCCCTCAAATAAACTTTTCCACCTCTACAGTTGTGCTGTTCAGGTCTTTTAGAAACAGCAGCGAAAAAGCTGACTAAAACACCGTCCCCAGCCCTGCAGGAGGAGGCTCCTGGCCACAGTCAGCAGGTCTCAGTGGGGTTCTCCAGCATGTGTGTCTTTGGACCCTGTGTTTCCCCGAGGGGACCTGGTCAGGGGCACACTATAAGAGAGACCTTGTTGCAGTGTGATAACATTGAATCAGGATGTCGTCTGCCTTCAGCCTGGATAGTTCAGGGATGTGTCCCAGGAGAGGAGCCCAATGACCTGGACTGGTCACTAGTTTGACTGTGTCCCCTGAAGTTTATGTGTTGGAAACTTGATCTCACTACAGCTGTTGAGAGGTGGACTTTTAAGAGGGGATGCGCTTTGAAGGGTCTGCTTTCATGAACGGATTAATGCCATTTTCTTGGGAGTGGGTTCCAGATAAAAGGATGAGCTCAGGGCTGGGGTTGTGGCTCAGTGGAGCACCTACCTTGTACGTGTGAGGCCCTGGGTTCAATACTCAGCACCACATATAAACAAATGAGTAAAATAAAGGTCCATCAACAGCAAAAATAAAAAGTTTTTAAAAAAGGATGAGCTCAGCCCCTCTTGTTCTCATGCCATCTCTTGTCCCCCTTCCTTCCCTCATGGTATGCACAGCACAAAGCCCTCACCCAGTGCCAGCTTCACACTCCTGTCTTCCCAGCCTCCGGAACCATGAGCCAAGTAGTTTGTTTGTTTGTTTGTAAATTACCCACTTCCCAGTGTTCTGTTGTAGAAACACAAATGGACGGAGGTGGCAGCTGGCCAAACCAAGTCAAGGTGAAGGATTCTGCCCTCCCTTCCTCCCCCCTTCCCATGCTATCTCCATTCTCCCTTCTTTCCTTCCTATCTTCAGGCCATCCTCCCTCCCCTCTCCCTTCTATCTCTGTTTTCTCAGACTTCACTCTCCAATGCACCACTCAATGGTAGCACAATCTTAAATGTAACTCAAGAAACCAGCAAAGTCCAACTGTGGTGTCCCTGTCCCAATTCTGAATTCCTGAGATATTCAGTAGGATTGGCTCGGTTTGGGTCAGGGACCACCTCTGATTGGATCAACATCTCCAAGGGAAGAGGGCTACCTCAGGTCAGTATGACCACCGGGACTTCACTCTGGAGCCGGGATGCTCAGAGGAAAGGGAAAATGATGTGGACAGAGACCTAAAATCTGTGCACGAAACAGAAATAAAACCAGGATATGACACGTGTCATGTGCTCCCAAAGCATTACATGCATTTTCTTATTTCAATTCTTACAGCCTTATGAGATAAGTATGAATAACCTCATTTTGCAAATAAGGGAAATTAGACATGGAAGTTAAGGTACTTACCCAAGGCATTGAGTCTAGTGAAGGGTGTGGCTGGATCAGAAAATCCAGGTCCACCTAACTCCAGGGAGTATGCTCTTTCTTTGGATCATACTTGCTTGGCAAGAATTTAAATTGTTCTGCCGTTGCTTCGCTGGAGTTTCAACACTTCACCAACTGAGCCTCAACACTTCACCAAAAGCCTTTGAAACTTTCTAGCTCACGTTCTTCATCCTATATTCAAGGAAGCAGGGTCTGGAGAGGGTTAGCAACTAGCCCAAAATCACACAGGGATTCAAAGTCAGAGAGAGGACAGTATCCAGGTCTCCCAAGTCCCAGACTGGGGCTCTCCTGGGACAGTATGGTACTTTGAGTGTCCTGAGAACCTGTTCCTTGCAGGGCTTCCTTTCTCTACGCAGAGCTAAAGGTGAACTAACCCCCCACCCCGCTGGCTCCTGGACTTCACCCCCTAATAGTAACTACTGGTTTCTGCTGTGGTTTGACCCCACCAAAACTCATGTTGAGGCTCTGTCCCTAATGTTATGGTGTTAAGAGGTGGTGGAGCCTTTAAGGAGCAGTTGGGGTCATGGGGGCTCCACCCTCATGAAGGGCTAGTGTGGTTCCTGTGAGAGTGCATTAGCCATCACCAGAGCAGGTGTTATAAAGCAAGCCTGGCACCTCCCTTTGCTCTCTCTCACACACATACTTCTCTTTGCACATGCTCACTTCCCTTGATGCTTCTCTGCCATGCGGTATGCAGCATGAAGCCCTCACCTTCAGAAGCTGAGCCGATGTCATGCTCTTGAGCTTCTCCACCTCCAAAGATGTAAACCAAATAAACCTCTTTTACTCATCGAGTACCTTGCCTCTGGTATTTTACTGTAGCAACACAAAATGGATCAAGACAGTCTCCGTCTCATCTATCCAATTACACTGCCAAATCTCCCAGGGATTTAGGATATCTGTTCCTTTTTTAACATTCCCTAAGTTCCCAATATAATCCTAAATATCTAACAAATACTTCCTAAATACCAAGGTAAGTGTCAACTGGATCAAATGTGTCACAGTGCATCCACCCATCATCCACCATGCATACTTCCATCTACCTCCCAGTAGGATAAGACAGACAATATCAAGTAAGGACAAGGATACAGAGTGTCTGGGACCCTCCTACATGGCTGCTGGGATGTACCATAGTGCAAACACTTTCGAAAAGAATTTGGCAGCTCCTTAAAAAGTTAGACAGTTTCCATATGACTCAGCAATTCTACTAAAGGGTATATGCTCATGAGAAATGAAAATATATATCTACACAAAAACTCAGACATAAATGTTCAAAAAATGTTTCATAATAGCCAAAAAGTAAAAAGAACCCACATGTCCAGATATATCAAACAATGCTTGGTAAAGTAATGTCATGGAATATTAGTGGGCCATAAGAAAGTAGTGATGCCGGGCACAGTGGTGCACACCTGTAATCCCTGTGGTTGGAACACTGAGGCAGGAGGATTGCAAGTTCAAAGCCAGCCTCAGCCTTAGCTAGGCCCTAAGCAGCTTAGTGACCCTGTCTCTAAATAAAAAATAAAAAGCGCTGGGGATGTGGCTCAGTGGTTAAGCGCCTCTGGTTTCAGTCACCAGTAACCAAAATACTACTGATATGTACTGTAACATAGATGAACCTTGAGAACATTATTCTCAGGAAAAAAGCCAGGCACAAACAATGTATGCCTCCGTTTATATAAAATATCCAGAATAGGCACATCCATACGGGCAGAAAGAAGATTAATGGTTGCCAGGGACTGAGAGGAACAGGGAAGGAAAGTGACTGCCGATGGGTGTGGGGTTTCTTTTAGGGTGAGAAAAATATTCTGGAAATAGAGGTGATGGTTGCACAATTTCAAGTATACCTCTGAGTTATTCTTCACAAGGATGGATTTTATGGTATGTGAATTATAATCTCAATAAAGCTGTTGAGATCATAATCAAATTATCATCAAATCCCACCAGCAAATGAGCTGAGCGACTTCCATGCATGAGCTTATTCACCAGGCAATGGGGACCGGGCTGACCCATCACTGAGCTGAGCTGGAGCCCGTGCGACTCCTCTATTCTCGGGAGACAGTTGAGGAAAGAGGAGGGAGGGAGGGAGGGCTAGTTTGGTGGCAGGTGCTCCAGGATTGGGACAGGACCTCTCACCTGAGGGAGCTATTCTGAAATCAGGGGGGGTGAGCAGCTCTGAGAGGTGAGGTCACCTGGAGAGAAGTGAAGTCCCCTAAGGCAGGGAAGGCATGAGAAAATGTCTCCGTCTGTCATCGTTGAACGTCAAGTAGACAAGAACAAGGAGCCTGGACCTCTCTCTTTGTGTGGCCCTCCAGGTCGCCAGGCAAACCCCTAGGAAAATGATGTCCCCAGTTTCTGGGAAACGGGTTGGAGAGAAGGAAAAGGAGAAGAGGGAGGGGAACTAGGAGGCGGGCGCCGTTCTCTGGAAGTGGGGTGAGCTAGAAGGAGCAGGTTTCTGCTCTCCTGTAGTTCACTCACCTCTGGGGAAGGGGCAGCCACCGAGTCAACAAGGCACTTAGTACATCCAGGGAGTGGCAGAGGGTAAAGACTAAGAATGTGAGAGGAGACGGAGGGCGAGGGGCCAAAGAACAGCCTGGACAGAGTGAAGGCACAGAGTGTCCAAAATCAATATTTGTTCAATGAATGGCCGAAACTAACACTTTTTATAAATGTCACCTTCCTCTTTTTGTCTTGCATTATATTGTCTTGGGTGAGGATTCAAGGCTAGCAGATCCTATTGATGCCTGGAACGAAGGTATTTTCTACTTTTCCTTTTTTGAAGAATCAGCGGCTTGAAAGATGCCGTGTTCACACATTCTTCGGGAATGTCACATTTGATACGGCCACTGGACGGGCTTGACTGCTTTATTTATGATTTCTGGCACATTTCCTTAGAGGCTGCTCAGAATAGCTTCTGAGCCTGCTCCATCACAGAAACGGTGAAATCGAATCTTCCTGCACCAGCCCTGATCTAAGCAACTTTTGCTTAATGTAAGTTTCCCTGGCCCGGGTGAGTGACAGTGTGGTGAGAGCCGAGCCCTTCCATGAGCAGAGCTTGCACAGGGGTCAGATGTGGCTCTTCACACACACACATCTTTAACTTGTACACAGTTCTTCTGGTAAAGTGCGTGCGTTTCCAGAAATCTCTTTGCAATCAATAGAAGTTGTGTGCACACTGCTGAAGGCCAAGTTTGGGCCATTTGCTCTTCCCTAACCTCTTTCTACCCCTTTAAATGTTTTTGGTTCTATCCCTCAGTCATAGTCAAATCAATGTTCTGACTTATTTATTCTTTGGAAGTCTCATTTATCTCCCTCAGCAAAGTACCACTTCTGTTTGATTGCTACTGTTGAACTTTTGCACTCTGGGCAGAGCAATGGGCTCACAGAAGTCTGTTGTGGTGGTGTGATGTGTATGTGTGTGTGTGTAAAAGAATTTATGCAAATGTGTGTGTGTGTGTTTGTGTGATATAGTTGAAAGACCTCTGGATTTGAAATCCAACAGACCTAGGTGAGAAGGTCAGTTCTTCCAAGTTCTAGCTGGTGACCTTGGGAAGCCACCCTCTTGGGGCTTCCTTCTCCACGTCTGTGAAGAGACACATAGGTATACAACCGAGGGAGATGAAAACATACGTTCTCCTGAAAACTTGTACGTGATTGCTCATGACAGCATTTTTTCTAAAAGCTTAAAACCAGGGGCTGGGGATGTGGCTCAAGCGGTAGCGCGCTCGCCTGGCATGCGTGGGGCCTGGGTTCGATCCTCAGCACCACATACCAACAAAGATGTTGTGTCCGCCGAAAACTGAAAAATAAATAAATATTAAAATTCTCTCTCTCTCTTTTAAAAAAAATAAATAAATAAAAGCTTAAAACCAGAAACCACTCAAATGTTTGTTAACTGGTGAGTGGATAAATAAATGCAGTATATCCATGCAGCGAGATATTTCTCCACCATAAAAAGAAATGAAGTACTGACTCATGTTCCAATGCGGATGAGCCTTGAGAACATGATGCCAAAGGAAAGAAGCCAGACCCAAGAGACCATTGTGCATTGGTTTTCCGGGCTGCTGTAACAAAGTCCCACAAAGGAGTGGCCTAACAAGAGGAATTAATTGTCTCGCTGTTTCAGAGGCTAGACATCTAAGATCAAGGTCAACATGGTTGGCTTCTTGTGAGAGCTGTGAAGGAGAATGTGTCCCAGATCCCTCTCCTAGTTTCTGGTGGCTTCCTACCACTCTCTGGCATTCCTTGGCTTGTAGAAAGATCACCCTGTGTCTGCCTTGTCTTTCCATAGTGTTCTCCTTGTCTATGGGTCTCTGTGGCTGAATTTCCCCTTTTCACAAAGACACCAGTCGTAGAGGAATAGGATCCACCCTCATGATCTTATCTTCACTAATTGCATCTGCAATAACCCTATTTTTCAATAAGGTCACAGTCTGAGATGCCAGGGTGTTGGGACTTCAACGTATGAATTTGGTAGGGAACACAATTCATCCTTAACACCACGTGTTATATGATTTCCAGAACAAATAAATCCAGGGGATGGAGGAAAGAGGGAATTGGGATTGACTGTTAATGGATACAGAGTTTATGTTTTTATTTTATTTTTTTAAATTGTTTTTATTTTTTTAAATACATGACAGTGGAATGTATCACAATTCTTTGTGTGTGTGTGTGTGTGTGTGTGTGTAGATAGACACAACACAATGCCTTTATTTTTATGTGGTGCTGAGGATCAAACCCTGGTCCCGCCCGCGATAGGCGAGCCCTCTACCGCTGAGCCACAATCCCAGCTCCCACAATTCTTATTTCACATATAGAACACAATTTTTCATATCTCTGTTAGTATATAAAGTATGTTCACACCAATTCATGTCTTTATACATGTACACATTTCACCATTATTGCTAACCCCCTGCCCTCTCCCTTTCCCTCCCACCCCTCCCACCCCTCCCTTCCCCCGCTTCCCCTCCCACCCCTCTGCCCTATCTAGAGTTCATCTTTTCCTCCCATGCTCCCCCTCCCTACCCCTCTATGAGTCAGCCTTCTTATATCAGAGAAAACATTTGCCATTTGTTTTTTGGGGATTGGCTAACTTCACTTAGCATTATCTTCTCCAATGCCATTCATTTACCTGCAAATGCATGATTTTATTCTCTTTTAATGCTGAGTAATATTCCATTGTGTATACATGCCACATTTTTAAAAATTCATTCGTCTACTGAAGGGCCTCTAGGTTGGCTCCATGGTTTAGCTATTGTGCTGCTACAAACATTGATGTGGCTGTGTCCAGAGTTTATGTTTTTAAATGTTCAGAAGTTAGAATAACCCTGCAAACTACTAAAATCCAAAGAATTATATACTTTAAATTGGTTCAGCTGCATATAATCGCACCATCCAGTGCGTCATGGACCTGAGCTCCCGGAAGAGAAGTGCTCCGGGCACCATCTTTACCAAATATAAATTGTACATAACCTATAAACTATATTATGTTAGTTATTTTTTAAGTACTATGCTTGCCACAGTTTTGCCATAATAGATTTGTGCATATCATGGGAATGAATGAGTATGTAAACATGTGCAAAGGCAAAAAATAAAAAATAAAAAAGGTGACCTTTGTCCTTTCATTCTTAAATGCTTTTGGCATTTTCTAAGTGCATTCCACCTGAGCTCCATGGTACTGTCTCTGTTCATTCCAAACCTTTCTAACATAATAAGGGTAAATTCCAGCTCTCCTTAAAAGCTGACTTAAACGGCCACAGCAAGCTCACTCTCATGTTACTTGGAAAAAAAACATCTTCCCTAACCCGCCCTGTGATTTCCTGCACCAGGTTCCTCTGCATTGTCTCAGGGTGGCCTCAACAGACCAGTTTTGCCATCAGGTTTCCCCACCCCCACCCCTTTTATCTGAGCTTTGGCTCTTGTTGGATCATAGCTAGTTCTTTCCCCAGAGGCCAAATAAAATTTTATGAAGGAGCCAGGATTCCAGAGGCTAACAAAATCCTTTCTCATCCTCTGAGATGCCACTGCCTGTCCCGAAGCCACAGGGGGGAGCTGACAGAGCCTGGCCTCTCTTGAGGTGTCATCCTTGGGGACCGCTGTGTTGGCAGCTGGTCTGCTTAGCTGCCGTTGGTCACAGAAGCGGTGGCATGCTCCTCCCACTAGTGACCTTGGCTGGGTGCCTCATGCCTGCTCCAGGATGAATTGTGTGAACTGCAGATCTCCAAGGCAGTCCTACCTGTTCTGTAGGGTCAAGAGCCACTGGTATGACCTTTGTGCATGTGAGTAGATTGTATGCAAAGAGCGCAGTCAGCGGCAAATCCTAGTTCACAAATCCCGCCTGAGCCCTCTTTTTCCATTTGGAGCTAGACAGTAATGCTGTGGGGACTGATGATGAAACTGAGTCCCCACCCCAGCGCTCAAGTCGCTGCCTTTGAAGAGTTCCTTAGCCTCCCGGGGCCTCAGTTTCTTCAACTTTGGATAGGGAGTAATGATTCTTTTCTCATAAGGCGTGATGAGGATGGAGTGAGATGTGTCAGGTATGAAGTAAGAATCCAAATGAAGTTGGCTCTCCCCTGTGATGGGCTCACTCCTCAAGGCAAGCAAGGTCTGATCTGCAAGGTGCATCCTGGTTGTACCGAGAACTAAGCGACAGTGGAAAGAGTCCTATGTCTGGGTCAGATGCAGCTAATTTGAAGCCCCAGCTCTGGTCTGTGACCTTGGGCCACCAGGATTGGTGCTAACAAAAGACCTGACAAGAACAATTAGAGGAGGAAAAGTTTATTTGGGTGCTCCCGGTTTTAGAGGTCTCAGTCCATAGATGCTCAACTCCATTCCTTGGGGCAAGAGGTGAGGCAGGACATCATGGCTGAAGAGTGTGGTGGAGGAGAGCAGCTGGACAGATGGTACCAGGAAGCAGAGAGAGTCTATGCTGCTCAAAAGGACAAAATATAAAACCCAAAGGCACGCCCCCAGGGACCCACCTCCTCCAGCCATGTCCTACCTGCCTATGGTTACCACCCAGTTAATCCCTATCAGGGGATTAACGCACTGATCAGGTCAAGGCTCTCAGAACCCAATCATTTCACTTCTAAACCTCCTGACACTGTCTCACCAGGAGCTTTGGAAGACACCTCATATCTGAACCTTAACGGTAGGAAACAGCTTAGAGACCTGGAAGGAGCATGTGCCTGGGAGAGTCTGTTGTCCTGGCTGCCCTTCGGGGGACCTGTGAGTGACACTCCTCATTCCCTCAGGCTGATCCTCAGGGAACCCCATACCTAGATTCTCTCAAACTCACTTATCCAAGACCTGGTCAAGGTTCCCAAATCTCAGGTGTGCAGGCTCCAAGCCGCCCTCTGAAGTCTGGGTTTATTTTCCTTTTTCTGTCCTCCCAGCAGGTCTTCTCCTAGCCAAAAGCAGCTTCAAAGAACCTGGATGAGCTAACAAATCTCCTGTCAACTTGCTCGTGTGGGTGGGGAACTCCCAAGGGCTGGCAGGGGCCTCCAAATCATTCTTCACTTGGCCATTTAGAACTGATGGGGCTGGGACAAGTTCCTTTAGTTCCTTGTCCTTGGGGTGCCTCATCTGTAAATTGGCAGTGACCACTGCTACCTCCTCAGGGGCTGTGTAGATTAAAGAAGCTGTCACTTGCGAAGAAGGTAGACCCAAGCCTGGAACATACTAAGCACTCAATAAATATTTGATTTTTTTTGTTGCTTATTCATTCAATTGTTCACCTGGCAGCCATTCCCAGGACAGCTTCTCTCTGCCCCTGATAGAGACCTTGTAAACAAGAGACCCTACAGGCAGACAAGACCACAGGCTGCCACTGAGCCAGGGGACAATGAGGGCAGTGTCCTGGGAGCTGCTGCACAAGGTAATAAGAGAGGGTGGTGCTGGGGGGGGGCAGGGTCTCCTCTGGGGAGGGTCTAGAGAAGCCTTGCAGAGGAGAATGTTCAGCTGGGCCCTGCAGGATGCATAGGAGCTCACTGCTGGTGGAGGGGAGGTCCAGAAGAGGCAGCCAGGGAGGGAGACAGCAGAGGCTGGGAGAATCTGGTGTACATTTGGAGAAGCCTGGCAGCCTGACACTGCCCTGAATCCCCCCCCCCCCCCCCGCTCATGAGGAACCTGCCTGTGGGGTCCTGTCACAAGGTGTGCGACTCTCAGATTACAGGTGATCCAGCAGCCTGGGCCAGGAGCAGCCCACAGGTATCCAGAAGGAAATGCCCCGTGACACCCTCAGCTAAATGAGAGGGAGATAGAGGTAAGCACTCAGCATCCTTTCCCCAGGGTGGGAAAACTTGTGTTTTATCCCATTCCCCAGAGGGCCCAGCAGGATGGCACCCTGTGGGATGGTACCCACTCTTGAATACACCCTAGGTTGGTGCTCATTTCCCAATATGCCCTTGGACCCAATGTCCTTTCTCGGGGTCTGTTTCTGGGGAACCCATGCACCCTGCCTAAGACATGAATCCATAAGAACTGAGCAGACCAGTCTGGTATCTAGAACCTTCTGTTAACCAACCCCTGGCTACTTGACTAGCTCTTCTGGCAGTTGTTGAGCATTCAGTCCCCTGTCAGTACTATGGAAGTCGCACAAGTAGGAGGGAGACCTTCTAATAGTCTGTAGCACAGAGCAGTTCATGGAAAAATTCAAAAGAGCTAGCAGAGAGGATTTTAATGTTCTTGACACAAAAAAATAGTGTGTCCAAGGAAATCGATTTTCCAGTTACACTAATCTGCTCATTACACTTTGTATATGTGAATTAAAATGTCACAGCACACCCCATATATACATGCATAATTACCATATGTCAATTAAAAATAAATAAATGCATTTGCAAAGAAATTAAAAAAAATTGTCACAGGGAGCAGAGGAGGCATCAAGACATATCTGTGAAGAAGAGAAAATTAATGGAAGGGAAAGGCAGGGTTCAGTTGGAGAACAAGAAGTGTGGGCCTCGCTGGGCACGGTGACGCACGTCTGTAACCCCAGAATCTCAGGAAGCTGAGACAGGAGGATCGCGAGTTGGAGGGCAGCTTCAGCAATGGTGAGGCACTAAGCAACTCAGTGAGGCCCTGTCTCAAAATAAAATACAAAATGGGGCTGGGGATGTGGCTCAAGGGTCAAGTGCCCTTGGGTTCAATTCCTGGTCAACCCCCCACCCCACCCCCGCCTGCCAGAAAAAGAAGTTTGGGCTGGGTGCCATGGCACACACCTGTAATCCCAGCAGTTTAGGAGGCTGAGGCAGGAGGATCACAAGTTCAAAGCCAGCCTCATTATAAAACTAAAGGGCTGGGGATGTGGCTTAGCGGATAAACACCCCTGGGTCCAATCCCTGGTACTAAAAAAATAAATAATTTTGGTGCCAGCGGCTGGAGATGTGGCTCAGTGGTAGGGAGCTCATCTAGCATGGATGAGGCCCTGGGTTCCATCCCCAGCACCACAAAAAAAGAATTTTGGTACCTTAGATCTCCCAGAGTGATGCTCTGGAGAGCAGTGGGGAATGAAAGCTGAAAGGACAAGGAGGGCTGGGGCCGGCATGCGAACATCAGGACACAGAAGCCTCATCTGCCTGGTCTCTGTATCATAGGCAATGGGGAGCTATGGAAGGGTTTGAGCAGCGCAAGGAGAACAATCTGAGTTAGAAGGTTCCCTTGGGCTCAAGTAAAGGATGACCAGGTGGGGGTGAGGCTCGAGTCAGGGAGGTCCAGGAGGAGGCTGTTGGAGTCAACTTGGCCAGGAAGGCTGTGGTGGAGATTCCAGCTCAGCCTGGGCTCCTCCTCAAAGACCTTCCCCCGGACTCTGGAAGCTTCCTGCCTCCCACCCTTCCTTTCAGACCTGTTTCCTCCTTGGCCTTCAAGCCTATTCTCATTCCTCCTATCTTCTCCCATTATCTCTGACTTCAGAATGTTGCTTTGACTCCCTCTGTCTGCCCTCTCCTGTGGTTAGCAGTAGATACTCAGCAAAAACCTTCCTTCCTGCAAGCCGGCCCAGACCATCGGGGCAGGGATTGTCTTCTTTCTACTTTAAGTAAACGGAATTGAGGCCACCTTGGCCTTGGAAGGCAGACTCTGTCTTCTAACGACTTTCCTTCAAAACCACAAATGCATTTCGTCTCGATTGGAGGTGGTTCTTGCCTCTCGTCTCAGCAACCTCAGGGAGGGTGTGAAGCAGCAGCTGGCAGCCTTCAGATTTCACGGCGGATGCTGTGCTTTTGGGAAAAGTCAATTTCTCTGCAAACCGGTTGAGAGGGCAGAGATAGCACAGCGCTGCGTCCGCTCAACCGAAGTCTCAGAGCCAGGCCCGAGCTGTGCGGTGGAGAATCCAGGAAGGAGACATCTGCTCTCCCCATGGCCTGATGGGGGACATGGGCAGGAGACTGGTCACGTGAAAAGGTTGTACAAAGTACCACGGGGCCTCAGAGGAGGAGCATGCAGTCCACGCTGACCTCTGGGTGAGTTATCGAACTTTCCTGCCTCGGTTTCCTCATCTACAAAACCAGGATAATGGGAGTTCTTCCCTTCTGTGGGGATTAAATAAGGGATGCACAGGAAGAGCTCAGCTTAACCTGGGGAGCGAGCACCAAGTGCATGCTAGCTGTTCTTTTTTTTTTTTTTTTTTGAGAAGAAAGAGAGAGAATTTTTTAAATATTTATTTATTTTTTAGTTTTCGGCGGACACAATATCTTTGTTGGTATGTGGTGCTGAGGATTGAACCCAGGCCGCACGCATGCCAGGCGAGCGCGCTACCGATTGAGCCACATCCCCAGCCCTGGTAGCTGTTAGGAAGGAAGGAAGGAAGGAAGACTCTTGGGCTGACTCTGTAGCTCAGTGGCAGAGTACCTGCCTAGCCTGTGCAAGGGTCTGAGCTAGGTTCCCATCACTGCAAAACAACAACAAAATTATCATTCCATCAAAGTCTCCCTTAAAAGGTACAATTCAGTGGGTTTTAGTGTATTTGTGAGGTTGTGAACCCATCACCACTACTACCAGAACATTTTTAATACTCGAAAGAAACCTTATCTCCATTAGAAGTCACTCCCCCTCAATCCCCCCCCCCCCACCAGCTCTAGGCAACCACTAATCTGCTTTCTGTCTCTATGGATTTGCCTATTCTAGACATTTCATAATAAATGGAATCATACAGTATGTTCCCTTTTGTGTCCAGCTTCTTCTATTTAGCAAATTTTTTCAAGGTCTTCTATCTTGTAGCACAGATTAGCACCACATTCCCCCCACCCTCCCCAATCCCTGGGAATTGAATCTAGGGTCTCACACATGCTAAGCAAGTTTTCTATCACCGAGTTGCACCCCGAGGCCCTTTTTAAAAATTCTATTTTGAGACGGGGTCTCACCTAGTTGCAGAGGCTGGCCTCAAACTTGGAATCTTCCCACTTCAGCCTCCTGAGTAGCCAGTAATACAGGTGTGTGCCATTGTGCCCCGGCTGTACTTCATTCCTTTTTATGGCTGAATAATATTCTATTGTATGGATGTACCACATTTTGTTTGTCCCCGTGTCAGTTGATGATATGGGAGTTGTTTCCACTTTTTGACTAGTACGATTAATGCTGTCATGAACATCCGCGTGAAACTTTTTGCATGGACACATGTCTTCTCTTCTTCCGGGTGTATACCTAGGAATGCTGCGGCTGAATCATATGGTAATGCTATGTTTAACTTTTTGAGGAGCTGCCAGACTGTTTTCCAAAGTGGCAGCACCATCTATTCTTGACTCTAGTTCTCAAAACACTTTCCCACACACCATCGCTCTCAGCCCCAAGGGGAACTATTACACCATCAGGAGGAAAAGTGATCTTGTACCCAAAGTCCCAGGGCAGTTAGCAATAGTGTCGGGCCCCAAGCTGAGGACTTCAGGGCCTAGACTCACCTGGTGCCTCAGGTGGTGGAATTTTTGTTTTGCTCCTGGTAGATGAGGAGTGGCCTGGGGCAGTCTCCCTGTTCATGACCCCTCAGGGTTTAGCAGGTAAAGGTGACAGCCCTGGTCTATCTGAGCCCTCCAGGCACCAGCGGCCCTGAGCCTCCTCCTCCAGCTGGCTCCACACTCATGGCCCTCTGTAGTCCCTGAGCCTGAGGCCAAAGGCACCCAGCAGGTATGATCTAGGAGTGTTTTCTGGCCCAAATGGGGAGTGGTGTTTCTGCAGTGGAGGAGAGTTCTGGAAAAATCCTCTCCAGCCTTCTGGTTTCCTGTCAAGATTGGAGCTCAGCCCTGGACCCCTGCCTTCCTGGGGGGCCCCTTCGTGACTCCTACCAGGTAAATGTCATCTTCTTTTGTGACTCTTCTATTCATAGGTTCCCTTACCCAGACCAGCTGCCCACAGCCAAGCTTCTCTGAAGCTGTGCTGAAATGACCTTGAACTGCGACTTAACCTTGCTGAAGCTTGGTTTTCTCATACCCATCCCATAGGTGGCTGCTGAAGCAGCACAGCGTAGCAATTAAGGGCACAAAGTTGGCACTCAGACAAGCGCTGGCGTGAAATGAGGCACCACATTTTTCCTGCTAGCTCTGTAACCTTGGCCAACTCACCTTGCTTCTCTGAGCTTCTTTTCATCCTCTTGGGCCCGGGGAAGCATGCAGAGGAGGGTACGGAGCTGGCACAGCAAGGACACACACAGTAAAGGCTGGCTGTGGTTATTATTATCTTTGCAGATTAAAGGAGGTTGGCAGGTGGAGGGCCTGGCATCTAGCAGGTGCTCTGTACTAGACGGCCATGGTCGTCATCCTCCCTGCCTTGGTTTGGCTGGTTGGCACTGGGTTGAGGACCTGAAGGAAGGTGGCCCTGATTATTTCCCAGAGCATCAATAAAACCGGAGGGGAGCTCCAAAGCAGACCAGAGGCTAGAGTAAAGCAATCCACAGGGTGCTAGAAGCTTTGGGACCTGAGCCAAGGGATTAGTGAGCTGAATGTGAAGAACAGAGTGAGACGGTGAGTGGGAGGAGGACAGAGGCAGGGGTTTTTGAGGGCAACTGGGCTTTTAGAAGCATCCAAATACCTGCTGTGTAAGCAGCCGGATCTATTTAAAGGTCCAGAGACACAGTGGCCCCTTTGGAGATGCTTTCAGCTTCCTGGGCTGATGAGCCACATCCCAGCAGGCTTTGGCAGCAAGAGTCACATGACCATGCAAGGGGGTGGGCCGAAAGCTGAGTATGAGCTCTCAGTTAGCAGCCCCAGAGGCCAGTGGAGATCCTGGCAGGCTTCCTGGAGGAGCTGACTTCATGGATTGTCCAGGATAGACGTGGAAAGGGCTTTGATCTGGGAAGGAGGGAGGCAAAAGGCAGGACCACACGAATTTCTTCAGGGGGAAGATCAAGGAGATACATCTTTAAAAAGTTTATGCAATTTTCTTTTTAATTGTTTTATTTTGGGGGAGAATCAAACGTAGGAAGTCGAGTGTGCTAAGCACGCGTTCTACCACTGGATTATACAATTTGGTCTTATTCAACTGGTGCACTTGCATTGTGAGAAATTTAGCAGGGGAGGGGATCATGAAAACACAATTCAGGAAAGAAAGACATGAAAACACACCTCCCGTGGGCTCACTCCCCAGGGGTAACCACAGTCTGCCGTGCTTACTTTCACCTGTCCTCTACGCATATCCGTTGCACGTGCTTGCTTGCTTCTGAAGCAAAAATGGATTCCTGCAATACATACTGTTAGTGACCTACTTTTAAAAATGTATCATGAACTATGTTCCCTGTCATGAAATATGCTTCTTTGTCACTATTTAATAACTTTATGGTATTCTCTCATATGAATGGAACATAATTTATTTAAGTAATTTTCTATTCTTGGATATTTAAGAGGTTTCCAATTTTTCAGTATCATAAGCATCTTCCAAATGATTATCCTTGTGGCTGAAACTCTATGCACGTCCTTAATTATGTCCTTGGGATACATTTCTAGAAAAGGAATTGCTAGGATAAAGGGTATGCAGATTTGAAAGCATTTTGATACATATTGTCAAATTGTTCCCCAGAAGGCTTATATGAGTTTATGCTCTTACTAGAAAATTAGGAGTTGCCTATTTTCCTGCATTCAGTTACCATTTTTTTTAAAAAAAAATTTTTAACATTGGTTATGATTTTTTTCTTTGTGAATTTGATAAAGATCAGAATTCATGAATCCAAGTAAGATGGAAGTGATAATAATGGCATCAATCACATGTGTGTTGTGACAATCAAACCATGTAATAGATGTGATATACTTAAAAAGGAAAACATAATTTACAGTTATAGTCAGGAAGCCATGTGAGTCAAGGTTAAAAGACAGTCAGGAACCAGGTTTAGAAAAGGTTTTGTTTATTTTTCTTTAACTACAAAATTAATATATGCTTTAAAAACTGAAACAATCCACAGTTCCAATGGTAATCCCCCCACCCCAAAGTTTTCTCCCCAGGGATTAGATGCGTGTCCTGATGGTCTTTCCCTATACAGCTGTGTGGGGCTGTGTGGTACATCACATATACAGTTTTGTTGCTGCTTAAGGAAATGGAGTCACATATAGGATTTCACTTTCATCTCAGAAAATACAGGCCTACCTTATTCTTTGTAATATCTCCTTGGATTCTCAAGCTGGGAAAAAGCATCATTTGCTTATTCTTTCCCCAGCGGATGCAGTAACACTCCATCCTCACCACGACTTCCTAGCTGGGATTTCTGGAGTTCAGATTCCTAGCAGTGGAGCGCTAGTTCCAAGTCGAGAGACACGGTCGTGGTGTCAGACTGCCCTCCACAGAGATGGCACCAATTTATTTTCCAGCATCAGTACAGGAATGAGTGGAGGGTTGGGATTTCTAACTCCACACTTCAGGCAGCCCTTTGGTAGCCTGGCCTGGATCAGAAACAGCGCCTGTCTCCCTTTCACCGCTTTAACTCTCTGAGTTCTGAAAGAAACCCGCCAGGAAGCCCGGCTCTGTCTCCAGCACAGGCTTCTCGCTGTCCTCGGCTGGGAAGCAAACCACAGAGGAATCTTTTTCTTGTTAATTAACTGGGGTTTTATTAAACACCTTCGCAGCTAGCCAACTGCTCTGACCCAGCCATTCCTGGGAGACATTTTGATGAGAAATTTGGTGTTCTAATTTGTACATCTTCAATGACAGCTTTTGTGTCAGAGAATGCACTGCATAATCAAATATGACATTATCTGAGAGACACTGTTCTTGAACCACAAACATTTAGAAGGCTCTTGCTCTCTGCCAGGTACTGGTCTAGTAATTTATCCTGGGGCTAATACTAAAAAATGAAAAAAATTGAGGATAAAGATGTTTATTACTTTTTTACTAATGAAAGCAAAAATCGGAAGGAAACTAAATGCTTAAATTAGGGCAACTATTAAGTAAATTATGGTGTAAGTACATTTGCAGATATATTAAAATGATGTTTTAAAAATACCTAATAACAAAGGACATTACTGCTGTATAATTTTAAAGCAGTCTATAGGACTAAATAGAACATCATTCCTATTTTGGTTTTCTAAAAAAGTGACCCCTTTTTATAATGCTAGCTGAAAAAAAAAAAGACTTTACAATATAGTTAACTGTATCCACTAAATTTTATTTTCTTCTTTATATTATTTTCTAATTTTTTTGCAATGAGCACATAACACTATAATAACTAGAAAAAGCAATAAAATTATTTTTAAGTTAAAAAATGGCAAAGGAAATCCATGGAAGTGGTCATGATACAAATGGCTAATAAACAAGGAAAGTGCACAACCTTGTTAATTATTGAGAATGCAAAGTAAAGCACCATCATAGTGATGTATTTTAGCCTATGACCTTTAGGAAAAAAATACCTGTTAGTATACAACATGTACTGGCAACAGAGAGACACATACTACAAATTTGCATATGATTCTCTTTAGTCTTTCTAAAGAGGAATTTAGCAATATATATATATATATATCAAACTCCTTTCAAATGTATAATTTCCCAACATATTTGATTTTAAATATGTGTAATTCTATTCCTCAGATTCTTTTTTTTCTTTTTCTTCTTTTTGGTACTGGGATCAAACCCAAGAGGGCTTTATCATTGAGCTCTATCCCCAGCCCTTTTTATTTTTTTGTTTTGAAACAGGATCTCACTAAGTTGCCCAGGCTGGTCTCTTATTTACAATCCTTCTGTCCCAGCTTCCCAAGATGTTGAAATTACAGCTGTGCGCCACCATGCCCAACTTCAGTTATCTTAAGGAAATAACTAAGGAATTATATTCAGATGTATGAGCAAGAGAGTCTATTATAGCAATTTTCAAAAAACATAGTAGTTTTGTTTAAAACTATTTAAAATAATCTTATGGATCTATATGGCTGTGGAAATGTAATATATTGCTAAATTTTAAAATATGGATAAAAATGTGCATTTGGCCTGATCCCTTTAAGAACTGTGTGTGTGTGTGTAGAGAGAGAGAGAGAGAAAGAGAGAGAGAGAGAGAAAATAATGTTAGATATAGAGAAGAAGAAGTCTGGGAGAATATATGCCTAAGTGTTAATATTGCTCATATCTGGGTAGGTGAGATTATTGACATTTTAAAATATCTTCAAAATAAATTTCTCAAAAACCAGTCTTAAAAATCTTTACTGATAGCTGGGTGTGGTGGCACACACCTGTAATCCCAATAGCTCAGGAGGCTGAGGCAGGAGGATCACAAGTTCAAAGCCAACCTCAGCAACTTAGCAAGGCCTTAAGCAACTTAGCAAGAACCTGTATCAAAATAAAAAATATAAAGGGTTGAGGTTGGGACTGCGGCTGGGGCACAGTGGTAGAGTGCTTGCCTAGCATGTGTGAGGCACTGGGTTCGATCCTCAGCACCCCATAAAAATAAATAAAATAAAGGTATCGTGTCCGTCTAAAACCTTTAATTTTTTTTCTTTCTTTTTCTTCATTTCTTGCTTTTTTTTTCTTTTTTCAGATTTGGGGATCAAATGCAGGACCTCATGCATGCGAGGCAGGTGCTCTACCATTGAGCTACACCCCCAGACCTCGGATTACAAATTTTAGAGATTAAAATTTTAAATAGAGAATGAAAACATCCAACCAGTTGACAGGCTGGCTGGGTGCTTAGAGTAGGACAGAGAGCCGCAGCAGGTTTTGTAGGATTAGTCTCCAGAAATAGACAGCAGGAGCCTCCCTGGGTGACCCAGAGCCCTCCCTGCTTCTTGGTCCATGGGAAACACTTTGATTTGCCTGAATCCTGGGGACCAGTCCCACCAGACCAGCAGTTGCTGCAGCAGGATTGGGAGGCTGGGAGAGGTCTAGACCAACAGGACAGGCCTGAGCCGGGGGCTGGGTCCAGCGCAGTCTGGCCATAATCTGACCCCAGCACTCACCTGGCCCCACCTGCCTGCTCTTCCCCCTGGAGAACTGCGCCTCAGCACCTTGCAGCTCCTTCCAGTTTTTTAGTTCAAACTTGCTTTTCTTATTCTAGAACCTTAGTGGGAGGATCTTTTCTCCCTCAAAGAGTTTTCCCTTTCTGCCTCCCCTTCACCTGGCTCCTTTCCGTCTCATATTTGTTGTGTCCATTATTTTGATTGTGGCGATTATAGGTGTATACATGTGTATGTGCAGTATATCGACAAAGCTGTGAGACAAGATCCCTTGCCCAGCCAGACAAGCCTTGAACTCCACCTGTCCCTCCCCTCTTGTCCCCAAAGCTTTACTAGCCTTCTCTAGCATAAGCCACAAGTATGATAAATGAGTCAAGTCCTGCCCGATGAATGAATAAATGAGGACAGAGAGGTTCAGCCTGTGGACAGAGAGCAAGGCCCCCTGGTCCCAAACCAAGTAAAGAACAGCAGAGCCCAGGAGTGGGGAGAGGGACAGTCAGAGGCAGATCAAAATCGGAGAGGCCCATGATTTGGAGAAAGAAGGTTCTCTGTGTGGGTTTCTCAGTCTGGAAGTTGAAAATAATAATAATGACCTTATTTTGAAGGTCATTTGAATGTTAAATGAGTTCTATGTGCAAAGGTCTTATTGGAGGTGCTAAATATTTACATTGTGTCTTATTTGGTGAATAGGCATGGTGTTCCATGGGTGAGTGGTGGCTGGTATAAATTTCTGGTTAATTTGGATTTGAGTTGATAGTGGGTGGCTTCAGGGTCATCTTCTCTGCCTAAGGGACCCATCCTATCTCCTGTTCCCTTTTACCCAGCTGCAGGACAACTTCTATCCCTTAATCTTTCCTGCTGTGCTTAGAACCCCTGCCAATGTCTCCACATTCTTTCACAAGACTCTTTTTCCAAAGTCTCCTATCACCTGATGACAGAGAGGCACATATGTTGCAGCTTGTGCTTCTATTTAGAGTTGGGATTTGAACTGGGAGCGTGTGTACACGTGGACAAGCATTTGTCTGCCCGCTCATGTGGATTTGTGGTTGTGAACATACAAGCTCGCATGATTGTGCATGGTTGTGCCTTTAGGTGTGTTCAGGGCCTGGGCTCCTGAATGACCACCTGAGCACAAGATGAGTTTGCGTTTAAAGTGCACACACCCATCCATGCTAGCAAACATGTGTCCATGACCCTGTGTGTCTGTGTGTATTGTGTGGTGGGGTGTATTTCATGTGCATCTGGATTCGTGTGCATTTTAATGTTTGTGTGTCAGGGTGCATATGGTGTGAGTTTGCCTCCCCTCAGGCCTAAGGAGGCACCAAGGCGAGTATAAAATAAGGAACAAAGGAATAATCTGCATAATTTAGCCTTTGATCTCTGCCACCCCGAATCCTCCCTTGCTCTCACTACAGCTGCCAAGCTGTTTCCCAGTCCTATGGACTCCATCTTGGAGCTTTGTCTTTCAGAAGCCTCAGCCTTTCTTTGCCCCCACAAGGGAAGCAGGGCAAAAATGAGCAATTTCTTGAGCACCCCTGGTACATACGGTCACTGTACCAGATGCCCCAAAAGTCTTCACAAAAACCCTGCAGCGTGTAACAACTGACCTCAGTGGAGATTCGAACACACTGAAGGTCGGCCGGCGGGGCGGGGGGAGGGGGGGTGAAGCCATTTACCTACGTGATGGGGTCAGGATTTGAGTTCAGAATGCCAAAGCCTCTGTGAGCTCTTTCCACCCCGTCAGGTTGTCTTTCTCTAGCACAACCCGCTGCCAGGTACCCAGAACCTGAAATGCAGCCAGAGCTCCTGGGGGAAGAGATGCCCTGAGAGACAGTCGGATGTGGGAGGGAGCGGGGTAAGCCAGGGATTGATGGGTCCCCGAGGGCTTCACTCACTCACTGTTCATAAGGAGAAGGGGAGGAGAAGTCCTGGTGTCTGAGTGGTCCACAGACAGAAAGGGCACAGCGGGATGCACCTGTAGCAGAAACAGCAGAGCGAGAAGGCATCATCTTCAGCACCCCTGTCTTCAGGACCACGGACAGATCACCTCGCCTCTCAGTCTCAGTCTTCTCATCTGTAAAATGTGTGTGTGGGGGGTGTTTTTTTCTGACCTCATAAAACTGGTGTTTGTTGACCTCCTATGATGCTAACTTATGCAACCTCATGATAATTCTGTTTGATACTAGTGTTGTCCCCATTTTACACATGAGCTTCTGAGCCCAGAGGGGTCACACAGTTTGCCTTAGTGGCAGAACAGGACACAAAACTGGGGACTAATTCCAAAATTCCCACTAACCTTCTCTGTTTTGAAATTTAGAGTGTATAAAATGCCAGGCAAATAGTAGTTACTAATAATAGAACAATAATGATGAAAATGTATTTTATTGAGGGTTGAGCGTGACATTAATTCCTCAGGTGTCAAATTGCTGATAAATCTACATTTTTAGGCTGTTTTTATTTTTATTCTTTATTTTCTTATTCATTTATTTATTTTTGGTACCAGAGATTGAACCCAGAGGTGCCCAACCACTGAGCCATATCCCCAGCACTTTTTTTTTAAAAAAGAGTGAGTGAGAGAGTGAGAGAGAATTTTTTAATATTTATTTTTTAGTTTTCAGTGGACACAACATTTTTTTTGTTTTGTATGTGGTGCTGAGGATCGAACCCGGGCTGCATGCATGCCAGGCGAGCTTGCCTCCGCTTGAGCCACATCCCCAGCCCCTCCCCAGCACTTTTTATTTTTTACTTTGAGATAGGGTCTTGCTAAGTTGCTTGGGGCCTTGCTAAATTGCTGAGGCTGGCTTTGACCTTGTGATCCTCTTGCCTCAGCCTCCCCAGCTGCTGGGATTACCAACGTGCTTCACCACACCCAGCATTAGTGCTGATTTTTAGAACATGGTTGATTTCCTTAGGGAAGATGTTGACGCATCCTATTGGTCCCCTGAGACAGCCAAACGAGACACAAAGTCCAGTCACCACTTCTTAGCTTTGTGGCTCTGAGAGATCTAACTTCTCAGAGCCTTCTTTCCTTATCTAGAACATGAGGATGATAATAGCCCTACTCAGATCCTCAAAAGGTTAATCATATAGGTACCACAAAACCCAGCAATTCCACTTTCAGGAATAAACTCAAGAGAACTGAAATCACATGTTCACACAAAAATGTGTACTCAGAGGTTCCATAGCAGCATTGTTCACAAAGGCCAAAAAACGGGAAGAGCCCAAATCTTTACCAACTGATGAATGAATAAATAAAACATGGCACATTTGTACAATGGAATATTATGCAGTCATGGAAAGAAAAAGTACTGTGAAAACCACAATGAGATACCCCTTCATACCTACTGGGATGTCTATATAATTTTTTAAAAATGGAAAACAGCAGTAAGAATGTAGAGAAATCAGAACCCTGGCAGGTTGCTGATGGGAGTGGACAATGGAGTAGCCACTGTGAAAACAATGTGGCAGATCCTAAAAAAGTTAATCACAGAACTACCATAGGACCCACCGATTCCTCTCCTAGGCATACATCCAAAAGAATTAAAATGAGGTACTGGAAGATATTTGTAACCAATGTTTATAGTAGCATCATTCACAAGAGCCAAAAGATAGAAATGACTCAAATATCCATCAACAGATCAACCAACTGTGGTATGTCCATGTAATCCAATAGTATTGAACCATAAAAAGGAGTGATGTTTTGATATGTGTTACAACACATGGACCTTGAGAACATCATGCTAAGGGAAATAAGCCAGACACAGAAGGACAAATATCACATGACTCTGGAATACCTAGAATGGGCAAAAAAGAGACAGAAAATTGAGACAGAAAATAGATATAAGGTTACCAGAGACAGGGGGAGGGCAGAGGCAGGCAGTTAGTGTTTGGTATGGAATTAATATTGGGATGATGCGAAAGGTTTGGGTCTTGCTATGGTTTGGATAAGTGTCCCCAAAGGTCCCTGTGATAGAGGCAAGGTCCTGAGGGTGGCACAATTGGAAGATTCTGTGGACCTTTTGGAGGAGGTACCCGTGGGAGGTCCTTAGGTCATGGGGTTGTGCCTTTGAAGAGGACTGGGGGACCCTGGCCCCTTTCTCTTGGTCTTTGTTCCCTGGCTCATGACATGAGCAGTTCTGGCTCTGCCATGCTTCCCTTGGTGATGCGCTGCTTCAACACAGGCTGCCTCCAAAACAACGGGCCAATGGATCATGCACTGGAGCCTCCAAAACCGTGAGCCAAAATACAATTTTTCTCTTACAAGGTAATCATGTCAGGCGTTTCATTATAGTGATGCGAAGCTGACTGGCAAGGTGTGTGTGGTGGTAAGGGCTTCATAACATTATGAAGGCATTTAATGCCACTGAACCATACACATGCGAAGGGTTAAAACAATAAATACTTGGTATTACTAACCACATGAGGAAAAGGAATGAGGGGCAGCCCAACGAACCTCGAAAACATTACTGAGTAAGAAGGACCCTTTCAAAAGCTATATCGTGTATGATTCCCTTTACATGACAAGTCCAGCAGAGGTGAATCCACAGAGAGAGGACAGTGCTCCAGAGGACCTGGGGGGAGGAGGGAATGGAGAATGAAGGCTCCTGGGGATGGGATTTCTGTGTGGAGTGATGGACATTTTCTGGAATTAGATAGTGGTGCTGGGTGCACAGTCTTGTGAATGTTTTAAAGTCCAATGAACTGGGGAGGCTGGGGTTGTGGCTCAGTGGTAGAGCCCTTGCCTGGCATGTGTGAGGCGCTGGGTTTGGTTCTCAGCACCGCATATAAATAAATAAATGTCCCTCAACAACTAAAAAATATATTTAAAAAAAAATCCAATGAACCAGGGGCCAGGGACATAGCTCAGTTGGTAGAGTGCTTGCCTCGCATACACAAGGCCCAGGGTTCAATCCCCAGCACACAGAAGAGAAAATTTTGTATGTATAGATTCTATCTCAACAGAAAAATTAGGCACCTCCTAGACTTGTTGCGAAGTTGAAGTAAGATAATTCATGTAATTCCCCTAGCACAAAGCCTGCTTTTTAGTCAGTACTCATTAAGTGTTAAGTAACTCAAAGGCTAATGCTGTTACTGTGATGGCTACGGTTATTATTGTTATTTTTACTATTATCTTTACTATTACTGCTGCGACTCTAGTCTTTTCACCTCCCAGAGTTTCAGCCTCTTCACCTCCTGAAGGAAAAAATAATACTCGAACTAGTTAGAGTTTCTTAGTCACAGGTAACAAAAATCTCTTCTGGTCCATAAGTGAAAAAAGAGAAATTTCTGGAAGGTTGTGCTATGGATGACTGAACTAGAGGGAAAGACAAAGAACCAACTTGGAAAGAAAAGGCCCAGGAGGCGGAACTGAGAGAGAACAGAACTGGGAAGCTGTGGAGAGATTGGAGAGTCAGCTTGTCTGCCCCTAAAGGCTGTGACCTTGCTTTGTTGCCTCAGGTTGTCCATCTGTTGACAGGGAAGAGAGGGAGTGTGTCAGAGTCTGCTTTACAGCATAGTTGTGAGGATTAAATTAATTAATGGCTGCCTAGTGTTTACCATAGCACCTTGTAAACTCAGTAAGTATTGTAACTATTACTGTTGATAGGGCCTGGTTCCCAGGATGACTCACGTTTACCCACTTTTTCTGACTATGAATGGCTCAATGGGCCTGGCTAGGTCCCTCCATGTCTCCTTGCCCAGGGGAGGGCTGGACATCTTGATTGGCAGCCCTGCTAAGACGACCCGTTGCGAGGGAATGGGCGGTGATGCACAAAGGAGAATCCAGAGTGGCAGAAGTGCTTAGCCCAAAACCAAACCAGGACCCCTGCAAGTAACTTCACACAAAGTTGTTAGGAGGAGTAGAAATAATATCTGCAGAAGCTGGGTGTGGTGGCACATCCTGTAATCCCAGAGGCTGAGGAGGCTGAGGAGGCTGAGGAGGCTGAGGCAGAGGCAGAAAGATTGCAAGTTCACTTCACAAGTCCCTAAGCAACTGAGTGAGACCCTGTCTCAAAATAAAAAAGGGCTGAGGATGTGGCTCAGTGGTAAAGCACCTCTGGGTTCAATGAAAAATGAAAGAAAGAACATCTGGACATCATACCCTATAACTACTAAAATCCTTTTCTCAGCTTTCTCTACGAGCCTTTGGATTTTACATAACTGTTGCAAAATAGGTTTGGGGAGGGTTTGTAAAAGGCATTTGTACTTAATTCTGAGAAACAAGCAGGAAGGCCATCTCTTGACAACTCTGTAGCATGGGTAGCTCCCTGGATAAGGGTGCACATTCCTCAAGCACCCCGCTGTGGGACCATGGGCAACTTAACATCTCCAGGCCTGAGCCTTCCTGTGCCTAAAGTGTGGTCATGTTGTGGGTTGTTGTGGGGCCTAAATGAGAAAGTATTCTCAAAGTACTTTAGAACCGTGGTAAATGCTCAATGAATCACAGCAGTTATTATATATTAAATGAGGTTTAAAAGCTCCACCTCACCAGGCCAATGGAAGATCAGTTAGGATCAAAGACACTATTGCACTTTGTACATGGAAAAATTCTAGGCCCCATAAAGATATTTCCCTGAGTCTGATCTCTGCTGGCCATAAGACACACCTTTGGTCTAATCAGTATTTTTTTTTCATGAAATAAAAATACATTAAATGTACACACTTAATAATAGAATGGAGCCTGCTCCAGAATCATTAAAATATAGAAAGGGTGAGTCTTAGAATTGAGAAAATAAAATATTGATAATTTAATGTTTCAAATAATTAAAGAATGTTCTCATAGACTCTATTACCAATTTCCCAAAACTAAGAATACAATATCGCTTACTTAATGCTAAGAGGGCACTGAGGATAATTTAATCTTTTCTTGAAGCTTTAGAATTTCCTTGAAGGCAAGATCAGCAATTTTCAAATACACTTTTGGATCCTCTTGCTGACTGCTTCCCAACCCTGGCTACACATTAGCATTCACTTGGGAGTTTTTTTAAAAAAATACGGTTGCCGGGTCCAACCAATTAAATCGGAGTCTCTGGAGGAGGAGCCTGAGCACCGGAATTTTTTGAAGCTCCCCAAGTGATTCTGGTGCTGCCCCCTGGGGGGGCCTAACCCAAAGAGAGGGCCAATCACATGTGGAGTTGAGGCCAAATACATCTGCAGAGGCCAGGCACAGAGGCTCTGTGTCATTCTATAAAACAGGAAGTTATTGAAAACTTTAAACAAACTTGTGAATTCAGTGGGAGTTCAAGTTAGAATGGTCACTCTGGAGACCCGTGGGGCTGAACTGGAGTTTGTGAGATCAGAAGAAGACAACCCAGAGCTGCTGGGGCTCTGGCTCAGTGGCAGAGCGCTCGCCTAGCACCTGCAAGGCCCTGGGTTCAATCCTCAGCACCATATAAAAATAAATAAATAAAATAAAGGTATTATGTCCAATTACAACTAAAAAATAAAGAAGAAGAAGAAGAGAACCTAGAGTGGAGGCCCCTGGAACCATTCATATTTTATCAGCTATCTTTGCTGCATAACAAAACAGCCCCCAAATTCAGTGTCTGAAAGCAATGATTTATTGTTTCCCATGATTCTGTGGGTTGACTGGGCAGCAGTTCTGTGGGTCTCCTCTATGTTCCCTCACATAGTTGGATTCATCTGGCGAGGTGGGCTCTGCTGGAACAGCTGAGGCTCTCTCCCCCTAGTGGCCTTTCATGATTGAATTCTCAGCATGATGGCCTCAGGGCAGTGCTCTAAGAGCAGAGCGCAGGGTAAAAACTGCAAGGTCTCTCAAGGCTATCCTCGGAAGTTATATAATAGTCCTTTCTACCTCATTCTATTGGCCAAAGCAGATCACAAGGCCGGTCTAGATTAAATAGGTGGGGAAACACCCCTTGATAGGAAGCATGGCAGAGTCACATGCAGAGTGGCTGAAGCCTGGCCCCCAGCAGGGGCAGTAGAAAGAAGGACATTCAACCAGTTGGTCAGGTAGTCCTTCATTCAATAAGTATTTATTTATTTTGCCATACTAGGGATGGAATCCAGGGGCACTTACCACGGAGCTACATCTCCAGCTGTTTGTTATTTTTTTTTTAATTTTTAGACAAAAATAGGGTCTCACTAAGTTGCCCAGGCTGACCATGAGCTTGAGATTCTCCTGCCTCAGCCTTCCAAGTTGCTGGGATTACAGGCATGCACCACCATGCTGGGCCCCAAAAGTACTTACTGAACACTTTCCTAGGCATTAGGAGGACACTGTAAATGACAATGACAGAGTACTGATCTCGTGGAGCTAATAGATCTAGGGGTGGGAGGCCATGCACTAAAAGCAAATCAACATACCATATAATGTGAAATTCGTAAGTGCTTATAAGGAACATAAAGCAGGATAAGGGATTGGAGAGGGCTATTTCAAGTGAGGTATTTATACTCAAAGAAGGGCTCTTTAAGTGAGAAAAATCAGAGCAGAAACCTGAATGAAATGAAGGAGTGAGCCGTGCAAATGGTTGGAGGTTGAGGGGGAGAATGAATGTTCTAGGCATAAATAACAGCAAATGCAAAGGCCCTGGGGCAGAACTATGCTTCATCTATTTGAGAAATAGCAAGGAGTCTAGTGTGGCCCTGGGCACAGTCATGGAGGAAGAGAGTAGAAAACGGTGAGATGGGAGGGGCTGGCAGGAGTCAAAGTATGTGGGACTTTGCAGACCATGGTAAGGATGGTAGAGTTTATTTCCAACATAGAGGGAGAAGCCATTGGAAGATTGTGTACAGGATTGAGCTTGATCCTTTGTTTCAAAAGCTCATTCTAGATGCTGGAATGAAAAAGACTGAAAGCAATTATTGCTGGGACAAGACTCGCAGCAGGAAGAGTGGTGAATAAAATCCAGATTCGATTCTAGGTGTATTCTGGGGGCAGAGGGAGTAGAATTCTCTGATTATTGATGTGGCATGTAGAGATGGAGAGATGAAGAAGTCTAAAAACTTCGACTTGAGTGACCAGGTAAACTATGGTGCCCTATACTCATATATGGGGGACCCTGAGGAAGCAGCAGGTGAGTAGATTTGAGGTAGAAAGTTTGATAGTAAGTTGGAGATGCCACTAGACGGCGAAGTGAAGGTGCTGAGTAGGTAGTTAGCCATTCAGCCTGGAGAGCAGGTTGGGTCAGCAGATAGACATCAGGGTGATCAATGGCTCCATCGGATCATGAGACTGGATGGATCACTTAGGGGCTGGGTCTAATAGGGAAGAGGTCTGAAGTCTGACCTCTAGGGCACTCCAGCACTCCAAGGGAGGGATGTGGGGCAATATAGTCCAGGAAACTGAGAAGGAGTGGCCAGGCCTGTGGGAAGAGAGGGAGTCCTGAATGCCCAGGAAGGAGGTGTTTCCAGGACACAGTGGGGGTCTGGGGCTGGGGATGTGCATAGCTCAGTGGTTGAGGGCTTACCTAGCACGTGAGAGGCTCTGGGTTTGATTCCCAATACGGTGGTGGGGAGATAAGATAATTCAAGAAGAAAGCAGGCCCATTGGGGTTGTGTGCTACTGAGGGATCAGGCAAGCTAAGACAGAGACAGAGCCGACCATTTTTTTTTTTTGTACTAGGGATTGAACTCAGGGGCACTTGATCACTGAGCCACATTCCCAGCCCTCTTTTGTATTTTATTTAGATAGAGACAGGGTCTCACTGAGTTGCTTAGCACCTCACTTTTGCTGAGGCTGGCTTTCAATTCGTGACCCTCCTGCCTCAGCTTCCTGGCCACTGGGATTATAGGTGTGCAGCACAGCCCTGGGCTCAGGACTGACCATTATGATATAGCAAGTGGATGGAAGTCACCAGTGACCTTGAAAAGATTAAACTGAACAGATTAGAGTGGGTTGAGAAGATAATAAGATAATTGCAAAGAAATCAGGCAGTATACATGTGTGTGTGTGATTGAAAGAAAGTACAGATATATGTTAGAATGATATTCTAGGAAAGGAAACTATCAATAACAGAGGAAAAAGGGAAACTGCAGGGACCAAGGGCCTGGGACCCTGGGGACAGGGGAGCAGCTGGCCTCAGGTAGCATGAGGGCATTGTATGTGAATGGATGCTGAACACATGGGCTCAGATGCAGAAAGATGGAAAGATTCTGCAGTAAGTGGGTGTGGGGAGTCGGAAGCCATTTGGAAAGCAGCATGACTTGGGATGAAAGCCCTCACTTGGGGCTTGAAAGCGCCTCCTGGGGAGCATCCAGACCATCCCTTATCAACAAGCTCTCCCAGCACCCACTCTGTGCCAGGCCCAGGGCCAGGTAGAGGGGTTTACTGATGACTCACCCAGTGTCGCTGTTGCTGAGAATTTCACAGCTGAGGAAGGGAGACAGACCTGTAAAGTGACTCTAATACAACGTGCTAATAATAAAGATGTGTACAAAGTGGCTCGAGAACAAAGAGGGAGAGAGTGACTGTGCCCCAAGGGGTCAGAGAAGGCTGCACAGGGGTGATATTGCAAGGAGGCTTCATAAGGATCAGAACAGTACCAAGCTCGCTGGCGAGGAAGGTCACTCAAGGTGGAAAGTGTAGCATGTGAAAGACACAGAGATGAGACAGATCCTTTCTCTGATTTTCTCTCTGCTCCACCTGTCTCTCTTCTTCTTACAGCTCCCCCCCCCGCCCCCATTCCCAAGCTGTCACCTCTCAGGCTTCCTCAGTTCAAGAGGAAATTTTTCCTTTTGGAAAGTTTAATAAACTTCCATGCAGCCTGTACTGAGTCATGACAAAGGTGTGTTTCACACTTAAACAAACGTCTCAGATGTTATTTTTTGCACTTGAAGAACGAGCTATTTTTAAAGAAATTCAAACACACTGGGACTCAGCAAGGACGATTTCTGTGACCTGTTTTGAAAGAAGTGAACTCTACAAAAGAACATAGTGACCAGCGGTGGCCGAATCAGAGGACCTGGCAACTCTTTCCTTTAAATGTTTCCGTGAGCCAGTGGGCGGTTTCCCCTCTACTAAGTCGCTCTTTTTATCTTGCTATCTTGTCTTCTGGAAAACTCTTAGGGAATATGCAAGAATTAGCTAATACTTTAATAAAGAGAGATGAGGGCGCACTCCCCAAGAGGTGGAACAAGATAATGGCAGAGGGGATGGAGAGAGAGGAATGGATTTGAGAGACATTTAAAAGGTGTAGCAGAGCTGGGGGGCCTGGCTTAGTATTGGAGAGCTTGGCTAGCACCCAGGAGGCCCTGGGTTTCATCCCGGCACTGAAAACAAACAACAAAACAAAAATGCAGTCAACTGAGAGGAAAAGGCATTTCTCAATGCTTCCTAAGGATCACAGTACCTGCCTCTGTCACATGCTGAGAGCTCCCTTGGAATCTGTTCCTCCATCCCCTGGCATCTGGGCTGATTGGTGACAACTGTAATCAATTGAACATAGCAGAAGTGATGCTGGGTCAGTCCTAGGACCGGTTTTTAATAGATTTGGCAGCTATTGCTGGGAGAAGCCTAAGACAGGACCTCATGGAGGGAGTCCAGCTGACATTTCAGCTAAATTCCCCTGAAATACAGTTCATAATGGAGGATGAAATAAATGCTTAACTTTATTTATTTATTTATTTATACAGTTCATAATGGAGGATGAAATAAATGCTTAACTTTATTTATTTATTTATTTATTTATTTATTTATTTGTTTTTTAGAAAATTCTCCCTTTTATAATTCAAGTTGCAAGACAAAATTAAACTCCCATTCCTAGGGTAATTGCCTTTCCCATTTCTTTAGTGACCTTCAAGGTGAAGCAAATTCTTCTGGACCTTGTTGGTCTGAAGAGGCTGCTTCTTTTCTCAGAGACGCTGAGAACACCTGCCACTGGCGGTGGTGGGATTAAATGAGAGGAGGAGATGGAGGAAATGCTCTGCAAACTGCAGAACACTGAATAAGTGACCATCATAACTATTTGACCAGTCTAAGGTGTCTGCATTTAATGTTAAATTGCCACCTTCTTTTCCATAATTTTTTTTTTTTTTTGTATCAGGGATTGAACTCAGGGGCATTCAACCACTGAGCCTCATCCCCAGCCCTGTTTTGTATTTTATTTAGAGACAGGGTCTCACTGAGTTGCTTAGCACCTTGCTTTCTGCTGAGGCTGCCTTTGAACTCATGATCCTCTTGTCTCAGCCTCCAGAGTCACTGGGATTACAGGTATGCTAATTTATTTATTTTAGGTACTGGGGATTTAACAAGGGGTACTTTACCACTGAACTATATCTGACCCCTTTTTATTTTATGTTTTCATTTTGAGATGGCATCTTGTTAAATGGCTCAGCGTTGCTGAGGGTCTCCCTAAATTGCTGAGACTGACCTTAAATTTGAGATTCCTGCCTCAACTTCCAGAGGGGTGGGATTATAGGCCTGTACCACTACTTCAGGCTAAATGCTTAACTCTTTAATCAATTTTTTTTAGTTTTTTTTTTTTGTCATATTAAGTTTTAAAAAATATTTTTAGTTGTAGGTGGACATGATACCTTTATTCTGTTTATTTATTTTTATGTGGTGCTGGGGATCACACTGAGTGCCTCACACAAGCTAGGTGAGTGCTCTACCACTGAGCAACATTTTAAAAATTAATTAATTCATTCTAATTTATCCTAATTAGATATATATGACAGCAGAATGCATTTTGATTTATTGTACACAATTGCAGCACAACTTTTCATTTCTCTGGTTGTACATGATGTAGCATCACACAATATGTGCAGTCATAAATGTACCCGGGGTAATAATATCCACTTCATTCCACCATCTTTCCTGTCCCCATACCCACTCCACTCCTCCACTTTGCCCAATCAAAGTTCCTCCATTTTTCCCACGTCTTGAATCAATTTTTAGATATCAGGTTGGTGCCTTAGTAGCATCCAATGATATCCAATGAATTGTTTTGCTTCTCTCTTACCCTTTAAAAATTTAGAATCATTATAAAACTTGTGGCTTTGTCTATATTCAAAGTCTTTTCATCATTTGTTGTAATTATTTTTTATGATTAACTCATAATTCTGGCCTTTGTCTGAAGAGTGCCTCCTTAAACTAGTTCTTGTAGCTTTTCAGGGTGACCTTGATGTACTTTGTGAGCTTCCTTGCTTTCTGACATGACAAGATGTCCCAGGTTCATCTTACACATTTCCTGCCTTCCTAATGGAAAGAGCCATTTCTCCAAAGAGCCCTGGCCCATTTTAGTGTGAGATAGCATTTAGAGACTTTCTGTGTGATCATATTATCAATCTCATATAAAAGTTATGTTCATGTTTTGACCTGTTTTTATTTTAGGAATTATTTAAAATTTATAAGATTTAATGATTTAAATATTTACATGAATCATTTACATGATTTCAAAGTGAAAGCTAAGGTTCATTCAGAGAAGCAGAATATCCAATTCTTTCCCCTCCACACCATGGATTTCGCCGGATAAAAACCCTTTTAAAGTCTGGTTTCTCAGTCTCAGCAACATTGACATTTCAAGCCAGATGATTCTTTGGTATGAGAAGTTGTCCTGTGTATTGTAGGATGGATGGCAGCACCCTGGTCCCTACCCATTAGATTCCATGTGATACAAGTAAAAACATCTGCACAGTGCTAAACGAAGGGGGCAGGGGCATACAAAATCTTGCTTGGTTGAGAATCACTGTTTTAAAGGAAACATTTCTTGCTGACCCTTGAGAATTTGACCTTCAGTCCAAGACACCTGCACTTAATGCTAAAATGTCACTTTAGGCAATCACTTGGCACCAACATGATCGTTGAATTTTGGGTTGCAGGGATCATTTACAAGGTGTTTGTCCTGGTGATCCAGAATCTACTTTTATCATTATTATTTGTAGGTTATAATTGAAACCAAGACACATATTTTAGAAACTTCTCTTAGAACCTGTAGACCCCTGAAAATATATCTACCCAGAGATTCACAGACACTTTGGTGCTTTCCTTGATTTGTGAAATACTAGGGCAGGGGATTTTTGGGTGTTTCTCTGCTGCTTTAAGCCTGTTTTGTTTTGAAAGTCTAGGAGTTTGCCTGTCAATCCAGAGTGGGCAGTATAGTGGTTTGAGGGCATCAGGTTGAAATTCATATTTCCCTCTTAGCAGCTCTATGATGTAGAAAAGCTTACCTTCTTGGAGACTTAGTTTCCTCATCTATAAATTAAGATAAAATTGTACTCCAAAGGATTGTTGTGAGGATTAACAACATGATGCATTTCTACCATTTCAGAGGTAGAACACTTGCTCTGCATGTGCAAAGCCCTGGGTTCTAACCCCAGGACCACCTGACCTCTCTGCCTGCCCCCTTTCCCCCTCTGACCCCAGCAAAACACAAACAAATAAAAACCCACAATACATGTTAAGTGTTTAATATACTTCCTGGAACATAATAAGTGCTTAGTAAATGTTGGCTGTGGTATAATTACCACCAGGGCCAGGTGGTGGTACACCAGGAAATACTTTGAGTCACAGGATAAGCAAAGACTACCTTCATGGAGTATGAATTCTACTTGAGGATCTTCATAAAGAGGCTTTTTTGTGGGGGAGGGGTATCGGAAATTGAACCCAGAGGTGCTTAACCACTAAGGCACATCCCCAGCTCCTCATCCTAAAGGGTAGTAATTAACATTATTTTCATGTAGGAGTGAATAAATAAATAAAACAAGTGTGGGAATAAAAGGTAAAGTCTGTAAATACTGTGAAGATAAAATATGAGAAAGAAGTTTCATGCTTGAAGCTGATGAATTTGGACCTCAAGCCCAGACCTCCAGGAGTTCCAGCTTTTCTTCTGCTGGGACAGTACTTTGCTGGTAGTGTCTCTGCATAGTTCTGGGCTGTTTTGCATCTTGGACTGATAGCAGTATCAGAATATTGGGAGAAGTTCTGGAAGCAGTAGGGGCTTCCTGACCAGGAGTCCCTGCTCTCCTTTTGTAGATTCCTCCCCTTTCCAATCACTTTGGAATTTGTTATACAAAAAAGGGTGAATGGGAAAGTTTGCTACATATTCTTTCAACTAATTATTCATTACGTGAATATTATATGCGGATGCTATTAACTCTAAGTGATACAAAAAGAACAAATAAAAATTCTACCCACATAGAATTTATCGTCTACAGATTATTCAATATTAGAGGCTACCATGACCTCCATAAGGGAACTGAAATGAGGAACAGTAGAGGGAATGGGCTTGGGGCTGAAGAGGAGGATCAGCCAGTTACAGACAGTTGAGTAGCATATGAGACATCCACAGGGATGTCAGCTGTTGACTGATAGTCTGAGCCATGGTTCTCAGTGGGAGCTTTCAGACATTCTTGGTGGAGTTGGATAATCATAATGGCATCTATTGGTGGTGGTAGTGAGTAGCCGGGGTGCTAGATGTCCTGTAATATATGGATAGCATCATATGATTTTTGAATATCCTAAGGGGCATTTGAGTAGGTAAAAATATAACTATTTAAGCCAAATAACTATCTCCATTTTTCATATAAATACAAAGTCCTTTCTAGCACAATCAGAAACCCTTATCTCTTTGGCTTCTTCCTCCAGAACTGGCTGATGTTGGGGGAGGGGCAGGGAAGGAAGAATAGAGGAGGCCAGGCCCATCTCTGTACCTCCCAGGCAAGAGCTTTGGAAAATAACATGCAAGTAAGGTATTACCATTACTACTCTACTGTATTATCCTCCTCTAGGTCACTGCTGACTGACTCATAGATTTCTGCAACGATGGAAATGTTTCGTGTCCACAGTGGCCACTTGCCATACATGGTTATAGAACACTTGAACTGTGCCTAGTGCATCTGAATTTTAAATTTTATTTAATTCTAAATAACTGAAATTTAAATTGCCACATCTGTTGCATGGATAGCAACTCTAGGTGTCTTCTGCCTTGCCTCCGTGTGGTTCTTTGAAGATGGCACCTTCTGTAGAGAGTGGTGCTTTTCGGAACCAAGAGCACTGAACTGGGAGTTAGACCACAGTCTACCTTCAGCTGTGCCCCTGCCTAGCCGGATGACCTTGAGTAATTCACTTTCTTCACTGGGTCTCAAGGACCTCTGCTTTTTTCTTGTCAGTGGGGAGATGGAAGGTTCCAATGGATGAAGGGTGTAAAGGCTCCAGGGAGGGTGCAGGGCCTGCACACCACACAGTAAGGGGAGCCAGTTCACCTCCCCTTGCTAGGAGCCCTTGCAAGAATGGCTCAGAGTGATGGGCCCAGCATGTGCCCCAAAGATGTCTCCTGCCTCTCTGAGAGTCAGAAAACTTTTCCCTGCTTTCTCCTGTAGGAGTTGGTCACTTGCTTCTTTGTGGGCATTTAATATAATTATTCAGGTAATTTGTTTCTCTCACCCACTGGCCTCTGGCCCTATGAGGGCAGGGACGGTGTGGCTGTTTGCTTTTGTACCCATCGTGTACAAAAGTGCCTAGTAGGTTCTCAGTACATATTTTGTGCAATAATTGGATGAATCATAGATTGCTGGTCTTTGAACTCAGGTATGATTTCAAAGCATTTTGAGCTCAAGAGCTTTATAACACTCATTACCATCCCCTGTTTATAATAATGGAAATACCGGAAAGAACTCAAATACCCACCATAGGGAACTTGTTTTAATTAAATAATTTTTAAGACTCAACATTATGCAGAAGAGTACAAAGAAAGAGTAAATACACAAAAGAGGTATATTTATTTTATACGCAGTGAAAAAAGATCAAAACAGGAGGTATGTGATAATCCCACTTTGTAAAAGATATTTATATGCATAGAAACTATTGGGACAATACTGCATATATAAATATTAAGGGTGATTATGCTGGGATTGGTGGCACATGTCTGTAATCCCAGCGGCTAGGGAGGCTGAGTCAAGAGGATCACAAATTCAAGACCAACCTCAGCAAAAGCAAGGCACTAAGCAACTCAATGAGACCCTGTCTGTAAATAAAATACAAAATAGGGGGGCTGGGGATGTGGCTCAAGCGGTAGCGCGCTCGCCTGGCATGCGTGCGACCCGGGTTCGATCCTCAGCACCACATACCAACAAAGATGTTGTGTCCGCCGAGAACTAAAAAAAAAATAAATACTAAAAATTCTCTCTCTCTCTCTCTCTCCCCTCTCTCACTCTCTCTTTAAAAAAAAAATGCTATAAAAAAAAATACAAAATAGGGCTGGGGATGTGGCTTGGTGGCTGAGTGCCCCGAGTTCAATCCTTGATACAGCCCCCCCCCCCAACACGTGCGAAAGAACAAGCAAAAAAACCCAAAACAAAACAGTAATTATTATCAGTGGGTAGAATTGGTAGGTGATACTTTTAATCTTTTTTTTTTTCTAAAAGGTCCAGGCCTATTTTTTTTTTTTTTTTGAACTGTAAACCTGGGGTGCTTTACTACTGAGCTACATCCCAGGCCCTTTTCTTTCTTTCTTTCTTTTTTTTTTTCTCTTAATTTTGAGTTAGGTTCTTGCCAAATTGCTTAGGGCCTTACTAAATTGCTGAGGCTAGCCTTGAACTTATGATCTACCTGCCTCAGCCTCCCCAGTCCATAGGATTATAAGCATGCACCACCATGAGTAGCTCTGTTTGAGCTTGCTTTCTTTCTTTCTCTCTCTCTTTCTTTCTTTCTTTCTTTTTTCCTTAAATGTACCAAATATATTCAGAAAAGGCAAAAAAGCAGTTAGAAAATAAATTAGTGAGTGGTATCAGCCATGGTGGTGAATGTCTGTAACCGAGGAAACTTGGGAGGTTGAGGCAGGAGCATAGCAAGTTCAAGGCCAGCCTGTAGCTCAGTGGTAGAGTGCTTGCCTAGCCCTGGGTTGACTACCCAGGACCACTAGCACAACAAAACAAAATAAAATGAAGTGAAACAAAACAAAAACAAACAAAAAAGAAAGAAAGAAAGTAGATTGTTGGTTTCTTATGGCTGGGGGTGTGAATGGAAATGAATTGCAAAGGGATAAAAGGAATCTTGGGGAGATCCATAAATATTATAAATATTCTGAAACTGATTTGTGTTGATATTGCACTGCTCAGTAAAGTTATTAAAAATCATTGATACTTTTATGATATATAAATATATTTCAATAAAATTGTTAAAAGGTAATATATGTGTATATGTACCCTACACACCAATTCTACTTTCCACCCCAATTAAACACTAGTAGTGACTGGTATTTAATTCTTTCTTTTTTCAATGCAGAATCCAATATAAACATTATAGATACATGATTTTCTGTAACTTTCTTATTTCTCTGGACATGTACCATGGGACATGAAAAATTTAACACTAGCTCTCTGGGACATGGGATTGGGGTGGAGGAAATGGAGTTAGGGGCAGAAAGGAAGAGAGACAATTTTTAACTTTCTTTGCTTTTGTATCATTTGCATAATTTGTCATGAGTATTCATGCTTACAAACACAATAAACATATTGAAATGAGATACTATTAATCCTTAATGTCATGCCTTCCATCTATTTTTTTTTTCAGTTTTCGGTGGACACAACATCTTTATTTTATTTTTATGGGTACTGAGGATTTAACCCAGTGCCCCGCGCATGCCAGGTGAGCACGTTACCGCTTGAGCCACATCCCCAGCCCCCTTCCATCTATTTTTAAAAAATCAAAATTTTTACTACACAGCACACCTTGTTAAGTACTTGATGTAGTCTTTATAAAAATCCTCTGAGGTAGGGCTGGGGATGTGGCTCAAGCGGTAGCGTGCTCGCCTGGCATGCGTGTGGCCCGGGTTCGATCCTCAGCACCACGTACAAACAAAGATGTTGTGTCCGCCGAGAATTAAAATAAATAAATATTTTTTAAAAATCCTCTGAGGTAGATAATATTATGTGTCACTTGACAGATAAGGGGTCTAACACCTAGATTTGTGAAGGTCACACAGCCAATATGCAATGAACTTAGATCTTTCTACTGCAGCATCTCTTCTCCCTTGGTGGACTTATGTTCATCCTCCAAAACCCAGCTTCAATGACCTCATCACCTGGGCACTTCTTGTTTTCCTTAGTTCACTTAGGCAGAAAGATGACTCTGTCCTGAAGATGTTCACAATCCAGAGAGGAGACAGACAGCTAAACAATGATAGTCTAGAGTCATAAGAGTACATGGTTTTTAAGAGGGCTATGTGAAGAGAGTTTAGGCTACTTGTCTGAGACAGTCAAGGAGTTCCAGAGAGCTGGTTGATATGAATACCCAGGAACTTTTCAGGAGGATAAAGGAAGGTGTGGGTGGTCAAAAGTGGGGATTTGGAGCTTAGCAGCTATCTCAGGAGGGGCTCAGGAATGTCACAGACTGGGCATACTATGGAAAGGATAGTTTTGTAGTTCAGTGTGGCTAAGGGTCAAGCTGGCCTATAAGAGGGACAAAGGGAAGGGTGTGTGTCTTGAAGATGAAGGTCAGATCACCAACTTTTTTTTTTTTTTCAGTTGAAATCGTTTACTCTGTGAATGAAGCAGAGATTAAAATATTGGAGCCTTGCACGATAGAAAGAAGAGACTGGATCCCCAGGGACTTTCTTGGTAGGTCTTTCCTCTGTCTGGCTCTAGCACTGGGTGATCACGTAGTTTGCCCCTGGCTAAGAATTGTTCAAGGGTGGGAACCTTGCGTTGGTCAGTGCATTCCAGCACCTTACACAGTGCCTGGCACGCAGCAGATATTCCGTGGTGGCTGAACTGGCCGGCAGAATGCTGGGCACCAAGAAGGTGCCACCCAGTAATTGTAAAAGAAAAAGTGCACATTTGTTGGGCGCAGTGTCAAGCTCCTGTAGTCCCTGCTGTTTGGGCAGTTGAGGTGGGAAGATGGCTTGAGCTCAAGTTTGAGACCAACCTGGGCAATGTGGTTAGACCTCAACAAACAAACGAAAGGAATGAATCTTTATTTCTCCTCCAGCACAGCTCCTGGAACAGTGTAGGTAAGCGTTATCCAAAGTCTGACCCAACTATAAGGAGATTCTGGGCCCAAACTCAATTCCTGGGGAGTTCCAGAAGAGGCGGGGGTAGAAGAGGTGATTGCGGCAACTTCTGTTCAGTGCTTGGTATGTTCCGGGAGAATGCTCAACTATTGTTTTATACCATATTCCCAACAGCTCTTAAGTCAGAATTCTTGTCCTAGTTTCCCGGACGAGGAAACTGAAGCTCAGAGTAGTTTATAACTTGGCCAAGGTCACACAGCTGGCAAGGGGGCAGGGAACAGAGGCTGGGGATCCGAATCTTTTAACAGGTCAAAGCTCTGGTTTGCCCCTCCTCCACCCGGGGAGCAATGCGGCGCTTACTCCGTCTGCGTAGCCACTGGGGTTGGGGAGCGTCCCTCACTGGGGCACCCGGACTAGGGAGGCTGGCTCACCGCCTCCAGCGGGAGCTGTTCCCAGGTTCGGAAGTTACGAAGTTTCCGTACATTTCACTCGCCTCTCACCGCATCCCGTCTCCACTCCCCAGCTGTTACGCCGCCAGCGCAGCAGGACTCAGGTGCTGCAGCGGGTAGGGGCCTGGCGCTGGGAGGAAGGCGGGGACGCAGTTTACGTAAGCACCGGTTCACAGGTGCAGGTGGCCGCTGCCAGCGCGTGCTCCCTGCGCGTTTCCAGGTGCGCAGTTGGCGCAGGCGGCGGCGCGGCCCGGCGACGGCGGGCGCTGGCCGGCGCTCTCAGGTGCGGCAGAGCGCGCGTGGAGGGGGCGCGCGGCGAGCGAGGGGCGGGCTTTCCGTTCCCCAGCAGCCGCGGGCCCGCCCCCCGGCCCGGCCAATGGGCGCGCTCGGCGGCGTCACGTGCTCGCCGCCGCCGCCGCCGGAGCGGAGACCGGAGCCGCGAGCGCCACCAGGGCAGCAGCCGCCGCAGCCGCCGCCGCTGGGCTGAGGAGCCGGAGACGCGGGCGGACGAGGTGGCGGCGGCGGCGGAGAGGGAGCGGGGACCGGGCGCGGGCAGAGCGCGGCGGCGCGGGTAGGCTGCGGCGGGGCAGGCGCCTGCTCGGCGGGCCGTCCGGGGCGGGCGGCGGTTGAGGCGGCGGTTGAGGCGGTTGGCGGTGCCGGCCGGGCCCCGCATTGTTTGTTGTGCGTCCTTAGCAGCGGCGGCGGCGGCGGCCGAGGCGGAGAGCAGGGCGCAATCCCGGCCCCGCGGCTCCGGCATTGTGGCCGCCGCCGCGTTGCCCCTGTCGCTTCGGGGAATGGCAGCGGGCAGCCTTCCTCACCTTCGGGGGATGGGGTCCCGGCCCTGAGCACCCGGAGGGCGTGGGCAGCGTGGGGGACGGGCGCCGGGAGCTCTGGGTCGGCTGGAGGGCTCCGGGCAGGTGTTGGAGGACATTGGGGGCAGGAGCTGGGGGAGAAGCTTGGGGGCCGGGCCGAGGGTGTGGGTAGATTGGAGGAGAGTGGCGGGTACAGGGATCCAGCCCAGTGGAGGGTGGAGGGCCTTCGGGTAGGTTTGGGGGGCCCGTGGGGCAAGGGCGAGTGCGAGAGGTATGGAGGACATTCTGGCGGGTGGGGACAGCGTGTAGAGGTTCAGGAGGTTGTGAAGGGTTTTGGGGAGGGCAAGGGGCGAACGGGGTGGCAGTGGAAGGAGGAGACAGGGGACTCGAGGCAGAAATGGAAAGCCGATGCCAGGTTAACGTTGCGTGTGAGGGGCAGATACCGGGAAGGCCACCCGAGGCGTGAAGGGGAATGGTGGAAGAGGGGGTCCCGGTAGGGGGAAGTGCGGCTGGCAGGCCAAGCGCGAGGAGCCAGGGAGGGCCGGAGGGCGTCTGGGGGTCTCGAGTGGTGCGGAAAGAAACGAGGTGTTCAGGCGGGAGGTGTGTGCGAGAGTAGGCCCAGGGGCCCCAGGAAACCCGAGAGGAGTGGCTGGGCAGGAGGTGTGTAGGGAGGAAAGAGGAGGGGGTTGACATTCGAGGGGAGATGGGCAGGTGTTTGATCCTCTGGGGAAAGGAGTATGAGGTGAAAGGGGGAGGGTAATTGAGCAGGGACTGAGTTTCAGGGTTTGGGGAGTGAATAGGGACAATGAGGTAGGGTGATTTGAATGGAGA
The DNA here is from genome assembly GCF_964194105.1 of Spermophilus citellus. NCBI lineage: Eukaryota > Metazoa > Chordata > Mammalia > Rodentia > Sciuridae > Spermophilus > Spermophilus citellus. The sequence continues at coordinate 11,755,922 of NC_138183.1, forward strand.
GAAGTTGTCTGGGTGGGGTGTATGTGGTGCAGTTAACAAGCAGCAGAAGTGAGATGGAAGGTGTTCATTTGGGAAGAATGGATGAAAATGGGGAGCAGTAGGAGGGGAAATTTGGAGGTTGTGGGGACACTGGAGGAACAGGTGTGTGGGGCAGGGGTGTGAGGTGGTGGGCAGAAAGGAGGAGGGAAATGTTCTTGGAGTGGCAGGCGAGATGGGACAGATGGAAATATTTCTGGGGCAGGAAGTATGGAAAGAAGTGTGTGTGTGTGTGTGTGTGTGTGTGTGTGAAGGAAATCAGTAGGGATGGTGGTGGAATAGGTTGAAGGGAAGGTGTACAGGTCTGGAGTATCATAGGTGGAGGGAGGTTTGGGGCACCATAATGGAGAAGGGAGTAGGCAGCGAACAGTGGGAAGGAAGTGGAGAAGACAGGATGTTTTGGGGGTAGAGGGTATAAAGGAATTCATAGTACCTTTTAATAGAAAAAGGGGGGTGAGGTAGTTAAGTGTGTGGGCATGTCTGTGATTAGACAAGGTGTATGGGATTGGGGTGGTGGTGGGGGAAGTAGGATGTCCAGGTTTAGGACAGAAAATAACTATTTAGGTTGGAGAGAGTTAGGAAAATAGGTTGCTTTTGAGAGTACAGAAGTCCAAGGTATAGAAGTGTGGGGAGAGGCTGGATGAGTTTGAAAGGTCTAAAATTTTTAAGTCACTAAAAGTATAAGGAAAGGCTGAGTGCAGAAGTTGGGGGCAGGAAACAACCAACTAAAGAGAGCATTACATCTAAACTCAGAGAAACTGGAAATTGAGAATGAGGGGGCAGGGAATATGGATCCTAGAATGTTGTAAATAGAAAACGGAGGGCATCAAACTACATATATATTTCAAAGTTTATGCTACTACAATTGGGGAGATCGTGAAAACTGATTTTTTTTTTTTTATATGACCAGCAGATGGGGAATGGGTTAGGGAGAGTCGAATGCCCCATTGAAGTTTGGAGTAGGTGTGTGGTATGTATCTATCCTCCTAGCATAATTATCTGATGGGTGGACAGATAGAAGAGCCATAGAGGGTCATGAGGAGTGTACCAAAAGTGAATGGAAATGGGATTGCAGCAGATGCAGGGCATATGTCTTTGTGAAGCTGCAAGAGAGAGTCCAGGGGCAATAACATTCAAGGGCTGTGTATAAGAGAGGGAGGAAGGGATACCTTGGTGCAGTTTATCAGATAATCCTGGTGCTTTCTGGGTAATGGGGCAGTATTTAGGCATTGGGTGATGTAATATCTGAGTCTCATACTACAGGCTGACTGAAGGAATATATACTTATCTCCTGAAGTGGCAGAAATGGAGCCTTTTGACTCTTTCAAAGGGTGAATAAATGCTACTGGGTCGTTGGCTTTTTCTCCCAAAGTAAAATTTAGTTGGAGGTTTCTGGATTCCCTGGTATTTAGATTTGTGTTGCAGAGCATGGTTTTAGCTTTGTTGAGAAAAGACACCTCAGGCTGGATGTACATATGGCTGTCAGCTTGCCAGACACATGGAAAGTAACCTTTAGGAGTTTGAGCATAGACATTTCAGTGTTCTGTGGCTTGTGTTAAATTCTTTGGGATTTGAAAGGATTAAGCAAAGTGCTCTGAGATTGCTTCAGTAAGCAGGGTTCCTAAAATCTTGGAAAACAACTTCTCTTTTGACAGTTGAAAATTAAGTCTAGTCAGATTTTGCTAAAAAGTAAATTTCATCATGTTGCAGAAGTAACCTCAGTTGTTACTCTGTGGGCTTCATTCAGCATAGTATTATGGTAGCTACTCTGACTTCATACAAATTGTCTGCTTTGGAAGTTTGGGAGTTTTCTGGGTTGATTAGTTTTCATCTTTTGTCAATTTAGGAAGTATCTTAATGCAGCCTTTGCATGTTCAAAGAATATTTGAGTGGAAATAGGAATCTTGCCTAAACATAACAAGGATTGAGCAAAATTTTAAGTAATCTGTGAAGGTAATGATTTTTAAAAATCTGAATTTTGTCATGAAATGTGCCGTGTAGGCAGCAAAATAATGCATTGCTCTATCATTTTTGGAGGAAAAGGTTTTTGAGTGTAGTATACTGTTGATTGGAATTCTTGGAGTATTTGAGATTTGATATATGTTTAGAATATAATTATAGGTAGCATATCTGGTCCCTTTGCTCGTTGGCAGAGAATTTGAACAGTAGGGTATAAGATAAATAGAGACCTTTGGAAATTCTCTCTAATATGGACGTTGTTTTTTTCTTGTGTATTTTAAGTCCATTTTGTTCATCTTATTGATTTGGGTTAAGCAGTACTTTCTTGCTCAAAATACTCAATTTTGGTTTAGTGTTCTGATTATATGTATTGTTAGCTTGAGGTAATTTTCAGGCACTTTAAAATATTATACTGAGTTTATGAACTAAGGAAGGCAGGTTATTTAGATTTTGTAGGATAAATAACTGGGTTCTAGTTTTATTTTTACTGTAACTTGCTGGACAAGACACTTAATCCCTTTGTTCTTATTTCTCTCTCCAGAAACCTGACTCTTTATCTACCTCCGAAGGTAGTGAGATGGTTTATATAAAACAAGTTTATGTCTTTTCGGAAGACTAGAACTATGTAAATATAGGGATAGATGTCCATTTCTTTACCTCTCTATCCCAGCCCTGAAGCCTTTAGACAGGTCAGATATTAATTAGTGCTTCAAAATTTGCCATTAGGTGGAGTGATTTGTTGTGAGAAACTTTGTTAGAAATGAGACTTTGAACATCAGAGATGTCTGCAAATTGAAGTTTGTTCTTACCTTTCCTGGCTTAATAACTGCAGGAATAACTGCAGCTGGGTGTTGGTGTTGATTTGAATTCTTCAACCCCAACAGAAGTTTGTGGGAGACATTCTGAGTTCTAGTTGTAAGCTCACGAACATTTCTAGACATGATTTGCAGAGACAGTGAATTCAATTCCTAAATTAGGAATAATAAATATATAGTTCATATATATTTTGCAGAGAGTTGATTCTCAGTGGCATGAACAGAAAAATAGAGCTGTTGCTTCTATCAGAGACATTAAGCTCCCTTTTTCTGATTTATTGAATACTTTTTCCTTTTTTAAAATTTTAGTTATCAAGTCATCCCCCATCATTGGATATCTCCAAGTTCATCGACAGGGTATACTGTGTTTGATGAGGAATGATTTTTTTTTAATGGGTTTTTCTTTTCTTTCTTTCTTTTTTTTTTTAAAGAGAGGTGAGAGAGAGAGAGAGAGACAGAGAGAATTTTTAATATTTATTTTCTAGTTTTTGGCAGATACAACATCTTTGTTTATATGTGGTGCTGAGGATCGAACCCGGGCTGCACGCATGCCAGGCGAGCGCGCTACCGCTTGAGCCACATCCCCAGCCCCTTCTTTCTTTTTTTTAAAAAAATATTTTATTAGTTTTTGGTGGACCTTTATTTATTTATTTGTACCTTTATTTTATCTATTTATTTATTTATGTGGTGCTGAGGTTGAACCCAGCGCCTTGCATGTGCTAGGCAAGTGCTCTACCGCTGAGCCACAACCCCAGCCCCCATCCTTTATTTATTTTTATGTGGTGCTGAGAATCTAACCCAGTGCCTCACACATGGTAGGCAAGTGCTCTACCACCGAGTCACAGGATGGGGTTTTCAATATTATGTTTGGTTTATTAGTTATAAGGAGCCACCAGATGCTAGTCATGACTGACGTTGCAAAAATGTAAATAGTAAGTTGTTTTATTAGACATTAATTTGCCTTGAGCTTGGTAACACCCAGCTCTGACTATAGTTTCATTGTGATAGCTGATCTAATATAATAGTTTACTGTCTTTTTTTCTTTTAATAAGTTTATTTTTATACATTTTAAAAATTGCAACTTTCAGAATAGATAAGAAAATTATTTTTATAATACTGAAGCAAGTATCTCTTTGGTATAAAAATCATATAACATGTGTGATCTTTAACTAAAAAAATTAATCAAGAATTGTGACCTAATATGCTGAACAAAACTATTTAGTTTACTGTCTTATGTAACATGTTTGGTCCTAATTACCCATCTTATTGCTCTTCTGTTTTCTTTTGTTTTGCACAGGTCCTTTTATCAAAAGATTGGTTGTTTTCCAAAATTTCTTTAGCTGTGGAAAAACTGTGGTAGGTAACCACAGGTATCTTCATACTTTACTCTAATTTTAGAAAACTGTTTCTTGAGATACGTAAGTTAAATTTTTATGTTAGTTATAACAAAGAAAGTAGGACTGGGTGTGGTGGCATGCACCTGTAATCCCACTGACTCAGGAGACTGATGTAGGGAAATCTCAAGTTTGAGGCTAGCTTCAGCGATTTAGAGAGGCCCTAAGCAATTTAGCAAGACCCTGTCTCAAAATAAAAAGAGCTGGGGATATAGCTCAATGGTAAAGCACCCCTGGGACCAATCCCCAGTACCAAAAAACAAAAACAAACCCAACCAAACAAAAAAACAAATAAAAAGCCAATTAAGGGCTGGGATTGTGGCTCAGTGGTCTAGTGCTTGCCTCACATGTGTGAGGCACTGGGTTTGATCCTCAGCATCATAAACAACAACAACAACAACAACAACAAAAAACCCCACACACAACAAAATAAAGGTGTGTGTGTGTGTGTGTGTGTGTGTGTGTGTGTGTGTGTATGTATAAAATGCCAGTAAAATAATGAGGCTAGATTAATGGTGATATAGATAAATTATTTGAGCCTGAAAAGTCTGTTAATCTTTAATCTAGCTTTTGTTCTTGCATGGAATGGTTTAGTCAAGCCTAACTGAAAATCGGTATGTTTTAAGATAACTGATTTGTCAGTTTCTGCCTAATTTGAATTATTTCTTTTCCTAAGAGTCATTTAAGTGCACCATATTTGAGAAGTATAGTGCCTACCTCATGAAAGATTCTGCATACGTATGTGTGGCTGAGTGAATGAAGCTGTTCTAAAATCTAATTATTTGATATTCAAATTCTCTAACTTCTGACATAACCAACACTATGTAAAACATCTGCTTTCTTTAGTTAACTTTAGCACAACTTGAAAGTTTACAGTTGATTATATCAATAATAAAAACAGAGCATTGCATTGTGTGACTTCATGGTTCATTTCCATTTGAAAAGTGAGAATTCTGCAGCAGGTTGTGTAATAAATTCTCAGGCATTTCTAGGTCATGGATAAGATGTAGTTTGTTACTGTACCTGCAGAATTTCCTGTTCTCTGCAGTTTTCCAGGTGCTAAGATTTTTCACAATGTTCTATTGGGCAGATCAGCATTTTGTTTATGAATTTAATATTACCAAGTTAGTTCTGTTGACATATACAGCAACTAGTAATATTCTAGTAATAAAGGTGTCTTTAGATTTTTTTTTTAAGTATGCCTCTTTTACTAAGCTTATTTTGCCAGTTTAACTCAAAGCATGCATTGGCATTTAGACTCAGAAACATGTTTGTGCCAAGCTTAAGATTTCTTAATGTTCAGTAGTATTTTATTGAGTAAAGAAGAGATCCTTCTCTAGATAGATTGGTTCTTTTTTTTTTTGGTCAATGGACCTTTATTTATTTATTTATTTATATGTAATGCTGAGAATCGAACCCAGTGCCTCACACATGGCCAGTCAAGCGCTCTCTACTACTGAGCCACACGCCCAACCCTACATAGATTTTTTTTGTGTGTGTGTGTGTGAAAAAAAAATTGGAAATTGAACTCAGATATTCAACCACTGAGCAACATCCCCAGCCCTATTTCATATTTTACTTAGAGACAGGGTCTCACTGAGTTGCTTAGTGCCTTGCTTTTGCTGAAGCTGGCCTTGAATTCGTGATCCACCTCCCTCAGTCTTCTGAGCCACTGGGATTATAGGCATGCACCACTGTGCCTGGCTGATAGATTGGTTCTTAAAATGAAAATGAAGTCTTTGGTTTAGTCAAGCCTAACTGAAAATCGGTATGTTTTAAGATAACTAGGTGCCAGAAGCTCGGGCCATTGGCGCAATGGATAACTATGTGCCAGGTGTAGTGACATATACCAGCTCCTTGGGAGGCTGAGGCAGGGGATTGCAAATTAAAGAAAAACAGGCTGGGGATATGGCTCAGTGGTAGAACATCCTTGGGTTCAAATCCTAGTACTGGGGGAAGGGTGGTGGTGTGGGTGGGTAGAGGCGGGTGTGAAAACACCTTTGTAGTGACCTAATAAAGAAGTGGTTAATTTTCAAAGTTAAAACGGAAGCATTTCATTCTTAAGATTTTACAAATTCGAGTAAATTGTAACTCATCTAACATCGCATCTAATGTTAGGCTTCTGTACAGCTTAGCCTGCCTACATTTTAACCTAATGAAGTTTTGGGAGTGGGTAGTTGTTGAATTAAATAACTCTGGATAGATAACTCAATTTTGGTTGGCAAAGCTAATGAGCAGGAGGAAAAGGTATTAGAATTTTGATGTAGATTAGCAGCCAGAGAGAATAAACATCTGAAACATGCCTGAGGTGTGCATGTTTTCAGTTGTTTTTGAAGTAGGCTATGAATAAACTTGTAATGTTATGGTTAGCATGGAAGAACAGATATTAAACATATTACTAATGAGTTTTTTTTGTGTGTGTATGTGCCAGCTTTGGGTAAATATTGTGGAATTATACAAAATTAACTTTTGAAATTGGTGAGTTTTATATTTAGTGATGTCCTTTATTTGTAGAACTCAGTTCATATACCTGGACTTTGATCTCTATAATAGCTACATAATATAGAAGAATAGCAGATAATTACATTTGGAGAAATGGAGGCACAAGGAATTGACTCTAGAGCAAAGAGAGACAGGCTTTCAGATTACACTTTCAGAAGTTGTGTATAAAAAATTCCTGTTAGACCTTGCTTTATTGAGGAAGGTTGATTGGGTTGAGCAAGTTTGCTTCTTCCAGTGAATGTATTCAAGGACTGTGTAGGATAATCCTTAGCCATGTTACAAAGCTCAGGATCCCAGGATTATGGAAATAGTAATGAACCTAAGAAAAAGGCTGACTCTGGGTGGACTGTCCTTATAAGTTTGCCCTGAGCACCTGGTGTGTGACTTTGGTGTGTTAGAAGAAGAATGGTTTTGACACTAGAAAATGTGGCTTTGAGGTCAGATCCTGGCGTTTTTTAGTTGTTTCTCTTTTCTCATGTCCAAAATTGGAATAAAACCTCTAATGTGTAAAGTGAGGATTAAAGAAAAAAATTGTAAATTGCAAAGTATATAACATTGCTTTCAAAGGGAGGATTGAGCAGAATTGAGGGCAGTTTTTGAAGGGATGTAGAATGTCCTGGAATGTACATAAAAGGGAATAGTATCCTGCATTTTTTGCGGGTGGGTACCAGAGATTGAACTCAGGGGCACTCGACCAGGGAACCACATCCCCATTCCTATTTTGTATTTGATTTAGAAACAGGGTCTCATTGAGTTGCTTAGCACTTCGCTTTTGCTGAGGCTGGGTTTGAACTCATGATCCTCCTGAGCTTCTGGGATTACAGGCCGTGTCACCATACCCCACAGTACTATGCATTTCCACATATCATCAACCAGCTTCAACAGTTAACAGCATTTTGCTGCCCTAATTTCATGGTCCTTCACTCATTATTACATTTTTTTTTAATATTTATTTTTTATTTTTCGGCGGACACAACATCTTTGTTTGTATGTGGTGCTGAAGATCAAACCCGGGCCGCACACATGCCAGGCGAGTGCACTACCACTTGAGCCACATTCCCAGCCCCTACATTTTTTGATTACATTTACTTTGTTTTTTTAGTGTTTGCGATGTGCATACACACTTCCATCCATTAATACTTTTGCACATATTTCTAACCAGTAAGAACCAGAAAAACTCTTAACTTCCCACCCAATTAACAATAATTTTTTATCCTGTACACAGAAAGACCTGGATTTGAAACATAGCTCTACCACTGTGCTTTGTGCATTAAGCATATTACTTGTGCCCTCTGAGCTTCTGATTTCTTATCTGTAACATATAGATACAATGCCTTATCAAGTTATTTTGAGCTTAAATGAAATAATATGCAAACTGCTTGATACAAATGTTCTCAGTAAGTAGCCCAGGCTCTCTTCAGAACGTCCTATGGCATGTGAATTACCCTTCTTTAGTATTGCAAAGGTAATAGTATTCTGGAATTATTATCCACTTAGCCTATTTAAATTTTACCTTCATTGGGCTATTTGAGTCTTCCAGTGAAATTCTCTAAATTTCAGTAAATTTAGAGAATAAAAATTAAAGTGTTTATTCTTTTTCCTGAAACAACATTATTTTTCTATATAACACTCATTCCATTTCAGCACACACTGTATTTTACTTCTATATGTGTATTTTTAAAAATTTTTTTAGTTGTAAATGGACACAATATCTATCTAGATTCTATCTATCTATCTATCTATCTATCTATCTATCTATCTATTTATGTGGTGCTGAGGATTGAACCCAGGGCTTCACTTGTGCAAGGCAAGCGCTCTACCACTGAGCTATACAAACCCAGCCCTGTATGTGTATTTTTAACAGCTCTTTCTTGATTACACCGTCTCTTCTAGCTGCTACCCAATTTCTCTGCTTTTCTTTGTTGCAAAACTTTTTGAAAAAGTTATTTCTACTCAACTGCAGATCACCTATTCTTTCCTGAACATGCTCTAGTGAGACTTACAGCTCTTATTACTCTGATAAAACTGCTCTTATTAAAACCATGAAGCTTAGGGGCTGGGGATGTGGCTCAAGCGGTAGCGCGCTCGCCTGGCATGCGTGCGGCCCGGGTTCGATCCTCAGCACCACATACCAACAAAGATGTTGTGTCTGCCGAGAACTAAAAAATAATAAATATTAAAAAATTCTCTCTCTCTCTCTCTCTCTCTCTCCTCTTTCACTCTCTCTTTAAAAAAAAAAAAAAAAAAAAACCATGAAGCTTAATTCATCTGTGGAAACATTTCGCTTCCTTCTTGAAACACTTTTCTGCTTTGGTTTATAGGATGCCACACTGCTTGTTTTTGTGTACCTTTTCTCAGTCTGCTTTGTTGGTTCTTCTTCATTCTTTATCTCTGCCCCCTTTGAACCCATGGGTACCTTAGAATAGAGCTGTAGCCCCAGATCTTTGCATTTATTTAGTTTTTTTTTTCAGTATTTATTTATTTTTTCAGTTTTCGGCGGACACAACATCTTTGTTTGTATGTGGTGCTGAGGATTGAAGCCGGGCCGCACGCATGCCAGGCGAGTGCACTACCATTTGAGCCACATCCTCAGCACCTGCATTTATTTAGTTTTAAGATTTTGATACAGGGTCGCTAAGATGCCAAGGCTGGCCTCCACTTCTGATTCTTCTGTGTTAGCCTCCTGAGTAGCTGAGAATATTGGTATGTGTCACTGTGCCTGACACTCCTGCCTCTTAATATTGAGCCACCCTAGGGGTCTCTTCTCTTTATTCTCATTCTGTTGGTGCTCTCTTCCAATCAAAAAAATACCATGAATGTGTTGATGACTCTGACATTTTCCCCCCTATCCTGGAACTCCAGGCTATCCTACTGCAAGAAATTACATCTCCCTCTTATGTATTTTGTTGGTATTCACACTGAATTTGTCCCAAACCAGGCTTTTTTTTTTTTTTTTTTTTTTTTTTTTTTGAGTATCAGGGATTGAACTCAGGGGCACTCGACCTCTGAGCCACATCCCCAGCCCTGTTTTGTATTTTATTAGAGACAGGGTCTCACTGAATTGCTTAGCTGAGGCTGGCTTTGAACTCTGGACCTCCTGCCTCCACTTCCCCAGCTGTTAGGCCTCAGTCATTTGTTTTTAAGATAGCATTTTTCACAAATTGAAATCAGGGTTGCATCTTATCATTAAAGGCATTGAATAATTATTCAGGTGACAGATATGACACTCTTCTCATTGCCTCAGTGTATGCAAACTTATTTTGTCTGTTTATATTGTTATCACTTCAGTTGAGTTATGTATCTATTTCTCTCTCTCTCTTTTTTTTTTTTTTGTACTGGGCATTGAACCCAGAGATGCTTTACCATGAGCTACATCCCCATCATCCTCAGTCTTTTTTGCTTTTTAGAATTTGAGGCAGGTCTTATTAAGTTGCTGAGACTGGACTCAAACTTGAAATTCTCCTGACTCAGCCTCCCAAGTTGCTGGCATTACAGATGTGTTACATGGTTGGCCTTTTGTACACACTAAACTCCTAATCTTTACCCTGATATGTCTTTTTATTGCCCCTTTTAACAGTCTTCCAAATCACAGTTAAGTAGCAACTTCATCTTATGGTTGCTCAGGTCAAAACTTGGAATCATCCTTTATTTACTTTCTATTACATGCTACATTTAATCCACCACAAAACCATGCCAGCTGTGTCTTCAATATATATCCAGACTCTGGCCATTTTTCGTGATTTCACCGATCTAAGCTTGTCTGAATTACTGCAGTAGCCACTTTTGGCTCTTTCCCCCTTATAGACTATTCTCAATATAGTAGCAAGAATGAATTTTTTGGACTGGGATGTAACTTAGTGGTAAAGTGCCCCTGAGTTCAATCCCTGGTACCAAACAACAACAACAACATCAACAACAACAACAAATCTTGGATTTTGTCAATTCTGATCAAGACTATCTGGTGATTTCCCCATCTTGCTCGGAGTAAAAGGCCAAGTACTATCAGATCCTCTTGTGATCTGATCCCTTCTTTGCTCTCTGACTCCCATCTTCTCTTATACTTTTTGTTCATTCATGGCCTTCTTGCTATTCCTTTAACATGCTAGGCCTATTCCTGTCTCAGGTCCTTTGCATTTGGTGTTTAACCTACCTGGAATACCTTTCTCAGATAATTGCTTAGCTCCAGCATATATATCGTTCTCAGTGATACCTTCTCTTACCACTCTATTAAAATGGCAGTTCCTCTGTTTTTGGCTCTTGATAGTCCCTTTTTTGTCCATATCACTTAAACCATTTAATTTATAATAGATTTTTCTTATTTTGTTACCTTTTCCCCTCCACTTGAGTATAAGCTCTATGAGGAGTTTGTTTTCTGCAGTTTCTAAGCATTGGTAAAACAGTGCCTGACACTTAATAGTTTTATTGCAATCTGTTACTTGGTAAAGGATGCCATAGTTGTAGTGCTGTAGTTGGAATTTCAGTTTTTCTTTGGAGTATTATGCACCTTTAAAGTATTTTTGATGTATTTCTGTTTTTTTTTCTTCAAGAGTACCCTTATTAATTTATCCTAATTTGTAAGCCCTTATTAAGCCCTGTGCTGGTTATATTGGGGGATAAAATATACATAGACCTTTGCCTTTCAGAGCCTATATTCTCTTAGGGGAGATGATAGCATGTGCTTCAAAAAATTAAAGATGAGTACCCAAGAGATGAAATGGACTAGGAATTCAGATGACACTACAACCCCTCTCCTTCCCCTTTCTGTGGTGCTAGGGATTGGACCAAGGGCCTTGCCCAGACTAGGTAAGAATTCTACCACTGAGCCACATCTCAGCCCTGGCTCAGTAATGCAGAAGAGCAAGAAAGTATTTCTAGCTGAGAGGAATAAAGGAGAGCCCTCAGAGGGATGTGGTATATGGTATCTGGTATTTGTGTAGAATCTCTGGAAAACAAGTAGGATTTGATTATGAGAAAATGGAAAAGAGAATTCCATTTGGAGGGAATTTGCAAAATAGGACTGTTAAAAATTTGTATGAGAAATAACTGGTTCATTTAGTTAAAGATAAAGGAATATGACTTAGTAGAGTGTAAGTTTGGAGAGGAATGTTGGAGTCACTGATGGAAAGCCTTGCATACAAGATAAGATACCCACTCTGTTCTGTTAGCTGTGTGGCTTCAGTGAAGGATATTATTAGGATTGTCTTTTAATCTGGCAATTTTACCGTGGAGAAAGACTGAAATGCATCCATCCATTAAAATGTTGTAATAGTGTTTTGAGGAAAATAATGAGGGGAATTGAAGTGGGTATAGAATGGCTGCCTTGGAACAGATGAAAACTTTGTAACTGGATGTGAAGTTTGAGTGACAAGTCTGAAAACTACAGCATTTCAAATCTAGTTGATTGAGTGCCCTTAACAGAAGTAGGAAACCCAAGATAAGTAAGATTGGGAATTAATGTTTCATTTTAGTATTGAGTTTGCAGGTGTGATGGTGCCATCCAGGTGATGATTATTCATATGAAAGGAAAAAAATAAGATGTGCATCTTTGGCTTTCGTGCCTTCATTTTGATACAGATAACTGCTAGAAAGAGAAGACTCAATTGCTGAATCTATCGGTGGGGTCAGAATCTAGCTAATTGATGTAGAATACTTCTGTCAAGTCATCTGAATTTTTCTTTTGAGCTGTAAGTGGCTTAACTTGTTTCACTAATTTTACTAGATAAGTGTTCTAAAAGCACCTCATATATTCTCAGCAGTTTGATGCAATTTAAATGTTATCCTTTGAACTTTTCTTTATTGCTGCTTCATTGGCTGTAGCTGTCTAATGTCTGTCACTCCTTTGAAGACAACGGATGGGAGTTCCCAACTAGTAACCTTGATCACCGTGTTAACATGAAGGCACTGCTGATTTTAGTTTTAAAAAGTTTGTGTAATCACGCTATACTCCCTTTTTAAAACTACCTAGGAGATAGAACTACATTGGAAGAGGAGAGGCCTTCTAACCTAATTAATAATAGCTAAGGTGTTATTTGCTAAAACATTTATATAACAACCTATACTTAAAAAAATACCAAAAGATATGAGGATTTAGCTTCTATTTCCAGGCAAATTCAAGAACAGAATAAGATTCTTTTAGATTTGTATACTTTTTAGAATCTTGAAACCAGAGATGTTTTTAAACTCATGAGTGTTATTTATAGGAAAAGAAGTACAATTTTTATTTATAGGTTAATGATGCATGATATTTTTATTTTATACTTAATGCACTGTTTATTAGTTGAAAAAAGGCACCATCAGAGTTTATTAAAACTTGCAGTTTACCCTCTTTGTTTAAAAGGGTGATATTGGCTCTCTCTCTCTATTAAATATTTTTCCTTTGAGATCTTTTTAGCCTGGTTTTGCTTCAGAGAAATTAAGGTACTAGTCTAAAAATCATACAAACTATAGAAGCATAGTTGGGTGTGAGAGGTGGAAGTCTTGGGCTCCTTCCACCTTTCTGGTCCACATTTCCTACTTTTAGAAATGTGGACCAGAAAACCTTTACTATTTACATTCTAACCCCTAATAATGTTCACTAGAAATATATTTCCCTCATTCCTGCTGAAAATACTTTTTTTTTTTAAAAAAACCAACCATTCAAAATGGAATGCTTCAGTGATATTTAGTATATTCCCAATGTTGAATATACTATCTTATGTAGTTTCAGAATAATTCCATCACTTCAAAGTAAAATCCCTTGCCCATTAAGCAGTTTGAAAAAAGTTTAAACCATTAGAATGAGTCTTTGCCCTGAAAAATAAGTTCAGCTCTAGTAAGTTTGTGCTCATGCACTTATTTCTGATTTGCCATTAAGAAATGGAGTCTTGGGCTGGGGATGTGGCTCAAGCGGTAGCGCGCTCGCCTGGCATGCGTGTGGCCCGGGTTCGATCCTCAGCACCACATACAAAGAAAGATGTTGTGTCCGCCGAAAACTAAAAAAAAAAAAAAAAAAAGAAATGGAGTCTTTTGCCAGTGGTGCATGCCTATAATTCCAGTGGCTCTGGAGGCTGAGACAGGAGGATCGCAAGTTCAAAGCCATTCTTAGAAAAAGTGAGGTGCTAAGCAACTCAGTGAGACCCTGTGTCTAAATAAAATACAAAATAGGGCTGGAGATGTGGCTCAGTGGTTGAGTGCCCCAGGGTTGAATCCCCAGTAACAAACCCCCCAACCACCGGAAAAAAAAAAAAAAAGTAGAATTTTCCTTTTGTTATTTAGTATTGGATGTATTATACTTAGAAACAACTGCAACATTAAAAGGCCATAACTGTTAATAATACTGATAGCAGATATGGTGTTTTGTTTTAATCTCTAATTTTCATACTAGCCTTTCAGAATGGTTACTATATTTCAGATGGAAAACTAAAGCTTATTCAATAATTCCAGCTGATAAATTGTGGTTTCAGGATTCAAATTCATGTCGTTTTGACTTGAAAAGTTGGGTGTTATTTTCACTGAAACTAGGAGTGAGCAGGCAAAAGGCGACTCAGTATAGTCTTATTAGGACAGTGCAAATATAAGGGAAGAAGATTTGAGTTTGCTAGTCCACTTTAGTATTTGTGCCATTAGTAGCCACTTCTGTTCATTTGTGATCTGTGTGGCAGTTGGGGAAAAACAAAGTAAGAAATAGCTTTTGGAACTCTTTTTTAGTGGACATTATTATAAATAGAAAAATTACAACATTGCTTCTGAGATTTGTTCTTAGAAATTCTTTTTTTTCTTCTTGTTTGTTTTTAGTGAATCATTAATTTGATTTTAAATTCCTAAAATTAATTTTCTGAGTAGTTAAATATTAGTATGGAACTTGATTTCTCTCTATTTATTTTGTTAAAATATTTATTTTTTATTTGTAGTTGGTCATGATACCTTTATTTATTTATTTTAATGTGGTGCTGAGAATTAAACCCAGGGCCTCCCACATGCTAGTTGAGTGTTCTGCTGAGCCACAACTCTAGCCCCTTATTTTTGTTTTTGATAGTACCGGGGATTGGTTCCAGGGGTATTCTACCACTGAGTTATACCCTAGTCCTTTTTTATTTTTATTTCAAGGCAGAGTCTCACCCAGTTGCTAAAGCTGGTATCAGACTTGTGATTCTTCTGCTTCATTTTCTTTAGTTGCTAGGATTACAGGTGTGCGCCACCAGGCCTCACTGTTTTTTTTCTTTTTTGGTAGGACAGGGGATTGAACCCAGCAGCACCCTACTACTGAACTATATTCCTAGCCCCTTTTTGTATTTTATTTAGACACAGGGTCTCACTGAGTTGTTTAGGGCCTCACTAAGTTGCTAAGGCTGATCTTGAACTCACAGTCCTCCTGCCTCAGCCTCCTGAGCCATGGGGATTGCAAAAGCATGTGCCACTGCACCCAGTGAAAGAACATTTGGTATACCAGTTTTTAGCCATTCCTCTTAAAAAAACTTCTGGTAAGTCACCAAGTAGTATAAACCTTGTTAGTTTTCTCTTGCGTTTTTGCCTGAATGATGTAACTTTTCTTCTGTTTAGGAATAGACACTGGTGTAAGATGCTGGATTTTAGGTAAAAGGGTGGTAGCTACTTTGGACAAAAGGTTTTTTTAAAAGGTTTTGTAAGTATAACAAGAATATAAGCCACAACAACAGTGACCATCTACAAATGTCCTGTATTTAAGTGTATTGCTAGCTATCCAAAGAAGTATAGATTTTGATAGTGACCTTATAACTTTTGCTAATGTCTAAATAGGTATCTCCATAAATGGACTTTGCGTTTTTAAAATCTTTTATCCAAAACATTTAAAATGCCCTTATAACTTGACCCAAATATTACACTTTTCTGATTGGTGTAGAACTTCTTGTTCTCTTTGGAACCAGAAGAAATATAAAGAATCTAGGCTTTGGAGTTGTTCAGAATTGTTTTCACTTTTTTCACTGACACTCAATAGATGTGTCACTTTCTTTCACCTTTTAAAATGAATATCATGCCTTACAACTCTGCACAGTAGGATTAAAGGTCATGTTTCTAAAGGGCTCAGCCCAGTATGTGGCATGTAGTAAATTGTGTTCAAATTGTAGTTGTTTTAGGCAAAAGCCTAAATTTTTGGTAGCCTAGACAATATTCTAGGCTACAGTAATACAAATCAATAAAACTTCATCTGCACACTGTCCTGCAGTTAGTACATTTCTTCTTGGAGAGTGTGTGTGTGTGTGTGTGTGTGTGTGTGTGTGTGTGTGTCTATTTTTTGAAGTGCTGTATGTTAATTTTCACTATTTCCTGAAGCTTGTTCTCCTTTTCTCAGAAATGCTTGGCATATGTCTCCACTGATAAATGTAAATTTATGTTAAAGAATAGATGGTGCTATACAAGTTTATGATGAGGCATTTGCTCCCTGAGAGCAGTCCTTCAGTTAGATGTTCCTGTGCAGCATGCCAACAGGTACTTTCCAGACTTAAAGATTTCACTTGGCAGAATGCCTGAGGTTATGTCAGAAAAGGAAGCTTTGGTTGTTTGGAGTGAAAGAAGTACATGGTGCCTACTCAGTGCTTATAGTATATTTTATGATGATTGTTAATATTAAAGCATGAAAAGCTATATTCTAGAATATTAATTCTATTCATTACTTGCCTATTGTTTGTATCAATTTTCTCAGTTCAGTTCAGAGAAACATACAAAAAACCTTTTACTCTGTGTAACTGTAGGGTTGAAGTTATGATGAATCAGAATCTAAGATTATTAGCCTTGGAAGGGACTTTGGAGATCAGTTAGACTAACCCTCTTATCTTGTAGATGAGAAAGCTGGCTGAGAGAAGTTGTGGCTTGCTCAAGGAAATGGAGTCACTTATAAGTCTGATTTTCGTTCCAGTGATATGAAGGTAACCTGGTTGAGTGGAGAGAGCCCTTAACTTTGGAGTCACATCAGCCTGATTTGGTTCTAATTCCACCATTTATTAACTGTGTGACCTTTGACAAGTAAATCTGAGTCACTTTTCTGTTCTGTGTTACGTTATTTGCAGGGTTGTGAGGATTATGAGGTAATGTAACTATAGCACAGTGCTTGGCATTTGCTCTGAGCTCAATAAATGCTGTCTGTTCTGTTTTTCTTGATTACTTCAAACAGGTCATATGGCTAAGTGATTATTGTTTATGAAATGGGAATCAATGAGAATGGTTCATGTTTTTTGCCAAAGCCTTTCTCTGAATAATCTTAAGCTATTGTTCATTGGAGGAGAATACTGCTCACAGCAGAACGAGTATAAATTATTCGTCAAAAGCCTAGTGATGGGCTGGGATTGTAGCTCAATTGTAGAGCACTTGCCTAGCACATGCGAGGTACTAGGTTTGATCCTCAGCACCATGTAAAAATAAATAAATAAAATAAATGTATTGTGTCCACCTACAACTAAAATAAACAAACAGCTAAAAATAAACAAATAAATAAATAAAAAAGAGCCTAGTGACTATTGCTCCAAGTTAAATGGCCAGGGAGCCTAGTACACAGAACACTAAAATCAACCTACATTTAGTTGAGCCAGCATTTTTCAAACCTTTTGTTTTTGATTTTGTTTTGGAATACTAGGAGTTGAATTCAGGGCTTCATAACAAGTGCTGTATTCCTAATTAAAAGTATATCCAAGGTGAAAAAAAATTAGTGAGAAAAGTAGTGTTGCTTTACAATTATGCAAATTTCATTAGTGTCTGTAACAGAAGACAGTTGGGTTCTAATGGCTGCTTCTGCATTTAGTCTGTAGTAGTATGTTCTGGTTGAGGATATGAAAAAGAAATTGGCCATTTGGAAAATGCTGGTTCACTGAATTATGTTGATCTTCCAAATCTGACACATTTCATTATAAACCGTCTTCATACATTATGTAATCTCTGGAAAACTCTATACTTATGAGAGAGTGAGAGTAACCTTATACTGTTATGAAAATTAGTATTGGCCTAGCAGATCCCTGAAAGTGTTTTGAAGATCTCAAAAGGTACGCCATACTTGGAGAACCATGAAGTTGGATCTATTGATAAACTAAATAGAGTAACCATGTTTGCAGACACAGCTTTAATAAATACATAGTCTGGAAATTACTATGGAGTAGATTGTTATACAAGCCTTAATCTTAGAAACCAGATTATTCCTTGAAATAAAGAACAGCCTAATTTTGAAATGTGGTGAATTTTTATTACATATTTGAATGTTCTTTAAAAATAAGGCCTTGTATTAGGTACTGTTAAAAGACATGAAGTTTGAGAAAGAATTTCTTCTCTTGAATTTATGGTATAGCTGGAGGGGCAAGATACATAATCTTATGAAAAGATGACTAATGTTGTGTTGTCTGTCACAAATGTGACATACAAGGAGAGATGAGGCTGTTTTATGGGAAAGTGCAGTGCTTTTTAGGTTAGATTGGAGAATTCATATAGAATAACTAGGCTAGGCATTTTCTTCTTTTTTTAAAAATTGTTTATTATGTGGTGCTGAGGATCAAATCCAGTACCTCACATGTGCAAGGCAGGTGCTCTGCCACTGAGCCACAACCCCAGTCCCTAGGCTGGGCATTTTCATCTAAGACTTTGTAGAACCACAGTATTTTAGTGCTTCACGAAGTACCTTGTGTACATCTTTGCCTACTTGTTTCCTTACCGAATTGTTAGAAATATTTAAAAAATTTATAAAGTGCCTAGCACCAGAAAGCACATACGGTAGCTATTATTATTGTTGTTAATATGGCTTTTTCAGCTCAGAGTTTTCTTCAGTGTACTAGTATCATAAGATGTTCGACTTCTCAATATTTTGAATATTCTGATCTCTTCATTTGTTGAAGGTAGTAATCCAACTATTCTGGACTCTATGGAGATTATATTACTATGTTCAGGCACTGACTGTACTAGGCATTTTACATGCATTTCGTCTTTAGGTTCTTAAAACAGTTTCACTGTTAGGTGGGCAGTGGTGTTTCCATTTAATAAGTGAGAAAACTGAGGGCTGGGATGGTTAATTGCTTATAATAGGTCCTTAAAAGTAAGATGTATAGCTGGCTTTGAACCCATATCTCTGTCTCCAGAGTTTCATCCTTTACCTTTCCATTGTGGCAGTAAGTTGAAATATTTTTGGATTGTAGTGAACTTTTTTTAGCTGTTTTTCTATGGATAGCTTTTTTTGGGGGAGGTGTTGAATGGTGGCTCTTCTGTGCTTTAAAAAAAATGTATTGATTGGTGTTTGGATTCCAAAGCCATTTTTTTTTTTTAAATCACCTTTATTCTCTTAGAAAATAAGGGCTTTTTTTTTTTTTTTTTTTTTTTTTTTTGGGCTGGTGGAGTGGGTGTTCTGCTGGGAATGGAACCCTAGGGCCTCCTGCATGCTAGGACAAGTTTTGAGTCCCACTCTCAGCCCAGGGCATTTCTTCACATTGAGAAATATGTTACTTAAAGAAACCATTCCTGGGCTGGGATTGTGGCTCAGTGGTAGAACCCTCGATCCTCAACACCACATAAAAATAAAGGCATTGTGTTGTGTCCATCGACACCTAAAAATAAATACATAAATAAATATTTAAAAAAAGTAAAACAAAACAAAACAAAACAAAACATTCGTTTCCTCAAGTGGGAGTGGGCCTTAGGTAGGGCTTTGATTCAGCTCTCCCAGACCCACCATCATAGTATTGAGACCAAATGGGAATGTGGGGCTGGCAGCATGTTGAGGTGCTGAGAGCCCTGGTGACTTGTGTAATGCAGCATCTATTGTGGTTTTGGGGGTCCAGAAGGCACATTCTCAAACAGCTGAGGCCTCTACTAATGCATCCCCAAAGCCAATTAAAAAAAATAATTAAGGCACTTAATTACTTAATGAAATTATGGGAAAATAGTAATGAATTAAAAATTTCTAAATCTTCTGTTCAGTCTTACTGTATTGGTGAAGACCAGTTTGTAGGCTTTTGTAGGTTGTTTTGGCCAAGAATTGACTTACCTTTACCATCTAATAACATTACTGTTTGATTGGATAATATGGTTATAGTCACTTTTGAAGGAGTATTGTGGCTTACAAAGCTTATTTGAGGAAAAAAAATACATTTGTACTGGCAGTCAGCCAATATTTTATAAGCTACAATTTTCCTTTGAATAGCTGGTGGTTTGTAGCTCCATAATTTGTGGTTCTTCTGAACTTGTAAAAAGATTACACATATTTAAGTGACCTTATCACTTTAATGTTTTAAGCAACACATAGTGTCACATTTTGTTATGTTATAGTGTTCTTGTTTTACTTAATTTTCTTGGTTGGAGAATCCCTTTTAAGTTAATAATTTGTGCAGTATACTGAGAACCCACTACTCACAACTACAAAACAAACCTAAAAACCAAAATAAGTGAATGTGAGTTTCTCTACATTAGTCTGCCAAAATTCTTGCAGTAGCCATGCTATTCCATTACTTACTGGCTGCTGCCTAGGTGTATAGAATTATGTGGTATGTGGGTTTGTTTGGGTGTTTTTGTATGACATTTAGGTTCATACAGACATTAGGTTCTGATACTGTTACTGTTGCTTTTCCTCCTGCAGGTAGAAAAGAATACTTATTTTATTTGAAATGCTTAATGTTCTGTACTTTGTTCTCAGGATTTGTGTGTAGGTAGTTAAATTTTCGAGAGTCATGAGATTATTTTAAATCCTTCCTTTTGATTTAAGGTTATATCTGACATGGGCTGCGGTAACCTCTTTGCTTTAAATATTTTGGAAAGCCAGATTAATAGTTATATTTTTGTATTTATAGAAGTTTCATAGATAAAATGAACCTATCATTCAGCTCCTGACTCAAGACTGTGTTGCCATGTAGGAACATTATTTAAAAATAAACCTAATGAATTATTGTTTTGTGGTCTTGTCTTCTTTTGTTCATGGAAGGTGGATGAGGTTTGGACTAAAACTTCTCTTTATCGGTGAAATGATTTTTGTTGCTAAGATTTTAGCAAATTGTTAATAGCTAGATACTTAACAACTCTTAATAATATTGGCATGCTAATAATTACACTTTGCTCCTGCTACTTCCTCCTCTTCTTCCTCCTAACCGGGTCATTGCTATATTACCCAGACTGACCAGGAACTCATGATCCTAAGCCATTCTCCTTCCTTATCTTCCCAAGTAGTTTGGAACAGGTGAGCACCACTGGATCTGGCTCTGGGTTTTTACTTTTTATAATACTTTCTAGCTCTGGTGGATGCTGGTGCTCATTCTTTTTTTTTTTTTTTTTGTGTGTATATATGTGTGTTTGTGGGGTGGGGTGGGGTAACTGGAGATAAAGTTAGGGGCACTCAACCACTAAGCCACATTCCCAGCCCTATTTTGCATTTTATTTAGAGATAGGGTCTCACTGAGTTGCTTAGTGCCTTGCTTTTGCTGAGGCTGGCTTTGAGCTCAGGATCCTCCTGCCTCCTGAGCTGCTGGGATTACAGGTGTGTAATACCACAACACTGGTGCGGTTCTCATTCTTGATTGAACATTGGGATTACTTGAGAGTTTAGAGAAATACAAATGCTTAGATTTTTACCTTGAGGGATTCTGATTTAATTAATCCTTGAGGGATTCTGATTTAATATTCTGTTCAAACATCTGGATTTTTAAAGGTAATTCCAATATGCATTTGATTTTTGGGAAATTTGTTAACCAACCTAAGGGGGAAATTTTGGAGAATATATGTTTACCGTTGGAGTTTATAAACTTTAAATTTTGAGATAATTGTAGATTCACATGCTTTTGTAAGTAGTCCATCTCTTTAATTTTGTCATTTCAAGAATGTTTTATAAATGGAATCATTCAGTATGTAAGTAATTAAGATTAGCTTTTTTCCCCTCCTCAGCAAATTCCCTTGAGATCCTTCCATCAAGTTTTTTTTATGTAGTTTGTTCCCTTTTATAGCTAAGTAGTATTCCATGGTAGGTAGGTATGTATCATACAGTTGATTTAATTATTCATCTGTTAAAGGACATTTAGATTGCTTTCATTTTGGCTATTAATAATAAAGCTACTATAAGCATTTATGGACAGGCTTTTTTATTATCACAATTTTCCATTTCTTGAATAAATCCTGAGTTGTATGGTCAGTGTGTTTTTAGTTTTGTAAGATACTGCTGTACTTTTTCAGAGTGGTGGTACCAGTTTGCATTTTCACCAGCAATGTATGAACAATCCAGTTTCTCCACATATTTACCAACATTTGCCATTATCACTATTTTTAAAGAAAAATTAATAGACTTTATTTTTAAGAACAGTTTAGGATTACAGAAATTGAGGAGTGTTTCCATATATACCTTTCTCCCTCATGAGTTCCATCTTGCATTATTATGGTAAATTTGTTACATGTGATGAACCAGTATTGAGGCATTATTACTAATTGAAGTCCATAGTTTATATGGGTTCACTTTTTCTGTTAAACAGTTCTACGTTTTTTTTCTTTTTCTTTTTTTTTCTAAATATTTTTTAGTTGTCAGTGGACCTTTATTTTATTTATTTATATGCAGTGCTGAGAATCTAACCCAGTGTCTCACACATGCTAGGCAAGCGCTCTACCACTGAGTCACCACCCCAGCCCCAATACTACAGGTTTTTTTTTTTTTAAGAGAGAGAGAGAGAGAGAGAGAGAGAGAGAGAGAGAGAGAGGGAGGGAGGGAGGGAGGGGGAGGGAGAATTTTAATATTTATTTTTTAGTTTTCGGCGGACACAACATCTTTGTTTGTATGTGGTGCTGATGATTGAACCCGGGCCGCACGCATGATGCCAGGCGAGCGGACCACCGCTTGAGCCACATCCCCAGCTCTACTACAGGTTTTTGATGACAAATGAACAATGTCTTGTATCCACCATTATAGTACTAGTTTCACTGCCTGGAAGTCCCCTGTCCTCTAGCTGTTGTTCATCCCTCTTCCACCTTTTTTTATGGTGCTAGGAATGAACCCAGGACCTCATGCTTTCTAGGCAAGCGCTCTACCAATGAGCAATTCCCCTAGCTCAACAACTGATCTTTTTACTGTTTACTGTCTCTATAGTTTTGCCTTTTCCAGAATGTCGTATAATTGAAGTCATAGAGTATATAGAGCTCTTTTAGACTGGTTTCTTTCACTAATCAATGTATATTTTAGATTTCTCTGGGTCTTTATGTGGCTTGAAACTCTTTTTGTTGTTGAATAATATCCCATAATGGATGTACCACAATATTCAGCTGTGGCTGTACCGTGTGCAATTTATCCATTCATTGGTTGAAAGATATCTTGGTTTCTAATTTTAGAAATTATGAGTAAAGTGACTTTATCTAAACATTTGTCTGTGGCCTTTTGTATTGACCTAAGTTTTCAACTCATCTGAGAAAATTCCTAGGAGTGCAGTTCCTATATTATGTGATGAGACTATGCTTAGCTTGTAATAACCAGCCAAACTTCTCCACAGTGACTATACCATTTGGCATTCCCACCAGCAATTAATTAATTTTTTATTTTAGCCATTCATATAGATTGTAGTAATATCACACTGTGGTTTAATTTTCATATCTCTGATGAATGATATTGAAAATATTTTTGTGTGCTTATTTACCATTTGTATGTCCTTTCAGTGAAAGGTTTGTTCATGTCTTTTGCCCATTTTCTGATTTGATTGCTTGTTTCTTTTACTGTTGCATTTTGAGGGTTCTTTATATATTCTATTTAGAAATTATTTATCAAACAGGTAGCTTGCAGTTATTTTCTCCCAGGCTTGGATATATGTTGTCTTTTCTTATTTCCTTAATAATGGATTTTTTTTTTTCCCTTTTTTGGTGGTGCTAAGGATTGAACTCAGGGCCTTGTGCATGCTAGGTAAGCACTCTACCCCAAGCTACCTTTGCAATCCCTTTTCATCTTCTGCACTGGGTCTTTCATAGAACAAAAGTTAAGTTTGATAAGGTTCAATTTATCAGGTTTTCTATTTTAGAATCTTGCTTTTGTTATTAAAACTCAGTTTGCCCAATGTCCCAGATTTTTTTTCCCTAAAAACATTTTTTTCCTAGAAATTGTATAGTTTTACGTTAGAGTGTGTAATTAATTTTGAATTAGATTTTATAGAAAACATGGTTGGTATATGCATCACATTTTGTTTGGTTTTGTTTTTTGGATATCCAGTTCTCCATTCTCATTTGTTGAAAAGATTGTCATTTCTTCCCCCTGAATTGCTTTTGTCCTTATGTGGGAAAACTACTTGGACAGATTTTTTTTTTTTTTTGGACCTATTTTTGGGTTCTCTGTGTTCCATTGATCTTTGTGTCTATTCTTTTTTAAATTTTTTTTTGTATACAAATAATATTATTATAGTGGTTGATAGATCTTTATTTTATTTATATATTTTTATGTGGTGCTGGGAATCGAACCCAGTGCCTCACACATGGCAAGTGCTCTATCACTGAGTCACAACTCCAGCCCATGTCTATCCTTCTTCAATTCCATATAATCTTGATTGTAGTAAACATTAAATTAGGTAGAGTGATTCCTCCCATTTTTATTATTATTTTTCAAAAAAATTTTAAAAGCTGTCCTAGAGTAAGTAAATTTAAGAGTAAGTTTGGCTATGTCTATAATCTGCGATAGGAATTTTATTAAATTCATAGATCAATTTGGGGAAAATGCATATCTTTTCTGTGGAGTGCCTTTACTATTATGAGAGTTTGGAATGAGATTAGAGAGAAGCAGTTCTATAGAGACAGTCTTCTAATTGCTTTAAAGATTATTTGTAATTAGCAAAATATTAAACCTTTTAAAGTCCTTACTTCCCTTTTTGTGTTAAAAATTACCATTAATAGATCAATGGAAATTGAAGGTATTTTTCATTCATTCCATAAATTCATTCCATGTCTGTTTTGGCCAGACATGAGTCTAGGTACTAGAATACAGTGGTGAATAAAACAGACACTCTCCCAACTTTGATTGATCTTACACTATTCCAGTGGGAAGATGGTAAACAAGTGATCACAAAATACATCAAAATACACCAAGAAAGGCATGCAGACAATTGAAATAGGATATTAAAATAGAAGAGTAAATGGGGTGGCTACTTGATTGCCTTGGGAAGAAAAGGGAGAAGATTATTCTAGGCAGAGCGAATAGCTAAATGCAGTGGAGGAACAAAAAAGGAGGACAGAGTGTCAGGAGTGTAATGAGTGAGAGGAAGAGTAGTACAAATGAGGTTGGTGAAGTAGGCAGAGGCCAGATCAACTGGGAATTTGTAAGCCAGGGTAAGGAGAATGGTTTTTATTCTGACGAGTATGAGAAACCACAGGAAGGTGGTGAAATAGTTTGATGTTGTCAAAAGGTGACTTGAATTTTGTATTGAGAAGGGATTATAGGAAGGGGCAAAACAAAAGCAGGAAGATGAGTTATGAGGCTGTTTCAGACTAGGGGTGATCCTAGGAAAGAATTTGATAGATTTTAGAGACAAGAGTCAACAGGTTATGTTGATGGTATCTATATAAGAACTGAAGGAAAGAGTAATTGGGGATAATGCCTAGACTTGGTGATTATTGGTGTTCAATGAGATTAGGAAAGACTTAGGGAAAGGAACAAGTTTTGGAGGGGAAAAAAATCTACAGTCCTATTTTGATTGCTTTATGTTTATGTTTCAGTGATATCAGTCATCAATTGGGTATGCAAGTCTGGAGTCCAGGGAGAGGCCAGGATTGGAGATGGAATTTGGTGATCTGTATATAGACATAGAGTTGTGAAACTGGGAGACATCACTGAAAAGAAAGTGTGATGAATGAAAAGGGGCCTGGAACAGAGTCTTGGAGCACTGGCACATTCTGACATCTGGAAGAGATGGAGGTAGAGGCAGTAGAGCATAAAACGTTTATTCATTGGTGATGTTATTATGTTGTGGCTAAAGTTATAGAAGATAAAGATATAGAAAAATGAATGTTTAAATGCCTTCATTGAAATATAAGAAAGTTTTGTGATATCCACTGATGGGGGTATGATGTGAAGTTGGAGGAACAGATAAGAAGATACATTTAGAAATTACTGTCTGTTAGAAAAATAGTTTATGATGTTTGCTTTCAGTGAATGCTAGTAGAATCACATCCTTTGTGGGCATGATCTCTTTTTCATTTGCCCTATGGAATTTATAGACTTGAAAACATCACAGGAAATGCAGGATTTGTATATTTTGGTGTGGTGGGCAGAATGCTAAGAATTTTTATACAAGACAATGTATGGTTTCATCAAGAAAACATCATATATATTAAGTGATTACTCTGGGTCTAGCATAGTGCTAAATTTGAGGGAGAATGCAAAAATGAGTATAAAAAATATATATGCCTTGTGCTGGGCATGGTGGCGCATGCCTGTAATCCCAGTAGCTTGGGAGGCTGAGGCAGGAGGATCTTGAGTTCAAAGCCAGCCTCAGCAATTTAGTGGGGCCCTAAACAACTCCGTGAGACACTGTCTCTAAATATAAAAAAGGGCTGGGGATATGGCTCAGAGGTTAAAACAAACAAAAACATGCTTTGCTTTCATTGAACTTGGATGAAAAAGTAAAAAAAGAATAATAAAATATAACTGGTAGTTGCATAGGATTTCTTGAAGGAGTTGGGGCCTGAAGAATAAGTAGGACTTAAGTAGAGGAGAAAAGCTAATTCAGGCAATAGAATAGTATAAATTATGGGAAGAAAATTGGCTCTTTGGTTAGAAGACCTGATTTAATGAGGACTTTCATTTAAGAGCTTAGTAGCCTTGGACGACTCCTTTGACCTCTTTGAGCCCATTTTTCTCTGTGGGCAAACGTATGTGGACAAAGGGCTATTATGAAAATGAGACTATGAGGGCTGGGGATGTGGCTCAAGCGGTAGCGCGCTCGCCTGGCATGCGTGTGGCCCGGGTTCGATCCTCAGCACCACATACCAACAAAGATGTTGTGTCCGCCGAGAACTTAAAAAAAAAAAAAAAAAAAAAAAAAAAAAAAAATAAATAAATAAAATGTACAGTTTCATTATTAAAAAAAAAAAAAAGAAAATGAGACTATGAGTAGCTTCAACAGTAATAGTATTGTACTAGTTCTTACTTCAGGTCAGGTTTTCAGATATTTAATTGTATGAACATATTTTATAAATACATATTTTGTATTTATCAAATATATTAAAACTTTTATTAAAAAGTTTTTATGGATTGCTCCTAGTTCATTGCTAGGCATTTGATAAATTTTAGATGGTAACATTATTACCACCTGGCTGTTGAAAAGAATAGCATAGCAAAAAGATGATAATCCTTGTCTTTCAGGAGTTTGTGATCTTGGTAAAAAGTCATAAGAAATTGGGGAAAAATGTAAGACAGTCTGTGCTCTGGTGCCTAAATTTGTGTTATGAACAAATTAAATCTAAGTACTTTTTAGTTGGTACAGGCTTCATTGTGTCAATGAGACTAAATGTAACCCAGGAAAAATAAGCATGGGCATTCGATATTAAGAAAGAATTTATTTTATGTACTGTTTATTTTTAGAGGCAGAAGTATAAATGTGACTGCCACTGCTGTAGAAAGCTATTGTAATACTTAAAAACATTCTTATTTGTAAACTTTTTGTAGTGTTATAAATGAATTTACCTTTCTGCCTGTACAGTTTAATGAACTTGTGTCTGCTTTCCAGATGGCATTGTAATGTAGAATTTATTTTTGGGGGGGTACCTTTTTACAAAAACTGAATTGTTTTTATAATAGACTTAGTTTTAATATCTTTTTTTTTGTATCCATATAAATTAAAAAAGTTCTCTTTCATACTGTAAGATTTATTGTTAGAAAGGCAGGGTAAATTTCTGAAATTTCTTTGAGTAGTCTCTGTTCACATTTTTAGATTATTTGGATCTCAGCTATTGAATTCATGTGCATATGTGGGATTGATTCTAGGATGACTTTTTGTTTTGAAAAACAGTTCTAGTAGAGTCCTGTACAGCCTGTGCTGAAACTGGGTTGTCCTAGTACAACACATTGTTCTCTTTTGGTCACTATGATGGTTTTGTAGTAGCCAGACCCTAGGTCATGCTTCATTTATGTAGCTGTCTTCTTCATTTATTGTCTCTTAGTTTGTCTTTAGGGATTTAATTGCATGTCTACTAGAACACTTTGCACCACCAAGTATGTCAAAGAGAATTTTTGATAACATTCTGGTGTCTTATTGATACATGATCAGCCTCATGAAACTGTGCAGTATCGTGGTGGATTTTATAATTTTATTAATAGTTTAACATTGAGTGCTGTACGCCATGCAGTCTGCTAAGCAGCCTTAACTTTAGCCTTTCTTTCTTTTTTCATTTAAACATCTCAAGAACTCAGTGAGGTGAGTACTGCTTTTATTTCCCCTTTAAAGATGAGACAGAGAGGTTTAAGTTCCTATTCTAAGGTTACATGGTTAGCAAGTGGTGAAACAGGGATTTGAACCCATGTTGTCTGGCTTCAGGACATACTCTACCTATTCTCTTATCCAATATGCTTTATGGTCTCCTCAGATAAGGCCTTTCTGGGAAACTCATAGTGGGAGTTTTATTTTATCTTTAATGTATTATTCTGCATGAGGTCATTAGAAGCTTATCCTGTGTTTTAGTCAGCTTTTCGTTGCTGTGACCAGAAGACCTGACAAGAACAATTAGAGAAGGAAAATATTATTTGGGGGTTCATGGTTTCAGAGGTCTCAGTCCGTAGATGACCAGTTTCATTCCTCAGGCCCAAGGTAAGGCAGAAGCATGAGGTGGAGGAAAGCTGCTTGAGACTTGGCACCAGGAAGCAGAGAGAGCTCCTCTTTCCAGGAACAAATATAAACCCCAAGGGCAGGCTCCCATGTACCCACCTCCTCCAGCCACACCCCACCTGCCCGTAGTCACTGCTCAGTTAATCCCTGTCAGAGGATTAATGCATGATTAGGTTGATGTTCTCATAGCCCAATCATTTCACCTCTAAGCTTTCTTACATTTTCTTACACATGAGGTTTTGGCAGACACTTCATGTCTAAATCATAACATTCTGTTAAGATTTTGTAGTAGTAGTATTCTTCTATGTATGTAAAGAGTTGGCTATTGTATTTGTTAAATAACCCTAGCTGCTGAATTAGAATCCTGAAATGCAGTGGCTAAAACCTCCAAATTCAGTGTTTACTAGTCTGGATGGTTGTTATCACGGCAACTTGTGGCTCTCTTTTATATAGGCATTTACTATCTACTGTCTTCAATGCATTCCTTCTAAGGTACTCACTTGGAAGTACAGGACAAGAAATTTTCTCTTAAGTTTGTGAGGTGAAAGTTGTACCTATATAATTTGTGCTCACTTCCATGCTAAGCTCCTAATTCATTACCTTAAGTAGCTATAAAGGAATTGGTAATTGTAACGTTCTTTATCCCTGTTGAATTTAGGAGGAAAGGTATCATTCTGTAGTATTTTGAGTATCTCATCAGCTTTGAAATATTCTTGGGAGTACATTTTCAGCTTAGAATATGAAAGTGGGCACCTCATCCTAAACTTACCTTGGGAAGAAATTGAGGGTGGATTTTGGTGGAGAGTCATCAGTCTCTGCTGTAGCTATAATACTGTGGATTTCAGCAAGAATTCCCGAACAGCCCACTGCTACACATTGTAACATATTATTGCACACATTCAACTTATATTCTTGTGTCAGACCTGTGAGGTAAGTAAGTAGATAAAGCAGGTGTTGGTTTTCCTAATGTAAGTAAGAGAACTAAGGCTTGGGAGATTAAGTATTGTAGGAAACTATTTAGCTAGGACCTAAAATCTAGGTCTTGTGGCTTCAGCCAGTACAGTTTGTGTAAAACACCTTTTTTTGGGCGGGGTGGGGAGGGCAGAAAATTCTGTATAGCAGTTTACTGTGGTCACTGCTCTTGTGTCCTTTCTTAATAGTGTGTTCAGTATTTACAGATGTCCAATATATACTGATCTTATTTTGAAGATTCAGGAAATACTTGCGTTGCCTCACAGTCATCATTACATTCATACTTAATGTCATACTTTAGATGTATATCACCTAATGGGATAACAGGTAACAGCTTTTACTCTCCTTAGAAGTTAAGATTTAGAGTCTGGGGTTGTGGCTCAAGGGGTAGAGTATTCACCTAGCGTGAGGCACATAAAAATAAAATAAAGGTATTGTGTCCACCTACAACTAACAATAAATATTAAAAAAAGATTTATATTCTTGTTTTCAGGAGATAAAATGACATGTAGAAAAAGCAAAGGGAATAACAATAGAAATAAAAAAGGACATAAAAATAGAAATAAAATATTGGGACAGTTATGTTTTCTTTTAGTACAAAAAATGTATTATGAAATACAGTACTTATCTGTGTACTTCCACAGATTATTTTGCAGTGCTATGTGTTAAAAATTACGTTAGTATATGCTGCCCAACAAGCTGAGAACATATTTTGCTTATGAGCAGCTGGAGTTTATTCTCCTTGTTGACACTAAGAGGCAAGGTGCCATTCTTCAGCATTTTGTATATTTTCATCAGTATTGAAATGTTCTTGGTGGGGCATTTTTAGCTGTAGAGTTTATAGCAATCTGATTTAGGGATTGAATACTGTGGACTGTGGCAGAATGTTAAATATTTGTACCAGATGGATTATTAATAAAAAAGTACATTCCCATTTTTTAAAAATGATTTTTTAAAATATGGACACAATATCTTTTCTTAATTTATTTATTTTTATTTTTTATTTTTTGACATATTTTTTATTTTTTTATTTTTGGTAGTTGAACACAATAACTTTTATTTATTTATTTTTATGTGGTGCTGAGGATCGAACCCAGGGCCTTGCACATGCAAGGCAAGTGCTCTACCGCTAAGCCACAACCCCAGCCCCTTAATTTATTTTTATGAGGATTGAACCCAGTGCCTCACATGTGTGAGGCAGGTGCTCTGCCATTGAGCTATAACCCCAGCCTTGTGCACATTCCCATTTTCATGTAACAAAGACAGAAAACTCATTCAGATTTTCTTATTTTTGATTATTTTTGTTGGAATTCTGTCTTGCTAACTCTGTTTTTATTAAATTATTTCAGAAGAGGTGACTTTAGGATAGCTGAATTTTAATAGAAATTACATGATTTCAGTTTATTTTCTATATAGATAAACCATCCTTTAGACATTCTCTATAGGAAAAGTTTAAGACTATAATCTAGGGTAAAAAAAAAATACTAAACTTTTAACTGTGAGTTCAGACAAACAAATATATTATCTTAGCACCTGGGTAATGATCTATAACTAGTGTATTATGCTAAAGTTGTGCCTTATCCAGTTTTTGCTTAGATTTTCAGTTGTGTCATAGGATTGCAAAAGAAATACAGTGGCTATATTATAAACTCACTGAAGCCTTATTGGAGTCCTTATACAACTCAGGCTAGTATTCTTTGAATACTTTGCAAGAATCTCTTTATCCAGATCTTTTTTAGTTCATTATTTTGACATGTATATTAAATAAAAAAAATAAGCTGAAAAAATAGATGGAGCAAAAAAATTTTTTTCAACTTGTGTAGCTTTGAGTTACTTTTTTTTTTTTTTTAAGTTGTAGTTGGACACAATACCTTTATTTCATTTATTTTTATGTGGTGCTGAGGATCGAACCCAGTGCCTTGCATGTGCAAGGCGAGCACTCTACCACTGAGCCACAACCCCAACCCTGAGTTATTTACTTTTTTAAAAAGTTAAATGTAAAATTTGGCCTTCTGCTATAGACAAAAGGAACTCAGGCAAGTATGAAGTATGTATCTGTTTGTTTGTTTTGGTAACAGG
This sequence comes from Spermophilus citellus, assembly GCF_964194105.1. Taxonomy (NCBI): domain Eukaryota; kingdom Metazoa; phylum Chordata; class Mammalia; order Rodentia; family Sciuridae; genus Spermophilus; species Spermophilus citellus. The sequence goes on from NC_138183.1 coordinate 11,787,422, forward strand.
GATTGAACCCAGGGCCACTTAATCACTGAGCCCATCCCTAGTTCTTTTTATTTTTAAGACAGAGTCCCACTAGATTGCTTATAGCCTCACTCAGTTGCTGAGGCTAGCTTTGAACCTGTGATCCTTCTGCCTCAGTCTCCCAAGCTGCTGGGATTGCAGGCATGTACCACCATGCCTGGTGGCAATGTTTTTAAAATTTTTCGTTTCTCTTTATTTGCTTTAAATGATGAGATAACACTTACAGGTCATCTTAATGAAGTTGAGTTACATCAAATTTTAAGGTATGTCATTTGAATCCTGGTCATAATGTGATTCCTATATTCATAACCTGAATGCCTATTTAAAAAAAAAGCCAATTGAACAAACAAAAAATATTTATGCTAACATGATGCATTTCATGTAATATTATTCTTCCAAAGGGTAGGAGGAGAGAAAGGAAAAGTTTAAGACTATAATCTAGAGTAAAAAAAAAATACTAAACTTTTAACTGTGAGTTCAGAGTTTGAGTCAGACCTGCTAATATGTTGTTTGATAATCTTAGGCAAGACACTTTTCTGGGCTTTAGTTTTTTTCTTGATTAATAAGTTTCTTGTATTAATCGTTTTGACCACATCAGCCTGTGATTCATATTCTCTCTCTCTCTCTTATATGGGAGGCTAACAGTATGGAGTGGCTTGTTCTTTTTTTTTTGTTTTGATGAAGAGTTATGATAATAGAAAACTGATTTGAATTATTATATGTTTTCTAAAATTAGTTTTAAAGGAATCACTAAATTAGAAGTATTTAGTTTTATGTTTTAATTGTGCCTCACTGTTGTCATTTTAAAAGAAGCCTTAAAACTGGAAAGATGGACAAAATGCTTTGAAAGCTTACTGCTCAATGAAAGAAATTCACTTATTGTGCTTATTCAGGTTCTTATGAATTTTTTAAAAATAATTTTATTTTTATTTATTTATTTATTTTTGTGTTGTGCTAGGATTGAACTCAGTACCTTACCACGTGCTAGGCAAGTGCTCTACCACTGAGCCACAACCCCAGCCCTCTTCTGAATTTTTATCTTAAGTTATGGGTGATGAAATAATTTAATATGTGCAGATGTATTGCTAAATTTTTTCTACATTTTTATTATGAAAAAAGGTGAAAACTGTACAGTGAACATTCATTTATTCTACAATTAATGCAAGTTAGGTTGTACAGTTAACATTATCTTTTATTAGCTTTATCTCTGATTTGTCCATCCCACTATCCATCTATATCAGCATCTATCAACCCATCTTAATCCCCCCCCCACCTTATTTTTTTAAAATTTTTTTATTGGTTGTTCAAAACATTACAAAGCTCTTGACATATCATATTTCATACTTTAGATTCAAGTGGGTTATGAACTCCCATTTTTACCCCAAATTCAGATTGCAGAATCACATCGGTTACACATCCACATTTTTACATAATGCCGTATTAGTAACTGTCCCCCACCTTATTTTTTCAATGTAATTTAAAATAAGCTGCAGATATCCTTACTGTTTACTCCCAACATTTCAACATTTATATTATTAGCTAGAATTCAGTACTTGTTTATGCTTTTTTGGTTGAAATTTACACATGTAAAAATACACAGTTTTCTAACTGTGCCATGAATGGCAGTCATTAATTGAACACCTGACATTTTTCAGGGTCTGTGTTACTCTTGTAGATAGATGAATAAGACAGTGTCTGCCTTCACGGTGCCAGTGGGATGAACAGGAGAGACTTGTAAGAAAGGAAGTTCAGTATAGTAGTTGTTTTATTTGGATCTTTTAGTTGCAAATAATAGGAAGAACCAAAGGCAAGGAATTCATAGGGGCTTTTGGATATGATTAGAACCAAGAACTGGAAGGCATAAAAGTCTGTTTTTTTTTCACTGTCATCCATTTCATTCCATTCTTCTCTTTGAAGATCTAGTTTCTCTTTTTAGTACATATGTTTGACTTCCTCTCACAGCCATTCTTTTACATTTAACCATTCTCAGCTACATTGACATACCAGTATTCTGTCTTATTTCATGTCCATGTTCTTGGAAGGTGAAATCTGATTGGCCCAGCCCTGGCTCATTTGTTTTGAGGGCAGGGTTTTTCAGTATATATTTCCTGATGGAAGCCTGCTTTTGTAGATGCTGAAGGTAGGAGGAATAGCAGAGATAACTTCTGGAGTCATGTGCAGGCTGAAACTGAAAACTGCTTCTAACTGTGTGATAAGTAACTCTATAGAAAAGAACAGTATACAGAAATAGCATAGAAGGGAGGGGGATGAATCACTATTTAGGTTGGAGTGGGGGTGGTGGTGTCAGGGATAACTTCCTAGATAAATTGGTGGCTTAGTTGGGTTTTGAAAGATAAATTCAAATGCAGTGGGAATTTAGTGGGAAGGAAGGATATGCCTGATAGAAGAGCAGCAAGAGAAAGACAGGAAATGGCATAGTGTGTTTTAGGTAGCTATTAGCAGGTTTGTACCTTTGTAGGATAAGTTTTGAAGTGGAGAGGCTTTGGTCGAGGCCAGAGAGGGAGATGAGGCTAGTTCATGGAAAAACCTTACCTTGCAAGATAGGGGGAGCCAGGGAAGATTACCGACAACAATCAGATTCATTTCCTTATGGTGTCATTTCATTGAATGAACTGGAGGCAAGTGGGGCAGACAGAAGATCTTTTGAGAGCTTGGATTAAGAAAATGGCAGCAGCAGAAATGAAGAGAGGAGATATTTAGTCAGTAGAATGTTCAGAATTTGGGATTTATTTGATATCAGGGAGAGGGAAGATGATGTCCCCTGGTTTCCGGATATGGTTAACAGATAAAAAAACACAGGAGACTGAGATGCTGGCAGTATCATGTTTCTTGTCTTCACTGATGATTACAAGTGTACTTTTTTCCAGGACTATTAAATTGTGCATATATATTTTATGCATTTTTCTAATCGTAAATTGTGTTTCATGTTCTAAAATATTGAAGAACAGAAACACAGGAGAAAATAAATTTCAGAGAAAAATTGTTGACTTTAGGATTGGACTTTGACATTTGGGTTATCCTTGCAACCCTCCAGATGGAGATACATGGAAGGCAATTGGATGTGAAATTTGAAGTGCAGTAGAGAAGTTTGGGCTGCCAATAGATAGAAATGAAAAGATTAAGTTAGATGTGTAGTTCTCATGCTTGGCTGTACATTAGGTTCTTCTGGAGAGCTTAAAAAAATACTGATAACCTGGTTTTGACCATAGACCAACTAAACTGATCTCTGGGAGTGAGAACATATCTAGGTTTAAAAGTTGCCTGTGCTTTTATTTATTTTTTAAATTTTTTATTTAGTTATAGATAGACACACAATATCTTCATATGTGGTGCTGAGGATTGAACCCAGTGCCTCACACATGCAAGGTAAGTGCTTTACCACTGAGCTACAGCCTCAGCCCCATGTACTTTTATTTATAACACTTAAGAGAACAATTAGGTTACAGGAAGATCACTTGTTCCCTACAATCCATGACTGAGAAATAGAGTTTTGTAAAAATAGAGTTTTGTAATTGCTTTAGATCATAACACAGGTTTAAAATTTGTTTTGAACACAATTCTTTCACCTCATCAATACCATGAATAGAAAAAGTATGCTTTTTATTAAAATAATCATGCATTGTATTTTTGAAAAATATGTGGAAGTTCCATGCATTTTTACCTATTTGCTTTTTCTGCTATAGTAGCTGCTAATAAAACAATTTTAAAACAGAAGGTTTCCTTTGATTAATTTAGATAGTTATGACTTTTCTGCCTTTGCAGCCAAACATAGAAAATTGTCTCATCCTAAAGTGTCTTTTTGAGTAGTGAATATGAAGGAAGGTGATTGGTAAATAAATTGTGTGATGTAGTCTGAAAGGCAGACAGCTATAAATGGTGAAAACAATCTTTGGTATATGTGATATGGAAAAGACAATTGCTTACTCATCTGTCTTTTCATTCCCTTACTGCATTGCTTTATAACCCACCAGGGGCTTATATCCATCAATAAGTATCTTTTTGTTTAAATTTTCAGTTGCAGATGGACACACTACGTTTATTTTATTTTTTTTATGTGGTGCTGAGGATTGAATGCAGGGCCTCACACATGCAAGGCAAGTGCTCTACCACTGAGCCACAACCCCAATGAGTATTTATTAATAACTGCTGTCTGTCTGGAAATCTGCTAGGGAATTTATGTAGGTTACTGAATAAAAAATTAGATAAAGCAAATAGGTAAAAATGCGTGGAACTTGCATTAAGTTTGCCCCCCCAGTGTTTGAGTTGGGTATGGCTTATAAAAGAAATTTGAAAGCCGAATTATATGGTAATTATAAAACTATACTTGCCAGAGACTGGAGTGATTTTTTTTGGGCTTGAGAATTTTCGGGTGACTTAAACAATAGGTGATTCTTCTGACATGTTGGCCTCTCAGTTCCTTGAGTACTCTTCTCCGTGTAATCTTGTTTTCCTTGTACCATGGGTCTCAGATTTGTTGATAGTACCCTTTTCTTTTAATTAATTTTTTATTTATATATGACAGCAGAATGCATTACAATTCTTATTACACATACAGAGCACAATTTTTCGTATCTCTGGTTGTATACAAAGTATATTCATACCAATTCATGTCTTCATACAGGTACTTTGGATGATAATGTCCGTCACATTCTACCATAATTTCTAACCCCATGGCTCCTCCTTTCCCCTCCTACCTCTCTGCCCTATCTAGAGTTCATCAGTTCCTCCCATGCTCCCCCTCCCTATCCCACTATGAATCATTGTCCTTATATCAGAGAAAATTTTCGACATTTGTTTTTTTGGGATTTGGCTAAATTAACTTAGCATTATCTTCTCTAACCCCATCTATTTACCTGCAAATGTCATGATTTTATTCTCTTTTATTGCTGGGTAATATTCCATTGTGTTTATATGCCGCATTTTTTTAATCCATTCATCTATTGAAGGGTGTCTAGGTTGTTTCCACAGTTTAGGTATTGTGAATTGTGATGCTCTACACATTAATGTGGTTGTGTCCCTATAGTATGCTGTTTTTAAGTCCTTTGGGTATAGACTAAGGAGAGGAATAGCTGGGTTAAATGGTTGTTCCATTCCCAATTTTCCAAGAAATCTCTATACTGCTTTCCATAATATTGGTTGCACCATTTTGCAGTCCCACCAGCAATGTATGAGTGTGCCTTTTTCCCCACATCCTCGCCAACACTTAACTGTTGTTTATCTTCATAATAGCTGCCATACTGACTGGGGTGAGATGAAATCTTGGAGTGGTTTTGATTTGCATTTCTCTAATTGCTAGTGATGATGAACATTTTTTCATATATTTGTTGATTGATTGTATATCATCTTCTGAGAAGTGTCTTGTTCAGTTCCTTGGCCTATTTATTGATTGGGTTATTTGTTTTGTTGAAGAAGCTCTTTTCTCCAATGCATGTTTTTGGTGCCTTTGTCTAATATAAGATAATTATAATTTTGTGGGTTAGTCTGATACTACCCTTTTCATTGTTCTTTATCTCCTTGTTGTTCTCATTCTTTTCTTCATCCATCTTAAATACCATAGTCAATCATTATACAGTCTCCTCTGCATATACCTACGTGCCCATGATAATTTTAACATATTCACTAGGCAAAAATTCTGACTCCCCTCTTATTCTGCATCTGTACTTGCACAACTGAATGTATCTGGAAAACGTACCTGTACATCCACATATCATGCTGATTGGTAATATTTTTAAATTTATGAACTTGAACTTTTTAAAAAAATTTGTTTTAATTAGTTACACATGACAGAACAATTATCTTGATATATCATACATTTGATGAGCTTGAACTTTAAGTGGGCCCTTAATGCTGTCAGGCAATTGTATGTACCTAGTTCATTTACTCTCTCACTCTCCTTTCTTTCTTTTTGTTAGAACATTATAATTATGCATATAGTATTTGGGTTCATTCATTTTGGCAAAATAACACATGCAAGGAATTTGATTTTAATCTCCATCTTCCCTTTTTTCCCCCCCTCATCCTTCTTCCTGTTCTCCTTCCTCTACTCTATTGATCTTCCTTTTTACTCCTTTATGTATTTAGTTTTGATTTATCCCCCCTTTTTCAAACTGGTGACAGCTCTCTCCCATTCAACTGAAGACCTTGCTTCTTTCTCCATTAAGAAAATTGAAGCATTCTGTACTTATGCTTTTGCCCTTAACTCCTCTTAGCATAGAATAACCAACCATCTGTTTTTTTATCAAAGACAAGCCCTTCACTTATGTATTAGATATCATCCCCCTCTCAACTATTCAAGGATGTTACTCTAGGAACTTTCTAGGTACTGTTTGGTTAGACATGATTCTATGATAAATGAAAAATTTTTAAGTACATTTCATATGAAACTGATTCAACATTCTGTAATTTTTTTTTTTTGGGGGGGGTTGGGTACTGGAGATTGAACCTCAGGGGCACTCAACCACTAAGCCACATCCTCAGGCTTATTTTGTATTTTATTTAGAGACAGGGTTTCACTGAGTTGCTTAGAGCCTGGCTTTTGCTGAGGCAGACTTTGAACTTATAATCCTCCTGCTTCAGCTTCCTGAGCTGCTGGGATTACAGGTGTGAACCACTGTGCCTGATTTGTATATCTGTATATATGACTTTTGAGCAAGATTTTTTTCTTTTCCTTTTTTTTTTTGAGACAGGGTCTTGTTAAGATGCCAAGGCTAGCTTTGAACTTTCGATCTTCCTGCCTCAGCCTCTCAAGCCACTGGGATTATAGGCATGCACCACCGTGCCCATCAATTTTTAGCTAGTTTTGAGTCTTTTTTAGTTATTTAAAAAAATTTTTTTTTAAGTTGTCAATGGACCTTTATTTTATTTATTTTTATATGGTACTAGCCCTTTAGTTATTTTTATTGGAGTATACTTTATATATAATAAAATTCACTCTTTTGGGGTTTACAGTTCTGTGAATTTGGACACACATATTCAGTCATGTAAACACCAGGATCAACCTGTAGAATATTTCCATTACTGCAAAAGTGCTCTTGGGTCCTTTTGTAGTCTTGTAGTCAGCCTGCTCTCATCCCCTCCTGCCCCTGGCATTCTCTGATTTCTAGTTTTGCTTTTTTCAGAATGTGATATACATGAAGTTATTAAATGTTAATCATTTTGAGTTGTTTTCATATAGCCTAATGGTTTTGAGATTCATCCGTGTTATTGGATGTATCAGGAGCTGATTTTATTGCCCACTAATATCTCAATGTATGGATTTTCCACAATTTATTCATACAGTAGTTAGTGGATTTGGGGATGTTTCTAGGTTTTGAACATATAGAGTAAAGCCACTATAAACATTTTTACCCCCCCTTGGGAAGATAAGTAGGTATGGGATTGCTGGGCTATATGGTGAGTAAATTTAACTTTATAAAAACTTGTTTTTCAAAGTGATGAGTGAGTCTTTTTCATACTCATCAAATGGAGTATTAGGACTCTTAGTTGCCAAAACCGGAAATTGACTCTGGCAGAAGAACTTATGAATAGGATATTAGATGGCTCATAGACTCTCTTGGAGAGCTGGAGAGACAGATTCAGAACTTACGTATCCAGGGACATTATCCTAGGCACATTCGCTGGAGTTTGAATTGCCAACTCCATTAAGGAATGTTAGACATTACAAGTAGAACTGCTGCCTTTAGTATCTGCAGGAAGCTGCTATTCTGCTTTCAGCTTACCAGAATGATTCTCTAAGGATCTACCTTCTTTTGAGTCATTAGCTTTTTTTTTTTTTTTTAATATTTTATTTATTTATTTATTTTTAAAAGAGAGTGAGAGAGGAGAGAGAGAATTTGTAATATTTATTTTTTAGTTCTCGGCGGACACAACATCTTTGTTGGTATGTGGTGCTGAGGGTCGAACCCGGGCCGCACGCATGCCAGGCGAGCGCGCTACCGCTTGAGCCACATCCCCAGCCCGAGCCATTAGCTTTTGAATCACCATCTAGGTCCTGCCACTCTGCCACTGAACCACATTCCCATCTCTTGCTTAGCATAATATAAATACTAGTTTACCTTCTTGTTTTCCTTTTTTCTCATCTATCTTTTTTGTAAGTAAGTGTTTTACTGAAGTGTAATAACAAAATATATAAATCATGGGTGTATAGCTTCATAAATTTTCATTAGGCGAATTCACCTTTTTTGACCAGTACCCAGAAGAAGAAATAGAACAATACTAGCACTCTAAAACCCTTTTCCTCCTAGTCATGGAACCCTACTTCCCACCAGGTAATCATTATTTATTCTGACTTTATTTAACTGGTTTAGTGTTTTTTTTTTTTTTTTTTTTTTTGTGTGTGTGTGTGTGTAGTACTGGTGATGGAATCCAGGGCTAGGCAAGTGCTCTACCACTGAGCTATATCCCTTTAAAAATTTTTTTTTTTTTTTTTTGGAAACAGGTTCTTTTTCAGTTGCTTAGGCTGGATCCTCTTGCCTCAGTTTCCCAAGTAACTGGGATTATAGCATGTATCACTGTGCCCAGAAAGTTTTGTCTATTTTCAAGCTTTAATCAAAGCTGTGTATTCTGGGCATATGTTTTCTTTCTTTCAGGCTTTGTGAGGTTCATCTATTTTCTTTTTTTTAAATTGTTTTTTAGTGTAGATGGTTACAATATCTGTTTTTTATTTATTTATTTTTATGTGGTGCTGAGGATTGAACGGAGTGCCTCAGACATGTGAGGCAAGCGCTCTACCACTGAGCTACAGCCCCAACCCCATCCATTTTCTTTTTGTGTAGCAGGAGTTTGTTGATATTGTTCCATTATACAAATACAACACTATCCATTGTACTATTGATGGACATATAAGCTATTTCTAGTTTTTTGACTAATATCAGTTAGGTGGTGTTATGTACTTGTCTTTTTTGGCTTGCACATGTACATTTGTGTGGGTATATAACATGGGTCGAGTTAGTGGGCCATGGATTCTTTGTGTGTTCAGCTTTAGGTAGGAGAACGTGCCAAAATTTTTCTACAGTAGTTTTGCCATTTTCTCTTTCTTCTCATGGTATACATGAGTTTTTATTGGTTATATATATCTTTTTTTTTTTTTTTTGCATCTTTTTGTGCTTCAGAAGGACTTTGTGCCACAGGATAATACTTTTTTGAGTTTACCTAATCAGTTGTGTATCTCTTTCATTATCTCTTTGAGGGAGATTTCATGTTTTACCTCTATTATCTTAGTATAGGCACAAAAGACATATAGTGAAGTTGCATGGAAAAATGAGTAGAAGTATGTCTGGAGATGGAATAATCTCCACAGTTTTTAGAAGTGAGAACTTACTGATCTGAGTGGAATTAGAATTGATGGAAACAGAGGGTGATTGGATTATTTAATTCAGGTGGAGTGTGATCTGAATCTGTAGGTAATTGGTAGCCATTTTTTTTTTAAAGAGAGAGAGATATGATTTATTTTAATATTTATTTTTTAGTTTTTGGCGGATACATCTTTGTTTGTATGTGGTGCTGAGGATCGAACCTGGGCTTCACGCATGCCAGGCGAGCGCGCTACCGCTTGAGCCACGTCCCCAGCCCTGGTAGCCATTTTTAGTTCCTGAGTTGGGAGAGAGTTATTTGAAAGGTGTTTTATCCATTGAACAAGGAATGTGTTTTTGTTTAGAGAAGTGTTCTCCGCCCGGAATTGGAGACAGATATACAAGATGTGATTATGTGACTTTGGTCAGTTTAATCTTTTTTTTTTTTTTTTTTTTTAAAGAGAGAGTGAGAGGAGAGAGAATTTTTTTTAATATTTATTTTTTAGTTCTCGGCGAACACAACATCTTTGTTGGTATGTGGTGCTGAGGATCGATCCCAGGCGAGCGCGCTACCGCTTGAGTCACATCCCCAGCCCGGTCAGTTTAATCTTGTAGTTTAAAGTTTTTAATGAAATAGGGTTTTCGTCTTTCTTTTATCTTGTGATGATTGGAACTAATATGCAAATATAAGTAGATGCAAATATAAGTATATTCTTTGACATTACAAGATTCAAGAGTTTTGAAACACATAGTGTATGATATATGAAAGGAAATTCAGCTTCTGCTCTTGTAATCCATGTGTAATTCTATAGTATCTCTGGAGTGGTTCTGTATTCTCTTTTGCATTGTTTTTTGTGCTAGCATTTTTGGTTCTACTTACATTGGAAATAAATAAAACGTAAAGTGGTATGAAATGTCTCATCTCTTAAGGCTTGTCCTACAAAATACACTGCATTGCTCTTGATAGTTTTTATTATAATAAAACATCAATTAAATGTAAATTAATAGTTAGCTTCAATATTTTTTAAATTTTTTAAAAAATATTTTTTAGTTGTTGATGGACCTTTATTTTATTTGTATGTGGTGCTGAGAATCGAACCCAGTGCCTCACGCATGCTAGGCAAGTGTGCTACCACTGAGCCACAACCCCAGCCCCAAGCTTCAGTATTTTTAGTCAAAAAGAAATGAAACCAAGAATAACAACAAGAACAACAAAACATTCTGTGAAGTTAAGTTGGAATTTGGATTATCCATATGAAATAAATGTATTTTCTTGCTTTATCCACCAAAAGGGTAGAAGCAATGACAGCCAGAAGAGATAAACATACCTAGTTAGTGTCCATAGATTGGGTTTTTAATTCTGTTTCTCTCTAGAAGGAACCTTGAGAAATGGCTGATTCCAGGTGTGGGGCCAAAAAAGTACTGAGTCTGGATGGGTTTGATCAATAATCCAGAAAGTCACAATCCTTATTACCATAATCCTGAATGTTGAGATCCTTAAAGGTCAAAATCCCTAAAGTTTAAAATCTTAAAGAGGATCACAATTCCCAAAATATAACTCCTGAAAAAAGCAAATTTATTTAAAAATACATTTATCTTACATCTGAGAACATAAAACATAGAACAATGTATAGATCACTTTATACAATAAAATAGGCAATGATATACATATTAAAAAACATAAATACTAAGGCATACTAGTGACAGTTGTGTAGGCATAAGTTATTATTTTTTAGGCATAAGTTATAAGCAGATAAACCCTATTCATGAAGAAATAGTTCACATAACAGATTGCATAAACAAATATCAATGTGGTTTGTAATTGCATGTACCAAACTTTATAATTGTGGTCATTTGAATTACCATGACAGATAACCCAAATCTTTTTTAAAATTACTGTTTTTATATATAATGTATATTTTTAGTTGTTGATGAACCTTTATTTTATTCACTTATTTTTATGCACTTATTTATATGCAGTGTTGAGATTCAAATCCAGGATCTCATACCTGCTAGACAAGTTCTCTACTGCTGAGCCACAATCCCAGCCCAACCTAAGTCTTTTGATGAGATTGATCAAAAACCTTGATGTTAAAACTCAGGGTGTAGCTCTGAGGTAAAGTGCTTGCCCAGCATGCACAAGAACCCTGGGTTGGAGCCCTAACACTGCAAAACAAAACAAAACAAACTTTAATCTTGTTGTTTTAATTTCTTTATGAAATGGGGCTTTCATCTACCTTGTAGTTTTTTAAACTAATATATTAATATGAATAGATGATTTCTTTTTTATACTCTGTCTCCTGTGGCATTACAGTATTCAGAATTTTGAAACGTACTAATTAATGGTCACCCAAAAAACTGAAATTTGGAGAATTTTTATTTTTCATAAGTGAATATGTACAAAAAAGACATCTCTTCATTTGCTGAGGAAGTTTTATCATTTTCATGTATATGTACAATGCTTATGCACAAAGTCATCATTGTGAAAATACACTTTCAAGGAGTCTGATTTGAAAAAAAATACATATAATGAATTAGGACTCTTAAAATTTTCTGCATAGTATATACGTTCAATAGTGGAAATGATGCAAAGATGAAATGCCTAGTATAGTGAATTGTATAAAATAATACAATTTAAAACAGTGTGTATGTGTATGTTGGCTGGGGGGAGCTTAAAAAAACCCCAAAACTTAAAAAGAGAAATTAATATGAAAAAATGTATTGAAGGGTGATTATGGGCAGTTGCATAGAGGTAGTCTATAAGAACTGGCTGAATTTAACTGTTTAATTAACTATATTTTGAAGTCTTATATATGGATGAATAGCTGCTTTTTTTTTTTTTTTAAGGTCACGACTTTCCTTGGAGCATAGGTTCACAATCATTTTCAGTGTGGTGCTGCTCTTTTCAAAATTCTATCATCTGGTACATATCAAACATTCCATACTAAATTTGTGTCATGCTTCTGTGGTGTTTTGGGTATATGGCAATTCATCCTGTTTGTGCTCATAGATAGGCCACAAATCCGGCAGAAACAATACTGGTGATAAACTAGCAACTCTGTTACTTAAGTGTCTTATCCTGTGGTGTACATAATTTATTTTTGAACTAGTCAATAACTTTGCTGGCTTCTTTAGGTAAATGCAGCTTCTCCTCTACCCCCCTTTATGGTGGTGGTGGGGATTGACTCCATAGGTGCTCTACCACAGAGCCACATCTCCATTCCCTTTTTTTTTTTTTTTTTTTTTTTTAATATTTTGAGACATGGTCTTATTAAGTTGCTGAAGCTGGCCTCAACTTGAGATCCTCCTGTCTCAGTCTCCCTAGGCTTTGAGATTAACAAGTGTGTACCATTGTGCCCAACCAAATGAAGCTTTAACTTATTAAAGGGTGCTGGAATTTCATCAGCCAGAAGGAATGCCAGTGCCAACAAATAACACGTTTTTAAATTAAAAAGTTTTTCTTATTGGTATAGCAATAAGAAAAACTTTTTAATTTAAAAAGAATTTGGCTTTTTCCTCCTCTTTGCCTTTTTAAAAATGGAAATTGTGGTTTTGGGGATTTTTAGGACTTCCACATTTGGGGATTTTTAGTATTTTGAGATTGTAATTTTGAGAATTTTAAACACAGTTTTGATCTTTCAAGATTTTAACATTTGGGATTATGGCTTTCAAGATTGTGTCATTCTAGATTATGATCAGCAACAGTCTGGGATATTTTATCAAAAAATAAGGAAAAGACTAGGATAAGGCACAGACATTTACTTGTAAAGGCTACCACTCATCAAATTTGGGACAATTTGGGTATCACAAAGCATGATGGTAGTAGACATTGTATCACAGAGAGCTAGAGAATGGGACAAAGGAAATGAGAAATGTGGAGCTCTTTGCAGAAGATAGCCAGGTTATATATGTGAAAGGAATATGTAAGATTAGGAAATTACCTTTCTGCATACTCAAATGTAATAATTGGGTTCAAGCAAGTATCAGTGGATGTTTAGATTGTTGGGAAACAGGATATTCACATAGTTTCAAAGAATCATGTCACCATTATTGGTGAAAGAGAAAGTTCATATTATAGAGATCTGACATTTACTACCTTAATCAAGTTATTAAATTTAAGATCAATGAACTGATATCAACTACCCTCAGAACTGAAACACAATATCACATATGTGTACATTGTTGCTAGGAATGAGGCAACAGTTAGAAGAATCAGCATGTGGGCATTTGGTCTGGACATGTAATCATTGACATGAAAAAACAAAGATAAAGCTTAAAAGAGACTAGATGAGACAAAAAATACTGTATGTGAATTTTGATTGCATTTCGGATTAAAAAACTTCAAAAAGATTTGGGAAACAAGTAGAGAAAATTTATTATGTCTTTATTGATATCATTGAACTGTTAATTTTCTTAGATGTGATAATGGTATTGTGATTGTGAGGGAGAGTGATCTGATTCTTAGAAGATGTAGAAGTATTTAGGGTGAGATGAGGTCAAGGGGACTGCAGCTTACTTTTAAATGGTTTCACAAAAAATAGTTATAGCACATGTGGCAAAATCTCAACTATTGGTGAAGTCAAGTGAAGGGTATAAAGGTGTTAATTATAATATTCTTGAATATTTTCTGAGGGACTTAATGTTTGAAAATGAAAGGTGGATTTTGGTGATCATGTGCTCCTTCCAGTGTCAGGAGGAGAGTGCTGAAGATCCTGGGCCACTTGGTTATAGGTGGCCTCCAATGCTGTGGGATGTAGTTGAGGGACCGAAGCCCTCAGCACGCCTGCCCACGGGACTCGTTTGCCATCACAGGAAATTCTCTGCCCCTGGGACTGAGAGACACTAGCCTTTTCCCAAGCTGAAACTTGAGATACCTACCAGATATCTTCACACAAAGGATCTGTGGTGGCACAGGGCAATTGGGGCTTCTGCCAGTAATAGGGAAACTGACTCAGTGGAATTGGCTCAACTGGGACTGCTGCTAGAAGAGAAGTCCTAGCAGGTAATTGCCAACCCAAACAAGGCTGAAGAAGAGCAAATATGCCCAGGGCCCCAAGAAGAAGAAGAGGTATGGGCACTGATGCTTTGCCTGCAGGCCCACTATGCCATGGAGAAGATGGAGTTAGTTAGTGTGTGAAGTCTGGGAGGGGCGTTGGAGGGTCAATCCCATATAATGTACTTCTTGAATGACTGAAGGGCAATGACCATCTGCTACATGGCCACAGACCACTCATGCCCTCATTTTGGGCTTGCTTTATGAGCATCTTCTGGGCAGCTGATTCTTCCCCTTGAGGAAACCAGTTTGCTGGGCCAGCTGGGATTTTGGTCCCTGGGATTAGAATTGGAACTGGCTTCTCCCTGAAACCCTTGCCTGGGTATAATCGATGCTGCTTCTTCATGAATGAACCCCCTCACACTCCTGTTGGAGAGAATTTTCCATGGACACAGCTTAGTAAAAAGATGCAGGCCTCATATGTCACCAGCTGCTGACCTACCGCTTTGATGACAGCACCCCTGTGCACCTTTTTAGTTTAGTTCGGGCAGCCCTCAGTCAGTGGCTTCTCACAGATCACCAGAAGCCTGTACATCAGCATTGGTGTGGCTGCCAATAACAAGCTCTTGCTATCCAGGAATCAGATCACTTCAGTCATCAACGTCTCAGTAGAGATGGTAAATACCTTCTTATGAGGATATCCAGTCCACATATGTGCCTGTGGCTGACTCTATGACTCCTTGAACCCTTCACCCACCATATCCACAGTATGGAAATGAAGCAGAGCTGTACACTGCTACACTGTGCCAGTGGCATGAGCCACTCAACCACTTTGTACCTTTCTGACCTCGTGAAGAACACTGTGAACCTAGTCATGTCAGGCCATCATCCAACCCAACGGTGGCTTTTGGGAGCAGCTCATCTACCATTCAGCAGTATGACAAGAATACTGTACACATGGTTAGCTCCCCAGTGGGAATGATCCCTCACATCTATGAGAAGGAGGTCTGTTTGATGATTCCACTATAAATCATCCCCCAAACTCCTGCTGTAGGGTCAGCTTTTAGACCTGTTGATCCTATATCAGGATCTGAACTTGAACAATCTTTGTTGATACAAGAATATACCAGATGATGCCTTTTAAGGGCAAGAAAAAAGAAAGTGATGCCACATCTTTCAACTTTGGAATTCATATCTTTAAAAGATTAAACTCAATTGTTAGATGGTGAAGATAAGTTTTCTACCCTATGAGTGGCAGGGCGTGGCTGCTGGCCAGAGGGTGAAATGAGGCAGATGATATCTTGGACAAAGACACCAGTGCCCCAATGCCTGGAGTCCTGCTGCCCTTACCTGGACTGGAGAAATGAGCCTGCTACATTCCTGCTTTGTTTTTTCAAACCCAAAAGCCAGAACCTTAGGCATCATGACACCCCCTGAACTTTTCACAATAAGTGGATAAGTGGTCTTCAGTAGTTCTCTAGGAATCTTAGGGGCTCCAAAGAACTGCACATCCACCACAGTGACCCTATTCTAGTTTTCTAGATAAGGTTTAACACAGAAGATAGTTTTCAAATAAACATTCCACTATTATTGAAATAAAAGCAGCGTCTTCCACATACTCACAGGACCTGGCAACCCCTGGAGCCTTCTACTTGTTTCGTGCTGTTTCTCTTTTTGGGAATCTTGACCATGCTTAGACCAAATATGTATTTCATGGCCTCTCTTCAGGAGAAAGTGTTTTTTGGCATATTTTTGGGTATAGTGCTCTTCTGGTTTTTCCACAATGTCTATTGTCATTCAGAGAATGTCTCACATACTTTTTCCAAACTGGACTATTCCTTAATTGCTCTCCTGATTATGGGGAGCTTTGTCCCCTGACTCTTATTACTCCTTTTACTGTTCCCCATAGCCTTGATTCTTCTACCTCTCCATCATCTGTGTCCTGGGTATCTCTGCCATCTTTGTGGCATAGTGGGACTGGTTTGCCACTCCTAAGCACAAGCAGAAAAGAGCAGGCATATTCCTGGAACTTGGCTTGAGTGATGTTATACTCACCATGCACTTCATTATTACTTAGGGATTTATCAAGGCCACTACAGTGGGCCAGATGGGCTGGTTCTTCCTCATGGCTATGATGTATATCATGGGAGCTGGCCTTTATGCTGCTTGGATTCTTGAGCTCTTTAACGTGGTTTAACACTTGGTTCCAGTTGCATCAGATTTTCCATGTCTTGATGGTTGCAGCAGATTTGGTCTACTTCTGTGGGGTCTCTAACCTTCAGGAATTCTGATATGGCCTAGAAGGTGGCTGTACTTCTCTAAGCCTTCCCATCTTGGGGTGGAGGAGGAACTTCCCAAGTGCTTTTTCTTTTTCTTTTTTTTTAATATTTATTTTTTAATTACAGGCAAACACAATATCTTTATTTTATTTGTATGTGGTGCTGAGGATCAAACCCAGTGCCTCACACATGGTAGGCGAGCACTCTACCTCTGAGCCCTGCTCCCTGCCCCTGAACCCAAGTGCTTTTAAAAATAACTTATTTGTTGAAGTGACAGGAAGAGTCCGAATTGCATGTTTCTAGAAGAAACTTCTTAGATAATTCAGTGCCAGTCAAGCTTCAGCTCTTTTTCATAGCCAGTGGGCAATAAACTTTCCATTTCTAGCTAGGGAGGGTGGGATGGTCAACACAGTTATCACCCTCCTAGGCAGTTACCCACCCACAACAAGCATGAGAACCACTCCAGATGAAATACCAGATGCCTATGTTTGTTAATCTGTTCAAAGACACAGAAAAGCTGAAACCCTGTAATATCTTCCCTGGCTTCCTGAGCTTTTCTAAGGCCATGTTGTAGGGGCGTAAGCATGGTGACCGCCAGTTCAGAGTCTCCCGAGGAGAGCAGCTGAATTTGGGTGGCGGGTGTGGGGACCAGCTAGAGATGAGGTCTGAGAGATAAAGAAAATGAATGGAAGGGAGCAGATCATGTGAGTCCTTTTAGGCCCAAAACCTGTACTGTGAGTGAAATGGGAAGCTGTTCATTTTTTAAAAAATATTTATTTTTTAGTTGTAGATGGATACAATGCCTTTATTTTATTTATTTATTCATTCATTTATTTGAGAGAGAGAATTTTTTAATATTTTTCAGTTTTCGGTAGACACAACATCTTTTTATTTTATGTGGTGCTGAAGATTGAACCCAGCGCCCCGCGCATGCCAGATAAGCGCGTTACCACTTGAGCCACATCCCCAGGCCTTTATTTATTTTTATGTGGTGCTGAGAGTCATCAAACCCAGTTCCTCACACATACTAGGCAAGTGCTTTACCACTGAGCCACATCCCCAGCTCCATATTTTTCTTTAAAAAAATTTTTTTTTCTGTAGTTGTAGATGGAAAGCATGCCTTTATTTGATTTCATGTGGTGCTAAGGATTGAATTCAGTGCTTCACATATGCTAGGCAAGTGCTTTGCCACTGAGATACAGCCCCAGTCCCCTGTAGCACACTTTCCAGAAACAGTTATAACCTTTTCCCATCTTTCTTGGGCCTTGATCTGCTTACATAGCAGGAAGAATACAGACACCAAATTTTACATAGCACAACTAATCATGGAAGTGTGTCCAGGCTTCAAATAACTTGAGTTTTAATTTTTTTTTCTTGACAGAGTAAGGTAAAATTAAACTGAGGAAAGATATTTAATATTTAATACTAAGCTTTAAAAAGAAACCTGCTGGGGTAAATGGATGGAGTTGGAGAATATCATGCTAAGCCAAGTAAGCCAATCCCAAAAAACCAGAGGCCAAATGTTCTCTCTGATAAGTTGATGCTGATCCATAGTGGGAGTGGGGGAAGGGGAAAAATGGAGGAACTTTGATTGGGCAAGGGTGAGGGACAGGGGGAAGGGAGTATGGGGACAGGAAAGGTGGTGGAATGTGATGGACATTATTACCCTAGATATATGTATGACTGCACATATAGTGTGATGCTACATTGTGTACAGAGAAATGAAAAATTGTGCTGCTGTTGTGTACAGTGAATCAAAATGCATTCTGCTGTCACATATACCTAAATAAATTAAAAAACAAACAAACAAACAAAAAACCAAAACAACAACCTGCTGAGCTGGGATTGTGGCTCCAGTGGTAGAGCAATTGCCTAGCATGTGTGAAGCACTGGGTTTGATTTTTCAGTACCACATATAAATAAATAAATAAATAAATAAATAAATGTATGTTCATCAACAAAAATAAAATATTAAAAAACCTATCATTTCTGTTTCCTGATGCTAAGACTATGATGATAATAAAAGTAGAGCAGGAAAAAAAGGTGGATTTTAAAAAATGTTGATAATAAAATGTGAGAGTCTAAAGTATCTTAAGACATCATATAATTCAACCTCTCATTTTCCTTTGGGGAAAAAAGTGCAGAATTAGGAAACTTGTTGTAGGATACACATCTTATTATTGAGCGAACTTAAAATGCATGAATTCCCTATCATTGCACCCAATGGTGGACGTAGATGGCAGTGTACATCTTTGAATTATTGTTAATAGATACTATTATTAATCTTTATCCTGGCATTGTATGCATCTTAGAATCCCTTTACCCCTTTTTCAACCTATACTTAATTTTATTTGTGTACTTTATTCTAAATACTTAATATGTAGAATTAGTTAAAGTATTAAATACTGTTTTAATAATAGTAGAGTTGTTAGTATTGACTAGGATTTACCCATATTTGTAGCATTTTCTCAGCTGTTTTCGTGTCTGAATTTCAGACCTTTGATCTTTTGTAATTTTTTTTACCCTTAAGAATACCTTTTAGAATTTTCTCTTAGTACCAGTTAGCTGATGGTATAGTCTGTTTTGTTTTTCTGAAAATGCTTTTGCTTGCATTCATTCTTGTAGGAATATATACATTGGGTATACAATTCTTTATGGGCATTTATTTTTTTTTAAGCACATTAAAGATGCTGTTTCTCAGTTTTCTAGCTTTTATAATTAACACTGAGAACTGTCAGTCTATCCCTTCTTTCAAGGTAATCTATTTTCTCATTTAAATTTTGTAACAACTCTGAGATGTAGGTTTTACTTTTGTTTGTATAGACGAGAATATAAATTTAGGATAATTTACCACTGTCAAATAGTTAGAAAATATTAGATTAGGTCTGGGGCTGTAGCTGAGTGGCAGAGCGCTTGCCTAGCATGCGTGAGGCACTGAGTTCAATCCTCAGTACCTCATAAAAATAAGACATTTTGTCCATCTACAACTACAAAAAAAAATTTAAAAATGGATTAGATTAAAATTCAGGTCTGTCACAAAAATCTTTTACTTTACTTACTTTGCCTTACTAGCTCTAACTAAGTCAAAATGCATTTTCATCTGTTTTTAACAGTATTTTTTTCAGCTTTTATAGGTATACTAGATTTTGAAGCATAGTTATGGCCCTCAGCTTATAGTTTGGAGAAAAGCATATTTAAAGTTAAAATATGAGGTTGTATGTAATTAATAATGATAGCTTGTTGTAATAATAAGAGTTTATGCAAACAATTTCAGACTGGACCTGTCTTATGAATGAGGTGGAATTTGGTTTGAATCTCAGGCAGAGTTTGGGGTGAAAATTGTAGAGGTTATTTTAGTCAGGAGTAAAGTTATGAAGAAAAATGTAGAGGAGTGAATGATGCATTTGAGGGACTGATGACAATATCAATTTAGCTATAGTTGAAGTTTAAATATTGTTTTTGGCTATAAAATTGTATGTGAGATGGGTGCCTTGTTATGGAGTACCATAAATTTTGTTTCTTTATCATTTAGGGAATAGGTAGTATTTTGAAGAATTGTTTTGGAGTGGGGTGATTCAATGATTATTTAGAGGACAACAGCTTGACTTTATATTCCAACCAAAATTTCAATTACAGCTTTGTCAGTTTCTTGCTTATATTGTGGGTAATTTAGTTAACTTTTCAAAGTCTCCCGTTTTCTCATTGTAAATTGTAAATAATAGTACTTACTTTGGAGGGTTGTTGTGAAGATTAAATGAAATAATATGTGCAGTGTATTTAGAACAGTGCCTGGAACATAGTAAGCTCTATTTAAGTGTTAGGCATAATCTGTTATTATCATCTTAATCATTACTAAATACATGTTAATATTCACCCTAATGTCTGGCATGTGGGTAATCACAATTCTGGTCACCAGTAGAATATATATTAGTAACCAAATTATATTTTAATACTTCTGTATTTAACAGCAAATTAAAACCCTTAAAGTTGTATTTACTGTTTAACTAACAGTTCACTTAAAGGTTATTTCCCCCATACATCATTTTGTTATTACATATTCTGTGTCATTTTAGTTCACTCTTCAAAGTTAATTCATTTTGTTAATAAAAACAATGGTGAAGCAAAGCAAAGCAAACATTCTAAGAATTGTAGAAAACAGGGAAGAAGTTACTATTAGTTCAAATCAAAAAAGAAATCCCTAAAAATGTCATAAGAAAAATGTGGTTGCTCAATTTGGAAATATCATCTGTGGACACTGTTTAATTTGAAGTATTAAAGAACTGCCTACTCTGTTAAAATTTTATTCCAAAGGAAATTTTTTAAAGTTTTTGAAGCATCAAGACTAATAGGCAAGAAAAGCGTTTACGTGACAGTTCATTAATCTTTAAGAAGTTGAAAAGCAAACATGTGGCAGAGAAGCCAGTGTGGATTTGCAATATTAAAAGGCTACCATCTTCAAATATTGTCATGACGGGCAATGGGAAATAATTTGAGAATGGGCACCACTTATTATTTATTTATTTAGAGAGAACTTTTAGTATTTATTTTTTAGTTTCTGCGGACATAACATCTTTCTTTGTATGTGGTGCTGAGGATCGAACCTGGGCCGCATGCATGCCAGGCAAGCACGCTACCCCTTGAGCCACATCCCCAGCCCCACCACTTATTTTTAATAGTAGATGAGTTCAGCATTAAATGCTTTTAGGGAAATTAATGAGTAGCTAATTGTAATTTTAAGTGAGGTTTAACTTTATCATGTGATTGTTTATTAAGGATCTAGTAAATTTGCATTGGCTAGAGAATTTGCCTTTCAGTGGACATTCTGTAAGTCCAGAAGAACTAAACACATGGTGTATTTCTTAAGAATGTATTATAGGTCTGCTCTGGTCTGTTACTAGTATTTCTTTTTTTTATATATTTATTTTTTAGATTTAGGTGGACACAATATCTTTATTTTGTTTTTATGTGGTGCTGAGAATCAAACCCAGTGCCTCATGCATGCTAGGTGAGTGCGCTACCACTTGAGCCACATTCTATTTGTTTCCATAATCCTTTTCTTTTTTATAAATTGGCAAAGGAGAATTTTGAATATGGCCTGTTATTCTTGGAATAAGAGACTTTTTCCCCCTTTCTAATGTGCTTTCCTAACCTTTAACTCTCCTGTTAACAGATTTTCCATCTATTCCATAATTTTTTAATATATATATTTTTTAGTTGTAGTTGGACACAACACCTTTATTTATTTATTTTTATGTGGTACTGAGGATCAAACCCAGCGCCTCACATGTGCTAGAAGAGCTCTCTAATGCTAAGCCACAACCCCAGCCCCTATTCCATAATTTTGAATAACATTTTTTTAAAAAACCCATCTTACATTTTCATATGACAATATCATTTAGGTTTGTATGGCTCTTATTCATTTTTATAGTGATTCTTAAAGCTGCTTTTGTCTTTTAGGTTGACTTTGCAGTATAAATAATGCTAAATGGAAAACCTAGCTTTACATTTTATATTACTGGATGATCATTTCTTCCTGACTCCTTAGTTCATTCATTCTTTATTTTTTGTGGTATGGGGATTGAACACAGGGCTTGCACATGCTAGGCAAGCACTTGACTTTTGAGCTACATCCCCCACTCTTAGAGCAATTTTTAATTGATTCATAATAATTATGAGGCAGATAAGGTTGCTATATTTTACTTCAGGGCATTTTAGTTTGGAGGACCACAGGTTTTGGCATATAGCATACTTGGGTTCAAATTGTAGATTTGCCCCTGTGTGCCTTTGGACAAGTTATTTAATTATTTGAGTTTCTGTTCTTAATTCTTAAAATGAAGGCAGATCATATGGTTTTCCCCTTGTAGTGTTGATGTAAATGTTAAATTGCATGATTAGTGTAAAGCATCTTGTCTATTCTGTGAAACATAGGAGATCAAAAAATGAAGATTCATTTGTCAAGGTGGTCAGCTTACAAAGTTGGTCATGCAATTGTGCATGACATTGTAGCAGTGCTTGCTATCTATGTGAACAGTTCTCTTAAATGAATTATTTGGAAATAAAGCACCCTTTAGGATGACTGTGGTCAGCATTTCAATTTTAAAGCATATTCCTGTAAACTTGGATTTGCTTCTCAGTAAAAAGTGGTAAGCACACTGCAGCTATGGTCATGGTGTGTAAAATGCTTAGAGCTGGTAGAGAGAATCAGTGACTAGACTGTTTTTAAGTTATGTGTCTAGCTGTGCTACAGCTCTAGAGAATGATGAGGACTTGCACATATTCTCCACCAGAGGTATTAAAGTCATAAGTGGGTTGTCAGTCATTTATTCATTTGTTTATTGATTTGACAAATATTTGAGAACCTATTATCTAGGTGTTGTGATATATACTAGGAATATAGCAGAGAAAAAAGCATATCTGGCTTCAAGGAACATGTACATAGAGAGTTGATAAGTGGTACAACATAAGACAAAACTGATTCAGTGAGAGCACATAGAAGTGCTCCTTAATTGAGTCCAAACTAGGCATAGGGTTAGGAAGTGGGTAAAGGTGTCAAGATCAGGGGAGATGATTCCTAGGGAGAAGGCATTATCTATGTTGAGTGTATGGTTATTGTGGAGAGTTATGATCATTTCTTTCATAACTTAAGAAGTTAAGGATGGTATTTTGAAAAATTTAATTTCAAGGGATAAACATTTTATTAGTGAGAGTAGGTAGTTTATTATAGAGTAAGTACAGTTGAATATTATTTTTAGCAGAAGAGTGAGAAATCAGATTTATGAAATAGTTTATTTTAATGTTATTGAGAATTGGAAGTAGAACTAACTTCGTAAAGGCAAGAGTCTGAAATCTCACTTGGAAACTGAGTGCCTTCTTGCTCATGCAGTTTTAGAATATTACCAATACTGTATTTATTGAGTTCTCATAATCAATGCAAGAAACATTCATTGGACTCTAAATGAGGTTTTCATGGTTCAGATCCCTATCCTGACTCCAAGCATTGAGAATTAAGATCTGGGAGGCCATAATGAGTTGGGGAGCTATGTAGGTAGTGCTTAAAAATTGGACTTTGGAATCACGCAACTGACTTAGTAACACAGGTTATATGAAACATAAGCTTGAATTTATATCTTTGAATCTTGAGTTTATATCTTTGCTCTGATACTCATTAGCCCTTGATTTTGGGCAAACTATTAATCTTTCCATTGAGCTCTTTAAAGACAAGATTGTCCAGTTTTAAAATAACTCTGAAGTATGGGGGGGGGGTTGTGGCTCAGTAGCAGAGTGCTTGCTTAGCACTGGTGAGGCATTGGGTTCAATTTTTAGCACCATATAACAAATGAAATAAAGGCATTCTGTCCATCTGCAACTGCAGAAAAATTTAACAACAACAACAACAAAAAACTCCTCTGAAGTAAAGTGGTTATTCAGAGATGAAGAACCTGAGATTCAGAGAATTTGTATGTTTGCTCAAGGCCATTAACCCTCGAATGACCAGAATCTCTGATTATTAATGAGGTGGGTAAGGAATAGGGGCTAAGATGCGGATACCAGAAACTACAATGCAAAGTAAGCTTATGGATTTCAAGTAAAATTTTGTTTTTAATTTTACTGGGTGCAGTGGTACATGCCTGTAATCTCAGCTATTTCGGAAGCTGCAACAGAAGGATCACAAGTTCCAGGCTGGTTTCTGCAATTTAGCAAAACTCCGTCTCAAAATTCAAAGTTAAAAGGTCTGGAGGTATAACTCAGAGGCAAAGCATACCTGGGTTCAATCCTGAATTCCAAAAGAAAAACAAGAACCTCTCCCCAGGATTTTATATATACAAAATATACTTAAACACATTAACTCACACACACATATATGTGTGTGGGTGTATATATACATATGTTGGTATATGGTATGTTGGTATATGTATTCCAATCTATGTATGTGTATTACATATTTTTATTTATTTTAAGATTTAATTTTTTTTTAGTTGCAGATGGACACAATACCCTTATTTTATTTGTTTATTTTTATGTGGTGCAAGGGATTGAACCCAGTCCCTCACGCATTCTAGGCTCTTACCACTGAGCCACAACCTCAGCCCCCAGATTTTTATTTTCGTTTGTTCATTTGACTGTAAGTAGGTTCAGATGTTGCCAGAAAGGAACTAAAAAGTGCTTTGTGAGCACAGAAGAAGAATTAATTTTATGCTTGGGATATGATGAGGGGAGGCTTTCTGTGAAGCTGGCATTGAGGTGGGTGGGCTTTTTTGGAAGAAACTTTGTATGGCATTTTGAGTCATGAAGGAGCCCCATGTCTGCAGACAGGTGATCTGGTTCAAATTCTGCATCTGCCATTGACTAGCTGCTTGATCTCAGATAAGTTATTTCATTCCTTGAAATTATCAATTCCTCTGTGCAAGTGATATAATTGTAGTTTCCATAGAGGGTTTATGTGGATTAAATGAAGTAATGCATGTAAAATATGTAGCTGAATGCTTTGCCATTATTACTATTAGGGATTATTGGGAAGGTCTTTTTAGGCTGAGGGAATTTAGCCTGTTCTGTTTTTCTGTCTTAATAATATCAAGGGGTTATACTTTTCCTTTTATTAGTCCTAAAATAATGGATATTTAGAATTATGGAAATTTGGTAGTATTGTTGAATTGCAGAATTTGTTAGAGACAGAAAGGACCAGTCACAAGCTCATGGTGTATTGTATTACTGTTCCTTGAGTTCAGAAAATTGGAAGATTAAAAGGGTAATCTTCCTCTTTTAGACATTGTACTTTTTAGACTACTTCCTGAATGTTAGTTATTTCACAGTAGCCTTGGGGAGCATATCATGCAGGAGGTATTATTTTTCAGAAAGCAGAATTCACGGAGGCAGAAGAAAAAAGGTCTTTATGGCTGTAAATGGCCATCCAACACTGAAGACCTAATTTCTGACTTAAGTGTGTTTTTTCCCTTTAGTTGTCTGTGAATACAGTACCGGTCAGGAGACCTGAATTTGCATTTAATCTCCATCACTCATAATCTTCCAAGAAGTGTTTAATTTTTAAGTTTGTCTTTTCTGTCTGCCAAATGTTAAGACTTTGAACTACATAGGATTGTGATGCTGAGTTTATTTTGCATAATGCTCTATCAGAATTATTTCATATAATGCTATATGGAAATATTTATTTAACACTCAAATTTATTCACTTGTAGCTTTGTTGATTGCCTACTGATAATGTAGGAAGGAAGTGTTCCTATTTCTAGATTACCTTTAATGTTCTTAGAATGCTTATTTGGGGGTTATTATTCTTGATAGTGATGTAAAGGGTCTAAGGAAAGCCTTGGAGACCTGTGAGTGTTTGACAAGTGAATAACAACACTCAAATGACTGAATTCATTTCATATCATTTGCTAGCATTGTTTGTTCTGTCCCTGTGTTTCTGTCTCTGTCTCTGTTTTGGCTCAGTATTACCCCACGATTGGATAGTTTAAAGCCTTGCAGCTAATAAGTACATTATTTAGAGGTTTGAAGTTTGTTTTTACAGTAGAAATTTGGACAAGAGGACCCTTTTCACATGTGAAAATCATTGTTCTTGAGTACTTATCAATTATTTATATACATTGCTTCCCTCGTGAACTTCTGTCAGAGATAGAATATAAAGTTCTATAAATGCCATATTAACTGGAAGAGGATTAAATGCAGCAGCGAAACTCTTTAGAACAAATTCTTTTTTTTTTGAGGGGAGGGAGGTATGCATATATATATATATATATAGAGGTGCGTGCGCGCGCGCGCGCGCGCGCGCGCGCGCACACACACACACACACACACACACACCTCTCTTAATCACTGAGCCACATCTTCAACCCTCAACTCACTCAGTTGCTTATTAGGGCCTCACTGAGCTGGCTTTGAACTCTGGATCCTCCTGCCTCAGCCTCACACCTTATAGGCAGGTGTTCTTATAGGCTATGTCCCTAGCCCAGCAACTGTTCACAGTCAAGTAAATTTGACTTTAAAAAAAAAATATAGACACACACCCACACACCTCACTTAAGAGGACAGAAACTCAATTCAGTAAAAATTTAGGCTAAACAACTTTAAAGGATGGATAATGAATCAGCCATAATTCTTGTTTTTGACATGATCTCACTGGCCCATGTATAGACTATTTTTAATTTTACTTTTAAAACTTAGGCAGCTGTTTATTCACTACTGGGGAAAAAGGTAGGTACGTAGTATTCTACATCTGACTGTATAGATGCTCTCAACCATTCTATTCTATGCCTTCCCCCATAGAATTCAGTCTTGAATTCTGTCTTCACCATTTCCTTGCCTTCTTTTTTTTTTTTTTTTTTTTTTTTTTGTGGGGGGAGATATTGGGGATTGAATCCAGGGGCACTGAACCATATCCCTAGCCCCCCCCTTTTTTTTGTTTTCTTTACAGACAGGGTCTCACTGAGTTACCTAGGGCCTCACCAAGTTTCTGAGGCTGGCTTTGAACTCTGGATCCTCCTGCCTCAGCCTCCTGAACTCCTAGGATTAAAGGCGTGTGCCACTGTGCCCACCTTGCCTTCAGTTTTTGTATAATTTTATCACATTTATACCTATTAGAAAAAAAGCTTTTTTAATTTTGGTTTTATTTTTATGAAATAAAACAATTACTCTATGATTTAATCATTTGGGATTTAGCATTTTACTTAATATTGTATTATTAAAATTTATTCTTGTTCCCCTCTATTGCCAGAGATTGAACTCAGGAGTGTTTAACCACTGAGCCACATTCCCAGCCCTTTTTATATTTGTTTTGAGACAGGATTTTGCTAAGTTGCTTGGGGCCTCACTAAGTTGCTGAGGCTGGCCTTTAAATTCTCATCTTCCTTCTTCACCCTCCCAGGTCTCTGGGATTACAGGCTTGTGCACTGTGCCTGGCCAACATTTATTCTTATTGTTACACATCATTGTAATTCATTGATTATTTTCTGAATAAAAACCTTTTTTGTTTACATATGTTTGTATATATATCTTAATTCATTCTCCCGTGTTATGGGCATTTTGCATGTTTTCCAGTTCTTTTTTTTCCCCTATTGTGAGCAGTTTGCTATGAAAATTCTCACATGTCTCTTGAGGTATAGGTATACATCTCTCTTGATGTAAAACTAAGAGTAAAGTCCCTGGATTATAAAGTGTGGTGATATTCAGTTTGCAGAAATGAGACCAAATATTTCCCCCGGCTACAATGCATAAAAAACCATGGGATCTCTGTCCTTTTTAGCTCTTGCTTCTGAGACTTTTTAATTTTTTGGAGCTTGAATGGATGTAAATTGGTATTTCACTTTTATTGCATTTATTTGATTACTTTTTATATGAACATTTCTTTCATTTTTATTGGCTTTGTGTTTTTTTTTTTTTTTTTTGCTGTGAAATGCTTGTTCATCCCTACTCCCCACCACCTGAACTCCTAGGTTGTTTGTGCTTTTATTTCTGATTTTTAAGAATTCTTTATATTCTCCATGCTTACTTTTTGTTGGATGTATATATTCTAAAACTCTTTCTGGTTTGTAACTTTTCTTTTTATGTTATGTAGAATAGACACACACGTTATATGTATATCATATATTTTATATACATTTGTGTGTGTGTTGAGAGAGAGAGAATGCGCACGTGTGCACATGCGCATGTGTATGTGTGTTTGAGAGTGTGTGAGAGATGCTGGGACATTTCTAGACCCCTACAGTTTTTATGATGAACAGAAGTTCTTGATTTTAATGTACTCAGATTTATTTTATAGTCACACTTCTTGTGTCTTTTAGATATAATTGGCTTTTCTTTTCTTTTTTCATATTGTCAGTGTTTGTTACCACTATAGCTGACATTTATTTAAAAAGTTTCAAGATTGCAGTGGTAGAACAGCAGAAAAGAAGAAAATGAAAGCAGAATGGGAAGCATTTTAGAATACACATACACATGTGTGTAGTGTGTGCGTGTGTGTGTGTGTTTTGTGTTTGTGTTGCCTATCCCCAACACCTAGATAAAAATAATTTGTTAAAAGCTAGATTCACATCTGTGTTTTGAACTCAAGTACCCGAGTAGGGTTTACTAGTCTACTAGCATTGCTAAATTCTCATCAGTGTATGTTTCTTGAATGATTTACCCTTTCTCTGAGCCCCTTCTTTTCTTCCTTTCCTTTCCTTTCCTTTCCTTTCCTTTCCTTTCCTTTCCTTTCCTTTCCTTTCCTTTCCTTTCCTTTCCTTTCCTTTCCTTTCCTTTCCTTTCCTTTCCTTTCCTTTCCTTTCCCCCTTTCCCCCTTTCCCCCTTTCCCCCTTTCCCCCCTCCCTCCCTCCCTCCCTCCCTCCCTCCCTCCCTTCCTTCCTTCCTTCCTTCCTTCCTTCCTTCCTTTCTTCTTTCTGTAGTGTCTGTTGGTAAGAAAATGAGTATGACCTTTGCAATCCATCTAGACAAAATTTTAAAGGCTACTACATGTATTCATGTTATTTATTTTAGAAAATATTTCTATTGCTAAACTTTAAGAAATTTATATTAATCTTCTGTAATAAAACATTTTTAAAATAATTCTTTATACCCCAATTTTAAATTTAAAAAATTGTTTCACGTAAATGGTATTGTGCTAGGCACTCAGCTTATCAACAGCATTTGTGTGGTAAATCCACATACCACCTGTCACTTCTATATATGCACTCTGTTCTCTAGCAGATTTGAAATCTGGAGTCCCCTGTCATAGTGCTTGTGCCCTGCTATGCTTTTTTGTTTTTTTAATCATCATCCTGTGCATTTTATTTCTGTTGTTGAAAAAGTTACACAGAAGAACTGTGCTTTATTAAAGGGTATGATTCATTGCCAGTACAAGGTTACCTTTTATTTGTGTAGTGCTTTAGCAAGAGCTTTTATGTGCATTTTCTTATATTTAATTCTTACCTAAAACCTATGTAACTAGCAGGGCAGGTTGTAGTCCTACTTTTGGCTAATACTGAGACTCAAAGGCATTATGTTAGCCTTTTCCTGGTACATGTAGGCACTTTGTATTTGTTGGCTGGTAGGCTGGGTGTATGTATGGATGGATAGATGGATGAATGAATGAATGAATGGCTAGTTATTCTTACTCTAATACTCTTTGGATTACAATATAGTTTCATTCTTCACTGTACCTCAGCTGAGATCTTGGTAGTTTTAGATGCTAAAATATTAATTAAGACTTTCACATCTGGGTATGATAGAGCAACTGGTTCTAGACTAGCCTTCATACCATAAACACCAAGAAACTAGACAAAATATATGAAATAACCCTTTGACCTTTGGGCAACAGACAGCACAGACTATAATCTAAGTGTACCAAGGAGGCAGAGAATTGGTTTGGGCTAAAATTTCAGGGTAGAGAAAAGGAAGCTGTATAGGAGAGGCTCCCAAATGTTTGTATGTGGGTCCCTTGTGAATTTTTGACAGAGGGCTCTTCATTTTGGGGAAAGACTATGGAAGGTTTATCAGGTGGCTGCTACAGCATTGGCAGTGGAACAGAGACAGTAAAGGTGTTTAAGTTGGGGGATATTGGCACTATGCCCCAGCCACAATTAAGAGACCTAATTAATACCACAGTCATCTGGTGATACAGCAAACTATAGCAATAGAATTTTACTAAAACAAACACCTGTTCACTTATATAATGTCTCTGGCTAATTTTGCATTACAGTGGTGAAGTTCAGTAGTTTGCCACAAATATGGTATGGCCCACAAAGCAACGATATTTACCTTTTGGCCTTTTTAAGAAAAGGTTTGCTGACTTCTGCTCTAGGCTAAGGCCTGCTGTGAACCCAAGCTTATAGTCAGTTTCTGACAAAGTCTTCAGGGGAATCAGAACTTGGAGGTTGATTTATGTCAGGGTGGAGGAACTTGGGAAACATTTTTGGCTTCCTATAGACCTGCCTTAAGAAAAGCATTACTGGGGCTGGGGCTGTAGCTCAGTGGCAGAGTGCTTGCCTAGCATGTGTGAGGCATTGCTGTTCGATCCTTAGCACCACATAAAAATAAGCAAATAAAATAAAGGCATTCTGGCCACCTAAAACGACAAAAAATTAAAAAAAATAAAAAGTATTACTAGACTTTATACCTTAAAAAAAAAAAAGGAAAAGGTTTTGGGAAGCAATATTTACTGTGTGCTTTGGGATCTTCATAATAGTGATAGTGACTGTAGTCTTAACCCTTTGATACTTTCAGTGTCTTTAATTATTCTTTAGATAACTCAAAATATGTCTCATTCCACTTTAAAAAATAAAAAAATTCTTATCTTCTGTCTTCTACTTAGTGTCAATATTAGTTTACATTAGTTATTTTGCTAATCCTTAAAGGTTAAGGGCAAAGCTAAAGTAGTTTCCTGCTAAAGTTTCCTTTTGTTTTCGAATATTTTGTTCTTGAACATAATTTCAAAAGTCTTTTTTAAATTATAAATTGTTTAAAAGCATATAGACAATGGAATATGATAAATAACTGTGTATTCACCACATGCAGCTTTTCTACATTCTAATGTTCTGCCAAACTTGCTTCAGATTTCTGCCCCAAGAAATAGTAGCTCATCTGTACTGCATATGTATTCCTCCCTGATCTTGTTTTTTTTCCAGAGATAACTACCCTCTTGATTTTTTTTGTCATTACATTGAATGTTTTTATACTAAAAAAGTGTATATTTCTCTCTATAAATTATATGTGACATTTGGGGATTTTCAACCTCATATGAAGGCATTAATTTGTACATATTATTTTGCAAGTAGCTTTTCCCCTCAGCATTGTCTTTGAGTTTATGCATGATAAAATGGGTCCCAGTTATTCCAAAGCTACTCAATTTATGATCATCCTTTTCTTGATGATGGGTGTTTAGGTTTCTGGTATTTTTTGATTATAAACAGTGCTACAGAGAACGTTGGTGTTTCTGGGTTTATGTGTTGGTGTTTTTCTAGATGTTGTAGCCAGAAACAGTTTTACTGCAAATATCCACATCTTTGAATTTATTAGTTATTATTAAGTTGCTCTCCAAGGTAGGTTTAGAGTTTTACTTGCTTTGGTTTAATGCAGTTAGACATAATCCCAGCAGTGCAGAAGGCTGAGACCAGGAGGATTGCTAAAGCCAGCCTCAGCAACAGTGAGGCACTAAGGAACTCAGTGAGACCCTGTCTCTAAATAAAATACAAAATAGGACTGGGGATGTAGCTCAGTGGTGGAATGCTCCTGAGTT
Source organism: Spermophilus citellus (assembly GCF_964194105.1). Classification (NCBI taxonomy): domain Eukaryota; kingdom Metazoa; phylum Chordata; class Mammalia; order Rodentia; family Sciuridae; genus Spermophilus; species Spermophilus citellus. The sequence continues at coordinate 11,819,246 of NC_138183.1, forward strand.
CAATCCCTAGTTATTCCCTCCCCACAATTTACAGAATGTTGAATCAGTTTCATATGAAATGTGCTTAGAAATTTTTCATTTATCATAGAATCATGTCTAACCAAACAGTACCTAGAAAGTAATCTAGGTATAGTTTCATCTTTTTATTTTATAAAAAAAGGAATTGAGGCACAGAGAGGTTGAGGTTTGTTAAAAATTGACTCATTCATTGGTAGCAGCTCAAAGTAGAACATAGTTCTGACCATAAATCTATTACTCTTACACTAATTATATTGTATGCCTTATCTTGTATTTTTCTTTTGTCCATTATCTCTCTCAGGTTTTTAAGTTTTATAGGTATTTTTCCCATTGGCTTTTCATAAATATCAGTAATGCTAATCTTGTGATTTATGTCAGAGTCTATTCTAAAAGGGGTTTGTGAAAGGGTTGAATTTTTTTTAAGAGAGTGAGAGAGGAGAAAGAGAGAGAGAGAGAGAGAATTTTTTTAATATTTATTTTTTAGTTCTCGGCGGACACAACATCTTTGTTGGTATGTGGTGCTGAGGATCGAACCCGGGCCGCACACATGCCAGGCGAGCGCGCTACCGCTTGAGCCACACCCCCAGCCCGAAAGGGTTGAATTATAATATCAACACTTGAGCCAAAGATATTGAACTGTTCTGAAAAGCTACTTGTCTATTTTTTTAAAATTTTTTATTCTAATTTGTTATATATGACAGCAGAATGTATTACAATTCATATTACACATACAGAGCACAATTTTTCATATCTCTGGTTGAATACAGAGTATATTTACACCATTTGTATCTTCTTACATGTACTTAAGGTAATGATGTCCATCTCATTCCACTATCTTTTTTACCCCCTCTCTTCCCCTTACCCTATCTAGGTCATTTAATCTTCCCATGCTCCCCCTTTCAACCCCAGTATGAATCAGCCTCCTTATTAGAGAAAACGTTCGGCATTTGGTTTTTTGGGATTGGCTAACTTCACTTAGCATTATATTCTCCAACTCCATTCATTTATCTGCAAATGCCATGATTTTATTCTCTTTTATTGCTGAATAATATTCTATTGTGTATATGTACCACATCTACTGAAGGGCATCTAGGTTGGTTCCACAATTTAGCTATTGTGAATTGGGCTGCTATAAACCTTAATGTGGCTGTGTTCCTGTAGCATGCTGTTTTTACGTCCTTTGGGTATAGACTGAGGAGTGGGATAGCCGGGTCAAAAGGTACTTCTATTCCCAGTTTTCCAATGAATCTCCATACTGCTTTCCATATTGGTTGCACCATTTTGCAGTCCCACCAGCAATGTATGAGCGTGCCTTTTTCTTCACATCTCGCCAACACTGATTGTTATTTGTATTCTTAATAGTGAGAGGAAATCTTAGAGTAGCTTTGATTTGCATTTCTCTAATTGCTAGAGATGTTGAACATTTTTTTCATATATTTGTTGATTGATTGATTATCACCTTCTGAGAAGTGTCTGTTCAGGTCCTTGGCCCATTTATTGATTGGGTTATTTGTTTGTTTTGGTGTTTAGCTTTTTGAGTTCTTTATATACCCTAGAGATCAGTGCTTTATCTGATGTGCATGCGGTAAAAATTTGCTCCCATTCTGTAGGCTCTCTGTTCACCTCTCTGTATCTTTTGCTGAGAAGAAACTTTAGTTTGAATCCATCCCATTTATTAATTCTTGATTTTAATTATTGCTCTATAGGAGTCTTATTACAGAAGTAGGGGCCTAATCTGATATGATGGGAGATTTGGGCCTACTTTTTCTTCTATTAGATGCAGGGTCTCTGGTTTAATTCCTAGGCCCTTGGTCCACTTAGAATTGAGTTTTGTGCATGGTGAGAGATAGGGGTTTAATTTCACTTTGTTACATAAGGATTTCCAGTTTTCCCAGCACCATTTGTCGAAGAGGCTATCTTTTCTCCAATGCATGTTTTTGGTGCCTTTGTCTAAGATAAGATAACTGTAACTATGTGGGTTAGTTTCTGTGTCCTTTATTCTGTACCATTGGTCTACCAGTCTATTTTGGTGCCAATACCATGCTGTTACTATTGCTCTGTAGTATAGTGATGCCACCACCTGCTTCGCTCTTCTTGCTAAAGATTGCTTTAGCTATTCTGGGTCTCTTATTTTTCCAGATGAATTTCATGACTGTCTTTTCTATTTCTATGAGGAATGTCATTGGAATTTTGACTGGAATTCCATTAAATCTGTATAGTACTTTTTGTAGTATGGTCACTTTGACAATATTAATTCTGCCTATCCAAGAACAAGGGAGATCTTTTCATCTTATAAGGTCTTCTTTAATTTTTTTCTTTAGTGTTATGTAGTTTTCATTGTAGCGGTCTTTCACCTCTTTTGTTAGATTGATTCCCAGCTACTTGTCTATTCTGAGTAAAATACATAATTTCCAATTGTGGCAGACAGTGCCAGAAAGAATGAATTTTGACAAGAATCTGGAAATTAAATTATTATATTATTGAAGGATTTAATAGATTTAATTTTTATCACTTTTGTATGAGAAAAAATTTCCTGTATTGACATAATACTTAGTGAATCTGTATTTTTTTGCAAAACCAATTTACTTTGCCAAGATAAAAGAAAATGACTTTTATTTGTTTTAAAGTTGGTAATTTTATTTAAAAAATTTTTTTTTAAATTTTACACATGGACACACTATCTTTATTTTGTTTGTTTATTTTTATGTGGTGCTGAGGATTGAACCCAGTGCCTCACGTGTGCCTGGCGAGCACTGTATCACTGAGCCACAACCCCACCCCTAAAATTGGTAATTTGAAACATTACTGATTGGTTATAACATAATTGTACGTTATATTTGTGTTCATTCTGTCTTAAGATGTGGTTTCTTTGCCTTGCTTTGTTCTGCAGAGTGGTAACAGAGGTCTTTTGAGAACCATTGACACTGTTTGAAGCTTGTTTTTACCAAGGTGTTATTTATTCTTTAGTATTACGTGTGATATAGTGTAGAAGAACAGAGAATACTTGAATTTTTAACTGTTTCTTGGCACATTCCCCCCCCCACCCCTTTTGGTCAGAATTGTCTTGACATTTGTAAATTCTAGTGTCCGATGACCTCTACAGCCTTGTAGTCAGAGGAAAATAAATAGCCACTGTAGCATGTATAGTTCTAGTGCTTTTAAATGTCTAATCATGTTTTAAAGGAATAGATGTGAAGTTGGGCTTTTAAAAGTTCACTATGCAAAATTAAATATATACCTGCTTTTTGGAGACAGTAATGTGTGAGGGAGGTGTTATGTGGATATTGGGGGTAAACTAGCAGGCATACAGGCCCAGGGATGCCAGTGTGGATGGAGCACAATGAATGAGGAGACAGAAGATGAGGCCATGAACTTAGTGGAAAGCAGATTCTTGGAGCTTTTTAGCCTTGAAGTATTTACTTAAGAGATGAGGAACTATTGAAGGGTTTTGAGCAGAAGAATGTTATAACCCAAGTTAGATTTTTAAAGGAAACCTTGGATGCTATTGCTGAGAATATACTCTAGGTGGAGAAGCAGGATAACTATTAGTATAATCTAATTTATTGATGTCCTTGGCTCAGACCAGGATCAGACTGGTGGAGGGTAGAAGTAGTCAGTTAGAAGGTAAAAGCGTTTTTGATGGATCATATTATAGGGGGTGTGAGAGGAGACCAAGAGTCAAGGATGATTCCTGAATTTTTGGCATGAGCAATCAGAGGATTGAAGTAGTTATCTCTTGGGAGGAACAAAGTTTGTGTGTGGCAAGGAGAGAGAGAGCTCATGTGAGAGTGAGCACTCATGCCAAGAGTTAATTTTAAGGAGACACTAAGTTTAAGATGATTGTCAGATGTCCAGTTTTATATGTTGCTTATGTATTTTTTTTAGATTTTTTTTTTAATATTTTTTAGTTTTCAGCAGACACAACCTCTTTGTTTTGTATGTGGTGCTGAGGATCGAACCCGGGCCGCACGCATGCCAGGAAAGCGCGCTACTGCTTGAGCCACATCCCCAGCCCTGTTGCTTATGTATTTGAGTTTGAAATTCAGGTTGGTAGAAATTTGGGAGTCCTCAGGGTACATGCAGATAGTATTTAAAGCCTCAAATCTGAATGATATTGCCAGCGGAGAGTAGTGTTAGATTATGAAGAGATGAAGTCAGAGGGCTGAGTCCTGATGGCAAGCCAGTACTTAGAGGTGTGGAGATAATAAGAAAAGGAGACCTCAGTGGAGTAATGTAAGAAGTTTGAAGTGAATGAAGGGAATGATGTTTTGGATGGAAGTGAAAGGAAGTAAAATGTTTCAAGTAGGGAACAGTCAACTGTGTAACCTTTTGCAGTGAGGTCAGCTAAGATGAGGATCAAGAATTGTTCATTGCATCAAGCACTTTGGAAGTCTAATGGGACCTTGACAGGAGCTGGTTCTGAGGAAGTTTGGGGTGAGAGCCTAATTGGAGTGGATTTAAAAGAGAATGGAAGGAGATGAAGTGAAGTAAAAAATAAAAAACAACAACAAAAACAAAACAAAAAATAAAAACAAAAAACAAAGGGGAGCAGAGAATTTGGTTAGTAGTTATAGTGAAGCAAAGAAGTCAAGGAAGGTTTTTGCATTATAGTTGTGCATAAAGATGGGATTTCTTGTTACATATTCATATATGCACACAATATAAAATATAATTTGATCAGTATCATACCCCAGCACTATTCCTCCCTCCACTCCAACCCTTTGTCCCTTTCCTCCCACTGATTTCTCTTTGATTTTCATGAGGTCCCCACCCTCCTTTCTTTTCCTTTTTCCTCTCTAGCTTTCACATGAGCGAAAACATATGACCCTTGACCTGAGTTTAGCTCATTTTGCTCTAGTTCCATCCATTTTGTTGCATGACATAATTTCACACTTTTTTTAATGGCTGAATAAAGCTCCATTGTGTATATATATACTATTTTCTTTATGCATTCATGTGTTGATGGACACCTTGGCTGGCTCCGTAGTCTTGCTATTGTGAATTGTGCTGCTATAAACATGGGTGTACATGTATCACTATAGTATGATGCCTTAGGATAAACATCGAGAAGTGGTATAACTGGGTCATATGGTGGTTCGATGCCTAGCCTTTTGAGGAACTTTCATACTGATTTCCATAGTGGTTGTACTAATTTACAATCCCACCAACAGTATAAAAGTGTTCCTTTTTCTCTAGATCCTCTCCAGCATTTATTGTTGTTTGTATTTTTGATGACTGCCATTCTGACTGGTGTGAGATGAAATCTCAGTGTAGTTTGGGTTTACGTTTCCCTAATTGCTGATGATGCTGAACATTTTTTCACATTTGTTAGTCATTTGTATTTCTTTTGAGAAGTGTCTGTTTAATTTATTTGCCCATTTATTAGTTGGGCTATTTTTTTGGTGTAAAGAGTTTTTTTTTTTTTTTAGTTCTTTATATATTCTAGATATTAATACCTAGTAAAGATTTTCTCCTATCCTGTAGGTTTTCTCTTCACATTCCTAATTGTTTTTCTTTGCTATGCAGAAGCTTTTTAATTTGATGCTTACCCTTTTTATTAACTATTTGCATTATTTCCTGAGCCTTAGGGGTTCTATTAAAAAAGTCATTATCCAGATGTGGTGATGCACACCTATAATCCCACCTGCTTGGGAGGTTGAGGCAGGAGGATCACTAGTTCAAAGCCAGCCTCAGCAATTTAGTGAGGTCCTAAGCAACTTAGCAAAACCCTGTCTCAAAATAAAAAATAAAAAGGGGTGAGGGTGTGTGGCTTAAGTGTCCCTGGGTTCAATCCCTGGTACCAAAAAGAATGTCAGTACCTGTGCCTGTATGCTGGAGTGTTGATCCTGTGTTTTCTTCTAGGAGTTGCAAGTTTCTGGTCTAATTCCTAGGCCTTTGATCCCTTTTGATTCATTTTTGTGCAAGGTGAAACATAGAGTCTTCTCATTCTTTTATATATGGATAACAAGTTTTCCCAGCCCCATTTGTTGAAAAGACTGTCAGTGTGTTTTTGGCACCTTTGTTAAGGATCGGATGACTGTAGATGTGTGGATTGGTTGCTGTGTCTTCTATTCTATACTATTGGTATGTGTGTCTGTTTTTTTATGCCACTACTATGCAGTTTTTGTTGCTATAGCTCTGTTGTATAATTTGAAGTCAGGTATTATGATGCCTGCAGCGTGGCTTATTTGGCTTAGAATTTTTTTGCTGATTCTTGGTCTTTTTAATTCTTCCAAATGAATTTTTGGACTGTTCTTTCTAGTGATGTGAAGAATGTTATTGGTATTTCGATGGAGATTGCATTAAATCTGTATATTGCTCTTGGTATTATGGTCATTTTAACAACATTAAGCCTGCCTATCCATGAATATGTTCTGTCTTCTGAGGTCTTTTTTCAATTTTTTTCTTCAGTGTTCTGTAGTTTTCATGTAGAGGTCAGTCACCTCCTTGGTTTGTTTGTTTGTTTGTTTATTTATGTGAGGTTTTTGTGAATGGAATTGTTTTTCTGACTTATTTCTCAGCAGATTTGTTGTTGGTACATAGGAATGCTATTGTTTTTTGTATGTGGATTTTTTTAACCTGCTACTTTGCCAAATTTGTCCACTAGCTCTAGCAATCTTTTGGTGATGTGATTTGGACAGTCTGTGTATAGGATCATATTGCAAACAGTGATAATAATTTGACTTCTTTCTTTCTTATTTTTATTCCTTTTATTTGCTTTCTTACCTAGTTCCTCTTGTTAGAATTGCTAGTACTACACAGATAACAAATAAGCATGACAAGAGGCTTAACATCATATGTCATTAGGGTATTTGAAATTGAAAGAACAGTGAGACAGCACTGTATAACTATTGCAATGGCCAAAACCCCAATACTAACAGCACTAAATATTGGCAAGAGTGTGGAGCAACAGGAGTTCTTATAAGTTAACTGGTGAAAATGCAGAATGATACAGCCACTTAAGAGGCTAGTTTAGCAGTTTCTTACAAAACTAAACATACTCTTGCATATGACCCAGCAGTCAAACTCCTTGCTGTCTACCCAAGAGTTGAAAACTTATATTCCCATAAAAAACCCTGTGCATGAATGTTTTTAGCAACTTTATTTATAATTTTCAAAATTTGAAATCAAAGAAGGTACAACATGAAATTGTACATGTACAACATGTAATTGTGAGAAGAAGGGGCATATGGGAATTTTCTCCACTTTCCACTCATTTTTCTGTAAACCTAAAACTGCTATAAAAAATAATAGTTTTTCAGAGAAGTATACTTATATCTGACAGATAAAAATGTTTTTATTTGACTTTAGGAAATTTGAGATGTTATTTTTTCTGAAATCATTTAGTAAGTGTATATACTGTTTGGTAGATATTAGGTATTTTTTGTAAGCCATCTCATTTAGTTTGAGTTTTTCCATTGCACAGATGAGAAAACTCAGGTGTGGAAGAGTAAAGTAGCAGAGCTGGTACTTGATTTCATGCGTGTCTGACTCCAAAGCCTGCCCATAAAGGACATCGTCTACACTGGAATCTTGACTCTGCTGTTTACTTTCTTTGTGATTTTCTTTATGTTGTGTTATCTTTTTATGCTTTAATTTCTTTAAGTGTAAAATGGAGATAGTAATTGAGATTGTTGAGAGGATTTAATGAGTTAATGTATAAAAAGTTTTTTGAACAGGACCCTGAAGCTTGAGATTCATAAATATTATCTATTAATTAGTGCATAATAATTTCTCATTTTATAGATTAAGGGGAAGAAATGACTTTAAAAATTTTTTTTTTAGTTGTTAAAGGATCTGTTTATGATTTATATGCAGTGCTGAGAATCTAACCCAGTGCCTCACACATTGCTAGGCAAGTATTCTACCACTGAATTACAACTCTAGCCCTGAAGAAGTGACTTTGAGTCACACACCTTTCTAAAGTCACATGGCTATTAAATGACCAAGTTTTTTTCTGGTACTGGGGATTGAACCCAGGGGTACTTTACCACTGAGCTACATCCCCATTCCTTTTTATTTTTTATTTTGAGGCAAGTTCTCACCAAGTTGTGTAGGACCTTGTTACGTTGCTGATGCTGGTCTATAACTTCCGATCCTCCTGCCTCATCCTCCCAAGCCACTGGGACTATAAGTGTGGGCCACTGTGCCTGGCACAAAGTAGTTGTTATTTTAATTTCAAGTCCAGAATTTTATCTGCTAAGTTAAAACTTTTTTAAAAAAATTTTTAGAGAAACTATTTTAAAAAATGCTCTGCAGTTTCTCCCTGTTTCAAGTGTATCAAATATAATTTGACAATTTGGACATTATTTTCAATCAGATGAATAAAGTAGGGAAAAAGCACTGGGCTATAACTTAGGTAGCCCATTTCTTGTACCTGGTTAGCTGGGTGACCTTAATGTCTAATTCTATTTCAGTTGTAAACTGAGAGGAGTATTAGGTTAGATGATTTCTGAGTTCATTTTATAGCCCCAACAGGATATGATTTTGAGACACTGTGCTTTTATCATGAATTATTGTACTACGCTTCCATACTATGAAGCTTCTAGGGGTTCTTTTTTAAAAAAATATTTATTTTTTAGTTATAGGTGGAGAAATATTTTTATTTTGTTTTTATGTGGTGCTGTGGATTGAACCCAGTGGCTCCTGCATGCTAGGCGAGCGCAGTACCTCTGAGCCACAACCCCAGTCCTCTAGAGGTTCTTGATACATGTCCATAGGGTAGTTCATTCTTTATGCTAAATGACTGCCAAATGATGGTGATCGAAATTTTTCTGTTTCATAAGAACTCTCTCTTAGCATTGTTCTTTCTTCTTCTGCTTTTTTTAAAATTTTTATTTTGTTTTATTGTTGGTTGTTCAAAACATTACATAGTTCTTAATATACCATATTTCACAGATTGATTCAAGTGGGTTATGAACTCCCATTTTTACCCCGTATACAGATTGCTTCTTCTGCTTTTAATGTGCTTTTTTAATATGTTTGGTTTATTGGCCTCATTTTTTTTTTAAAGAGTAAAATTTGTGGACTTCATTCAGTCCTTAACTGCACAAAACAATCTTTTTGGTTATTGGATTTAGAGTTAAAATTTGAATGGTTGAATCCCTTAGAATGAAATAGGAATGGGAAATCCTGAAGTCTCCAAAGTTGTGTACTATAGACTCTATATGGGAGGTATAATTTTAGCGACAAGAAAAATTTTGAGATATTTCTTACCATGGGATCATGTTTTAACTTGTTTAACTTTGTTGTACAGAAGGACCCCATTAGTATTTTTGCATTTCCTCATTAATATGATATGTGTAATAATCAAAGTAAGTTTATTTATTAGAAACTGTTCAGTTTCCCCTCCCTCCCTCCTTTCCTCCCTCCCTCCCTCCCTCCCTCCCTCCCTCCCTCCCTTCCTTCCTTCCTTCCTTCCTTCCTTCCTTCCTTCCTTCCTTCCTTCCTCTCAAAGTTTCAGGTAGATTTTGTAAACCAGAATTAGGGAAGTTGTTTATAGGACATGAATAGCTTTGTTTAGTTCACAGTTAAGTGTCATTTGACTATAGTTGTGGGCCTGTGTTTTCATTTGAAGTAGTGAGGAGAGTTTAATGTCATACCTATAACTTTTGTAGGCCCCAAAATACAAAAAGCAATTCTTTAAGAGAGCAGCTGTGATATTCAGAAACTGTTACCAACAATGGTCTTTTAACAGGGTTTCATTACTTAAAGGAAGCTTAAATGGAAAAATATGTAGATGAAAAGGAAGCTATTTCCTTTGTGAATTTTAATGATATATAGTGTGTAAGTTACTTCTTATATCTGCACTATTAAAGCATCTGTTCTGTTTTTTTTTGGTACCAGGGATTGAGCTCATGGGCACTGTACTCCTGAGCCACATCCTCAGCCCTATTTTATATTCTTAGATACCAGGGTCTCACTGAGTTGCTTAGCACGTCGCTGTTGCTGAGGCTGGCTTTGAACTCACAATCTTCCGGTCTCAGCCTCCTGAGCCTCTGGGATTATAGGCATGCACCACCATGCTTGGTGCATCTGTTCTGTTTTGATATTAGCCCTTGATTGATTATTTATACTATTAGGCTTATATAAACACTATCAATACTCAGAAGAGCTTAGTTTACTCTGTCTGGAATAAAATAAAGTCACATAGGTAGAACCAAAGTGTGTAGCAGAATGATAATTAGGAGTTTGGGAAGAAATATGCTGTGGGATTTTGGCAAGGGACTTCCAGGGGGTCAGGAAGTCAGGATCTAGGAAGTATTCAGGAGTTTGGCATAGCGGTGTGCATAGGCTAAGGGGTGTTGGGTCTCTTTGAAGTCAGGGGAACAGAGCTAGTAATACATTCTGAATTTTAAGCCTAAAAACAATTAAAGGAGAAACCATGTCAACATGTACTGTTTGTCTAATGGCTGTGTCAAGCGGAAAAGCATCATGACACAGTTAATGGTATTGCTATTTCTTTAGATGCCTTGTCTAAGGAAATTCCACACAGGTCTGACTGCTGCCAACTTTTAATTGGTAATCTGATGGTTAATTGCAAGCAACATTCTTGCCATCAGTAGCAGCATTGTTCTTTCAGATGGTGTTTCTTGACTAAGTCTGTATCTGCAGATCTATTTATCTCATGTAATTCAAGTCAGCCAGCTTGAATCATATTGTGACTACCAGTCATATTGTGACTACCAGGAGGGCTACTTTTATAGCCAAATCAATTAGGTTCTTGGATCTAGGCCTTCAAAAGATGTTATGTTTTTGTTTGAAATGAGGTGATTTTCCTCCAAAGGATGTTGGGTTTTGTGTGAAATAGGTAATTTTCCTCTATGAAGTGTAAACCAATAGCATGCTTATGGTTCCACACTCAGATTTGAAGATAATTGTCAGTAAGCATCTTTAAAAGTTGTTTTCTCTTCTCTTACAGGTGTGTTCCAGAGAACAAGTCTTAAAACATTTTTGCCATATTTGATGCTGAGCTGTCAGGGGACTCAGCAGGCTTATGAGGAGGTACTGTCACACAAAACAGTGTCTAGTGAAGACGACAAGAAAGAGAGGAAAGGATCGAAAAAAGAAGCTAAAATATAGAAAACCATGGTAGGTTACTTACATTTCCTTGATTTCAGTGATTTAAAATTGGAAGGGTTAACAATGAGGGCAAGGAAAAACAACGGTGTTAATTTTTGGCTCCAGTGCATCAGATATAGATGGCATTCTGCTATTTAAATCAAATGAGTTTAGATTTATTATGAGACCTTTAAGCCACAAGATGGAGCCCCATGAGTCTACAGGCCATAAATTATTAAATGCAAGGGAGGCAATGCTCATAAATAATATTTTCTCGTAAAACTGGCATCCCCAAACCAATACAAATAGCTAGGTGATCTTGAACTTGAAATTAAGTAATTGTTATCTAGCTTTCTATCTGTTTTTTCCCATTCTGAACTGGTCTTTTTAATTGATGACATGAATGGTGTAGGGGTTTAATACAATATGTGTTTAATTCAAAGACTCTCATCTATATCACAATTGTTAGGAGTACTAAACTGATACTTTTTGTGGAGAGTTCATACTTGCATTGAATTTATGTTAGATAAGGCCATCTCTGGTGCCTAGGTTTTTTTTTTTTTAATATTTTATGTTTTTAGTTATAGGTGGACACAATATCTTTATTTGTATTTGGTGCTGAGGATAGAACCCAGTGCCTCACGCATGGTAGGGGAGCTCTCTACCTCTAGCCACAACTCCAGCCCCTGGTGCCTAGGTTTTTAATTGGTAAAATGTGTTGAAATTTTTACCCTTGTCTTGCCTTGTCTTTTTCCTCTCTCCCTCCCTCCCTCCCTCTTTCCTTCTTTCTCTTTTCTGTCTTTCTTTCTTAAAAAATATTTGTTTAGTTATACATGGGCACCATGTCTTTGTTTTGTTTATTTATTTTTATGTGGTGCTGAGGTTTGAACCCAGGGTCTCACACGTGCAAGGTAAGCGCTCTATCCCTGAGCCGCAATCCCAGCCCCCCTAGAATTTTCATTCTGGAGATTTTGTGTGAATTTTTTCCCTAAAAGAGAAAGGGATTTTATGAGAATTTTTTTTAATATATATTTTTTTTAGGTGTAGATGGACACATTTTTATGTGGTGCTGAGGATCGAACCCGGGTTCCGCCTGTGCTAGGCGAGCGCTCTACCGTTGAGCCACAATCCCAGCCCCTTATGAGAAATTTTAAGTGGAAGAAAAAGCACAAAAAGTATCAATGTATTTTGAATGTGTTGTGGCAAATCTGATGATGTTTCTTTAAATGTCATTTGCCTTTTGAAATCTTTGTGCCAAGGATGATAGGTAACTAAGTCAACTTGCTCTTTATAGAGAAGAAATTCTACTAATATCTTAGATCTGATTGATGAGGAAAGAAATGTTATCTTTCTCTGTCCTTTTAGTTTTATGGTAAAATGAGGGACAAAAAGACTGAAAAAACAAACCAAAACATAACAAAAACAAACCCCCCCCCCCCAATACCCTGAAACTTATGTTGCCCGCCACGAGAATTATTTGTCTTTTCAACTCATTTCTTATAGTTTCAGTAATTTTACAGTGTAAAGAAATGCTTTATATTGTAATGGTTGATGGAGTTCCTTCTCTGGTTGGTTCTTTTTAAATTAACCTAGATTTTTCTGGCAAGAAATTTTTTGCTTCAGTATAATCAGTGAATGTTTTCCATTTTCTCCTATTTCTTGCTTCTTACCTCTCTAGAGTTGAATGAATTGAATGGGAATTTTCTGTTCTTTAGATTTAATTTTTAAAATACTTGAAAAATCCATTTATATATTGTTTGAGTAAATAAGATTTTTCTTCTTTTTTTGTTATACCATTTGTCAATTCTTCCTCTCACACCTTTGTTTCACGGTGCTTATCCTGTTGTATCCGGGGACCCTGTTATGGTTTTTTTTTTTTTTTAATCAAATATTCATTTATTATCAATGGTATTTTTCATTTCTTACTATATCTTTTTTTTTTAATTATTTTATTGTTGGTTGTTCAAAACATTACATAGTTCTTAATATACCATATTTCACAGATTGATTCAAGTGGGTTATGAACTCCCATTTTTACCCCGTATACAGATTGCTGTGTCACATCAGTTACATTTCCATTGATTTACAAATTGCCTTTCTGGTGACTGATGTATTCTGCTGTCTATCCCATTCTCCACTGTCCCCCCTCCCCTCCCCTCCCCTCCCTGTTATGTTTTAATCTTTTTGAATTTAACATTGGCAGTCTAAATTATTTGTGAAACGCCAAATGTTTGTGTGATGTAGGACTATGTAATTTTGCTTAGATGAGGCTGGTGTACAGGACTGAGGAATTCAGCTCATATATGAGTCTAGATAACAACCTAAAATCTAACTCATAATATGGCTTCTTTGTTTTCTTGTTACTTGTTCTTAGATAAATTAATAAATCTTCTCATGAAGGGATTAAAAAGTTTTTTCTTTGTGGCAAAAGGCTCCAGTTGGAAAACTGATCCTGCATGTTAAGCAAGAAGAAAAAGGAAAGCTTTATGACTGATTTTAGTTTTAGATTTATATAACAATTGATATTTTCAAAGGTTCATATATCTTTTTTATAATAGTTTGCTTCATTTTATAGGGGACAGTGACACTGTAGTGTCAACACTCTAGTTTCCAAACTAATAAGTTTTAAACATTGATAGTTAAAAAACAAGAGAGGATTGATAAAGATTTTGAATCTTTTTGTTTTGTGGTGGAGACTTCAAAATATTTTCCATCTGTTATCACACAATTTCAGGTAAGTAAAGACACTGTAACCATCCTTTAAAAGAAATATTTTGGGTTTTATGGAAAACCCACCAAGTTATCCTTCAGGGTTCAATTGGGTATGCTGGTACAAGTGTCTTCATGATATTTGTAAATTTGGAACTACTAAAAGGTTTATGGATGTGTGACTCATGAGGGTTTTTTCATGTGTGGAGGATCTATTTTATTTTTATGAAATTTATTTTATTTCTGAGTATTTGTCTGCTCCACTGATTTCTGGGCCAGCAATCATTTAATTGTTGTTTTTTAAGATTTTTTGATATTTTATTTTAGTATAATGGTACTAATTCATCTTTGTAGAATATTTCTTAATACTGTTATTGATTTTGTTTTTTCAAATGAGCTTTAAAATGATTTTCTTTGAGATTTAAGTAAATCAGTTCTGAGAAGATTTTGATTTAGAATGTGATACATGTGTAAATTAGCTTGGGAAGCTGTTTTTGCATTATGTATTTTCCCCATTCTGGAATCTGGAATGTTTCCTGCTAATCTTTTTTTTTTTTTTTTTAAATAAGGTCTTGCACCAGAGGTTTTAATGTCAAGTACTAAACTGTGGGAATCAGCTTTACATTCTGGAAGTGGAGGGGCTTTGACTGTCACTACATCTCATAGTGACCTGGACATTGCCCTGGTCCCAGAAGTTTGAGGGCAGGTATTCAGACATAGGCATGTTGTCCCATGGCCCCTTGGGTCGAATTACACTCACCTGTCCTTTGTAATCCTGCCCCTTCTGACCTTTTTTGGATGGAACTTTCTAAGAATAAGGGTCCCCCACAATAAAAGCCCACTTCTGAATGTGTGACTTTCTCTTGCTCTCTCATTTGGGGAGCCTGAGGCCAAGAGTGAAGAAGCCCTTTCGAAGCTTGTTTAAAGGTAAAGTGTGTGTCTGTGTTTTATTTGATGTCCCTGGAAATTCACATAAGTTCAGCTGCCCACATGGGTTAGGAACAGCACTAAACAGCATTCTAATATTTTCTATAGTCATACATAGTTTTATATTTTATATTTCTACTGTATTATGCAGTCTCAAGTTTTTAAGGTATGAAAGTCTCCACCAGTTTAGAAGGGAGTGACCATATGTATTCCTAGAGACCGTTTTTTGCAAATGTCGTGTGAAATGGATGCCCTTTTTTGAAGGGGTATTCAGAAGGTGCAGGTTTAGCCAAAACATATCTGTATAGGTCATATTGTGCTTGGTGTGACCTAGGTGAGCCTTACCAAAACATGAATGAAAGATCTCTAATTTAATAAGCCCATTTTATTAAACTCCACACCATTCCTGAGCAAGTTTTTATTATCTTGATGTTAACTGTTTTATAATTGTTTGACAACTGATGGCATGATTTGACTGAAATTATCTTTTTCTGTTATACTTTTTAGGTGACATTTCTTTTATTAAAGCAATTGTTTTTTTCCTTCTGACAGAGATCTATTCGATCTTTTGCCAATGATGATCGCCATGTTATGGTGAAACATTCAACAATTTATCCATCTCCAGAGGAACTTGAAGCTGTTCAAAATATGGTGTCTACTGTTGAATGTGCTCTTAAACATGTCTCAGATTGGCTGGATGAAACAAATAAAAGCACAAAACCAGAGAGCGAGACAGAAGTGAAGAAAGATGAAACTGTAGAAAATTATTCCAAGTGAGTGTGGACTGGCCTTGTGATGGTTTACTGGAGTACCCAGAAAAGCCCTAGAGTCCCTACAATATACTGCTCCTTGGGTTTTTTCATATGTGTGACTATAACCAGAGAGGTAAATGGAGTTTTTCTGAGTTAATTTTGAAAGGAAAGTAAGGAAGGTATAATGATAAGAGCCAGAAAAAGAAGATGGATTAGTTAGGATCCCTTTTGAGACCCAAGTCCTTTTGTGTTTGAAGGTTATGATATGTCATCTTTTTGCTGTGTTGGTACAGCTTCCAAAGTTCTGAAATAATAGTGTTTTAGATCATGGGGGAAATACTTCTTTTTATCAGAGATTTTAATCCTGGTGTAGAAGGAGTATATGAAAATGTATTTTAAAGATATTTTTGCCTTGTTGATGTCTACCTTTAAAGGTATTTTTGCCTTATTGAAATCTGCCTTGTGGATTCAAAATGTAGTTCAGGGTCTTGCATATCGTAAATGTTAATATATTTGTGGAATGAAAGAAGGTCTAATGGGAGCCAGATATTTCAGTTACAATAAAGTGTTCTAATTGTTGTAATAACAGAAGCAATTGGCGAGATGAAACAGCAGTGGTAACGAGTCAGATCATGAGACTATGCCATGCTAAGTGTAGAGTGATGGTTTTGAGCAATGTCACTATGTTTGGAATAAGTGAATATCCTATTGTGAAAGAAGAAGCCCATATGATTTTATTATACCATATTAATAGGTTTAAAACATTATTTTTTAAACCTGTAACTTTTGTAAGTGGAAGATAAGGTTATAAAATGATTCTTTCCAGCTTTCAATTCTAAATCAGCATGATAAGTTGATAAAGAATAGTGGGAATGTATTGATACATTTATTTTCTTCACTGAAAGGTAGTGTAACCTTTTAATCTTTAGTTGAAAGATAATCTGTCAGTTTTTTGCTGGCAAATATAATTTATTTTTTAACTGTTTATAAGTAATTTATACATTATATCTGGTGTCAGTTTGAAGGTTCTTGGAATTAATTCAATTTTTCTCATATGATAGCTTAAAATTGTTATGGTCCAATTTCTTTTTTTTTTTTAATATTTATTTTTTAGTTATTGGCGGACACAACATCTTTGTTTGTATGTGGTGCTGAGAATCGAACCTGGGCCGCACGCATGCCAGGCGAGCGCACTACCGCTTGAGCCACATCCCCAGCCCCTGTTATGGTCCAATTTCGAGTTCATGTTAATTAGCAATATTCAGAGACTGAATTTGTGATATGCCTTAATGATATTTGGATTATTCTTGTTTTAAAAATGAGGAAACAGGTTCAAAGAAGTCGGGTATTTGTAATTTGTTCAAGTCAGTAACAAAGCCAGGATTCAAACCAGAAAGTCAGACTGCCTTCTAAATTGCCTCCCAGTATGCTAAGAGTCTAAGTGTTCACTAAGGAAAATAAGAGGTGTAATACCTTTGAAAGATTATTCTGTTTGTAGCATACTGTATATAGTAGGTTGAAGATGGCAGAGAGGAGTCAAAGTAAAGCTGATGAGGTGGAGGTGATTGAGGTAGTACCCTTTTAAGGTAATTAGAGCCTGAACAATTTGAACACAGTGGTTTGAGGGTGACTATGGTGGAGGATTAATTTATAAACCATTATTAGATTAGGGAGAATGAGAGATGAGAGGACAGGGATACAGTGAAACAATCAGTTTCTACACTTGGCTCACTTGCTTTAAAATGCTTATTTTTGCCAACTTTACGGTTTTAATGTTTATTGAATCTTTACGGTGTGACAGGTACCAAATCTGGCTGGATTGTTTATAATTTCCTATCTAGTTTCCACTGCCACAGTTTGTTTCTTTACCTTCCTCATTTCATTCTTAACTCCACTGACTTTTGCCTAATTGATGATTCTTGCTTCTAGCTAAAATTATCTTTTTTTCCCATCTTGTCGAATTAGACTCCATTTCACATTGCCTTGCTTGATCTCTTTTAATTTTAACCCCTCCCTTTCTAAACTTGGCAAACAATCATAACAGTGTAAAGAATCACCTAAATGTGGTCAAACCAATCTGGGTCTGAATTCAGGCTTTGCCTTTTTACCCTCTTTGTGAACATGAACAATTAACTTTTCTGATGTTCACATTCTTTGTCTTACAAACTTTCTGTTGTGAGGTTTAAATGAGAATATATGGCACGAGGTTTGTTCTCAGATGTTTCTTTATCTTTCTCTTTTAAGTATGGTACCTAATCTGTGATTGGTTTGGTAATTTAACCACTGTGTAACCTCAGGAGCAGCAAGAGAGACTGGCTGTCCTTAGTATATTTCATATGCTTCAATACTTGCCTTACTTATTGAATTACTGCCAAGATTAATTAATATTTTTACTTGTGATTTAAGGGAAATGAACCAATAAGAAGCTTATAGAATTAAAACCAAAGATAGATGAATATTTTTCTTTTCTTTAAAAAAAATTTTTTTTTGTAGTTGTAGGTGGATAGAATACATTTATTTTATTTGGAAAGTATATGGTGCTAAGGTTTGAACCCTGTGCCCCACACATACTAGGCAAGTGCTCTGCCACTGAGCTATAGCCCCAGCCCTAGATGCATATTTTTCTTATGCACTCTATTCATAACTTGATATTCTGCTGGATTTGGAATGCATAATTGACAGATTATTATTTCCTTCCTCAACTCTTCACATTTTTCAGTTTTCCCCATAAACTTTTGTGAATTCCTATAGTGATGCAGCTAGGAGGGAACTTTGCTTATTTAGCCAATAGCTATTTGACATTTATGGTTACTGAGCCAGTAGGAACTGCCAGGGGTAGAATTCAGGTACTTTAGATTTCTGTCTTGAAATTCTCAATATACGATGATATTCATGTTTCTTCAAAATTCTTTAGTTTATTTCTAAAAAATAATGGGAGTTTAAAAATAATAATTTGAAAATTATTTAAGGAGATAAAATATGTTGGTTATTTAAGGAATATAAATGTAGTTAAGAATCTAAAGGAATATACTTTGAAATATGCTCCTAGTTGAATCCTTAAGGCAAGATAGATACTCTATGCTTCTTAAATCTGAGAGTTTAATCTGTAGATTTTTTGATGTCTGGATTTATATACTTATCAATTCATAAGAATATCCAGGAAACCAAATGATGATCAAGCTAATAGGTTTTATTTTTAGGGATCAAGGTGGTCGGACATTGTGTGGTGTAATGAGGATTGGCCTGGTTGCAAAAGGCTTGCTGATTAAGGATGATATGGATTTGGAGCTGGTTTTAATGTGCAAAGACAAACCCACAGAGACCCTGTTAAATACAGTCAAAGATAATCTTCCTATTCAGATTCAGGTGAGTACAGTTTAACTGCACCTCTAGAAGAATTTCTGAAAAGGTGAAAATAGGGAGTAACCTTGATTGAATTTTTTAACAAGAATTGGTGCAAAATTTAGGGACAGGTACAAACAAAAGAAATGCCACTACTCTGGGTCTGTGATTTAATTCATCATACTTGAAACACATTTATGGTGATTAGTACTCAGGATATAGTTAAACAAATTAAGATGACTATTAAGGTACAGTCTTAAACTTTTCAAGTTTATCTTGCTGAGAGACATTTTTTTTCCACTAGATCTCTCAGCATTATAAAACACTTGGAAGGGTTGGTGAAATGCAAACAAGAATTGAAAACTCAAAAAGAGCCTAGACAACTTGAAACTTTTATAGATAACTTGTTTTTTAAAATATTTTTTTAGGTATCTTTTTTAAAGTTGTAGATGGACATAATATCTTAATATATTTATTTTTATGTGGTGCTGAGGATCGAACCCAGTGTCTCACACATTCGAGGCAGGTGCTCTACCACTGAGCTACAGCCTCAGCCCTATAGATTAGTTTTAACTATATTTATCAGTTATAAAAGTTAAGTTAATATGACTGTTAATGGGAAGCCACTTTTAATTCCTTGTTTCCAAACCTTTTTCACACTGGGACGTATTTAGAAAAAAATTTTAATGCTGCCTTGCTCCTTGGAGGATGCTACCAAAGGTGGAAGGCTCCTAGGCTCTGCTTTGCCAGCCATCCTAAGGGCCAGTTGTGATCATCTTCTAGGGCAGCTTCAATCATCTTCTAGTTTAAGATGTGTGTGTGTCTCCTGAATTAGATTGTGGCTGTTTGATGGTATCATTTCAGTTTGTCCTTATATCCACATCACAGAAGTAGATGTCTACCCCCAGGTCCAGACTTCTTGCTTCTGAATTCTCCCATTTCTTTTATTAGTTTCTTTTATTTGTACTTCTTCTGAAAGTGGTTCTTCCCCTGCTCAAGTAATATGAATTCTGAATTTGTTTTCATATGATTTGTTACCAACTGAATTTCAAAACTTATCTTTTTTTTTTTTTTTAAAAGATCTACCACTCTTGGTACCTAAATTTATATCGCTTGTTGATGCCTTTTCCTATGTTAATTTTGAGGGCACTGTTTTTTTTTATTATTCTGTCATAAACCTTGAAATATGGTTTTCTAAGTGACAGAACATTTCATCTTTCCCACTTTAAGTATTGATGGAGAGAGATTTTTCTGATTTTTTTTTTTAATAGGGTTGAACTTCTTCCTTTTCTTTCTTTCATCCTTTTGTGGTCATTTGAGGAAAGACAATGGTAAGGGACATGAAATATTATAAAGTTTTATGAAATGAAAAGCTCAGTAACAGCTATCTACCAGTACTGTTCTTATCAGAATGTTATTAAAATTCTTGTTTCCTTTTTTTATTGCTTTAGAATTTAATCTGCATTTCTGCTTTTAGTATGGTGAACATTGTTATCTCAAGTAATAGTCAAAGGGTTTTTCAGCCATCTCAACCTTTTCCTTTCTGTTCCTTTTTGTAAGTATTGTTTTCTATGAGAATGGTCATATTTGTCATCATCAGATGTGTCCAAGTGGAGAAAAAGGTTGAAATTCAGTGCTATAATAAACCAGAGTTTCTTACTAAGAATCTGTCACATCTCTCCAGCTTTGAAGATACAGAAGATTGGGTCAAGCCTCGCTCTGCACCAGTAGGGTGTTCTTTGTGCAGAACATAATGGTGTAAACTCTGCTTGTTCCTCTCCTGGGCAGTTTTTATTTCTGGGCACTAGTTTTAAAATATTCTTTTGGACCTAGTATATATGTTCGAGGGAAGAACCCAGGAGAGAGTATAGGTTGTGGAGACCATCTCAAATTTGAGGAAAATAGGAGCTTTTTTTTTTTAACCTTATGATTTATTTTAATTTTTTTTTAGTCATACATGACAGCAGAATGTATTTTGACATTTAATACATACATGGAATGTACTTACATCAATCATATTGTCTATTCTGCTGCCCTTCCTATCCTCCCTACTCCTCCCCTCCTCTCTCATCCTTTCTCTCTATCCAATCTAATGTGACACACTTTTTTTTTTCTTTTTCTCATCACAACATCATATATGTATTCTGTATAATAGTGAGGTTCTCCTTCCATCTTCCGTGCAACTCCCCTTCTCCCTCTTTTTCCCTCCCACCTGTCTTCCCTATTTAATGGTAGTCTTCTCATGCTCTTCCTCCCTATCCCATTTTGAGTCAACCCACCCCCCCCCCCAAAATCAGAGAAGACATTCGGCATTTGTTTTTTAGGAATTGGCTAACTTCACTTAGCATAATCTGCTCTAATGCTATCCATTGAGGAAATAGGAGCTTTTCAGGCTAAAGAAGAGAAGATTTAGAAAGAAAGAAATATTCTTAGGTCTTGGAAGGGGCTATCTTAGGGAAGGTTAAAAAAAAAAGTCTGAACTATTAGGACCAATGGTAGACATTATGAGAAACGTATTTCAGTTTAATTTAACCAGGAGGTTTCTCTAATAATGAGTGTGACTTTTACATATTACCCTCCACTCTGTTTTCTTAGTGTTTATGTGTAATAACATCTGACAGGATCTTATTTTCTTATGGATTAAAAGTCTTTTTCCTGAATATTTAGAGCAAAACCTCCATTTATCTAAGTACCTTAATTAAATAAGGCTGAAACATACCTTTCCCTCTATACTCTTTTCTAGGGTGATTTTGAGGATGACCAAAACTAGAAAACACTTAGTCTAGTCTAAAATTCATACCATGTTTATTACTCTGTGCATTGTAAGGATCTACATGCATAATTGAAAACTTATTCTATACCTCTTCTTTTGGCAAAATGAATGTGAGCAGTTTTATGATGTTGCTTTAGATAAGTTTTGTTTTTTCATTTACTGTGAATTTTCCTTTTTTTTTTTTTTTGGCTTCCTATATTCAAAATTAGGATAATGAGTTTTCTTTTTTGGAACTGTTCAATAGTAAAATGCTATTTTTGTGTAAATGACTTTGAGTTCTTTTAATACACACCAATGATCAGAGATCTAGTAGTGTTTCCCTTCAGGAATAGATACTGAAAGTTTCATCACTAAGGAAGGCCCTATGTGACATTAAATATTTAATACATAATAATATTAAATATAAATTAATAGGTGATTCTAACTGGGTGATTATTTTGTGCAAATTCTGTGTTTATTATAATTTGTTAAAAGAAGCAATATATCCCCTGCACCACACACACAAAAGCAATATAAATTTCCCTGTGGCTGACAGATGACTTGTCTCATAATGCTAGATAAGTCTCAGTGTGACAATCACTGAGACCTTTTTAAAAAAATTAAAAAAAAATCTATTCTTTTAAGATATACATGACGGTAGAGTGTCAAAATACACAAACATGGTATAACTTATCTTAATTAGGATTCTATTCTAGTGGTTGAACATGATGTGGAGTTTTACTGGTTGTGTATTCATATATGAACATGTGAAAGTTATGTCTGATTCATTCTACTGTCTTTCCTAATCCCTTCCTCCCTTCCCTTCATTCCCCTTTGTCTAATCAAGTGAATTTCTGTTTTCCTTTCCTACCTCACCCTTATTGTGCATTAGCATTTCCATATCAGAGAACATTCAGCCTTTGTTTTTTTGGGACTAGCTTATCTCACTTAGCATGATGAGTCCTTAGTTCATCTGTTTACTGGCAAATGCCATAATTTTATTTTTCTTTGTGGCTGAGAGTCCTTTTGTAAGAGAAGTGTGAAAGCTACTTGTTTATACTCATTTCTTTTTCTGGTAAGTAAATTATAAATATCATTTTTCAGGGCTGGGGTCGTAGCTTAGTGGTAGAGCACTTGCTTAGCATGTGTGAGGCTCTGGCTTCAATCCACACTAAAAAATAAATAAAGGTATTGTGTCCATCTACAATTAAAAAAAAGTTTAAAAAATTTAAAAAGAAGATCCTTTTTCATTCATGCTTACTCAATTTCTGTTAGAGAAATCCATATAATCTTATATTTGCAAGTCCTTGGCAAGTAGAAGTTCCTCTTTAGTTCTAACAAAAAAGCTATGTGGCTCACACCTATAGTCCCAGAAACTCCAGAGGCTGATGGCGGAGGTCTGCAAGTTTGAGGCCAGCCTGGGCAATTTCGGAAGACCCTGTCTCAAAGTAGTTCAGTAGTAGAGTGCTTCTTGTCTCAGTCCCCAGTACTGCAAGAAAAAAGAAAGAAAACCTTTTGGTGTAGAAAACATTCCCAGCTGTTTATTATTCTAAAGCACTTCTCTATAATAATTTCAGTGATGCTGTTGACATTTTACTTTTAAATATTAGAATAGTTTTAAACATTGTTTCATAATTGTTGGAATGGTTGACATTGTGGTTGCTTTTTGAGAGGTGGAAAGGATTTGCTTATAGGTTGAGAGAAGTTTTTCCCAAACTAAAAACTAGTGGACATTGTCTTTAAGTACAGTAATACCATAGTTAATGACATTTGAAAACCTAATGCAATTGAGATTTCAATCTAATTATAAGGTGTTACTGAAATCTTGGTGATTTTTCAGAAACTTACAGAAGAGAAATATCAAGTGGAACAATGTATAAATGAGGCATCTATTGTAATCCGGAACACTAAAGAGCCCACACTGACTTTGAAGGTGATACTTACTTCTCCCCTAATAAGGGACGAACTGGAGAAGAAAGATGGAGGTACTCGTGTGTGTGTGTGTGTGTGTGTGTGTGTGTGTGTGTGTGTGTGTGTATGCATATATATATCGTATTATTTTGTTTGTGTAAGAGGTCTTCCCAGTGGTTTGTTAGCTCTGCTTTATGGATTTAGGAAATCACTCTTCATTTGTTTTTATGCCACTCATAGTATTTTAAACAGGTTTGTTTCTAAATGATTAATGTATTTTTTGAACATGTCTAATTTCAAAATATAAAGTAGGTTATTCCAAAAACCTGTGCATATCAAATGCGGGCCTTAACTCTCAATTTTTATACCACTTTGGTATTTTGTTTTACTTTATCTAGTATTGTATTATATTGCTGATATCAACCAATCTGTTATTTTGGCTTAATGGCCAGATTTCAGGATTAAATGTGGACCAATATGGCATTATTTTCAAATTCACTTAGTTATTATTCCAAAATTACTCACTTGCATATTGCTCTTAACTTCTAATAGCTATATAATCTTGCAAAATTTTGTTTTTACTTAGTTGCCTATGTGTAGATTTGCTTTATAGTGTAAGAAATGTGAATTGGTGATTAATTTTTTTTATCAATGCATAATATTTAGTAAATTTTTTAGGTTTCTGATATATGCAAGAATCATGCTTTCAACTAGCTTTCTTAAATTAAAAAGAATTGCTGTATGGCAGTGTTATCCTCTAAAAGTAGAGTGAGAAATCTATTCAGCTTTTGATATCTTTGAGAAGTAATCATGGAAGTGTGGTGGGTTTCTTTTTCTTATGTTATTATCCTGTCAAGTTAGCTTGATTCTGCTTCTCAGTCCTGTTCCTAGAAACTTGCCATATGGTATTTTTCCTGTGTCAGACCTTTGACCAACTGGCTACTCTGTCATGACAATTTAGAGGCAGTGCAGCCTATCTGGGCCCGGGGGAACTCTCTGTTATTTCATCTCTTGAATTTCAACAAGTCCCATTGCTTACTCCCCTACCTGAAGTACCACCAGTGTAGTAAGAAATATTGGTCAGTTTCATAGTTTATTTATAAAGTTGATGATAAGGGTAGAAAAGCACATTTACCTTAGGTTTTAAATTTTTGGTAGCCATTATTCATAGGCTCCTTAAACTAAAAGTGATACCTTTTAAAAAATATTTTTATTTGAATGATTAAAGTCAGCTCTACTATGCCCACAAAAATAAACTAAATATATTCATGAATCATTTTTTTAAATTTATTTTTTTGTTGTTTAAAGAGAGAGTGAGAGAGGAGAGATGAGAGAGAGAATTTTTTTTAATATTTATTTTTTAGTTCTCGGCGGACACAACATCTTTGTTGGTATGTGGTGCTGAGGATCGAACCCGGGCCGCACTCATGCCAGGCGAGCGCGCTACCGCTTGAGCCACATCCCCAGCCCTCATGAATCATTTTAATCAAAGTGTATCCAATCTATAATTGGGTTTATGACAGTACTTTTTTTCCTCTATATATGTATCCATAGCACTTCTGAAGAACCAATATTAAATGACTTAATTTTTTTAATAGCAGAACTATGATTTCTGATTTCTGATGTGTCAAGATAAATGTTAATTCTGGTAAGCTGTGTTCTCTTGACCCTGTAGTTTAAAACCAACCATTTTGGGCTGCGGTAGTAGCTCAGTGGTAGAGTACTTGCCTAGCATGTGTGAGGCACTGGGTTCGACCCACATTAAAAAAATAATAAGATAAAGGTGTTGTGTCCAACTACTACTACAACAACAAAATTAAAAGAAAACATTTCTAAGTAGAATTGTAATTATAAGCATTATTAAAAATTTGATTATAGGGGGATAAGAAAAAGACTGAAGTTGCCAAAGACTAGGTGAATTATATATTTGCTTGTACCTGTTGATATTCCTTCCATTACCTTTAGAAGGTATTAAGAGAATGTCAGGCTTCTTTTTCCCTGTGGTTTTGTGTATTTACATGGGATTTTGTCATAGCTTGCAGTGATATTCTTAAGCTTAGTCTGTTGCATTTATAACCTTAATTTCTGTTGAGAGAATTTAGCAATAGATTCTTAGAGCATTGTACCCTCACTGGAACACTTTATTTTTTTTATTTTTTATTTTTATTTTTATTTTTTATTTATTTTTTTATTGGTTGTTCACAACATTACAAAGCTCTTGACATATCATATTTCATACATTAGATTGAAGTGGGTTATGAACCCCCATGGAACGCTTTATTAAAGAATGACATTTATAATAAAACAGGAGAGTCACATAGTTTCTGTTCAAGGTGTTTTGAGTTACTAAGGATCCAAAGACCACCTATGAGTTGACTCAGCTAGTGTGTGGGGTCAAGTAAGGTGAAGGAACCATCTTGGATTTAATGTTTTACACATATCACTTTACCTTTTGAATGGCAGAAACTTTTGCTTTGCATTATCCTTAACATCCCAACCCTGTTGACTCACTTGATCTTTTTAAATTTACTCACTTTGTCTAAAAGAAACTTTTTGTCCTTTGCCAGCAGTTTTTATAGATTCTTGGGCAACTTGAAGGATTCATCATGATTGAATATGGAGATGTGTTTTTACAACTCTGTTTGCTCATAGTAGACATCCTTTAGCTCCTTGATGCAATTATTTGCAGCTTCATGGGATGAAAGCACAAGATTCAGTCAGGTGGTAGAGCGCTTGCCTAGCACATGTGAGGCCCTGGGTTCAATCCTAACCATCACATAAAAATAAATAAATAGAATAATGGTATAGTGAAAAAAGAATTCTTTGGAGAGGGGGAAAAAAAAGATTCAGGTTCCAGGGATTTCTGGGACCTAAAGGTAAACACATTTTTCAATTTCTACTCATTTTCCAAAGTTTAAAAAACATATCCATTGTAACTTCTTTGATCTTTGGAAACATTTTCCTATAGTATCTGGACTTCTTTTGATTATCCATAAATAAACAATTCACAGTAGATACATACCTCATGCATTTCTCTTCCCTTTCTTGCCACACATTTGGGTAAAATCTGAACAAGGGAAAAAAATAGCAGGCAGAACCGGAGGATTGGGACAGGTTAGAAAATCAAATTTATATCTTTTGTGTTAGAATCTGTGCAGTAGTGGATTTAAGTACTCATTCCAAATTACTGTATATATTTTAAATTGCCAGAGTACACAGTAAATCTTTGATATTAGTTAAAATTTCATATGTAAAGCTCCTTCTTGTAGTCAGTTTTCTTATCATTCTAATCCTTTATTTATAGGCCCTGTAGAATAATAATTTTCTCATTCATTACTACATATTTTTTCTTTTTTTTTTAATTTTAGGTGGACACAATATCTTTATTTTTTATTTTTATGTGGTGTTGAGGATTGAATCCAGTGCACCATGCATGCCAGGCGAGTGGGCTACTGCTTGAGCCACATCCCCAGCCCCATATATTCTTTTTGAAGAAGGCATTAGAAGCTGGGCGCTATGGTGCACACCTATAATCCCTGCGGCTCTGGAGGCTGAGACAGGAGGATTGCGAGTTCAAAGCCAGCCTCAGCAAAAGCGAGGAACTGAGCAACTCAGTGAGACCCTGTCTCTAAATAAAATACAAAATAGGGCTGGGGATGTGGCTCACTGGTCAAGTGCCCCTGATTTCAATCCCGGTCCCCCCACCCCCCAAAAAGAAGGCATTGGAGAAAAAGCACAGACTTTGGTGTGCAGCAGCCTTACGTTCAGTATTAACTCTGTTAGTTTTTACTGCTATGTGTCCTTGGGCATGTTTTCTTCATTTTAAATTGTGATAATAAATACCTGAAAAAGTTGCTCAGAGATTAATAAGATAATTTATATAATGTGACTTGTATAACTGGCACAAAGTATCTATTCAGTAAATAGTAGTAATAACTCAGCTTATTAAAGATTCATAGCACAAACATACCTATTCAAACTTCCTTGAGTTAATAATGTGAGTAATATGTGCACAGTTGGTCTAGCAACCTGAGGTAAACATTTTTAAATTCTTAAAAACTCATTGAAATGTATAATAATAGAGTCAGTATACAGATTTTCTATAATGCTCATAGTGAGAATGCTCATTATATAGCTAATGATTCACTGAGAGTGGGTATTTTTCTTTTTTACTACTGCTAATCTTTTTCCTTAGTACCTACAACTAACTGTGACCAACACATAGGAGGCAATCAAGCAATACCACATATAAATCAGTGAAGTGAATTTATGTACTTACCATATTATCTGATTAAAATAGGACTGTCCAATATGTAGGAAAGAAGCATTAACAATGAATAACATCTTAAAGCTCAAGCAATAGATTTTTGAAGATCTCTGTCTTTCGAGGTATTTTATCACCTACTTTGTGATAAGCATTTCCTTATATGTGATTTATTTAAAACAAAACAAAAAAACCTCACAGCAGCCCTCTTGGGTTAGTTACTATCCTGCCTTATAAATGAGGAAAGTCTCACATTTTGCCCAGGTCCTATGAATCAAAGTTCCGTGTGCAGTCTACTCTCCCATTCTTGTCTGGGGTTACTGCATGAGTGCTTTACCAGATCTAGTCCTTCTGAATATTATAGTCTCAAGTTTCTTTTGGTGCTTGTGATTTTAAACCAGAAGTGTATATGTGATTGGGAATGATAAATCATTTTAAAAACTATATTTATAAAGCAATTTGAAACCAGGTGGATAGGGAAAATAGAGACTCTTCTGTTTAAGGCTAATATAAACCTCTGTCCCCCCAACTGGGGGTCAAGGGTGAGGGGAAGTATGCAGGGGTTGAGGGAGAAGTTGCCTGAGAGTCTTCTTTTTCATGTATTGGTGCCAGTGTGAACTTCTGACTCTTCTTGACATTGTGAACTTCTGACTCTTCTTGGCAGAAGAAGTTCACTAGCATGTGTGTCTTGAGACAGTAGATTCTCAGTCTAGACATCACAACTGATGCTGCAGGCTTTATTTTCCTGTCTTCCCCAGCTATTAACCAGCTGCTCTGGTTGTTTATCCAGGGCAAACCTTTGGCCATATCTTTCTAATGCTTGACTGCCACTGAAGAAAAGTCATCCTGAGTGACATTACTAGCATAAATTAGAACAGTCTCTCTTTTACCTTGTTTCTACATTTACTGCCTGCATTATTGTGTCCTGTTACTTTGCATGGACAGTGCCATTGGGCATAATGTCTTCTTTCCAGAAAGCTTTAAGGAATTGAGAGAGGAGGGGCTACCAGGATATCTTCAGGCTAATTAGAAAATTATGTCAGCATGAACCCAGTAACTCAGTTTCATCCAGATTGTCAAGGAGCCTGTCATGATATCCCAACTAAATTATTTTAAAGAGCCCAGCCACGTTTGGCTTTTTTCCTGCCCCCATCTCCAGGCTAGTGACTTTGTTAAAAGGGACAGGTAGTTTGCATGTAATGAGGCACTGAGAGAAACTGACCAACATTTCCTGCAGTATGGTGTGATTCTGTTCACTGATCTAACCTCTAACCAAATAAACATGGTTGGGTATAACAGACTTCTTTCCAATGCTTTCATTGTTCAGAATGTTGAGTGTACCTTCATGCCCTGGTGCCAGGTTCCTGAGTAAATACATTTTCAAAAGCTTTTTTTTTGCTTTGGCATTTTTGCCAATACTCCACCACTAGAACCTCCTATGCTATTTTTACCTGTTTCACTGGTCACCATAGAAAAAATTAAATGGCTCACAATTCCATTGTTTCTATTAAGGATTCCATGAGGGACTCCCCTGTCTTTTCATCAGAATAGCTTTTTCCCTACTACAAAATTGAAACTCTTGTTTTGAAGTCCCAAAGTATTAAATTCTAGCACCAGTCCTATGATTGCCATATTAATAATGAAGTTACTTTTTAATCAATGAAAATATATAAACTGTATATTATTAACCACATAAAAGAAATAGACATGGTGGACTAATAAGGTGCACTATTGTACCATATAAGTTTATTTTGTGTAATATAAAAAACTATGAAGATAAAATGAGATGAATTATTTTATCTCCTCTGCTATTTCCTATCTTATGACCCTTGAAACATTTGGATCTTTTGACTTTTTGACTATCAGAGCATGAAGAAACATGGCCATTCTGATGGTGATGTAAAGGGAATCTGTTGCAAGTCTTCTGTCCAGTGTCTACCCCTTTCATATCTTTTTAGTAGAATCTATTGTCTCCAAATGTTGACTGTCTGTAGCAAGCTGATGTCTTGATTTTTTTTTTTTAATAAGAGTTTGTGGTTAGACTCTGACTTAGAGATGAAAGAATTTATTGAAATATTTTTATGTTGTCTTGTTATAAATATCTGTTATAAATACAATCAATCTAAGGTATAATTTACGAACTCTGACCACTGGATGAAATACTAGAAAGCACAAAAAGAGTTTTGACTTGCCTTTTTCTATCAAAACTTCTGCCTTACTTCCCTCTTCTATTGCCTCCCTCTTCCCGATATCCATACTTGGTAAGATGATAGAATAAAGCTTAGCTTGCTTTACTTTTTTTTCCCTATTAATTAAAAAATTGAAATGATAGAAAATAATCAAATTCTCTATCTTTTATTTGGATTATATTAGCGCAGTCAGTCAACCTTTGTCATGTCCAACTTTTAAGATTCTAATCATTCATAATTTGTTTTATCTGGTATGTGAGCTTTACAGAGATGCTTGTATTGACCATAGTTAAACATTTTGACATAAATCATTAAAATGGGTTAGTTGTACATTTTGTGTCATTGTGAAGATAAAATTCTCTAGGAGCTAGATCACCTGTGAATACCCATACTGTATTTATGAATGTTTATAAATAAATCCACATTAATAATTCTTTACAAGGGTTTCCATTTGAAGAGTTTAAAAAAGGAGGGGGCGAGGGTAATAAAATGAGATGCCCTGTATTGTGACTTTTGTTGGCAGGGCTAATGGGGAACAGTGCAGATATCTGCTGTAGAGCTCACCTTGTCATAAAATAAGCGTGTAGCACTTCGTCCTTTATAGCTTTTTTTTTTTTTTGAGAGAGAGAGAGACTATTTTAATATTTATTTATTTTTTTAGTTTTTGCGGACACAACATCTTTGTATGTGGTGCTGAGGATCGAACCCGGGATGCACGCATGCCAGGCAAGCGCGCTACTGCTTGAGCCACATCCCCAGCCCATATAGTTTTTTTTTTTTTTTTTTTTTTTTTTGGTCAACAGAGGTGACAGAATTGAATTTGGGGGCACCTGGCCACTGAGCCACATCCCCAGCCCTATTTTGTATTTTATTTAGAGACAGGATCTCACTGAGTTGCTTAGCCCCCTGCTTTTATTGAGACTGGCTTTGAACTCAAGAGCTTCCTACCTTAGCCTCCAGAGCTGCTGGTTTTACAGGTGTCTGCTACCATGCCTGGCTGGAGATTTGTTTTCTATTGGGCATATGCCTTCAGTTTTAGATAATGACATTTTATCCACTAGAATAAATGTATTTGCTATATTTATTAACTAAAGAAACCAAAAAGTATCACTGCTCTTGTCCTTCATTTAAAAATATTTACATTGTATTAGCTGGCCCACACAAATGTATAACCAAGCCTACTACTGTTAGGGGAATACTAGGAAGAAGTGTAGATGGGCTCTCTTGAATATAAGAGTTCTTCAAAGAAATTAGTAAATCTGATTTAGATTAGATAAAACATCATCCCCCAAGAAACATTTGTGTATTGTATGCTTTTAAATATGCATCAAGACTGGAAAAAAAAAAACCCAAAAAACAAAAAGCCTACTTCTTTGTAGCTTAGAGGAAATAAATTTGCCTTTCGAAACTTGGATTTAGTATCATGTGGGTATTGGTCGTTAATCATGTTTAAATTTTTAATTTTGCTGCTTTGGGCCATCTAAACCAATTTTTAAAATATTAAGGCAAGTCAAATAGCTGTAATTAGATAGTAGTCTTTAGAGAGAAAGAGAATTTTTTAAATATTTATTTTTTAGTTTTCGGTGGACACATCATCCGTCCATCCTCCTTCCTTCCTTCCTTCCTTCCTTCCTTCCTTCCTTCCTTCCTTCCTTCCTTCCTTCCTTCCTTCCTTCCCTCCCTCCCTCATTATCCTTCCTTCCCTCCCTCCCTTATTATTTTTTTCTGTGGTGCTGAGGATCTTACCTAGTACACTGTGCACGCCAGGCGAGCAAGCTACTGCTTGAGCCACATCCCCAGCCCAGATAGTAGTCTTTGAACTGCCTTTTTTTCAAAAGGAGGTATATAAAATTGGAAATTTATTTCAATTTGTTTTATATTTGTAATTTTTAATAATTTTGTTCAGAAAAGACATGAGAACTTCAGGATAACACTTACTTACGTTCTCATCAGTGGAGTAAAGTTTCTAGTAATGGTTATTTTTTGAATGAGTTTATTTAGTTGCAAAAAGTGTTTTGGCATAATCAGTGTTTAATCAGTAAATCTCAAGTTGACCATTAACATGAGAGCTCCAGTTTTCCTTAAAAACTAATCAGTGATCAATTTTTTTTTTCTGTAAAAAAAGTTGTTATTGCTGTTGGTCCTAAATTTTCCTTCTTTATGTCTTAACAAAGGAAAAAGTGCTATGTACTTATTTTGTGCCATGATATTATACATGCTTATTAATAAGATCCCAGATTATAAGAAACAGGGTCACTGATTTGTTGACAAAATGAATTCCTGTATGTTCCATTGTACTTGTGCACAAATGCTGTTCTTGTTTACTTACGTAATTGTGCACGTAATTTAAAAAAGAAGCAACAAAACCAAACCATGAAATTTTCTGGGAGTCTTATTAGTTCACTCAGATGCTGCTATTCTTCTTCTTCTTCTTCTTTTTTTTAAAATTGTTTGGAAATTTGACAGGAACCCCTTGGTCAAATTGTATCTGTCTCTCTCTATCCCATTTTACCATTAGAAAATGTTGCGATGAAAGATCCTCCGGACTTATTGGACAGGCAGAAATGCCTGAACGCCTTGGCGTCTCTTCGACATGCCAAATGGTTTCAGGTTGGCTTTTTGTTATTATCTTACTGTTATTGTAGAATTGTGCAGGTTTCACTTGGAGCACTCAACACTGGTTTCTGTGTACTATGTAAGATGGGGTACTTTACACCTCATAAGGTTATTGGAGTAAGAGTTTTAACTTTGTGAAGTGCCTGGAATAGTTTCTTTTATAGTTAATGATGATGTTTTGTTATCATATAATTCATTTTGGCTTAAAATTATTCTGACTTTTAAATGATGACTTGTAAAATATAACCATGGGTAAAAAAGCTAAAAATAAAAATAGTTTCCTGCAATGGAGTTGCCATAAGGCTACAAAAGGAA
This sequence comes from Spermophilus citellus, assembly GCF_964194105.1. Classification (NCBI taxonomy): domain Eukaryota; kingdom Metazoa; phylum Chordata; class Mammalia; order Rodentia; family Sciuridae; genus Spermophilus; species Spermophilus citellus. Next base: position 11,852,102 of record NC_138183.1, read on the forward strand.
TTTTAAAAGGAAGCTCCTTTTACTTTAAAATCTACCTTTCTGAACTGCTGTTTACTACTTTTGATAGCTTGATATTTTGGTTTGCTTGAAAACCAAATATTTAGTTAATTGCTAATTAGTATTCACTTAAAGAACCTATCCATGATCAATATGCTTAAAATGAAGAATGGATTTCAACAGGGATATTGGAATCATTTTGTTTGTTTTAGGCAAGGGCAAATGGATTAAAATCATGTGTAATTGTCCTCCGTATTCTGCGTGATTTGTGCAACAGAGTCCCCACATGGGCACCATTAAAAGGATGGGTAAGTACTTAAATATGTAGTTAAAAGCAAGTTCCAAAGCTGTAGCAGAGGAAATCCTATAAGAATGGTATGTTATTATAAAATGACTACCTTCTGTGTTAGTAAGGTATGTGTTATCTCTTTTTCCCTGGGGGAAAATTATGCATCTTTTATTTGAATTATTATGCATATAACTTGTATATGCCATACTATATTCATGTTACAGAATCAGATTTTTTTCTGACAAAAAGTTTTATACCTTTTTGATAAGTATCTTCCTGCCCTCAGCTCTTCATTGATGGTTGATCACTTATTGGTCACCTGTTGCCCACAAAAGCCTCATTGGCTGACCCATTTCTCTCAGTGCCTCTTTCCATTATAGTTGAAATTATCTGACAAGTGGAGACACAGTTAATTGCTAACTTATCATGTTAGTACTTAAAGTCAGGCAAATAGTACACTCCAAGCCAATTGTGGACCTAATTTATGATATATATTGTAACATTGACTTAATTTGGAAATTATACTGGACCCCAATCAAGACTACAACTTAAGAACTCTATAAAACAATTCAAATAAGGCTGTAAAGGGTCATTTATACATTTATAAAGGGTCTAACAATTATTACTTTGATAAAGTATCATTAGTTTTCAGTTTATTAAATATAGATTTGGTTCTTTGTTTATTCTAATTATACTTGGAGCAGACTATCTAAAATGAAGTCTTATTCTTACATTGAGATGTTTATAGTTTGAAAATTTCCTAATAAATTATGTGGGATTTTGGTGGACTGGATTTGCATATTGGCTTATTATTATTACTACCTTACACGAAGCTCTATTAAATTTTTGTTAAATGAATTAGATGACCATAATTTATTTAGTAATTTTTTCAGGGTAACTAAATTTAGAAGGCTTTTGTTACTAAAGTGTCATTTGAGAATATCTCAAAAAATGCTCAATTTAAAAACTGGTTGGGGGGTTGCTGGTATATGTAGTTCAGGGATGGTAGAACACTTCCTTAGTATATGCAAATCCCTGGTTCAGCCCCAAGCACTGCCTTCCCCCCTTCCTGAAATCCATTTGGGGAAAATTTTTTTTTAATCATGGGGGAAGAGTGAAGTGGTCCCTAAATATTAAATTGACTTTTTGACTTTTTTGGCTTCCCTTGTAGATACAAATGTCAGCTCACATTTAACTGGAATCCTTTTAACACTTGGTGCATGTACTAATTTGTAATTTAATATCTTCTAGCCACTAGAGCTTATATGTGAAAAGTCTATAGGTACTTGTAATAGACCTTTGGGCGCTGGGGAGGCCTTGAGACGAGTAATGGAGTGTTTGGCATCTGGAATACTACTTCCTGGTAAGGGTTTCAAACTCTGGAGGCAAAAAAAAAAAAATCTAATTTTAGTTTATTTTTCTAAATATGTGCTAAATTTGTCCTCTACTACACAGGAAAATGGTGTGTAGGAGCTATTTTGCTTAGAATGTAAGCAAGTAGAACGTTTGTGTGTTGGAAAAGTGCTATTAAACTTTTTCAATAATTATAATTTGTTTTTTTATGTACTAACATAAAGGGTACTAATAAGATATGTCTGCTATGAATTTGCTTTACCTAGAAGTCTGAATTTGAAAATGCAGATGTTGATACAAAATGTGTGAAGTTCATTCTGTTTGCAGTCTGGTGTTAAATTTGGAAAAATTAAATTTGGTCTTATTTTTCATATGCAATCCTTTTGGAATGATTCAACATGCTGTTGTTAAATATACAAGGGACTTCCAGTATAAAATATGGGCAGTTTAGTGCTAATGTATCAAAAATGAGAGTGTCCTTAAAACTCCAGTTAATTGAATAGACTTTTACTCCTCTTTTTTTTTTCCCCTTTTCTTTTCTCACTCTGTTTTGTGTTAGTTTATTGAATTTTAAACCCAATTCTAAATGATATTTATGTTTTGCCTTTGCCTTTTGCCAAAGGGGGTCCCGGTCTTCATGATCCTTGTGAGCGAGACCCAACAGATGCTCTGAGCTATATGACCATCCAGCAAAAAGAAGATATTACCCACAGTGCACAGGTAGAAGACTTGGCACACATGATGATTTATTAGAGATATATCACAACTTAATTTTCCTAACTCTTCAGATTGAACACTTTTCTCTTGCATGCTATTAGGGACTTCTACCATCATATCAGCATTTAATGAATGTCATTTTAGCTAGATGTTCTAGTGGATTTATGAATGGCTACTGAAATTTGATTGAATTAATATTTTATTCTTTAGCATGCGCTTAGACTATCAGCTTTTGGCCAGATTTATAAAGTGCTGGAGATGGACCCCCTTCCTTCTAGTAAGCCTTTTCAGAAGTATTCCTGGTCAGTTACTGATAAAGAAGGTGAGCTAAATCTAAATGTCTTATATTAGGGTTGGGTGGGGATTCGCAGTGATGGTTATGGGATGCCTCTCTTGTTAGAGTTTAAGGAACTTAATCCTTGTTTATCTAAGTCATTTATAAGAAAGTTTATTGCTTCCTCTCCCGCCTGACTTTGTTGGCCTATATCTCCATCAGTGACAGTAGCTTGCTATCAGTTGTTCTTATTAATGATCAGCTCATTTGTCCGTGTTAGCCGTATTTTGTTATTACATATTGAATTAGAGACCATACTTGCAGATCATATGATCCAAGGAGAAGAGATCATCACTGATCAGTTTAATGATCTTTCTCATGCTTGAAAGTTTGATGTAATTAAGACAGAAAAAACAAAATATATAGAGAGGAGGAGAAGGAATGAATATTGGACCATTCAGGACCATCTTCCATTTGTACTAGTCTGTTTGAACTCAGATTAGAGTTTGAACAAAAATAGGATCAGTATGACCTGGATTCCAGTGGGAATCAACTACCTACTAGTTTGAGGCCTTGAGCAATTAGTTCCTCTTAGTAGACATATTACTTTAGTCTTTCTTACTTTATTGACTGTTGTCAGGTGAAAATGCCTGGCTCACTGCCTGGAATAGAGCAGATATTTGAATCTGAATCCACTTACTCTTCTCACTGTGCCACAGAAAATATTTAATTTTGTTCTCTTGTCTCTCACGTTATACTAAAAGGTGGGATATTTAATACCACCTAGAATCCAGCCCACTTCCCGCAGTTGACATTATCTTAGTAATTTCTATATGACAAAAATAATGCAGGTGCTCAATCTATTTATTTAGACACTAGATTTCCAGTAGATCTAAAAGGGCTTATTCAAGGAGTCCACAAGATCAAAAACTGTTTCATAGTAATACTATTAACTTTTCTTGTTTCTTTTCCACTCTTTCCTGAGTGTACAATTTTCTGGAGGCTAACAAGCTTTATTTTAATTTCTATAATGCTAAATATTGATAGATACTACCCACAAAGCAAAGGTAAGACTATAAAGTAGAAATGATATTGGCCAAATTATATTGTCCTATTGTGTGAATGAATATGCAACAACAAATCTTAACATTATGTACAATTTTAACGCACCAATAAAAAATATGGGAAAAAAGAATATAAAATAGTCCTGAACTAAAAAGTTTGAGAATCACTGCCTTATATTGTGAACTCATCAGGGGAGAGAATCCTCCACACTGTACCATATCATTGTTATAAAGGAGTGCTCAATAAAATTTATGGAAGAAAAAGTTCCTTTTTTCAAGAGTGTATTCACATGTTGGCAATGAGATTACTGAGAGGGATTTACATAATCATGCCACATTAAGAGTTGTCTATGAATGGCATGATTGAATAAAAATTTTAAAAAATGTATATTTTATGATTAGTAGCAAAAAAAATTTCTGTTGCCAAATTCACAGTACTTTTTTTCTCCCACTATATCTGCCATCATGTGACTTAGGTTTTGTTTTTGTTTTTAATTTTAAAGATCTTTCTCAGAGGTTTGGGAACTGCTAATTTGTCAACATAGAGCATAAAATAGTGTCAGAATGTCCTAGTGTTCCTGTTGTAGCCCTATCATTTAGTAGCTGCATAATCTGAGCAAGTCAGTTTCTCATTTTGTGCCTTAATTATAAGATGATATCCCTCACAATTTCATATTTTTAGCACCTAGCTTTCTGACATTTATACTTCAATTTAATTTCTATAATTCTTGGTGATTTCAGTATTCTTTCAGGTGATTTATTCCACCAAACTCTGACATTCTCAATTCCTTAATTTCCTCTCCCATAATTACTTTCTATTCTATCTTACACTTACTCAGTTACTCATTCTATGGATGCACCCTTGACCTTGTCTTCAGCAATAACTATTCCTGTACCCTTTCCAGCTTCTTCTTATTGTTACTCTCTCTAGTACTTTTATTTCTTGAACTTACCATTGATTTCATTATCTTTACATAGTCCCTATTCTTCTCATGGTCTCCCTTCTGTCTATACCCTGCTTGTGTTCTCTGGCATATCCTTGTGATCACTCCCTGGCATGTACTTTCACTTCCTTGATCCTCTCTTCCTGATAATCTTCTAACTGATTGAATTCCATCTTTCTTCCTACATCAGATTTATGAACATAGTTGGGGATAAAAAACACAGCCATGTTGACCATTTTTCTTTCAGTCTGTGACACTAACCTCATGGGGACTACTTATGTTGTCTGACAATTCTCCCATAAAATCAAGAGTTCTCCAAATTTCCTAGATAGCTCTTTCACATCTCTAACTCCCCATCCTTACTCTCATCCAATGACCTTGTTAGCTTCTGTTTTCTCACATTAGTAGTAATCTGGAGTTAAGATGAACCTTTCTATTTGTCTGCTGTATCACATTCCTTCTTGCCTGTCAGTGGACATTATTCCAGAAGTTCTCTCACCAACGTCAGTTTCTCCCTGTCTATTGAGTCATTTTCATCAACATAAAAACCTGCTATAGTATTTCCCATCTGCAAGCCAAAGCCAAAACAAACTCTTTTATTAGTTTTACAGTTGCCCCTACCAGAGTTATATTTCTCAGCTCACTTTTAGAGCTGTACTTTTGGATAGAGTGGCCTATTACTTCTTTTTCCTCATTTTCTATTCCCTTTTGAACCTGTTCTAATCAGACTTTCTTCCTCACCTTCTACTGCTGGTGACCTTCATGTTACCACATTTTGGGGTTGGGTTTCAGTCTTTGTCTTAGCCAACTTTTCAGCAACTTTTGGTACCTATGTTTATTTTATTATGAGATACTGCACATAAATAGAAAAAGCATATGGGTTAATAATTATTTAAAAAAATTATTTAATCACTGCCATAGTCAATAAACAAAACATCAGGTAAATGGATGGAGTTGGAGAAGATAAATGCTAAGAAGTTAGCCAATCCCTAAAAACCAAATACCAAATGTTTTCTCTTATATAAGGATGCTGATTCATAGTGGGGTAGGGAACGGGGAGCATGGGAGGAATCAACAAACTCTAGATAGGGCAGAGGGGTAGGAGGGGAAGGGAGGGGGCATGGGTTTAGCAATGATGGTGGAATGTGATGGACATCATTATACAAAGTACATGTATGAAGACACGAATTGGTGTGAATATACTTTGTATATAAATAGAGATAAGAAAAATTGTGCTCTGTATGTGTAATAAGAATTGTAATGCATTTTGCTGTCATTTATTAAAAAAGTCAGTTAAAAAAAATAAAACATCATAGCTCCTTGGGAACCATCTGTTTACTCTGCCCCATTACTTTCTTTTGCCACATGAACTATCGTTCCCAACAATTTGCCAGTCATTTCCTAGATTGTTTTATCACTTTCCTACTTACATATGCTTTCCTAAATAATTTGATTTTGCCTGGCACTTTCTAGAAATTAACTGTACTGAGTTTATTTACTCTTTTGTGACTGGCTTCTTTCTCTCCAGCATTGTTTGCTATTACTCCATGGTGCTGCATTATTTTATTCATTTTAATAGCTCAGCAGTACATATTTAAGTATATTAAAGTTTATTCATTCTACTTTTGCAAGATGTTTAGGTTTGTTAGCAATACACTCACAGTATTGCTATGAGTATTCTTAGACATGTCTTCTGAGGTATGTGTCTTGGAATTACTGTAGTCCAGTAAGTGACTTAGTGAATTGTTACATATACCAGCTTACTCTCCCACCAGAAGTGTATCAAAGCTTCTGTTGCCCTGTATCCTTAGCACCATTTTGATACTGCCAGACAGTTTTTCCTGAAATAAAATAGCAATTTTCATTTGACTTCCAGGTAATCACTTTCTCTTCATTCTTCTAGCCCTGTTGGCATCCCCTCAGTTATCTTCGCTTGTTCTTCCTCATCTAACTTGCAAATTTTAAGGTGTCCCAGGAATCAGTTCTTAGACCTTATTTGCACTGACTCCTTTAGTCTCTCTTCATGAAATTTCTTTTGTACACTGTAGATTTTCCCAAATTTACTTACATCCCAGACTTCCAGTCCTTCAACTCAGTGCCTCAGTATTCCCACATAGCTGCCTAACACATCTCAAACCTAAGATTTCTAAAATCCATAGTCCTGCCTCACTCTGTCACTGTTCTTCTCTTGCCATAGTATCCCTGTCCCAGTTGTGGAAATTCTCCACCTTGTGTATTCAGACCCACATCTTTCAGTCTACCTTTGAATTCATTTTCATTTACTCATCTTCAAACCACCAGCAAACCCTGTCTGTTTATTTCAAAGTCCGTCCAGTATTCATCTTTCTTTAATTTCTTCTTTGCTAATATTTTTGCCTCAGCTGCCATCATCTCTTACCTTGTTTATTACAATAACTTCCAGTCTGGTCCTTCTGCTTTTATCTTTCCCTTGAAGTCTTGTCTGAACAAAACAGCAGTCCTTTCTTCCTTCCTTTTTTTCTTCTCTTCTCTTCTCTTCTCTTCTCTTCTCTTCTCTTCTCTTCTCTTCTCTTCTCTTCTCTTCTTTTCTCTTCTTTTCTTCTCTTCTCCCCTCTCTCTCTCTCTCTCTCTCTCTCTCTCTCTGTACTGGGGATTGAACTCTGGGGCACTGGTCCACTGGGGCACATCCCCAGCCCTATTTGTATTTTATTTAGAGACAGGGTCTCACTGAGTTCTTTAACGCCTTGCTCTTGCTAAGAATGGCTTTGAACTTGGGATCCTCCCGCCTCAGCCTCCTGATCCTGAGTCTCTGGGATTACAGGTGTGTGCCACCATATCTGGCTAGCAGTCTTTTTTCCACAGGCAATTACAAAGATGATATGGGGAGGTCTAATTTATCCTTCACCCAGTTCCTGAGTTGTTACATTTTGTGTAACTGTAGTATAATATCAGGAAATTGACATTGATACAATATGTGTATTTAAGTTTTATGTCATTGTACCATGCATGTAGATTCTGTAACTACTGTTGCCACCAAGACACCTATTCCATCGCCAGAAAAATTTCACTTGTGCTACCCTTTTATAGGCATACCTATCTCTCTTCCCCACCTGTCCTTTAGGCCCCAGGAATCACCAAAATTTCTCTGTCTCTGTAATTTTATCATTTAGGGATACATGGGATTACGTAGTACGTGACCTTTTGAGATTTTTTTCCCACTCAGATTGTAATCTTAGGAGTCCATCCAAAATGTTGGCATGTGTCAATAGTTTGTCCTTTTTATGTGCAGTAAGTAGTGCATGGTATAGATGAACTGGAATTTGTTTAACCATTCACCTATTTTAGGATATTTTGTTAGTTTTTGATTTGAGACTAATGAAACTACTATAACCAATTATTTGTAGGTTTTTTTGGTGTTAAATTGACCAGTAGTATTCCTTTTCTATAATGTTTCCACTTCAAGGTTATACTGCCTAATAAAGTAAGTTAGGAAGTGTTCCTTCTTTTTCTGTTCTTTTGAGTTGATATTACTTTTTCCTCTTAAATATTTAGAAGCCTTTGGGCATGTGGTTTTCTTTGTGGGAAGTTTTAAATCATGGATCTAATAGGCATAGGAGTGTCATCTTCTTTAAACATTTGTGGTAAGTTTTGTTTTTCTGGGAATTTGTCTGTTTCACCTAAATTTAAAAATATTTTGAAATAAAGTAGTTCGTAAGTCAATCCTCTTTTAAAATTTGCATTGCTTTCATGTATTTCATATCTTCTTTTTTTTCTGATCACTCTCAATAGGGATTTATGATTTTTAAAAATCAACTTTTGGTTTTGTTGTTTATCTTAGTTGTATGTTCATATTCTGTTTCACTGATTTCTGTGCTTACTTTAATTTTTCTGCCTTCTGTTTTCTGTTACCATTATTTATGGTTTTCAGTCTCTTATTTTTCTGTTCCATTATTTATGTTTTCAGTCTCTTATTTAATTGCATATACTTTTAAGTGGGTAAGCTTCCTTTTAAGCACAGATTTTAAGTGCATCATGTTCTTTTGATACTTTTATTATTAGTTAAAACTATTTATTATTTTCCCTTATTGTTAATTCTTAGACCCATTGTTCATTTAAATGTCATTGCTTCATTTCCAGATGGATGAGCATTTTCTATTTAACTTTTTGTTTTTGAGTTTTTACTTATTCTGCCATTATCTGAGCATATGTTTGAAAGATCCCCACCACAACCCTCTTGCTGGTGTGTCAGTTTTTAAGCTTATGTTGTAGTTTTCATTTCTAGAATTTTGGCTATAAAGCATTAACTTTCATATTTTCTTCCAGAAGTTCTTTGTAATACGTTTGCTTTTGAAAGGTCCATCACCTGGGTCCTTCTTGAGTCTGTTTATGTTTTCTGCTTTCTCTTGGATTTTTGAACACAATCTTCTCATGTGCCTGGTTATAATAAATGTTGAAGGTTAAGATGAAAATTATAGAGACTTTAAAGCCTGGTTTTATTTAATTTTTCTGTGAGATGGCAAATGGATTGGGCAGTCCTGGATAATTTTATTGCACTCTGGGATTAAGGTGATGGAAGTTGGGCTTCAGTCTTTGTGAAGTATAGACTATTTCCAGATCATCTTACATTTAGTTTATAACATTTTAGAAGCCCAACTTAGATTATGGGGATCCACCATGCCTTCTCTTCTTGGTGGTCCTTGAACTTCAGTTTTGGAACCCTGAGACCTGGGAGCCTGTTGGAAGAAGTCTGTTCAGTTCTTTGTACACTATTTTAGATTTGGAAAATAGCCATAGGGGAAATGTGGCCCCCAGTGCAGGGTTTCCTTTACCTCTCAAGACTAATTCTTCATTGTCTGAGAACAGATATTTATTCTAAGTTTTGTTTAGCTTTGTAAACATCTCATCCTTTCATCAGGAACTCTTTTCTAATTTACTTACTCTCATATCTTGGAAGTGGAACCTTGACATTTTGTCAGTTAATAGCACAGGGTTGAGAACCTAATGTAACCCAGCTCTCCTCATCTCCTGCTACTACCTATTCCTTGTTTGTGCCACTCCCATCACCCAAGCCTTTATCATGTTCCTTAGTGTGTTTCTGCCTTGGGACCTACATGCTCTTTTCTCTGCTTGGATGCTTCCTGCCAAATGGCTCAAAAGATCACCTGATCAGTGATGCCATTCTGACCCTTCTAATGAGTACCATACATAAAATAGCAACACCTCTTCACCATAAAGCCCCTCTTAGTGTTCTTCATTATATTCACTACTATATGTCATGTTGTAATTAGTCTCTACTGCCCTGCCTAAGCTCTTTGAGAAGAGGAAGATTGTCTTCTGTTAAGTGTTCATCTAAAGTTGTCCTGTGCATAGTAAATAATTAAAATTGAATGAATACATGAATGAATTTAAAATGGGATTGATAAAAGTTCCAGTTTCATAAGGTGCTTGTGAAAATTAACTAAGTCAATATGTGTAAAGTACTAATAGTAGTGCCAGGCAGGTAGATGTAAGCACTCAACTGTTATTTTTAAATGTTCTTGTCTCAGAAATGATCACTTCTTATTATTAGATAATAAAAAGGTTTTAAAACTAGCTTTTTGTAAAGCAAGCTCCCCCCTTTTCCAATTACTGTTATGATTAACCTGAGATTTTTCAGCCCTTTTTCAGTGGGTGGGATGATAGAATGAAGCTTAATTAGCTTGAGCTTTATTTATGTAGCTGGAAGAGTTAGAGAATAACTCTGTGCATTTAACAAGCTTATGATTTCCAGTCAGGGAGCTACTTTTATTGTAATTTAATGAGCAAGAGAGTGATTGAATAGACACAGTTCCTTTTTTACTTCTATTTCTTAAAGGCTGCATTCTGGCAGACTGGCACACTCATGGTTTTATGTAATGCAAATAAAATACAGTATTAAGCAAATATTGCCTTCTGTTGAAGATTGATTGACCTGAGAGGTAAATAGTGACTCAGTCAAATGCCAAAGTCAGTGTTTACCCCAAGGGACAATAAGTCTTGATAATCAGAAAATAGATAATTAATCTCAATATTAGTACAGATTTTCACTAGAAGTATCTAGAAATTTTGTGGCATGAATATCTCGAGCACGGCTTTCCTTAGGAAAAAGTTAACAACCACCTATTAAGTTTAAGGCACAGAAAAGTCTTTTTCATACTGGGACAGGTTGATGAGAGGTTTTCTCTATTATTAAAAAAAAAATTATCAAGTTTTTGCTTGACAGCTTTTTCCAAGATATTGATTAATTTTATTACTTCTTATTCCATACCTATTAAGTTGTCTCTTAAGTCTTGGATTAAGATACTTAATAAAGTAGAAGATAAGGAGAAAATATCTTCAACTTTCAAAGAGCACTAAAGACACACAAGAATATATAGATGGTATAGACAACAATACAGGCTTATTTTGGATCCCATTGACACTTTGTTAGAAAAGTCAATATGAAAGACTTTATGGAGGAAGGGGTATTGTAAATAAAATCTTATATGGGATTTGAAGAGGCAGAAGATATTTTATAGTTTGATAATCAGATTTCTGGAGGCATAAGATTTATTATTGATGCTTAATATTTATATAAGAAGCAAATATTAAGATTTAGAAATATTTGAGAAGACACACATAAAAATAATTCTATCAGAGGTAACTACTTTTAACATTTTGGTGTATAACTTTCCACACTTTTGCTGTTCATGCATGTAATAGATGTAAATATATGCTATATTAGTTTCTTTGGGATGCTATAAGAAACTACCTTAGACTGGGTAATTTATAAGTGACAAGTCTATTTTTCACATTTCTGAAGGCTGGAATTCCAGGATCAACATTCATGCAGATTTGGTGTCTGGTGAGGGCCTATTCCTAACAGATGGCACCTGCTATGTATTCTCATATTGTGGAAGGGACAAACTCAGGCCTCTTTTATTAAGTGTATTAGTCCCTTTCATGAGTGCTCTGCCCTTATGACCTGATTACTTGCCACATACTCAGTTCTTAGCACCACTGTGTGGAGATCAGAGCATATATCATATGCATAGGTATTTATATGTGTATAATGAATAAATTGGAAAATAAATATTTGTAAAAAGTGATAATATTAAATTGTGTTAAGAAGACTGGCTTTTAAACATTTTGTTCTTCTAGATTATAAATATGATAGATTAATTGGTCAGTGAAAAATATGTGTGATCTTTGTAATTTCTGATGTTTTCCTACCTGAACATATTAGAATAAATAAGATCATTGTTTCAACTGATAGTGAAATTCTCATGATATTTTTTAGGTGCTGGGTCTTCAGCTCTAAAGAGGCCATTTGAAGATGGATTAGGAGATGATAAAGATCCTAATAAGAAGATGAAACGAAACCTAAGGAAAAGTGTGTAAACTCTTTATCCTTATTGATGTGAACTAGAGAGAGTTTACAGCCTCAGAAAGGGAAAATAAAAAGTGGAAGGATTTTGGCTAGGGGTGCCAACTCAGTGATAGTGCTTCCTTAGCAAGATTAAGTTGCTGGTTTCAATCCCCAACACTGGGAATAAAAAGAATTTGATTGATTTGATTAGTTTTAAGAATAAGATCTCAAGTGGGGTACTCCTAGTCCCAGCTACTTGGGAGGCTGAGGCAGAGGATAGTAAGTTCAAGACCAGCTTGGGTGGATGACTGAGACCTTGTTTCAGAAATAAATATTAGAGACATGGCTGGGAATGTAGCTTAGTGTTAGAGTGCTTGCATATCATACAAGAATCCCTGGGCTCAATCCCCAGTATTCCCCCAAAATGGAAAGCTCTTCACTGGGAAATTGATCATCAAACAACTTTCACAAGTTTCCAAGCTTTATTGCTTAAGACACACATTAATAACACATGTGGAAATTAATGTATGTACTAATGCATGTTAGTTTTATAGTGATGTTAGCATAATAATTCATTTTAGAACTATTTACGAGGTGATGTAAATTTGTGTTTTGAAATTCTCAGTTTAAAAAAATGGTAAACTTATAATAACTACTAATGCTAAATAATTACTAAACTTATAATAATTACAAATGCTTACCTTAAGACAAAATGTCTTTGTAGTTAATTTCTCATTTTTTTTCTTTAATAGTTTTGGATAGTAAAGCAATAGACCTTATGAATGCACTAATGAGGCTAAATCAGATCAGGCCTGGGCTTCAGTATAAGCTCTTGTCTCAGTCTGGCCCTGTCCACGCCCCAGTCTTCACAATGTCTGTAGATGTGGATGGCACAACATATGAAGCCTCAGGACCATCCAAGAAAACAGCAAAACTTCACGTAGCAGTGAAGGTACTGTACTTCTTTTCCTTAACAATGTTTTGTTATTTAATGTTCCAAATAATATGCTTATTTTCCTGGAGTAAATGAATGGTATCTTTAAGATTTTCATACCAATAACAGAAACTTTTGTTACCTCTGAATCATAAAATTATTATTATTTTGTGTAAAATAGTATACATTGATTATATGAAGTATGGAAAATACAGAAAAAAAGTAAATAAAAATATGTCAGTTGCATTTTTTGAGGCAGAGGTGAGTATTTTTATGTGTAGGTTTATTTCCATCCCTTCCCTGTCTTATTTGTTTTTTCAAGTTGGGCTCACAGTATTTATATAATTATGTATATAATTTTTTCCTCTAATATTTCCATTAACTTTAGTGTTTTCTTGTTTATGAAATCTTCATAAGTAGTTTTTTTTTAAAAGAGAGAGTGAGAGAGGGAGAGAGAGAAAGAGAGAGAATTTTAATATTTATTTTTTAGTTATTGGCGGACACAACATCTTTGTTTGTATGTGGTGCTGAGAATCGAACCCGGGCCGCACGCATGCCAGGCGAGCGTGCTACCACTTGAGCCACATCCCCAGCCCCCATAAGTAGTTTTTAATGGCTGTTTTTTTTAATTATTAGTTATTGATGGACCTTTATTTATTTATTTTTTTTGTATGTTGTGCTGAGAATCGAACCCAGGGCCTCACACATGCCAGCCCCAGCTCCAGCCCCTTAATGGCTGTTTTGATTGACATGATATGGATATTCTGTTATTTGTTCAAATATTTCTTTATCATCAGATATTTGCCATTTCCAGATTTTTCATCAAGCTACCATAAAGTAACTAAAGCTTTAGATACTATTTTGTAATTAACACACAAAGGTGTTGAAAGGTAAAAAATATCTTGATTCTGTTTTTGGGCCAGTTTCCCTTCATGGAATTGAGTCACAGAATTTATTCTTTGTTTTTTTGTGATTCTGGGGCTCAAAACTGAAGGCCTTGCATATGCTAGGCTTGTGATCTACCAATGAGCTACACACCTAGCCCGAGTCATAGAATTTAGAGGCCAGCAATCCAGTCTTCCTGGTTTGCAGATTGGAAAATTAAGGAGTAGAAGAGAAATACAGGATTAGACTCTTTGGTCTTTTCTAGTTCAGTATACTTGACAAGGTACTGTTTTACTTTATTTCTCATCTCATTGATTGAGCCTGCTTGTGCTCTTTATTTTCTGTACCTCTCACATTCAAATTAAATGAACTAGGAACAACCTCAGGTTTGCATTTCTATAATTTTTTATTTAAACCTAATTACTCTGAGGAAATTTACCCTGATAAGTGTACCTTATTTAACCAAAGATTTACAGATTTAGCACAATCTTGCTCTTCCTCAAAGGTATTTTATGAATCAAAATGTTATGAATTTGAAATTTTTTTCTCAATGTTACATCTATTCTCTGTGATCTCTGGTATCTAAATAAAACTGTACCTTAATGTAATTTGCACAGGTATTACAGGCCATGGGATATCCAACAGGCTTTGATGCAGATATTGAATGTATGAGTTCCGATGAAAAATCAGACAGTGAAAGCAAAAATGAAACAGTGTCTTCAAACTCAAGCAATAATACTGGAAATTCTACAACTGAAACCTCCAGTACCTTAGAGGTATAGTTACGTGTTTTTTTTCCTTTAAAAAAAAAAAAAGTAATATGGTGCATTGTAGAAAATTTAAAAGATGTGGAAAAGAATAAATAAAAAAATCCTAGTGGCAGATATTATTAACTTTGTATCCTAGTAGTGGATATTATTAATATTTTGGTTTATTTCAACCCAGATGTATTTCATGAATATTTTAATGAAGATAGTCACATTTTCATGCAGTTTTAAGTCTTGACTTTTTTTTCTAAAAATATTTGTCAGCATAACAAATGAATATACCATAATTTAATTAGCATTTCCCTGTTGTTGGCCATGGAAGGTGCTTCTGGTATTTCATAATTGTAACATATCAAGAGTCTCAGTACTAACTGAAGGCCAGAAAATGGATCTAATGGAGGAAATTTGGGATTATTTGGCGTGTGCTAAGCTGTGTGTGTTTGTGGGGCATTTTGGGTCGTCATTTAGTTGATACAACCCTGAAGGAGGGCCTAGCCCGACTCAGAATGTACCTTAGAATCTGAGGAAGTCCTGACATATGAGCTTATCACCACAGATAATAGAATGGGGACAAAATTTAAGTACTGAGCATACACAGCACATTGAGGGATTCATGGAACCCTCATTTACTGGATTCTCTGTCAAGGAAATTGGCTTTGGAGTAACAGAGCTTGCATTTAATTTTTTTTTTTAAACTTTGTCATTTGTAAGAACAACCCCCCCCCCCCAAACAAACAAACAAAAAGGCTTAAATAGAACTCTGTGCCAACATACTTTGTCATTTAATATACTAATTATTTTAGTCCATAAACCCCTTTTAGTATGGGCCGGTGCTGCAGGATCTTGTTTCCAGAAGCTGAAGATGTTCCCAGTCTAGAAAGGCAAAAAGACATGTTAATAACAACTGATAATACAATATTGTGAAAGTACTGTAATTGCAAAATGAATATATAAGGTGAAATCTCAAGGAAGTGGTTATGTGACTGTCACATACACTTACACAGTTATGTAAAATCAGAGGTAGGACAACATGAGCAAGGTCATAGATGGTAAATTTTGCCATGTGGGGAAAGGTGGAAAGAGGAATTCTGGACTGAAGGAAGAGGAGATGTAAAGACCTAGAGTTGAAAGTACATGTTTGAAAGTGCCAAGTGGGCCAGTGTGGAGAGGACTGATGGGGCTGAAGCCTGAGAAAGTCACACTGGACTCTCCATGAGAACAAAAGTGGCTCCTGGCTGTGGAAAGCACAGGGTGAGGTGTTATTTTGCTGGCACTGTCATATAAATCAAAAAGAAGAAATGCCTTGTAAATTACATGATTCAGACCATTAAGTACAAAGATAATTAGGAAGGGAGAGCTAGGTGAGCTGCATTAAGAGCAGCCATATAAGTGTATGGACGTTTTGGTAGCTGCTCCATCTATACTTTGTTTCTCTGTAATGTGGTAATGGCAGGGAACAAAAATCCTTATTTTTTAATTTCTTCCTTTAGGAACTGATTACTACTGATTAACACAGATTTTTTTTCATGTGTGTGAATGCAGGACCTTACACATGCTAAGCATTTACTCTGCCACCGAGCTACACCTCTAGCCATAAAATTCAAATACTTTTTTTGTCTGGACTCATTTTTATAAAAGTTATTTTAGGTTTGGGAAGCAGAGAATGCTTATATAGGTCTAGTTTTTAAAATTACTCATTATTATCTTTAAAAGATGGAGACTGGAAATTGGCCATGAAAATTTCAAAATGTAAATTATGAAAACTGATCATGAATGGATGTTTATTGCAAAAGACCCAATTTTCTAAGTAGTTGCTGCTATAGAAGTGAAATATTGTCCATTGTTTCACTTCTATAGTAGCAACTACTTAATCAACAGAGTATATTATTAAGAAACTCTTGATATTCATTAGGTTTATATGCATCATCTCATTTTTGGGCATTCATTTTGTTTGTTCAGTATGTCTTGAGAAATTTCTGTAGAGGAATTACAGACATGATCTCTGACCTCAAAGAGTACTCAGTCTGTCAGGTCTTTCTTTTCTCAAAATTATACTCCCAGCGTTTTTCTTTTTTCTTTTTTTGTTGTTTTTGTTGTTGTTTTGGTGCAGTCTTTCTCTTCATTTAAACCTTCACATACTTAAGTGAAATCCCGCCCCCTTCCCCCAATTTATAATCACATCCTTCTTCAAGCCAATTCTTTGTACCATTGCTGGAGTGATTTCCCTACAATACAACTCTCCTTGTGTCAGTTGCCAGGTTAAACTCTTTCACTGGCCACCAGATTGTCCATTATAAAGTCAAGGCTCATTTTCTGGCATTCAAAGTCCTATGTGATTTGGTCCCTTCCAGGGTATTTCTAATCAGGTCCTAGTACACTAACTTCTTCTCTTTGCTGCCATATGTTGCCTAACTTTCCATCTTTCTCCAAACAAATGTTCTTTGCCTCTCTTGGGCCTTTATATTGCTGTTTCTCCCATCCAGAATGCCCTTTCTCCTTGATTTTTCCTGAGGATAGTCTGGTACTTAACCTTTTAAGGTCATGTGTTACTTCCAAGAAAACTTTCCTGATTGCTCTAGAAAGTGATCCCTTCTGTGTTTCCACAGCATGCATCTGTTCTCTAACATACATTGTTTTATAGTGATTAGCTCTGTCCTTTCCAGTATACTGTAGCTCCTATAGGACAGAGAATGATGCCAATATTGTTATTTTAATATTTCACAATTCATAGTCTATAGTCTACTGGTTTTTCCTATAGGTGCTCTTCAATATGTTTAGCGATTGAAAGGTTCATAGTAATATTTTCCTTTCACATCCCAATTTGAGTTATTTCTTCCTAACCCAAAAGGTGAAAATATAAATGTGGTGTCATATAAATCCCAGTTGTTCTATTCTCCTTTTTAGTCACTTAGCATTGTCATGGTCATGAGTGACAAGGCTAAATTTTATTGGGTTTGAGTACTCTTCTGTTGGGATAGACTTGCTTCAAAGGCAGGCTGACAGCAGCATTTATTGCTTGTAGATTTCCACACCTTTGATATTTTGCCATAACTATATTTAAGTGACTCATCCTAGACCCTAAATGTTTTAAAGTTGAATTTTTGAATTTTCTTTTTAGCATAATCATATTAATAAGAAATTTATATATAACCAGTATAACTCCACATCATGAACATCCACAAAAAATGGGAAGTTATACTCCATGTATGTTTGAAATGTCAAAGTACCTTCTTCTGTCACATATACTAAAAAGAACAAATAAATAATTAAAAAAAGAATTTAATAGTTTAAAATCTTATTTGAACTTCCAGATTCTCTTTCTTTTTTAGGTAAGAACTCAGGGCCCTATCCTCACAGCAAGTGGCAAAAATCCTGTAATGGAGCTCAATGAAAAAAGAAGAGGTCTCAAGTATGAACTCATCTCAGAAACTGGTGGAAGCCATGACAAGCGCTTTGTAATGGAGGTGTGTTTCTAGATAATGTGCAGTCTTATTTTTCTTCTGACAGACCTAGGATATCCTGAACGTACATATTAAAAAAATTGTTAGACTCAATCTGTTCTTTTGGTACTATCTGATTTCTGTTGTTTTCCATGGTATGAGTTTAAATAAAAGCTACATAGAGGAATTGCATGGGATAATTGCAAAGTGGAATTCTTGATTTCAGGTAGAAGTAGATGGACAGAAATTCAGAGGTGCAGGTCCAAATAAGAAAGTGGCCAAGGCAAGTGCAGCCTTAGCTGCCCTGGAGAAGCTGTTTTCTGGACCCAATGCAGCAAATAATAAGAAAAAGAAGATCATTCCTCAGGTATGAGTTTAGCTAAATCTTTACAAAACTTTTGAAAAATATTGTAAGAAATTTCCTGTACACTTGCTCCTTTACCTTTTTCTGAAATTGTTTCTTTATCATTTATTTGGCAACTTTTTTGAGGGGCTAGCTCATGAATAATATATATCAAGACCAGTTGTTCCCTGTTCTGTTTTTTTTTTTTAAGGCACATTGTATAGCTGTCAGAGAGGCAGATAGCAATATTTGAAGGATTGGGGTCATTCTTGATGAGGTGAAATGTTGAGGTGATTTGGACTTTTGGTAGGTGTGAGCATTGGTCTAGCTCAGGAGGCTGACAAACTGCTTAGGATTCACACTTTTCTTGTAACTTTTCATCTCCTCTTCCATTTTCTTTCTACTGTGTATTTTGACATTGTTTACCTGGGGTTTCCTTCTGTGGGCAGCACAAAAAGATGACACTGTGTTGCTTGTATAAATTACTGGCTAGGAATGTCAGTGTTACTAAAGACCCAGGATCTTCTCAGGGTATTTGGAAAAGATAACTTCCTCCTTACATGTTTTTTTGCATATGAAATTCTTCCATCCCTTCATTTAAAAAATGTTTTCTAAGTGGGGTATAATGGTGCATGCTTATAATCTTAGTGACTTGGAAGTCTGAGACAGGGATATTGCAAGTTCAAGGCCAGCCTTAGCAACTTAGTGAGATAGTGTCTCTAAATAAAAAAATAAAAAGAGCTAGAGATGCCGTAGTGGTAAAAGCACCCCTATGTACAATCTCCAGTACGTCCTCCTGTGTGTGTGTGTTTCTGGACATGTACCTTATGTGTGATTGTGAGGGGAAAAGGGATACATAAGTCAATATAAGACACATTCTCTGATATATGGAGAGTGCTAGTGTAATAATAATATCTGAATGTACTATGTGATAGAGACATTAAACATGCTTAGATTAATAGAAGGAACTTAGCTATTTAAACTTGTATGTTAAAAATTATATTTAGGCCTTTTATGGGGCTGGGATTGTGGCTCAGTGGTAGAGTGCTGGCCTAGCACATGCGAGGCCTTGGGTTCAATCCTCAACACCACATCAAAATAAATAAATATTGTGTTTAACTATAACTAAAAAAAAAAATTATATTTAGGCCCTTTTATCCATTTGCTAAGTCCATTGTAGGAGGGTATAATTTATCTCATTTACAGAAGAGGAAGCTAAGAAATTTGCATGCAGTCATACAGCTAATTGATGATAGAGGTTCCCTTTCAAACTGGGTGGTCTCTGTTGAAAGGCTGTGGGTGTTTCTATTGCATGTGATATCCATCTAGATATTTGTTTTATATTTACTTAAACTTCGCATATCAGCTGTAATAAACATTGATTAAACTCTAGGATTTAAAATATAAACAGAAAATTAACTTTTACTAAGATTAAATAAAAATAGACCTGGGCATATTGGCACACACACCTGTAATCCCAGTGGCTTGGGAGGCTGAGGCGGGAGGCTGAGGCAGAAGGATCCAAAGTTCAAAGCCAGCCTCAGCAATGGTGAGGCACTAAGCATCTCAGTGAGACCCTGTCTCTAAATAAAATATAAAATAGGGATGGAGATGCAGCTCAGTGGTTGAGTGTCCTTGAGTTCAATCCTACCCCCAAATAATAATAAAAATAGAGCTGTTAAATTATGGTGTCACATATGTAGAAAATAATATTTTCTTTTCCTAAAATCTTATAGTAACTATAGGACAAATTATGTTCTAGATTAAGCACAAAAATCATTGTTACATTGCTTTGTTTTGTTTTTCCCCATGGGTTACATCTTGGA